>NW_027507748.1:26488631-27088631 GCF_037356315.1 Lithobates pipiens | reverse complement strand
TTTTTCTATTCAAATTCGAATTGATTCTATTTAAATTTTGGGAAATGGTTATATTCCTTCTATTGTATTCTACTGTATTCTATTCTAGTATATTCTGTTCTATTTTTTTTCTATTCTATTCTTTTCTATTCTATTAGTTTCTTATGTATTCAAATTTAAATGTATTCTATCTGAAATGTGAATTTCAGAAGATGGTTATATTCTTTCTATTCTGTTTTTTTTTCTATACTATTCTGTTATTTTCTGTTCTATTCTATTCAAATTCGAATTGATTCTATTTAAATTTTGGGAAATGGTTATATTCTTTCTATTCTATTTTATTATTTTATTATGTATTCAAATTCAAATTTATTCTATTTGCAATGTGAATTTCAGAAGATATATTATTTCTATGTTATTCTATTTGTTTCTGGTATATTCTAGTCTATTTTATTTTTTTCTTTTCTATTTTGTTCTGTTTTACTCTATTATAGTCTATTCTTTTATTTTCTGTTGTATTCTTTTCTATTCTATTTTTTTTTCTATTCTATTCCTTTATTTTAATTAAAATTTTGGGAAATGGTTATATTATTTCTATGCTATTCTATTATAGTTTATTCTATTCTTTTTTCTGTTCTATTCTTACCTATTCTATTTTCTTATGTATTCAAATTCAAATGTATTCTATTTGACATGTGAATTTCAGAAGATGGTTATATTCTTTCTGTTCTATTCTATTCAATTCTGTTGTTTTCTTTTATATACTATTCTGTTATTTTCTATTCTACTCTAATCTATTTTTTTCTATTCAAATTCGAATTGATTCTATTTAAATTTTGGGAAATGGTTATATTCCTTCTATTGTATTGTATTGTATTGTATTGTATTCTATTCTATTCTATTATAGTATATTCCATTCTATTCTTTTTTTCTATTCTATTCTTTTCTATTCTATTATTTTCTTATGTATTCAAGTTCTAAAATGTGAATTTCAGAAGATGGTTATATTCTTTCCATTCTGTTTTTTTCTATACTATTCTGTTATTTTCTATTCTATTCAAATTCGAATTGATTCTATTTAAATTTTGGGAAATGGTTATATTCTTTCTATTCTATTTTATTCTTTTCTTATGTATTCAAATTCAAATTTATTCTATTTGCAATGTGAATTTCAGAAGATATATTATTTCTATGTTATTCTATTTGTTTCTAGTATATTCTAGTCTATTTTATTTTTTTTCTTTTCTATTTTGTTCTGTTTTACTCTATTATAGTCTATTCTTTTATTTTCTGTTGTATTCTTTTCTCATCAATTTTTTTTTTCCTATTCTATTCCTTTATTTTCTATTCTAGCTTATTCGCTTTGGAAATTCGAAAAACTATTTGAATTCAGAAACTAATTGAATTTTGAAAACTTTTCGAACTTGAAAACTTTTCACATTTGAAAACTATTCGAAAAGTATTTGAAAATGTTTCGAATTTGAATTTCGTCCGAAATTTTTTTTTTTTTTCGTTAATTTTGGATTCGTCAAATCCGGTACTATTGTAATTCGAAAAATTCGGATACATCCGAATTTCCGGAAAAATTCAATTGGGAACCAAAACAAATCACACATGTCCATCCACAACTAAAAAAAAAAAAAAGTTTTGCCTTTATCTCTACTTTAAGCGCGATGCAATGATGTAAGATGAGGGTGAATTAAGGATAATATGATTGATAACATTGCCATTGTGAAGCCATCAGCGGGATCTGCGGGGCCCCCCGGGGGGGGCTGAGAACGGGAGCCAATCATTTCCGTTTTATAACCTGAGAGCGCAGGTCCCGGGGTCGCTCACCTTCTATAATGAAAGCTTTTATGTCCGTGTGTTTTCATTAGCCGGCGTTTGCGTTGCCAGGCTCGGGTACCGCCAGACAATATTTCCACTTATCTTCTCCGGCGCTCGGGGCAGACGGAGATATTAGTCCTTTAGAAAGAGATACACGGAACCCGGCTCTGATAGGAGACGGAGGAGATAGAGGCATCTAATAGAACAGGACGAAGGCCGGTCACAGCCCGGACTGAGAGGGGGGTCACAAATGACATCGGAGGATGGGTGACGTTCGCCCATCTTCAAGTCTACCGGGACCCACAGCAGTGTTAGATCTGACCTCCGACTTTCCCTTCAGTCTTGCACAGTTGTCGAGGCTCCTCTTCTGAACTGAAAGGTCTTATTCTGGTTTCAATGCACACTGTGAGCTTCTCATTGTGTGCATTAGAAGCTGCAGTGGGTTAAATGAAGCCTGCCTCGTCCCTGGCTGGAGGACATCCAGCGCTATCCAGGAATGTCCCTGGTTCCGACCCTTTCATTCATTGGATTTCAGTTCTTTCAATAATGGAGGCTCAGCGTCACATGTGCATAGCTTTCAACTGTCCCGCATCTCGAGGGACTGTCCCGCATCTCGAGGGACTGTCCCGCATCTCGAGGGACCGTCCCGCATCTCGAGGGACCGTCCCGCATCTCGAGGGACCGTCCCGCATCTCGAGGGACCGTCCCGTATATGGAGGGACTGTCCCATATCTCGAGGGACTGTCCCGTATCTAGAAGGACTGTCCCATATCTTGAGGGACTGTCCCTTATCTTGAGGGACTGTCCCTTATTTTGAGGGACTGTCCCGTATCTGGAGGGACTGTCCTGTATCTGAAGGGACTGTCCTGCATCTCGAGGGACTGTCCTGTATCTGGAGGGACTGTCCCGTATCTTGAGGGACTGTCCTGTATATGGAGGGACTGACCCTTATCTTGAGAGACTGTCCCTTATTTTGAGGGACTGTCCCATATCTGGAGGGACTGTCCCGTATCTTGAGGGACTGTCCCGTATCTGGAGGGACTGTCCCGTATCTTGAGGGACTGTCCCATATTTTGAAGGACTGTCTCTAATTCGGGAAAAAGGTCCCTCTGTCCCTCATTCCTCCTCATTTGTCCCTCATTTTGGTCAGATCTATTTGAAGAACCCCTTACCTTAGGTAGGTAGGTGCTAGGTGTAGGTTTTTGTGTAAGCTGCCAGCGCAGGGAAATTTAGGCAGGCCTATGCTGTGAGCTAGGTCTCTTTATTTTTGAGTGAGTACAGTGGGAGAGGGGGGCTCTGGTGTCATATCTGATGTAAGGGGGGGCTGTGATGTCATATCTGATGTAAGGGGGTCTGTGATGTCATATCTAATGTAAGGGTGCTCTGGTTTCATATCTGATGTAAGGGGGGGCTGTGATGTCATATCTGATGTAAGGGGGCTCTGGTGTCATATCTGATGTAAGGGGGGACTGTGATGTCATATCTGATGTAAGGGGGCTCTGGTGTCATATCTGATGTAAGGGGTCCCTGGTTTCATATCTGATGTAAGGGGGACTGTGATGTCATATCTGATGTAAGGGGGCTCTGGTGTCATATCTGATGTAAGGGGTGTTCTTATGTCATATCTGATGTAAGGGGGGCTCTGATGTCATATATGATGCAATGGGGGCTCTGGTGTCATATATGATGCAATGGGGGCTCTGATGTCATATCTGATGTAAGGGGGGCTGTGATTTCATATCTGATGTAAGGGCTCTCTGGTGTCATATCTGATGCGGGGGGGGGGGGGGTTCTGATGTCATATCTGATGTAAGGGGGCTCTGGTGTCATATCTGATGTAAGGGGGTCTCTGGTGTCATATCTGATGTAAGGGGGGTCTCTGGTGTCATATCTGATGTAAGGGGGCTCTGGTGTCATATCTGATGTAAGGGGGTCTCTGGTTTCATATCTGATGCAAGGGGGGGCTCTGTTGTCATATCTGATGTAAGGGGTCTCTGGTTTCATATCTGATGTAAGGGGGGCTCTGGTGTCATATCTGATGTAAGGGGAGCTGTGATGTCATATCTGATGTAAGGGGAGCTGTGATGTCATATCTGATGTAAGGGGTCTCTGGTGTCATATCTGATGTAAGGGGGGTCTCTGGTTTCATATCTGATGTAAGGGGGGCTCTGATGTCATATCTGATGTAAGGGGGGCTCTGATGTCATATCTAATGTAAGGGGGCTCTGATGTCATATTTGATGTAAGGGGGGCTCTGGTGTCATATCTGATGTAAGGGGGGCTCTGATGTCATATCTGATGTAAGGGGGGCTCTGATGTCATATCTGATGTAAGGGGGCTCTGGTGTCATATCTGATGTAAGGGGGGCTCTGATGTCATATCTGAAGTATGTGTGGATATTGAAACACACAGCGACCCCACGGGGGCCTCCGCTACATATATACTATAATTGTATATAAAATGCACTTTTTATCTTTCAAAACATGTCATCCAACTTCTAAATGGCTGTGTTTGTCAATTCAAAAGCCAATATAAAGGAATATTAGGGGTAAAAACACTTGTGGGCTTAACCAATCTTTTTTTTTTTTTGGTACAATTCTGCTTTGGGGGAGGGGGCGTGACAGGGGGCGTGGCAGGGGGTGTGTCCCATGCCTACAAACTTCTGCAAATAAGTGTCCCTCGTTCCCATCTCAGAAGTTGGGCGATCTGCATGCAAGTGCAATCTGCCTAGGAATGTCCCCTCCAACCGAATTTAGCCCAGCAAAATATTTTGTTATTCACATAACTCCTCCCAAGAGCCGTCCCACTGCTTGCATCAGGACCGGGGCCAGGACAAGGGGGTGATCAGCAGAGGCGGCTGCTCTGGGCACTGTGATATTATGTGAAGTGGAGGGGTACCACAAGGAAAAAGGGGGGGTTGTTTTTAAAGGGGGGATTTGGGGGGATATGTATTGTTCTAGTTGGGGGATTTGGGGGGGGGTGGTATGTATTGTTCTAGTTGGGGAAGATTGGGGGTGGTATGTATTGTTCTAGTTGCGAAAGTGGGGGGGTATGTATTGTTCTAGTTGGAGAAATTTAGGGGGGTGGTATGTATTGTTCTAGTTGGGTAAATTTGGGAGGGGGGTTGGTATGTATTGTTCTAGTTGGGGAAATTTGGGGGGGGGGGTTGGTATGTATTGTTTTAGTTGGGGCATTTGGGGGGGAATGGTATGTATTGTTCTAGTTGGGGAAGATTGGGGGGGGGTTGGTATGTATTGTTCTAGTTGGGAAATTAGGGGGTGGTATGTATTGTTCTAGTTGGGGAAATTTGGGGGGGGGTGGTATGTATTGTTCTAGTTGGGGAAATTTGGGGTGGTGGGGTGGTGGTATGTATTGTTCTAGTTGGGGAAATTCGGGGGGGGGGGGGGGGGTGGTATGTATTGTTCTACTTTGGGAAATTTGGGGGGGGGGGTGGTATGTATTGTTCTAGTTGGGGAAATTCGGGGGGGGGGTGGTATGTATTGCTCTAGTTTGGGAAATTTGGGGGGGGGTGGTATGTATTGTTCTAGTTGGGGAATTCGGGGGGGGGGGGTGGTATGTATTGTCCTAGTTGGGGAAATTTGTGGGGGGGTGGTGAAGTGGTTATTTAGGGGGATTTGTGTTGGCAGGGGGAATGGTGTGGGCAATAGCATTCATGCTATAAAGGGGGATTGGGGGGAATTTGTGTTGGGAGGGAATTTAAAATGGGGGGAGATGTGTGCTGGGGGGGGGGGATTTTTGGGGTAGAGGATTTGTTCTAGGGGGATTGGGGGGGTGCAAGATTTGTGTTAAGATGGAGTGAATTTCAGCAGGGGGTTGGATTTGTACTGGGGGAGGGGGGATTTATGCTTAGGGGGTAAACATGCAGATTAGTGCTCAGTGTTTTTGTTGGGGGATTTTTGCTGACACATATTGCTTATACATCCTGGGGGGTGTCGGGGGCAGTTTGGCATGCTCGCCCTGGGCTCTAGATGCCCTTGTACCAGTGATCAGGACTGAGGGCTCTGCAGAAAACAACCCCACCCCCACCATAATCCCCCCTCCACCAAATGATTTGGTCCAGCGCACAAAGCAAGGTCCATAAAGACATGGATGAGGGAGTTTGGGGTGGAGGAACTGGACTGCTCATCCATGTCTTTATGGACCTTGCTTTGTGCGCTGGACCAAATCATTTGGTGGAGGGGGGATTATGGTGGGGGGTTGTTTTTCACTGTTGGGCTTGGCTCCTTAGTTCCAGTGATGGGAACCCTTATGCCCCATACACACGGTCGGACATTCCGACTACAAAATCGGTCAGATTTTTTCCGACGGATTTTGTCCCAACTTGTCTTGCATACACACGGTCACACAAAGTTGTCGGAAAATCCGATCGTTCAGAACACGATGACATACAACACGTAGGACGGGACTATATAGAGGACAGTAGCCAATAGCTTTTGTCTCGTAATTTATTCTGAGCATGCGTGGCACTTTGTGTGTCGGAATAGTCTGCACACGATCGGAATTTAAACAATCTGACTTTGTTGTCGGAAAATTTTAGATCCTGATCTCAAACTTTGTGTGTCGGAAATTCCGACGGAAAAAGTCAGATGGAGCCCACACATGATCGGATTTTCCGGCAACACGATCCGATCGCACATTTTCCATCAGAAAGTCCGACCGTGTGTACAGGGCATTAGAGCGTCAGCATACCAAGACATTTTGAACAATTTCATGCTCCCAACTTTGTGGGAACAGTTTGGGGATGGCCCCTTCCTGTTCCAACATGACTGCACACCAGTGCCCAAAGCAAGGTCCATAAAGACATGGATGAGCGAGTTTGTGGTGGAGGAACTTGACTGACCTGCACATAGTCCTGACCTCAACCTGATAAAACACCTTTGGGATGAATTAAAGCGAAGACTGTGAGCCAGGCCTTCTCGTCCAACATCAGTACCTGACCTCACAAATACATTTCTGGAAGAATGGTCAAACATTCCCATAGACACACTCCTAAACCTTGTGGACGGCCTTCCCAGAAGATATGAAGCTGTTATAGCTGCAAAGGGTGGGCCAACTCAATACTGAACCCTACGGACTAAGACTGGCATGCCATTAAAGTTAAAGTGCTGTAAGGGGGGCTCTGATGTCATATATGATGCAAGGGGGGCTCTGATGTCATATATGATGCAAGGGGGGCTCTGGTGTCATATCTGATGTAAGGGGGGCTCTGATGTTATACCTGATGTAAGGGGGGCTCTGATATCATATTTGATGTAAGGGGGGCTCTGATGTCATATCTGATGTAAGGGGGGGCTCTGATGTCATATCTGATGTAAGGGGGGGCTCTGATGTCATATATGATGCAAGGGGCCTCTGGTGTCATATCTGATGTAAGGGGGGCTCTGATATCATACCTGATGTAAGGGGACTCTGATGTCATATATGATGTAAGGGGGCTCTGATATCATATTTGATGTAAGGGGGGCTCTGATGTCATACCTGATGTAAGGGGGGGCTCTGATGTCATATATGATGCAAGGGGGGCTCTGATGTCATACCTGATGTAAGGGGGGCTCTGATGTCATACCTGATGTAAGGGGGGCTCTGATGTCATATTTGATGCAAGGGGGGCTCTGATGTCATATCTGATGTAAGGGGGGCTGTTATAGCTGAAAAGGGTGGGCCAACGCAATACTGAACCCTTCAGACTAAGACTGGGACGCCATTAAAGTTCATGCGTGTGTAAAGGCAGGTGTCCCAATACTTTTGGCAATATTGTGTATATAGTGTTTGGGGGGGGGGGGGGTTAAGTAATCTTCAGGCTTAAATTGATTAAACGTGTGCAAAAAAAAAAAGTATGCAAGAACGGCTCTGGCTGTGAAAGGGGTAAAATGATAAGTTCACCTTCGGGAAGATGTTACATGTTCTCCCCATAAAGCCCCATACACACTATCAGATTTTCTGCTGAGTTTTTCCTTCAGATTTACCAAAACCATATAATATGAGGTCAAACCTTAAGGCGTTTCAATGTGTATGCAATCAGAGAGGCCCTCGCAATACATGGTTTTGGTAAATCTGAAGGAAAAAATCTGCAGAAAATCTGATGTGTGTATGGGGGGCATAAGATTTACTTAAAAAAACAAAAAACTGCCTCCTGGATCCAAAGCAAATTTGCCCAGCCCTGGTATAAGATAAATGCTTGCATTAGAGTTCGATGTCTCCTGAGCGCGCTCAGACCGCCGTCCTCCATTAACAGGTCTCAGCGTTCCAATAAAACCGCCATCCAATTTCCTTACACAAAGGACATTTACCACCCCCCCCCCTCCCCACCCCCACCATTTTCTGCCACTTGTGTTGTCCTCTATTATCAGTGCCCGGGGTCACTCCTGTATTGATAATGTGACAGACGTCGTAAATCCATCAAGCAACAGGGTCACAAAACCTGGAGACCTCTCTACCCATTTCCTTCCTGTATCTCCCGCGCTGGCGAGGAACCCTCGAATTACGCCCACCGGTAGGCCCCCCCCCCCCATAAATATAATTTTCAATGCCGAGAGATGCTAAAAGTTTATTGCGGGTATAAAATAAGCAGAAGGAAGAGCTTTCAGTGTCCTATTTATGCACCTCTTAGGAGTTGCCGGGATGAAATACGCGGCCTATTTCCCAAAGTCGTTTTTACGATCGTTCTGTACTGACACCATTCCCCGCGTTCACTCTTTTATGTTAGGATCGACTCACAATATTTTAAACACAAGGATGAGGATCTGTATTTTTTACATGACTTTCATTTTTTATTTTTTAGTTTTTTTTAAATCTCATTGGCTGAAAAAAAAAACATTGTAACCAATTTGGCTCCAGAGAAAATATTTTCATTTTTTTTTTTGCACACATGTAAAAATCTTCATTTTTTTTTACACTAAAATTACTTAACCCTTTCACTGACAAAACAGTGTTTTTTTTTTTGTTTTTTTTTTTGCACATGTTTAAAAACAATCATTCTAGGATTGAAGATAAAACCCCCCAAATATTATAAATTATGTTCTGAAAGCAGACACCCTAGAGAATAAAATAGCGGTAGTTGCTTTTTTTTTTTTTATGTCACACAATATTATCGCAAAGGTCTAAAAAATGCAAAAGTTCAGTAAAAAAATACACTAAAGTTAAAGTGGGTTCTAAAGTCAGAATTTTTTTTTTCTTTTTATCTCTTATTCTATGCATTGGCTGAAAAAAAAACATTGTAACCAATTTGGCTCCAGAGCAAATATTTTCTTTTTTTTTTGCACACATGTAAAAATCTTCTTTTTTTGACACTAAAATGACTTAACTCTTTCACTGACAGAACCGTGTTTTTTTTTTTATTTTTTTTTTTGCACATGTTTAAAAAATCATTCTAGGATTGAAGATTGCATAACCCCCCCCCCCCCCCCCAAATATTATAAATTATGTTCTGAAAGCAGACACCCTAGAGAATAAAATAGCGTTAGTTGCGTTTTTTTTTTATGTCATAAAATATTATCGCAAAGGTCTACAAAAACGCAAAAGTTCAGTAAAAAAATACACTAAAGTTAAAGTGGGTTCTAAAGTCAGAAGTTTTTTTTTTTTTTTATCTCTTATTCTATGCATTGGCTGAAAAAAAAAAACATTGTAACCAATTTGGCTCCAGAGCAAATATTTTCATTTTTTTTTTTGCACACATGTAAAAATTTTCATTTTTTTGACACTCAAATTACTTAACCCTTTCACTGACAGAACCGTGTTTTTTTTTTTTTTTATTTCTATTTTTTTTTTTATTTGCACATGTTTAAAAAAAATCATTCTAGGATTGAAGATAAAACCCCCCAAATATTATAAATGATGTTCTGAAAGCAGACACCCTAGAGAATAAAATAGCGGTAGTTGCTTTTTTTTTTTTTATGTCACACAATATTATCGCAAAGGCCTAAAAAACGCAAAAGTTCAGTAAAAAAATACACTAAAGTTAAAGGGGGTTCTAAAGTCAGAAGTTTTTTTTTTTTTATCTCTCATTCTATGCATTAAGATAAAAAAATCAATTCACTATTTTCAATTGGATTATTTTTATATGCGGATGCTATTAATTTTTGTTTTTGTCATTTTGTTTATATTCATATTTTATTGAGTTTATGGTATGCGCTCCTAGTCATACGCTTTACGCTTTCGCTATCAGGTGCTGATTTTTTTTAATCGGGTGTTCCCATTCACTTCAATCAATTTCATTATTATATATATTTATTTATTCATTTTTGTTTGCCTTCTGCCCTCCTCACCGCCTAATACTTACCCGAGCCCCAATCTCGATCCAGCGTTGTTGCAGAAGAGCCTCGGCTGTCCCTCCTCGTTAGCTGAGACAACAGCGGGTGCCAATAGCGATCATAATTAGTGAGCCAATGAGGAGAGAAAGAGAGAGGGGGGGGTGGGGCCAAGCCACGGCTCCGTGTCTGAATGGGCACGGAGCTGTGGCTCGGCTCAAGTGCCCCTATAGCAGGGGTAGGGAACCTCGGCTCTCCAGCTGTTTTAAAACTACAAGTCCCATGAGACATTGCAAAACCCTAACAATCACAGGCATCACTCCTAGAGGCAGAGGCATGATGAGATTTGTAGTTTCAAAACAGCTGGAGAGCCAAGGTTCCCTACCCCTGCCCTATAGCAAAGTAGAAGTGTAAAAAATACTGCTTTACCCCTGTTTCCCCGAAAATAAGACCTAGCGTGATTGTCGGTGATGGCTGCAATATCAGCCATACCCCCCCAAATAAGCCATACCCTCTTTCCCCCCAAAAATAAGCCCTACTCTGAAAATAAGACCTACAAGGACTTTAACTAGGGCTTATTTGGGGGGGGGGGGGTAGGGCTTATATTGCAGCCATCGCCGACAATCACGCTAGGTCTTATTTTTCGGGGGAAACAGGGCATCTCTAAAGAATAACAAGCTGCGGCTCAAAATGTTATACAACACCAACAAAATTAGACTGAAAAAGGAGCTGCGCTAAACCAGTGACAGCGCTCTAATAAAACCAAAAACTTGGTAAAGTGCAAATAGTGATATTAAAGTGATAAGTGAATTAATGAATAAATGACATAAACAAAAATGAATGAATAAATAAATATATATAATAATGAAATCGATTGAAGTGAATGTGAACACCTGATTAAAAAATCAGCACCTGATAGCGAAACAGTAAAGTGTATGACTAGGAGCGCATACCAAAAACTCAATAAAATATAAATATAAACAAATGACAAAAAACTAAAATTAATAGTATCCGCATATAAAAATAATCCAATCAAAAATAATCCAATCAAAAATAGTGAATTGATGACAAATAGTCCATATATAGTCCCGTGATTTCTTAGCACCGATGTGACACCCAAACTTTCACACAGGAAAAATTTGTGAAGCACCTCCACCACGTATAAACGCACTGCCGCTTACCGGAGCTAGGTGGTCCCTTATTATAGGGGGCCACACTGCGTGTTTGGCTTTGACCCCAGCCAAGGATGGCGATGACGCCAAAATAGATTCCTCAGCTCGGTAGGGTAATCCACAATTGGAAAGCCACAATTAAAATCTGGCTAGTATTCAAAAAGTTTCCCAGCTCCCCAAGGGTTAATCCATATTGGCAAACATGCAATTCCCAAAAGATAAAACAAACTCCCACTTCCTGATTGGCCAGGAGGAGGATCAGTGGGACAATAGCGAATATTCTTTCGCTATTGTCACACAACTAGGTGGGCTCGGGGCGCCCACTCGCATTGCGTAAAAAACCCTTATCAAATGTATTCATATAAAGACAAACGAACACTTACGAGAAAATGAATGTACGGGCACCCCGTGACGACGTCCTATTGATGACGAAACGCGTGGGAGGGGAGGAGCGACGTACTTGACATCACCGCTATATGCCTAGTCCCAGAAGCTACGGGCTGTCGCATTGTTTACGCTGATTACATTCATTTTCTCGTAAGTGTTCATTTGTCTGTATGTGAGCAAGGCCGGCCGGCTCGCATTGTTTATGCTGATTACATTCATTTTCTCGTAAGTGTTCATTTGTCTGTATATGAATAAATTTGATAAGGGTTTTACGTTATGCGAGTGTGCGCTCCGAGCCCACCCAGTTGTGTGACAATAGCGAAAGAATATTCGATATTGTCACACTGATCCTCCTCCCGGCCAGTCAGGAAGTGGGTCCTGAGGCCCGTCACTTGATTGGCTGAAGGGACAGGCAACCCCATTGGATGCCTAGGAGGAGGAGGGAGGAGACGCACGGCGGAAGCCACCATGATGCAGAGGAGGAGACGCAATAGAAGCTGTCTGGACCAAATGCGGGGTTGGGAATGACCAACTGACCATGGGTCGGGGGGCCTGGGGTGGTGATATGGGTGACCCAACCAACAGTGGGGGGGGCGGGGGATGTTTGCTGCCCCCCCCAAAAAAATAAAAAACACCAGCCGCCACTGCTGTAGAACATACAGTGTTATCACCCATTATATGAAGTGGAACAGATCTACTGATAGGATCAAGAGGAAATAAAAGGGAAGACGAAGAAAACAAGAACTGCTGTTTTAATGGCCCTGAGAGACCGTGCCATATACGTCATTTGTTTTATTTTGCCTCTAGTTCCACTTACCGTATATACTCGAGTATAAGCCGAGATTTTCAGCCTCTTTTTTGAGGCTGAAAGTGCCCCCTCGGCTTATACTCGAGTCACCGCTGTCTGACTGCTCGATCAGCGTATCGAGCAGACAGACGGCGGACATTAAAATTCAAAAGCCGCGCCTCCTTCTCCGCCTCCGCCTGTGATAGGCGGAACACTGAATTTCCCAGCAGTCAGTGTTCCGCCTATCACGGACATCCGTTCATTCTCATACTACGGACGAGTATGAGAGGATGTCCGTGATAGGCGGAACACAGGCTGCTGGGAAATTGAGTGTTCCGCCTATCACAGGCGGAGGACGGAGGCGCGGCTTTTGAATTGTAGAATGGCCGCCGAGAAGAGCGGCGATCCATCGGCACGACACGGGACGGAGGAGGCACGGGACAGAGGAGGCACGGGACAGAGGAGGCACGGGACAGAGGAGGCACGGGACAGAGGAGGCACGGGACAGAGGAGGCACGGGACAGAGGAGGCTCGGGACAGAGGAGGCTCGGGACGACGGCGGCTCGGGACGGAGGCTTGGGACACAGGTAGGCTGGACACACACACAAGGCTGCACGGACACACACACACACACACACACACACACACACACACACACAGGGATGGATGGATGGATGGATGGATACACACACACACACACACACACACAGGGATGGATGGATGGATGGATGGATACACACACACACACACACAGGGATGGATGGATGGATGAATACACACACACACACACACACACACACACACACACACACACACAGGGATGGATGGATGGATACACACACAGGGATGGATGGACGGACACACACACAGGGATGGATGGATGGATGGATGGATGGACACACACACAGGGATGGATGGACGGACACACACACAGGGATGGATGGATGGATGGATGGACACACACACAGGGATGGATGGACGGACACACACACAGGGATGGACGGACACACAGGGATGGACAGCCATGTCTCACCCTCGGCTTATACACGAGTCAATAAGTTTTCCAGTTTTTTGGGGGTAAATTGGGGGCCTCGGCTTATATTCGGGTCGGCCTATACTCGAGTATATACGGTATGTCAAAATGGAGGATTCTGGGAAGGATGCGGATACTTTTTTCCATGGCACTATAACTGCAAGCGGGTGAACAGGCGATTCTTTGTTGCATTTGATAAAGATAGTATTATCAAGGCTGGATGTTAGGCCCTACAAACCTCCTCTTATCTGCGGACAATCTCTGGATCCCCGTACTAGTTAAATACCACATTTACATTATAGAGGGTTTATAGACAGCAGACCGAACTTTCCGTATCTGCAGATAACTGCGCGTTCCGGGAAACCAGACAATGGAGGAAAAGGTTACAGCCATGACACCGGCAAACATCTCTGTGAATGGGAACACAAAGCCACGGGAGCAAGCTGCAATAATGTGGAAATAAAGAAAATAAATTGCTTTCTAGGAAGCGCAACGAAAAAAAGTTGAATGGTTACTGTAACACACTGTGCTATTGTGTAGAAAAGAGAGCACTGGATGGATGGGATATGATAAAATGACTGGATTATTTCCATGCACTAAATGTTATATACTGGGCCAGGCAGCTGGAAAAGGGAAAATAATTCTACGGGGCAGCACCAGCAGGAGGAAGGAGGTCCTGATTGCTCTATATAGATCAGGGGTGTCCAAACTACGGCCCTCCAGCTGTTGCAGAACTACACATCCCATGAGGCATTGTAAAACTCTGACATTCAAAGACATGACTAGGCATGATGGGGATTGTAGTTCCTGAACAACTGGAGGGTCGTAGTTTGGACACCCCTGATATAGATCTTTAGTAATCTTGATAGGGATCACCAGCAGGAGGAAGGAGATCCTGACTCTTCTATATAGATCTTTAGTAATCTCGATAGGGATCACCAGCAGGAGGAAGGAGATCCTGACTCTTCTATATAGATCTTTAGTAGGGATGAGCCGAACACCCCCCGGTTCGGTTCGCACCAGAACTTGCGAACGACCCCCGTGTTCGGTACGAACGTTAGAACCCCATTGAAGTCTATGGGACTCGAACGTTCGAAATGGAAAGTGTTAATTTTAACAGCTAATATGCAAGATACTGTCCTAAAAAGGGTTTGGGGACCTGCCTCCTGCCTCAGGGGACATGGGTCACTGCAAAAAAAAGTTTTAAAAACTGCCGTTTTGGCGGGAGCACTGATTTTAATGACGATTAAAGTGAAAAAAAAAAAGTGAAATATTCCTTTAAATATGGTGCCTGCGGGGTGTCTGTAGTATGCCTGTGAAGTGCCACGTGTTTCCCTTGTTTAGAACAGTCCCTGCACAAAATGACATTAAACGGAAATAACACCATTTAAAACTGCTTGCGGTTTTAATGTTATATCTGGTTCCTGCAATATGGTTGAAAATCATTGAGAAACATGGCATGGGTAGCCCTCCCTGCCCATTACCAGCCTATTTGGGTCTTGTACGCATATTAAGGGGAACCCCGTACCCATATTAAAAAAAGGAAATGCGTGTGGCCCCCAGGCCCTATATACTCAGAACAGCAGTATACAGGCGGTGCAAACAAGACAGGGACTGTGCAGGTTTGTTGTGTTAAGTTGAATCTGTTTGTCATTTTCAACCGGTACATTTTTAAAGTGTAGCTCCAGTCAAAAAAACTATCTTTAAGCTTTTTGGAAAACATAGGGAAGGGTTATCACCCCTGTATAATTTGTTTTGTCGTCCATCTTTTTTCATCTCACTTGCTGCTGTCTCCTTGCGTTTGCAAGTAGGAGATGTTTGTAAGTTGGATGTTTGAAAGTAGGGGCCTGCCCTATATTATAGCGGTATGTACTGGGTACAGAGCACGCAGACAGCACGCACTATCTCCTAACACTACTGACTGCAAGCTCTATTATTAACCACTTGTTAGCCCAATGTTTGCATAAAGTGAAAGATGAAGTTATGCTGAGTAAATAGATATCAAACATGTCACTCTTCAAAATTGCACATGCCCGTGGAATGGCGCCAAACGTCGCTACTTAAAAAATCCCCATAGGCGACGCTTTAATTTTTTTTTACTGGTTACATGTTTTGAGTTGCAGAGGAGGTCTAGGACTAGAATTATTGCTCTCACTCTAACATTCTCGGCGATACCTCACGTGTGGCACATGCGAGCACATGGGGACATGGGCGCTTTAATTTTTATTTTATTTTTTTATTGTTCATTTTACTTTATTTATTTTAGTTTGACATTTTTTTCCCCAAAAATATATTTTTGATCACTTTTATTCCTATTACAAGAAATGTAAACATCCCTTGTAATAGGAATATGGGGTGACAGGTCCTCTTTACAGTGAAATCTGGGGGGTCAATATGACCCCACATCTCACCTCTAGGCTGGGAAGCCTGAAATAAAAAATAAAAAAAAGATTCTGGCTTTGATCGTACTGGCGAGTTGGTAGAAGCACCGGAGGGCGGTGAGGGGTGGGGGGCGTCTATGGCTGGGTATTTCAGGGTATCACCGAGTATGGCTGGGTATCTCTGAGTATGGCTGGGTATGGCAATTTATGGCAGGGTATTACAGAGTATTGGCGGGGTATTGGCGGGGTACTACAGAGTAATAGCAGGGTACTGCAGAGTATTGGGGGGTACTACAGAGTAATGGCAGGGTACTGCAGAGTATTGGGGGTACTGCAGAGTAATGGCAGGTACTGCAGAGTATTGGGGGGTACTGCAGAGTATTGGGGGGTACTGCAGAGTATTGGGGGGTACTGCAGAGTAATGGGGGGTACTGCAGAGTAATGGCAGGGTACTGCACTGCAGAGTAATGGCAGGGTACTGCACTGGAGTAATGGCGGGGTACTGCAGAGTAATGGCAGGGTACTGCAGAGTATGCACTGGTATTGCAGAGTATTGGCAGGGAATTGAGGGGTTAAATTCGGTGAGCAGCGATGTGGGCACTGCAGATGCAGCCCACATCGCTGCTGACACCGATCTCTTTCCCCTCCGCTGTACCGATCGGTACAGAGAGGGGAGGGAGGAACAGGCGTCATAACATGACGCCGGTTTGTTTCCAAGTGATCACTCCGTCATTTGACGGAGCAATCACGTGGTAAACGGCCGCTATGAGCGGCCGTTTACCGTGATCCATGATGCGACCCGGCGGTCACGGATGCTCTCGAGTGCGCACACCTCGGGGCACGCGAGAGCAGAATTCTGGAAGGCCGTTAATTAACGGCCTCTCAGAGTTAAACAACCGCCCTGAAGCCGTTAATCGGCAATGGGCAGTTGTTAAGTGGTTAAAGCTAGATCACTAGCTATATAGGTGAGGTGAATATAGTGGTGTATACTGCAGTCAGGGCACAGACAACAACCACTACACAGCAGCAAGATAGGAAATCAGCCAAAAACGATTGGTGTGTACTGTGTTGAAGGTACACAGAACACCCACTGCTTCAGATGCTAAGTAACACACTACACGAGACCGCCTCAAAGGCGGCCTTATATAGTGTGGGGCGTGCACTACACAGCCTGAGCTATGATTGGCCACAGGCAGGATGCCTGTGGCCAATCATGGCTCTCCTCGCTGCCGGCGCTGCGATTGGCCAAGCATGCGGGGTCACAGTGCATGCTTGGCCAATCATGGGGCAGCAATGCACTGCGCCACCGCAGTGCATTGTGGTCCGCGCGCGCGTCACTCGAATTTTGACGCGAACGGCCCAAACGTTCGGAATTCGCCGAACGGCCGAACAGCCAATGTTCGACTCGAACACGAAGCTCATCCCTAATCTTTAGTTATCTCTAGAGGGATCACCAGCAGAAGGAAGGAGACCCTGACTCTTCTATATAGATCTTTAGTTATCTCTAGAGGGATCACCAGGAAGGAGGTCCAGATTCTTCTATATAGATCTTTGGTTATCCGAGGGATCACCAGCAGGAGGAAGGAGATCCTGACTCTTCTATATAGATCTTTAGCTATCTCTAGAGGGATCACCAGCAGAAGGAAGGAGACCCTAATTTTTCTGTATAGATCTTTAGTTATCTCTAGAGGGATCACCAGCAGGAGGAAGGAGGTCCTGATTCCTCTAAATAGATCTTTATATCACTAGAGGGATCACCAGCAGGACGAAGGAGGTCTTGATTTCTCCATATAGATCTTTAGTTATCACTAGAGGGATCACCAGCAGATGGCAGGGGGTCCTGATTCCTCTATATAGATCTTTATATCACCAGAGGGAACACCAGCAGGAGGAAGGAGGTCCTGATTCCTCTATATAGATCTATATATCACTAGAGGGATCACCAGCAGGATGAAGGAGGTCTTGATTCCTCCATATAGATCTTTATTTATGTCTAGAGGGATCACCAGCTGGAGGAAAGAAGTCAAGATTCCTCTACATAGATCTTTTGTAATTAGTGAAGGGATCACCAGCAAGAGGAAGGAGTCCCTGATTCCCCTATAGATATCTTTTGGTATCTCTAGAGGGATCACCAGTGGGAGGAAGGAGGTCATGATTCCTCTATATAGATATTTAGTTATCACTAGAGGGATCACTAACAGGAGGATGGACGTCCTGATCCCTCCATATAGATCTTTAGTTATTTAGGTGAGGGTCTGGTGTGGATTTTAAAGTGGTTGTAAACCCTTACAACCAACTTTGACCTACAGGTAAGCCTAGATTAAGGCCTACCTGTAGGTCCAAGAAATATCTCCTAAACCTACACGGTTTAGGAGATATTTGCCGAAAGACAGGCATCGATGTCTACGGCGCATGCGCCGTAGACAGCGGTGCACAGGCGCAGTTAGCAGCGATATGCCGTGAGTGGCGGCTCCCGTGCGCATGTGCGGGAGTGACGTCATCGTGGCTCCGATGAATGACAGCGCCGGAGCAGCGAGACCCACCAAGAAGATGGAGGCTCCGGACTACAGGGGACAGCTGTGACTTCGCTGGCTCCTGTGTCAGGTAAGTGACACATAATGGATTACTATGCGATGCATAGTAGTCCATTATGCTTTACCTTTGCAGGGAAGCAAAGAGGAAGTAAACTCATCAGGGTTTACTTCCTCTTTAAGAAGGAGCAAAACACAAAAAGAAAAAAGAAAAACATATGGGAAAAATGCCTGAAAAAGGCCTAGTGTGAAAAATGTCTCTTTCACCTTTTCCACACTTGGTTTGTGCGATGCTACAAAAAGCCAGTCAATCAGTATAGGAAGGGTGAGACGCATCAGAAACAGAGGATCCTAGTGGGCCTTGTGAGATCCACTGGGCTTTCTAATAATCAGTTGCCGTTGTGCCCTTAAGTATCCTCAGGTCTGTTCGCAAGAGGGCTATTCACAGCATAGTAGTAAATCAGCCTTGGAATTGGATGGCTCTCACATTGACCTTCTTTCTCATGGTGATAAATGGTAACAATTCAGTTAGGGATTAACCCCAAAGTTATACAAAGTTCGCCTTCAGAGATGGAAGATCTTCAGACTGGAGATTATTCATAGTGGGGTAAATCTGAAATAAATCTGAAGGAAAAAGCAGAAAATCTGATAGTGTGTTTGGGGCTTTAGCGTGCATTAAGCGTGTCCCTCCTCTGAGTCACTCGGTTACCAGCGGCAGCGTGTCATTGAGTATCCTCAGGTCTGTTCACAAGATAGCATAGTAGTAAATCGGCCTTGGAATTGGATTGCTCTCACACTGACCCCCTCCAATGGTAAATGGTAACTATTCCTTTATAATATTTTATTGTTGATGGACTAAAAGGAAAAAAAAAAAAAAAACGATTTTGTACTCTGAATACATTAAATGAAGTAATAAATGGATAATAAAATATATGTAAACACATTATGCCCTCCATTTTTGTGTGTATGTATGTATTGTTGTGATGGTGACATTATAATGAAAACCGGTTCAGATTCAGCGACTGACGCCATAACTGGAAATAAACCACTTGAGCTCCGGAATATTTTACCCCCTTCGTGACCAGGGCATTCTTTTTACTATTCAGCACTGCGCTACTTTAACTAGCAATTGTGTAGTCATGCAAAATTGTACCCAAACAAATGTATTTTTTTTCCTCACATAAATAGACCTTTATTTAGGTGGTATTTGATCACCTCTGCGTTTTTTTTTTTTTTATTATATACACACAAATAGAGTCTAAAAACGTAAAAAAAAATAAAAGAAAATTCCGCTATAAGATATACCCAATGAAAAAATAAAAAATATACATTTCATCATTCATTTTGGCCAAAATGTATTCTGCTACATGTCTTTGGTAAACAAAAAAAATCTCCAATAAGTGTATATTATGATCGGTTTGTGTGAAAATTAGAACGTCAACAAACTATGATATATATATATATATATATATATATATATATATATATATTTTATTTATTTATATATATATATATATATATATATATATATATTTATATTTTTATTATATATATATATATATATATATATATATATATTTATTTATATGTATTTATTTATATATATATATATATATATATATATATATATATATATATATATATATATTATATTTATTTATATATATATATACTCTGGAATTTACGCACCTATAGATGCTATTGTAGTAATGACAGTAATCAGCGACTTCTAGTGGGACTGTGATAGTGCAGGGAGAAAAAAACAGGCACATCGCTGCTCTTAGTAAACACAGGGCTCTAGCTAAGCCGATCAGCAGGTACTGGCCAGAAATTATTGGCTGGGACCTGCTGATGCTTGTACTGTAGAGAATGGCAGCACAAAAGAGGTGGCAGGAGCACAAGCGCCAGTGGCGACCCATCCATAAGGGGCCGCCCCCCCAATGTCTATGCTCCCGGCCCATAATCTCCATGCATGATGCTAGACGCATAGAGTTCTACAGGGGTTTTTATTTTTGTAAAGCATGTGATTAGAGCCGGAGGATTCAAAAAGGGTGGCCTCGGGGCGTAGAGCCGACGGATTGGCCAGGAGGAGAAGCGGGGGGAGCTTCCGGAGCCGCCAGAAACCTGGATGGGGTAAGTGCGAGTGCCGCTGCCGAGCAGGTGAGCAGTCTTGCGGGTGGGTGGGGGGTTTGTTTGCCGCCCCTCCTCAAACAAGAAGGAGCACCAGCTACCACTGACGTGCGCACACCCCCTACCCGAAAATGCAAGATCTTGTACATGTACATGATCTGGCACAGCGGGGCCGCTCTGCCGCAGTAAAATTGTGGTAGGCGGTCTGGAATTATTTCAAATATCCACCTGTGCAGGTTGGTACTGTTTATTCTACCTAGCGAGCAGCGACACCAAACAAATATCGATTTTGTGTGGAGGTGGCCTTTACATTCGAGAAAGCTGCTGATTCTCCAGCTTCTGCCTGGCCTGCTGATGAATTTAGCTCACATGTTAATCTTCGTCCCCCAGCTGAGCTCTGTCTATTTCTGAGCCGGCCTTTGAGCTTTGATCAGGGGCGAGAAAAAAACGACTGGCACAGCGTGGGGTAACTGTGCGCCAGAGGAGGGCGCTGGTTAAATCACAGCTGTGACCTTCAGAGCCACATGAAGACGCAAGGCAGACGGAGCTGGTCCTGGGCCACCACCCGCAGGCCGACCTAATCTGCCCAGCTGTCATCTCTCTTATTAACAGATGTAAATTACATGCTGAGGAGCTCTAATGGTAACCATAGACATAGAGAAAGATGACGGTGGGCCAGATATTCGCAAACTAGGCTAGAAACTGGTAATTTACTGATTCAAGATACTGGTGGAAGAACAAGAGTGGTTACACTTGCAACCGAGTCCTATTGCTGGGCAGGGACCAACCCCCCCCTCCTATTTAAACTCAAAGATTTGCAAATTTCCCCTTCAGAGATGGAAGATGTTTAGACTGGGGAATATTCATATTGGGGTGGCTTCCTGGTGTATTCCATGTGCATGGTGGTGATTTCTATTCTCTAATGCCGTTGTCAGGACGCCACCTGGAACACATGTGGGTTTGCACCAATACACAGGTTAGTATATTCCACCAGTGGACACGCTTGGTTCCTCTGTGGTCTCCTGGGTCCCTGCAGAAGTTATTTAATATGATGCCCCATGTGACTTTAGTGGGTCAGGCAGAGCCTTTTTAAGGCCCTGGCTCCCAGGCATGGCATGCATTTTTGCAAGTTGGTAGAGTAGGGACAGGTACCCCGCCTGGTAGGGACAGAACTAGCTAAAGTCACCCATGTGACTTTAGTGGCCATCTTGGGTCAGGCAGAGCCTTTTTAAGGCCCTGGCTCCCAGGCTTGGCATGCGTTTTTGCAAGTTGGTAGAGTAGAGACAGGTACCGCGACTGGTAGGGAAGAACTAGCTAAAGTCACCCATGTGACTTTAGCGGTCATCTTGGGTCAGGCAGAGCCTTTTTAAGGCCCTGACCCCCCTTTGCATGCATTTTTCAAGTTGGTAGAGTAGGGACAGGTACCCCGCCTGGTAGGGAAGAACTAGCTAAAGTCACCCATGTGACTTTAGCGGTCGTCTTGGGTCAGGCAGAGCCTTTTTAAGGCCCTGACTCCCAGGCTTGGCATGCATTTTTCAAGTTGGTAGAGTAGGGACAGGTACCCCGTCTGGTAGGGACAGAACTAGCTAAAGTCACCCATGTGACTTTAGTGGCCATCTTGGGTCAGGCAGAGCCTTTTTAAGGCCCTGACTCCCAGGCTTGGCATGCATTTTTCAAGTTGGTAGAGTAGGGACAGGTACCCCGTCTGGTAGGGACAGAACTAGCTAAAGTCACCCATGTGACTTTAGTGGCCATCTTGGGTCAGGCAGAGCCTTTTTAAGGCCCTGACTCCCAGGCTTGGCATGCATTTTGCAAGTTGGTAGAGTAGGGACAGGTACCCCGTCTGGTAGGGACAGAACTAGCTAAAGTCACCCATGTGACTTTAGTGGCCATCTTGGGTCAGGCAGAGCCTTTTTAAGGCCCTGGCTCCCAGGCTTGGCATGCATTTTTGGAAGTTGGTAGAGTAGGGACAGGTACCCCGCCTGGTAGGGAAGAACTAGCTAAAGTCACCCATGTGACTTTAGCGGTCGTCTTGGGTCAGGCAGAGCCTTTTTAAGGCCCTGGCTCCCAGGCTTGACATGCATTTTTGCAAGTTGGTAGGGTAGAGACAGGTACCCCGCCTAGTAGGGACAGAACTAGTGGCAGGGAAAGCCTCCTGATAAGGAGGGAAAGTGTAGGGCTTGCAACTTCCTTGGAAATCCTCCTGCTTGGGCACAAGACGGCCAGGCCGCATTCCGCCCCTCTCAACAGGCACTGTAAGTTCGGCTGATTTCCGATTTCCACTGTTGGAACTGTGAGTGTTCCCGCTTGGGCTGCCTTCCCATCGAGTTATTTGTGAACTGTCTTTGCATTACTTCAATACAAGTTCTTTCACCGCACTAGGACTATATGTGTTAGTGCTGCCACATCGCGCTGCACTCCACCTACAGGCACACTGTGTGGACAACTGCATGTGCAACACTTCTCATGATTGGCTGGCAACCATTCAAGGGTATTACCTTTATCGCAGGGATAGAGAGGGTAAAAAAGGGGGAGGGGTATGCCTATATATCAAGAATAATGTACAAGTGAAAGTGAGAGATGACATCAATAAGGGTGCTAGGGAGGAGGTGGAATTCTTATGGGTAGAGCTTCAAAGGGATGAAGCTAAGGGGAAAATAATACTGGGAGTAAGCTATAGGCCCCTAACCTGAGAGAGGAGGGGGAGACGGACCTACTATCACAATTTGGATTAGCAGCAAGAATGGGAAGTGTTATCATAATGGGGGATTTTAATTATCCAGACATAGACTGGGCGGAGGGAACCATGCATTCGTCTAAGGCTCGCCAGTTCCTAAATGTCTTGCAGGACAATTTCATGGGTCAGATGGTAGACGCACCAAACTAGAAACAAGGCATTACTAGATCTACTGATTACCAACAATACAGACCTGATCATGGATGTGGAAATACGGGGCAATTTAGGAAACAGCAATCACAGGTCAATTGGCTTCATTATAAATCACACAAATAGGAAACACAAGGGGAACACAAAGACACTGAATTTCAAAAGAGCCAACTTCCCTAAATGACGAACCTTGCTAGAAGATATAAATTGGGATAAAATCTTAGAAACAAAGAACATGGAGTAGAGATGGGGTTGCTTTAAGAGCATATTAAATAAGGGCATTAACCAGTGCATCCAATTGGGAAATACATTTAAAAGAGCGAACAAAAGTCCTGGATGGCTTAATTTTAATGTAAAAATGCATATAAAAGCAAAGGAGAAGGCCTTCAAAAAATACAAGGCTGAGGGATCATCATCAGCATTCTGACTTTACAAAAAATGCATCAAGATATGTAAGGGTGCAATTAGGGCGGCTAAGATAGAACACGAAAGACACATAGCGGAGGAGCGCAAAAAAACCCCCAAAAAATTATTTAAGTATATAAACAGTAAAAAAGGGAGCGCAGACCATATTGGCCCCATAAAGAATGAGGAAGGACATCTGGTTACAAAGGATGGGGAGATGGCAAAGGTATTGACTGTATTCTTCTCCTCAGTCTTCACAAGGGAATCGGGTGAGGGGGGGGGGCTTCAGTAACTAAAACCGCAGTGTTTGTTCTCATGACAGAATAAGAAATAGTCTTGGGAAACATAAATCACCCGGACCAGATGGCTTGCACCCGAGAGTACTTAGGGAACTCAGTCAAGTAATTGCCAGACCATCATTCCTAATTTTTACTGACAGTCTACTGACTGGAATGGCACCATCCCTGGGAATTACAGACCAGTTAGCCTAACATCAATAGTATGCATGCTCTTGGAGGGGATGATAAGGGACTATATACAAGATTTTAGTAATGAGAACGGCATCATTAGCAGTAATTAGCATGGATTCATGAAGAATCGTTATTGCCAAACCAAACTTTTAACCTTCTATGAGGAGGTGAGCTGTCATCTAGATAAAACCAATTCAATGTGTGTTTAACTATGAATTATATTTATTTGTCATATGTTTCCATGTTTGTTAGCTATGAGTAAGCACTCTTGATAGTGTGAAACGAGTTAGCTATTGTTGCTTTGCTGTGACCTTTGCTGTCACTTTTGTGTGATTCTGCTTCACAAATAAAAGGCATTTGAATTTATCTTGGAGTGCGGCCGTCCAGAGTTCTTCAATTATTTGCAACAAGTATATGCCGTGCCTGCACCTGGGTTTCTCCATTACTGGAGGGGCTGTTTTCTTGGATTTGTGGACTTACCTGGAGTGGTGGTTCTCTCACATCTAGATAAAGGAAGGCCCAAAGACGTGATGTATCTGGATTTTGCAAAATCATTTGACACAGTTCCCCATAAACCTTTACTCTACAAAGTTAGATCCGTTGGCAGCACCATAGGGTGAGTACATGGATTGAAAACTGGCTACAAGGGCAAGTTCAGAGGGTGGTGATAAATGGGGAGTACTCGGAATGGTCAGGGGTGGGTATTGGGGTCCCCCAGGGTTCTGTGCTAGGACCAATCCTATTTATTTTGTTCATAAATGACCTGGAGGATGGGGATGGGGTAAACAGCTCAATCTCTGTATTTGCAGACAATACTAAGCTAAGCAGGGCAATAACTACTCCGCAGGATGTGGAAACCTTGCAAAAAGATCTGAACAAGTTAATGGGGTGGCAACTACATGACAAATGAGGTTTAATGTAGAAAAATTTAAAATAATGCATTTGGGTGGCAAAAATATGAATGCAGTCTACTCACTAGGGGGTAAACCTCTGGGGGAATCTAGGATGGAAAAGGACCTGGGGGTCCTAGTAGATGATGGGCTCAGCAATGGTATGCAATGCCAAGCTTCTGCTAACAAAGCAAACAGAATATTGGCATTAAAAAGGGAACTCCAGAGATAAAAGGATAATTCTCCGGCTCTACAAGACTCTGGTCCAGCCGCACCTGGAGTATGCTGTCCAGTTCTCGGCACCAGTCCTCAGGAAGGATGTACTGGAAATGGAGCGAGTACAAAGAAGGGCAACAAAGCTAATAAAGGGTCTGGAGGATATTAGTTATGAGGAAAGATTGTGGGTACGGAACTTATTCTCTCTGGAGAAGAGACGCTTGAGAGGGGATATGATTTCAATTTACAAATACCGTATTGGTGACCCCACAATAGGGATAAAACTTTTCTGTGAAAGGGAATTTAAAAAGGCATGCAGCCATTCACTAAAATTATAAGAGAAGCAGTTTAACCTTAAACTACATTGAGGGTTCTTTACTGTAAGAGCAGCAAGGATGTGGAATTTCCTTCCACAGGCGGTGGTTTCAGTGGGGAGCATCAATAGTTTAAAAAAACTATTAGATAAGCACCTGAACGACCGCAACACACAGGGATATACAATGTAATACTGACATATAATCACACACATAGGTTGGACTTTATGGACTTGTGCCTTTTCTCAACCTCACCTACTATGTAACTATATGTAACTATGTAACATGTCTATTTTCAGTACTGGCACCAGGCATCCTATTCAAAGAAAGTAATAATAATTGATGGTTGCTGGATGATCTTTAGCTTGTCTGTGAACCACGCTTCCATGTATGCTGATACTTGTGCATTTCCTGATTTCCTGCTACCCTCTTGGCCTGCCTTTGAATTCCTCTCTGTCTGATTCTAGGTTGTGACCCCGGCTTGTTTAAGGACACTGCTTCTACTGATCTACCATGTATGAACCCGGCTTTGGCTTCTGACCACTCCACTATCTTCAAACCTGCTTACCACCTATGCATGACCTTGGCTTGGCTTCCAACCTCGTCTGTCATCCACATCCTACCGATCTCTCATGCATGACCTTGGCTTGATCCCAACCTCATCACTGTTACTCTAGTTCGTTTCTGCTGGTCATATCCTGCATCACCACTTTAGGCAAAAGAAGTCTATTTTCTCCACTGCACGTGCCTCGGCTGCAGTGGCATTGCAGTTGGAGGGGAAGTCAAGAAGAAATGGTTGATGCCCCCCATGTGACTCTGGCAGCCATCTTGGGTGAGTGCAGAGCTTGCTCAGGAATAGCAGCAGGCAGGTGTAAATACATCGGCACACACAGTGAGGAGAAGATTTTTGAAGGATGGCAAGGTGTCAAGAAGGGCAGCAAAGAAGCCACTTCTCTCCAGGAAAAACATCAAGGACAGACTGATATTCTGCAAAAGGTACGGGGATTGGACTGCTGGGGACTGGGGTAAAGTCATTTTCTCTGATAAATCCCCTTTCCGATTGTTTGGGGCATCCGGAAAAAACCTTGTCCAGAGAAGAAAAGGTGAATGCTTCCATCAGTCCTTTGTCATGCCAACAGTAAAGCATCCTGAGACCATTCATGTGTTGTGTGGGGTTGCTTCTCAGCCAAGGGAGTGGGCTCACTCACAATTTTGCCTAAGAACATAACCATGAATAAAGAATGGTGCAAAGCATCCTCCGAGAACAACTTCTCCCAGCCATCCAATAACAGTTTGGTGACAAACAATGCCATTTTATGGATCCAATGCATGATGGAACACCTTGCCATAAGGAAAAAGTGATAACTTAGGGGCTTGGGGAACAAAACATTGAAAATGAATCCCATTGAGAACTTGTAAATTCTCAAGAGATGGATGAACAAAACAAAAACCCAACAAATTCTGACAAACTCCAAGCATTGATTATGCAAGACAATAAATAAAATGAATCACTGCGCTAATGTCTATTCAGCAGCTAGCATAAAATATAGGTAACAATATTTTAAAAAATGGATAAAGATATGCAGCGCTAGAAATGCAAACATGTACTATGTAAATAAATATGCACTGTCTTTGAGCGTAAAGAGTCTATGTTCCAAGAAATAGCATCACCCACAGTGTAAATATGACAAGCTGAGGTGAACTAGAAAATCCTCCACCGCCCACCAACACACCAGGCCTCTTACCGCAGATAATGGACCACTAGGTTATAGGTGGTCAGATAAGCATAATATATCCACTATAGCACGACTACACTCTGGTACCAGACAGCTGAATCTCGTAGGGTCATAACATGGAGTGAATCCACAAGTTCATATGTAGGATAAAAAAGAAGCAGCTCCTCATAATGTGATATGTTAATTCAAGATGATTTTATTAAGTAAAAAGCATACAGGGTACTCACATTTGGAGAATTGAAACAAGCATGTCAGGAACACAAAAAGTCCTTGTTTAACATTTGTTTCCAACCAACAAAATGGCCACAGTCAGCACATGTAGTGTCATATGTCCGGGCTCCTCCCTACGCGGCGTTTCGTCCAATAAGGAACGTCGTGTTCCTGAAATACTCGTTTTAAATCTCCAAATGTGAGTATCCTGTATGCTTTTTACTTAATAAAATCAGAAGTGTCAACACTGCAAATATTGACTCTTTGCATACACTTAATGTAATTGTCAATAAAAGCCTTTGACACTTATGAAGTGCTTGTAATTATATTTCAGTATACCATAGTAACATCTGACAATAAGACCTACAAGCACATATCAAAGTAGACTTTGTGAAAATTAATATTTGTGTCATTCTCAAAAATTTGACTGTACAGTATATATACAGTGCTGTGAAAAAGTGTCTGCCCCTTCCTGATTTTTTCTTTTTTTGCATATTTGTCACACTTAAATTATCAAATTTTAATATTACACAAAGATAATCTGAGTGCGACAGACCGCCTGACACCCCACCTGGGAATTGCACCCAAGAACTAGACGACACAAGCTTAGGTGCAACCTGGAATTGAGTCTTTATTGTAAATTCACACAGAATATAAACCACACAAATTCAAGTAAGAGCTTGATCACATGCTTGATCACATTACCCGAAAACAATGCAAACTGTAAACAGTAAACAAACTGTAACCATAACTAGTAATCTAATTAACATAAACATATACACATCCCACAATAGTTTGGTAACAAGGTAAAGTGGACACAATGTTATTCACATCTCCAAGAAGAATAACAGACAGACAGAAACAATAGGTGACTCAATAAACAGTGGGAATTGGAAGAGGCACACAATGGGGAAATTATACCATGAGGGAAAGACACCTTAGTAAAAAGATTATAACAGGAAACCCCAGCAGTTTTAAGCTGATTATGTTAACATTTGCTCTAAAGTCTGGGGGTGGTGGGGGGGAGGGAGGGGTGTTGAAGCAGTCAATGCTGGATTGGGCATTGAGGCCCCAAATCTGTATCCAGGTCCAGGTCCAGGTTCCCAAAGTCTGTGTGTTTGGAGGAGACATTGACCCGAATCCGAAAAACAATCTAAAAGGTCTCCCAGGCACAAGCTTCCCAAAGAATAGAGCCCCCTCAAAAGCCAGGGCCCATAGTCAGTATGCAAGAGGCTACCCTGCAGTCCCCTCCAAAAGCACCTGTTACGGTTGGGTCTGTCACACCAAGTAAATACAAAATTGAGCTTTTAAATGATGACTTAATTTATTAAGGGAAAAAATATGTTCAAACCTGCCTGTGAAAAAATAATTGCTCCACCCCTTGCTAAATCATAAATGAACTGTGACTAACCATATTTTTGAAAAGCTGAGTTAAATTTCACTTGCCACACCCAGGCCTGATTACTGCCAGGCCTGTTGAATCAAGAAATCACTTAAATAGAAGCTGTCTGACAAAGTGAATCATACTAAAAGATTGAGAAACAAAGTAATTGACATATATCAGTCTGGGAAGGGCTGCAAAGCCATTCCTAAGGCTTTGGGATTCCAACAAACCACGGTTAGAGCCATTATCAACAAATGGAGAAAACTTGGAACAGTGGTGAACCTTCCCAGGAGTGGCCAGCCTACCAAAATTACTCGATAAGCACAATGACGACTCATCCAGGACGTCATAAAAGAACCCAAAACAACATCTAAAGAACTATAGACCTCACGTGCCTCATGTAAGGTCAGTGTTCATGGTTCAACAATAAGAAAGAGACTGGGCAAAAATGGCATCCATGGGAGAGTTCCAAGGCCAAAGCCACTGCTGACCAAAAAGAACACAAAGGCGCGCCTCACATTTACCAAAAAACATCTTGATTTTCCCCAAGACTTTTGGGGAAAAATTCTGTGGACTGATTAGACAAAAGTTGAACCTTTTGGAAGGTGTGCATCCCGTTACATCTGGCATAATACGAACACAGCATTTCATAAAAAAACATCATACCAACAGTCAGACATGGTGGTGGTAGTGTGATGGTCTGGGGCTGCTTTGCAGCTTCAGGACATGGGTGACGTGCCATAATTGAGGGAACCATGAAGTCTGAACTCTACCAGATAATCCAGAAGGAGAAAGTCCCGCCATCAGTTCCTGACCTCCTGCTCAAGCACACTTGGGTTATGCATTAGGACAATGATCTAAAACACACCAGCAAGTCTACCTCTGAATGGCTTAAAAAAAATAAAAATAAATGAAGGGTGTGGAATGGCCTTTTCAAAGTCTGGACTTAAATTCGATTAAGATGCTGTATCATGACCTTAAACAGGCCGTTCATGCTGAAAAAACTCTCCAATGTGGCTGAATTAAATTCTGCAAAGAAGAGTGGGCCAACATTCCTCCACAGCAATGTGAAAGACTCATGGGCAGTTATCGCAAATGAATGGTTGCAGTTGTTGCCACCAAGGGTGACACAACCAGTTATTGGGTTTAGGGGGCAATTACTTTTCACATAGGGCCAGGCAGATTTGGACAGCTTTTTGTGGGTAAACCATAGGGTATCAGTGTGAAATATGGGGCTCGGGGCAGTAAGGGCTCATCTACATTTGTGGTTTGGGGGGTCGTTAAAACCCCATCGTTTATTGTGGCCCACAACCAGTTACCAAATCACTTAAGTGGCCCTCACTCTTCAAAAGGTTGAGCAGCCCTGATGTAAGGGGTCCTTCCCACTGACAACCAATGTAAGGGGTCCTTCTCCACTGACAACCAATGTAAAGGGTACTTCTCCACTAAAAACCAATGTAAGGGATCCTTCCCCACTGACAACATATATATGGGTCCATCTCACTGACCCACAATGTAAGGGGTCCTCCTCCACTGACAACCAATGTAAGGGGTCCTTCTGGCCACCAATGTAAGGGGTCCTTCTCCCCTTCTCCACTGGTCACCAATGTAAGAGGTCATTCTTCACTGGCCACCAATGTAAGGGGTCCTTCTCCACTGACAACGAATGTAAGGGGTCATTCTTCACTGGCCACCAATGTAAGGGGTCCTTCTCCACTGACAACCAATATAAGGGGGTCCTTCTCAACTGGCCACCAATGTACCGGGTCCTTCTCTACTGAAACCAATGTAAGGGGTCCTTCTCCACAGGGCCAGTGCAAGGGATGGGCAGGAGAGGTGGCTGCCCTGGGCACTGTGGTATCGTGTGAGGTGCCACAGGGAGATTGTTGGGAGGGGATCTGGGGGGGGGGGGGGTGGGGCAGCAGGAGGTAACAAGCAAATTTTTGTACTGGAAAGGGGTATTTGGCTTGGGAGGGAAGTTTTGTGTTTGGAGGGGAGATTTGCGGGGTACAGGATTTGTGTTAGGAAGGGGGAATTCTTTTTGGGGTGGGGGGGGAGAGTGTGCTAAGAGCTTATGTGGAATGGAAGGATTTTGCCTGAGGGGACGGGGGACAAATATTTATTTGTGCTGGGAGAGGGGATTTTACACAGGGGGTGGATATGTACTGGGAGGACGGGGAATTTATGCATATGGGGTAAGCATGTAGATTAGTGCTCAATTTGTTGGGGGGGGGGGGGGATTTTTGCTGACACATAATGCACATACATTTTGAGGGGGGGCAATTTGTTCGCCCTGGGCTCCAGATGATCTTGACCCCGCACTGCTTCTCCACTGACAACAAATGTAAAGGGTCCTTCTCCACTGACCTCCAATGTAATGGGTCCTTCTCCACAGGGCCGGCACAAGGGGGTGGGCAGGAGGGGAGGCTGTCCTGGGCACTGTGGTATTATGTGAGGTGCTGGGCCACCACAGGGAGATTGGGAGGGGGGATTTGGGGGGCGTCAGGAGGGCTCTAGATGATCTGGTCCCAGCACTGCTTCTCCACTGGCAACCAATATAAGGGGTCCTTCTCCACTGACCTCCAATGTAAAGCCCCATACACACTATCAGATTATCTGCTGATTTTTTCCTTCAGGTTTACCAAAACCATGTAGTAGAAGGGCCTGCCTGATTGCATACACATTGAAACTCCTAATGTTTGACCTCATATTATGTGGTTTTGGTAAATCTGAAGGAAAAACTCAGCCTAAGGGGTCCTTCTCCACAGGGCCGGGACAAGGGGCTGGGCAGGAGGGGAGCCTGCCCTGGGCACTGTGGTATTATGTGAGGTGCTGGGGCAGCACAGGGAGATTGGGGGGAGGGGATTTGGGGGGCATCCGGGGGGCTCTAGATGATCTGGTCCTGGCACTGCTTCTCCACTGACACCCAACATAAGGGGTCCTTCTCCACTGACCTCCAATGTAAGGGGACCTTCTCCACAGGGCCAGGACTAGGGGGTGGGCAGGAGGGAAGGCTGCCCTTGGAACTGTGGCATCGTGTGAGGTGCTGGGGCACCACAACGAGATTGGGGGGAGGGGATATGAGGGGTGACAGGAGAGCTCTAGATGATCTGGTCCCTGCACCACTTCTCCACTGACAACCAATGTAAGGGGTCCTTCTCCACTGACATCCAATGTAAGGGGTCCTTCTGCGCAGGGCCGGGACGAGGGGGTGGGCAGGAGGGGAGGCTGCCCTGGGCACTGTGGTATCGTGTGAGGTGCTGGGGCACCACAACGAGATTGGGGGAATGGGATATGAGGGGTGACAGGAGAGCTCTAGATGATCTGGTCCCTGCACCACTTCTCCACTGACAACCAATGTAAGGGGTCCTTCTCCACTGACCTCCAATGTAAGGGGTCCTTCTGCACAGGGCCGGGACAAGGGGGTGGGCAGGAGGGGAGGCTGCCCTGGGCACTGTGGTATCGTGTGAGGTGCTGGGGCACCACAGGGAGATTGGGGGAAGGGGATTTGGGGGCGGCAGGAGGTCTCTAGATGATCTTGTCCCAGCACTGCTTCTCCACTGACAACCAATGTAAAAAGTCCTTCTCACTGACCCGCAATGCAAGAGGTCCTTCTCCACTGACCACCAACCTAAGGGGGCACTACTATTTACACTGTCTGCATTTACATTTTACTAGTCCATTGTGAGCTGTAGATATAACAGTTTTTAGTAGGGGCTACTTGAGAACTGATAATTATAATAATTATTTCAAGGGTTCCTCTGTGATAAAACGGTTGAGAAGGGGTGTTTTAATCTTTGACTTCCAGAAGCTATGAATAGCCTACTATTGGCATAATAACAACACATAAACCAATGGAGGTATAATGACATTTGAGACAGAAAAAGCACACAGGAGCAATAATATGGCCATACTTGCTCAGTTCCTGAATGTAAGCCCTTCTTTTTCTTCAATATATAAATCTGTGACCTTTTCCATATTGGAATGCGGCTCCTCAGGAGAAGAAGCCCTCGGCTTGATGTGCAGATACAGTAATTACTGTGTGTGGTATGGACCTGTCTGATCTGAGAGCGGCCTTTGGAGAGGAAGTTCAATATATTGCATGTATCATCGTTGTGAGCGTGAAACTGCTGCTCACTACCTTCCTGTCCAATCTACTCTACTATTAAATTTAGTACTGCCTCATTAAAGATGATGTTTAATCATCATATATTTTGCCATCCCTGGTTCCTCTCTTGCAACCTTCATCAACATAATAATGAATTGTTTTAATAAAACACATACTGCTCCCTCTTTCCTGGCTAGCCAAGCTGGGGTAAAGGTCTGATATGGATTTTGGAGGAAACCACAAACTTTTTCCTGTTTTTTTGCATTGGGTATCCCCCTAAAATCCATAGGGGGAACCTCACAAATAAGAGAATGATGTGACTGGCTCAATGTGCACTATACAGCACTGAGGTACAGTGGTGTGAAAAAGTGTTTGCCCCCTTCCTCATTTCCTGTTCCTTTGCACGTTTGTCACACTTAAGTGTTTCGGAACATCAAACCAATTTAAACAATAGTCAAGGACAACACAAGTAAACACAAAATGCAATTTGTAAATGAAGGTGTTTATTATTAAAGGTGAAAAAAAATCCAAACCATCATGGCCCTGTGTGAAAAAGTGACACTTTTTCACACCACTGTATATGTCAGAGCTATTTACATATATAATAATAATCGTCTTGGACAGTAGTAGAGGTATGAGCCCTTGTACACACGGTCGGAGAATCCGTCGGAATGCGTCTTATCGGACCGTGTCGTCAGATAATCTAAATGTGTGTGGTATGCATCGGACTGATTCCGTCCGAATCTCCGCCCGACCCAATTTTCCAACATGTTGGAAATATTTCCTGACCAACTGGGCCGGACGGACCTAATCCGATCATGTGTAGAGGATTTTGATCAGACCAAGTGCCACGCATGCTCAGATCAAATTCCTACATCAAAGCTATTGGCTACTAGCCTGAATGTAGTCCCATCGTAACGAAATTACGTCATCACGTTCTGAAAGATCGGATTTTTCGCCAACTTGGCCCGACCGTGTGTATGCAACAGTTTCGGACACAATCCGTCGGACTAAATCCGACGGGCAAAATCCGACGGATTTGGTTGCCAAAATCTCCGACCGTGTGTACGTGGGCTTAGAGTGTACATTTTTGTTTATTAAAAATCTTACAAACATGCAACATAATAAAAACATATTTACATATATACAAAAAATAAATAAAAATGAATACAGAATATACATAAATAAACAAAAGCAAACAAGCTTACATCAACAAGTAACAGAAAGAAAATGTCTTTTTACTGACATAAATAAAACTATATACAAAGAAACATAAATGTATTAAAGCACTAAATTATGCAAAACACAACCTTACTTCAACCTAAACACACCCTCAGGCTAAGAAAATCTAGGGGATACGACATTCCTCCATGCCTTTGTCCAGGTCCCCGGCCACCACTTGTCATTCTCAAGACCCTGAATCTTCCCAACCTCACACAGAAAGTTGTGCATCACCACCTCGACAGGAAGGATTTTTTTCTGAGTGGAAACCTGGCACCGTGCATTTCACTACTAAGCTAACTAAAAAAAGTGTCTCAAAATCCCAGTGAGTTTGACAGGCTCCGTATGACCACTCTGCATAACTCAAGCGGGAAAGGAAAGGAATACCCAGAGCCCCACCTACCCGCTAATAGACTTCTATATTGAAGGGGCACTGAAGCAAGAAATGGCCATCGTCTCCTCTACTCCACTCTTGGACAACCACGGTTCTATGCTTCAGGTTGCCCTTCACATAGAAAGGTCACATGGAAAAAGTCCATAAACAATCATGGAAAGAGTCCATATATAATCATAAATAAAATCCTCTGTGATGTGACTGGTGCACAAAAAGTATAATAGAAGTTTCTTCCAAGGGGATAGGAGTTTCAATAGTCAAATACAACCCGATATGTCAGCTTGTCTGCAGAAATCACAAAGGTAGATGGAATACTCTTACCGAATGTGGTGGACTCACACGGTCTTACGACGGTTGAGTCGGAAATGCTTGGGGTCCCGACCTGGGACTAGATGGTAAGTTGGTGGACGCCCGACTGGATGTTGAGAGGACTCCAAACAACAAAAGACCGTAGGCGGTGTCTCGTAGAGGGATCTCCGGAGTCTTCTTTGTCCAATTCAGATGTGACTCGATTGGAAATTACAACCCCAGACAGGGGGTGGGAGATTTTAGAAAATCCCCTTGGAAGAAAATTCTATTATACTTTTTGTGCACCAGTCACATCACAGAGCATTTTATTTATGATTATATATGGATTTTTTCCATGATTGTTTATGGACTTTTTCCATGTGACCTTTCCACGTGATCACTGATCAATCTGTTTTTCCGTGATTTCCCTCACGGGATTACACATTCACTTAATAGAAGCGCTACACTATTTACTGTTTTAATTGTTTTACTTTGTTTGTTTGAAGTGTTGGCAGCTGTTTTTTGTTAGTTCGATACAGCGCAGTGTTTTCCCTTTTTTCTGCCCTTCACCATAGAGTCTCCAGATTCATCAAACGTGGTTTTCCGCAGAGCGATGCTTCAGTTTGCCCTTCACATAGAGTCTTCCATGGAATGAGCGCCAGGACAAATACTGAAAATTTAAAGGGATTCTCTCTAGATCTTCACTCATAACAGGGCCTGGGCAATCCCTCAAGGCAAGTGGCTCGCTAAAGCCAGATTCAACAACCCTCCTCTCCAGGGCCTTCCTAGGACGAGATTTAATTACCTCCACTGTCACTCGCCACTGCCAAGGCATTTTCAGGCATGGGGCAATGTAAGCCGGGAGCTTACCATGTCAGACCCTCACTGGCCCACTGTTCTCTCAGCTCCGCAGAAAAGGCCTAAACCTGGACTGAAAAATACCAACCCGCCCAGAAGGTTCCTCTGCCAGCATACAAAAGATAGACACTGGCAAAACACAGACAAAGCTGACATACAGAAATACTGGCATCAAGCCAGTTTTCAGGTCAATCCTTTCCCTGTAAGAGAAGAATTTTCAATCCTTCCAGCTGGCAACCTTGGCATCAACATCTTGTAGCTTGCCTAACTTTAATTTCCTCTCTGGGAAAGTGTCCGGAAGCTCAAAACCGTTGTCTTCCTCTCCCATCCAGAAAACTTCACATTTATTATTATTGATCTTTGAGCCAAATGCCTCAGCATGCTGCTCTATCAACGAGACCACCTACTCCACCTCCTCTGTCTCAGAAATGAAAACAGACATATCATTAGCATAGGCCACAACCCTCAGAGGAGGCTCACCAAGAATGCCCAAAGGCATTCCCCACAAGACCCGCTCTTGAATCTCCTGGTGAAAAGATCAATTGCAAACGCGTATAGCAGAGGACTCAAAGGACACACCTGATGCACACCCGAGCCAAACCCAAAGGGCCGTCCGATCCAACCATTTACATGGCATGAAGCTTTCAGCCCCCCCCTGTATAAGGTCTTCAGCAAATAGATAAAGCCCTTATCCAGACCAAATTTGCCAAGAAGCAGCCATAGGTACTCATGTTTGACCTGATCAAAAGCTTTAGTCTGATCCAATGCCAGCAAGTACTTTTTCCAGCCTGCGGCCCTACACCGTTCCAGGGTCTCCCAGACAGCAAACACCGCTGAAAAAGTGCTTCTACCATGAACCGAACAGTGCTGGTGGCGAAAGTAAATTGCCGCTACAGGCGATAAATGCCAGAAGATTATTTTTGCCGGTATCTTCCCATCAACATTCAGAAGACTAATGGGCTGCCAATTCTCAAAGAATCTTTACACTTTGATGGAAGTATCACCACAAATTGTCACATGGAGGGAGAGAGCGGACCCTCTCTCAGACAACCATTAAAAATCCCCACCAAATATGGGGCCAGAGTAACCTTAAAGTGCTTATAAAACTCAGCTGTCAAATCCATCTGGCCCAGGCAATTTCTTAATGGCAAGCTTATCAGTAGCCTAAACCACCTCATCTGCTTTGATGTCCTCTGTCAAACGTGCAAGAGAACTGCCATTTCCCAGTCCTGGAATAGAATCCAGAAAACTTGATATGCCTGCCCGATCAAGATCACTCCCACCCAGGAGGTCAGCATAATATAACCTGGCGGGTTCCAGGATCTCAGATTTGGACTTTGTCAAGGAACCCTGTCAACCAGGCCTACAACTGACTTAATTGCTCTACCTCATTTGCAATTCTGGTAAGGGTCAGGCGAGTGATATTTCCCGTAATCCCTTTTCCAGTATGACTACATGTCATGCCAACACTGCAAGAGTTTAACCTCAGAGATCATCACCGGATCCCCTTTATTCAAAACAAGCCTATCAAGATTCCTCCACAGACCCTGGTAGGTGACATACTCATCAAGCTGTTTATCTCTTCCTATGGCCTTGAAAAACCTAATGATCCTTTGTTTTGTAAGGTTCCACCACTCTCAGCCCACGTACACGCGGTCGGAGATTTTGCCAACCGAATCCGTCGGATTTTGCCCGTCGGATTTAGTCCGACGGATTGTGTCCGAAACTGTTGCATACACACGGTCGGGCCAAGTTGGCGAAAAATCTGATCATTCAGAACGTGATGACGTAATTTCGTTACGATGGGACTACATTCAGGCTAGTAGCCAATAGCTTTGATGTAGGAATTTGATCTGAGCATGCGTGGCACTTGGTCCGATCAAAATGCTCTACACATGATCGGATTAGGTCCGTTCCGGCCCAGTTGGTCGGGAAATATTTCCAACATGTTGGAAAATTGGGTCGGACGGAGATTCAGTCCGATGCATACCACACACATTTGGATTATCTGACGACACGGTCCGATAGGACACATTCCGACAGATTCTCCGACCGTGTGTACAAGGGCTGACTTACTGCTACAAAAGTCCATGATCGATACCTGTGCCTGAAAAAAAAAAATCCTCTAAGGATTGACTCACCTTCTCATTCTCCAGGAGTGCCGAATTTAGCTTACCAGGTGTCCCACCCCCTAGGTGGCGTATCAGGGCTATTCAGAGTCACAGACAGAAAACAGTGATCGGTCAACTCCACCGCCTGACAAACTGGCGCCAAGAAGGTGGAGTTCCCCTTAAAAAAAAAACATCTATTTTACTCTGACTACTACCTCACTGAAAGGTGAATCCCGTGTCGTCTGGGCAGCACTGAATGTGCACATCAAGAGGCCTGCCTCTCAAGCTATTTCATTTAAAAAAAAGGCTGTGACACATTAAAATGTAAGCTCCTCTGGTGCAGGGAATATACTGGCACTGTAGAGATAACAAGCATGAGTCAGCATGCTGGCTCCAGTCATACAGCCCCAGCAGTGTCTTTCTTCTTGTCGGGGACTCTGAAGGACGGAGCACTAATCAGTATTCGGAGAGGTGGATGGAGTTTTGCTGCTTCTGTGTTTGGGGCACAAATTGGAGTCTGGGGAGTTTGCCGCGTGTGACTGAGACTGCAGCCGATCGGAGGAGAATTATAGAGATAATAATAAGCTGTCTGGCCTCAGACCTCTGAACGGAGAGACACGGAGGACAGATCAGTTCCCCTGCCTGGACTCTGACAAAATGTCAGCTCATCAGCCTAGAAAGTTTGCTTTATTTATTAACAGCCCACTGACTCCAAACGACCAATCAGAAATTGGCTTTTGTAAAATGTTCTTTAGTGATCATTTGATAGGCAGTGAGGAAGTATTGAATTGCCTCCTCCCTGCCTTGATCTCCGCAATAGTGCACTCCAACCGTGTACATTACAAGGAGTTACAAATCTGCTCTGTTTACTTGAATGAGTCCCGTTTTGGTGGGCTTAGGGGGTATAATTCTGGCCGCAGATGGACCTTGCCTTTGCAGCTAAAGGGGGTGATAGGTGGGGTGGGGGGGTAAAAGCTTGGCTCAACCATGGCATTAACCACTTCAAGACTGCAAAACATATATAAGTGTTGCGGCTTTGAAGTCGTTTACTGGGGTTATGGCTGAAGGCATAATAATTCTGTATTTTTTTTTTCAGACAGCCAATCTCTCATTAAAGCGATCTGCAAGGCTGATTAGCCGCTGGATTGCTTTTAGAAGCAGCAGGAGAGGTTTTCCAGGAAATGATTCGACGGTTGGCGAGGCTGACCAGAGAGGTGAGGAGAGACCTGATTGTCTCTGATCACCTCTATGATCTTGGATAGTTGTCTCCAAACTGTGGCCCAGGGGCCAGAAATGGCCCTTTGCTTGCTTTTATCTGGTCCTTGGGGCACTATTTCATTCAATGACACCAACGATTGGGCATAATTCCTACCAATTACATCAACAATGGGGCACAGTGCCTCCTAATGTCACGTAATGACACCAATGATGGGGCACAATTCCTCCCAATGACACCAATGATGGGGCACAATTCCTCTCAATGACACCAATGATGGGGCTCAATTACTCCCAATGACACGAATGATGGGGCACAATTCTTCCCAATGACACCAATGATGGGGCACAATTCCTCCCAATTACACCAATGATGGGGCTCAATTACTCCCAATGACACCGGTGATGGGGCACAATTCCTCTCAATGACACCAGTGATGGGGCACAATTCCTCCCAATGACACCAGTGACAAGGCACAATTCCTCCCAATGACACCAGTGATGAACTGCAATTCCTCCCAATGACACCAGTGATGGGGCACAATTCCTCCCAGAGCTGAAGGACGGGTGTGCCTCTGTGTGTCGGTGTAAATCTAGGAAGTGAACAGGCAGCAGCTTCAGCTGCCCACAGTTAAAATGGCTGCAGCCAGACTCAGTAGAGGGAGATTTCGGCAGCGTATTTGGCAAGTACAGAATCCCAGTATATATAAAATAATATGCAAAGTGGTTGGAAGGAAGCTTCAGAATGGCAAAGATGTTTTTATTACAAGTTATATGAGCAGACTGCAGCTCCTCTTTAACCACTTGCCTACCGGGCACTTACACTCCATAAATGCCCAGGCCATTTTTCAGCTTTCAGTGCTGTCGCACTTTGAATGACAATTGTGCGGTCGCGCTACACTGTACCCAAACAAATTTCTTTATCATTTCTTCACACAAATAGAGCTTTCTTTTGGTGGTATTTAATCCCGGCTGGGTTTTTTATTTTTTACACAAAAAAAAGATCAAAAATTTCGGAAAAATAAAATGTTTTTTTACATTTTTCTGTCAGAAATTCTTGTAACCAAGTAATTTTTTGCCTTCACTGATGTGCGCTGGTGAGGTGGCACCGATGGGCACTGGTAGACTGAACTGGTGGGCATTGATGAAGTGGCACTTATGGTCACTGATGAGGAGGCACTAATATGCCGCACTTATGGGCACTGATAGGTGGCACTGATATGTGGCACTGATGAGCACTGATAGGCGGCACTGATGGGCACTGTTAGGTGGCACTGATGGACACTAATAGGCGGCACTGGTGGGCACTGATAGGCAGCAGTGGCGGGCACTGATAGGCAGCACTGGTGGGCACGGATAGGCAGTATGGATAGGCGGTACAGATGGGCACTGATGGCCATTTATGGGCGGCACTGATGGGCGACACTGATGAGCATTGATGGACAGCAGTGTTGGGCATTGATGGGCAGCACTGATAGATGGCACTGATTGCCAGCACTGACTGGCATGCCTAATGAGCATCTATTTGTGGCACTTGTGGACAGTGGTGGGCACTGACTGCTGCCACTAGTGGGCACTATATGCTGGCATTGGTGGGCACTGTATTGTTATACTTTATTTCTTTATTGTAATCAGGGAACTGATGATCAGTGCCTTGATTACAACCCTAGATGTCCCTGTGAGGAGATGTCGCTGATCTGCTCTCCTCTCCTCACACTCTGTCAGTGTGAGGCGAGGAGAGCCAATTACCAGCATCTTCGTGTTTACATTTGACCGGCTGTGATTGGACACTGCCGATCACATGGTTAAAGAGCCCTCTTTACACAGATCAGGATAACGCGCCATGTCCTAACAACAAGAGCTTCCCAGAACAAGAGCCGCACCGCCCCGCCATCATTTGACAGTGGGAGGGCGGCAACCAGTTAAGTGATCAACCTCCCTGGTGAAATTTGGCGTTTTACATTGAGGCCTGTAATTCTTAGGAATAACTCCTAAGTTGATCCGGGGAAAATCCGATTGCCTCTCGGGGGGGGTCAGGAAGGAGTTTTTTCCCCGAATGTAAGCAAATCAGATCATGCTTTACTGGGGTTTTCTGCCTTCCTCTGGATCAACTGTGGGTATAGGATTGGATACATGGGATTGTATGTTATTATTTTTTTATTTATTTTTATGTTTTTTTGTTTTTTTTTGGGTGTTTTTTTTTGTGGTGGGGTGGTGGTTGAACTGGATGGTCTTTTTTCAACCTAACTATGTAACTCACTTAAATCTGTCCAAACAAGAGTCTAGTAGACATCCCGGGTATTATAAAGTTTTAAACACAAAATCATGAATTTAAAATATAATACATAACTATAAATGGTTATAAAAAATAATAATATAATAATAATAAAATGCATTCAATAATGTAATCAAATCAAAAACACTGAAATTTTCTCTGTCGCAGAATCGTCGCTGTCGTCACTTTCAGTGTCTGATGACGAATCCCCCCACAAATCACCATCCCCCAATTCTGCAAGTGATTCTAACTTATTATCGCTGTTTTCTAGCTGGTCTAAAACCGCTTTTGACGTAATGGGACAGTTTTGGTTGCCATGGACAATATCCAGTTTCCAGGTATAAAGAGCAGTATATATAATATAAAACTGCATGCAGGGCACTGGACAGAGCATTAGGGCCGGTTCACACTGCAGGCGATGCGAGGCGACACCGACTTGCCTCGCCGCGACCTGCCGCGACCTCAGCGGCAACTTGCAGATGACTTCTGTATAGAAGTCAATGCAAGTCGCCCCGAGGTCGCCCAGAAGTAGTACAGGAACCTTTTTTCCGAGTCGGAGCGACTCGAGTCGCTCCTCTCAGAACGGTTCCATTGTACAGAACGGGGGCGACTTGTCACACTGCGGCGAGGCGAGTCGTGTCGCCTCGCATCGCCCGCAGTGTGAACCGGCCCTTAGGGACAAAAGGGATGTGAAATAATTTGATACAGTGATGTAATCTGTTAGATTATAGTGTACTGTATGTATTATGCCTTTTACACTTTTTTGAATTCGGCACCAGGCTCCGTCCCCATGCGTTGCGACCAGTGGCGGCTGTTGCTCAAAATTTTTGGGGAGGGCGCAAGCAAACTGAAAAAATTCTGAAAAAAACCCCATCAATTGCAGCCTCACTGTACCATCAATCACAGCCACTGTGCCATCGAATGCAACCACTGTGCCCATCAAATGCTGCCATTGTGCCATCAAATGCTGCCACTGTGCCATCGAACGCAGCCACTGTGACCATCAAATGCAGACACTGTGCCCATCAATTGCCGCCACTGTGCCCATCAATTGCCGCCACTGTGCCCATCAAACGCAGCCACTGTGCCCATCAAATTCTGCCACTGTGCCCATCAAACGCAGACACTGTGCCCATCAATCGCCGCCACTGTACCCTCAAATGTAGCTACTGTGCCCATTAATTGCTGCCACTGTCCCAGCAAACGCAGCCACTGTGCCCATCAAATGCTGCCATTGTGCCACCAAATGCTGCCACTGTGCTCATCAAATGCAGCCACTGTGCCCATCAATTGCCGCCACTGTACCATAAAATGCAACCACTGTGCCCATCAAATGCAGACACTGTGCCCATCAATTGCCGCCACTGTACCATCAAATGTAGCTACGGTGCCCATCAATTGCTGCCACTGTGCCATCAAACGCAGCCACTGTGCCATCGAACGCAGCCACTGTGCCCATCAAATTCTGCCACTGTGACATCGAACGCAGCCACTGTGCCCACCAAATGCAGCCACTGTGCCCATCAATTGCTGCCTTGGTGCCCATCAATTGCTGCCACGGTACCAACAAACGAAGCTACTGTGCCCATCAAACACAGCCACTGTGCCCATCAATTGCTGCCTTGGTGCCCATCAATTGCTGCCACGGTACCAACAAACGAAGCTACTGTGCCCATAAAACACAGCCACTGTGCCCATCAATTGCCGCCACTGTACCATCAAATGTAGCCACTGTGCCCATTAATTGTTGCCACTGTGCCATCAAACACAGCTACTTTGCCCATGAAATGTAGACGCTGTGCCATATCAGATGCTCCCATTTTGCCATCAAATGCTGCCACTGTGCCCCATCAAATACAGCTACTGTACCCATCTTATGCAGCCACTGTGCCCATCTTATGCAGCCACTGTGCCTCATCTTTTGCAGTCACTGTACCCATCTTATGCAGCCACTGTGACCATCTTATGCAGCCACTGTGACCATCTTATGCAGCCACTGTGCCCATCAAACGTAGCCACTGAGCCATATTAAATGCTGCCAGTGTACCCCCGCCCCCGCCCGATGTCTGTACTCACCCTGTCTCGGTGGCGATGGGGCATCTCCTCGATGTCTTCGCCCATCCTCTCTTCTCGTCCTCTGCTAAGATTGGATGTCTGATCCATACACAGCGCCTGTTGTTTCAACCAATCAGGTGACACTAACAGATCCAAGCACCTGATTGGCGTAGAGGGGGTTTAGTGTTAGGAAAGCGAATATTCATTTGCTTTTCTAATACAGCTGAGTGACCTTCGAGTGCCCAGTATGGTGCTCGCAGGTCACCTTTTTTGACGTCTATTAGAGCCTTGGTAATGTAAATTCACTCGGGATTACTGCCAGGGAGGTTAAAGTATATTTAAAAAAAAATTAAATAAATTGTGTTTTGAAAAACCCCTGCGCAAATACCATGTGACATAAGAAAATTGCAACAATCGCCATTTTATTCTCTAGGGTCTCTGCTAAATATATATATAATGTTTAGCAAAAAATACTGATGTTTACTAGTAAACAAAAAGTGGCAGAAATCAGACATGACATTTTTTTTTTTGTACGTTGTAAAGCCGGTGCAGTAATGGCATCTTTGCGATGTGCGCTGCTGTGCGTTGCAGTTACCCGCACGTTACCGTGATGGGTTGGCGTAAATGGGCTCTCAAGGATTGGCTACCCTAGAAATGGAATAATGCTCAGAGGCGGTGGAGGGGGGAAATGAATGTCTTCTCCTTTATCTGCTGTACCTTTCACCCGCCGGTGTGAATAGATTGCGGGGGAATCCTCCGGGGAGGAATATCGGTGTGTTCGGTGGAGGAAACCTGTGAGCTTTGCAGAAGCAGGCGGCGGTGTGTTTGTAATGTCAGCCAAGTGGCTGCATTGGATTATTGTCTGTGTTTGCAGCTGACGTTCTCCCCGAGGTCATTATTTGCCGGCGTCATGTAAACCCAGAAGACTCGTCTTATGTCTGAGCCATTCCACACACACACAGATAATGATCTCCTCCCCCCACCGCTCTCAGCTCACCGCCATTCATGGAAAGCAAGGTGTGCTGAGGAGCCATGGAAGCCGGCCGGATCTCTGCCCGACAGGCGGATGCCCCTTCACTGCCAGAGACGGCTTTGTGTTTTTTTTGCACACATGTTTAAAAAATCATTTTAGGCCTGAAGAGAGGGGCATAGGGGCATAGCTAGGAGGCAACTGACCTACCTGATCTACACTGACCTACCAGTCCCACACTGACCTACAAGACCCACACTGACCTACCAGTCCCACACTGACCTACAAGACCCACACTGACCTACCAGTCCCACACTGACCTACCTGATCTACACTGACCTACCTGATCTACACTGACCTACCAGTCCCACACTGACCTACAAGACCCACACTGACCTACCAGTCCCACACTGACCTACCTGATCTACACTGACCTACCTGATCTACACTGACCTACCAGTCCCACACTGACCTAACTGATTTACACTGACCTACCTGATCTACACTGACCTATCTTATCTACACTGACCTACCAGTCCCACACTGACCTACAAGACCCACACTAACCTACCAGTCCCACACTGACCTACAAGACCCACACTGACCTACCAGTCCCACACTGACCTACAAGACCCACACTGACCTACCTGATCTACACTGACCTACCTGATCTACACTGACCTACCAGTCCCACACTGACCTACAAGACCCACACTGACCTACCAGTCCCACACTGACCTACAAGACCCACACTGACCTACCAGTCCCACACTGACCTACCTGATCTACACTGACCTACCTGACACACACTGTCCTACCAGACACACACTGACCTACCTGACCCACACTGACCTACCTGACACACACTGACCTACCTGACACACACTGACTTACCTGACATACACTGACCTACCTGACCCACACTGACCGGACATACACTGACCTACCAGACCCACACTGACCTATTTAACACACACTGACCTACCAGACCCACACTGACCTACCTGACCCACACTAACCTACCTGACCCACACTGACCTACCTGACCCAACACTGACCTACCTGACCCAACACTGACCTACCTGATCCACACTGACCTACCTGACATACACTGACCTACCTGATCCACACTGACTTACCTGTCATACACTGACCTACCTGACCCTCACTGACCACCCTAAGGGGCGGCACAGTGGTGTAGTGGTTAGCACTCTCACCTAGCAGCAAAAGGGGTTGCTGGTTCAAATCCCAACCACAACACTACCCACCTGGAGCTTGCATGTTCTCCCTGTTCCTGCATTGGCTTCCTCGGGGTACTCTGGTTTCCTCCCACACTCCAAAGACATGCAGGTAGGTTAATTGGCTTCTGTCCAAAATTGGCCCTAGTATATGAATGGGGACCTTGGATTTTGGGCTAGTTGAGGGTAGGGACTGATGTGAGTGTGCAATGTACAGGGATAGGGACAATTGTAGACACTCACTCAGGATTAGGGATGAGATTCGTGTTCGAGACGAACATACATTCGACTCGAACATCGGCTGTTCGCCCGTTCGGCGAATTCCGAACGTTATGGGCCTTTCGCACCAAATTGGTGTGGCGCTCACGGCCCACAATGCACTGTGATGGCGCAGTGCATTGCTGGCTCATGATTGGCCAAGCATGCACTGCGACCCCACATGCTTGGCCAATCACAGCGCCGGCAGCGAGGAGAGCCATGATTGGCCACAGGCAGGATGCCTGTGGCCATTCATAGCTCAGGCTGTGTAGTACACGCCCCACACTATATAAGGCCGCCAGCGCAGCGGCCTTGTGTAGTGTGTTGGCATCTGTAGCAGTTAGTGGGTGTTCTGTGTACCTTCAACACAGTATACACCGATCGTTATCGGCCGATTTTTCGTTCTTGCTCTTCTGTAGTGGTTGTTGTCTGCGTGCCCTGACCGCAGTATACACCGCTATATTCACCTATATATCTAGCGATATATCTATCTTTTATAATAGAGCTTTCAGTCAGTGTTAGGAGATTGTGCGTGCTGTCTGCGTGCTCTGAACCCAGTATACACCGCTATATCCACCTATATAGCTAAATATCTTGCTCATTTTAAATAGAGCTTTCAGTCAGTGTTAGGAGATTGTGCGTGCTGTCTGCGTGCTCTGAACGCAGTATACACCGCTATATCCACCTATATAGCTAACTATCTTGCTCGTTTTAAATAGAGTTTGCAGCCAGCGGTAGGAGATTGTGCGTGCTGTCTGCGTGCTCTGAACCCAGTATACACCGCTATATCCACCTATATAGCTAAATATTTTGCTCATTTTAAATAGAGCTTTCAGTCAGTGTTAGGAGATTGTGCGTGCTGTCTGCGTGCTCTGAACGCAGTATACACCGCTATATCCACCTATATAGCTAACTATCTTGCTCGTTTTAAATAGAGTTTGCAGCCAGCGGTAGGAGATTGTGCGTGCTGTCTGCGTGCTCTGAAAAAGACGGACGGCAAAACAAATTATACAGGGGTGATAACCCTTCCCTATGTTTTCCAAAAAGCTTAAAAATAGTTTTTTTGACTGGAGCTACACTTTAAAAATGTACCAGTTGAAAATTACAAACAGATTCAACTTAACACAACAAACCTACACAGTCCCTGTCTTGTTTGCACCGCCTGTATACTGCTGTTCTGAGTATATAGGGCCTGGGGGCCACACGCATTTCCTTTTTTTAATATAGGTACAGGGTTCCCCTTAATATGCGTACAAGACCCAAAGGGGCTGGTAATGGGCAGGGAGGGCTACCCATGCCATTTTTCTCAATTATTTTCAACCATATTGCAGGAACCAGATATAACATTAAAACCGCAAGCAGCTTTAAATGACGTTATTTCCGTTAAATGTCATTTTGTACAGGGACTGTTCTAAACACAGGAAACATGTGGCACTTCACAGGCATACTACAGACACCCCCCAGGCACCATATTTAAAGGAATATTTCACTTTTTTTTTTCACTTTAATCGTCATTAACCACTTAAGGACTGCCGTATTGCCATTGTACGTCATCGCAATGGCACAGGCAGGCACAAGCACGTACATGTACGTGCCTGCCTTCCAGCGGGTGGGGGGTCCGATCGGACCCCCTCCCGCGGGATACGGCGGTCCGGTTCGCTTCAGGAGTGATCCGTGATGAGGGGATGGCCGTTGGTTTCTGGCCACCCCCTCTGGATCGCTCCTGGCCAATGAGAAGCTTCCTCCCACTGTGTATTGTATACACAGGAAGGAGGAAGTGATGTCATTCTCCTCGGGGCGGTCTTTTTGACCGGACTACGAGGAGAAGACAAAAAGTAAGTGCACCAAAACACTACTCTAACACATAGGTACACATAGGTACACAAACCCCCCCGATCCCCCCCAGTCCCCCTCCCCCCCCCCCAGTCACAGTGTCACTGATTGCATTGATCATTTATTTACTGATCACTGCATTCAGTGTCAGTTGTAACAGTAAAAACTGTCAGGGCAGTTAGTGTCAGGTCCAGGGTAGCCCCCTACCCTCCCAATAAAGGTTTAACCCCCTGATTGCCCCTAGTTAACCCTTTCACCCCCTTTTGCCAGTGTCACTAAGCGATCGTTTTTTGATCGCTGCATTAGTGTCACTAGTGTCGTTAGGTAGCTAGTTATTTTTTTAGGTTCACCGCCAGGTTTTTATAGCGTTAGGTACCCCCATATACTACCCAATAATGGTTTTAACCCCCTAATTGCCCCTAGTTAACCCTTTCACCAGCGATCACAGTATAAGTGTCACTGGTGACGCTGGTTAGCCAGTTAGTTATTTAGGTTCCCCGTCAGGTTTTTATATAGCGCCAGGGACCCCCATATACTACCTAATAAAAATTTGAACCCCCTGATTGCCCCTAGTTAACCCTTTCACCACTGATCACCGTATAAGTGTTACGGGTGACTCTGGTTAGTTTGCTTTTTATAGCATCAGGGCACCCACCATTTATTACCCAATAAAGGTTTAACCCCCTGATCACCCGGCGGGTGATATCAATTAGGTTTTAGGGTCAGGGTCTGCGTCGCCCCAGGCAGCGCTAGGTTAGTGCCAGTACCGCTAACACCCACACGCAAAGCATAAACCTCCCATAGTGGTATAGAATCTGAACAGATCAATATCTGATCTGATCAGATCTATACTAGCGTCCCCAGCAGTTTAGGGTTCCAAAAAAACGCATTGTTAGCGGGATCAGCCCAGATACCTGCTAGCACCTGCGTTTTGCCCCTCTGCCCAGCCCACCCAAGTGCAGTATCGATCGATCACTGTCACTTACAAAACACTAAACACATAATTGCAGCGATCGCAGAGTCAGGCCTGATCCCTGCGATCGCTAGCAGTTTTTTTGGTAGCATTTTATATTTAAATCCGGAAGGCAGTGCTTGGTTTTTGGGGTCCCGTACGTGGCTAGGCTCCCAAAAAGTCCCCCACATGTGGTATCCCCGTACTCGGGAGAAGCAGCAGAATTTATTTTGGGGTGTAATTTGACTTATGCCCATAGCATGTGTGAGCAATATATCATTTAGTGACAACTTTGTGCAAAAAAAAAAAAGTTTGTAATATTCCCGCAACTTGTGGCAAAATAGAAAATATTCCATGGACTCAACATGCCTCTCAGTAAATAGCTTGGGGTGTCTACTTTCCAAAATGGGGTCATTTTGGGGGGTTTTGTGCTATTTTGGCATTTTATGGCCTTCGAAACTGTGATAGGTAGTGAGGAGTGAAATCAAAAATTTGCACCCTTAGAAATCCTGAAGGTGGTGATTGGTTTTCGGGGTGCCGTGCGCGACTAGACTCCCAAAAAGTCCCACACATGTGGTATCCCCATACTCGGGAGAAGTAGCAGAATATATTTTGGGGTGCAATTCCACATATAACCATGGCATGTGTGAGCAATATATCATTTAGGGACAACTTTTTGTAAAAAAAAAATTTTTTTTAATTTTTTGTCATTATTCAATCCCTTGGGACAAAAAAAAAATATTCAATGGTCTCAACATGCCCCTCAGCAAATAGCTTGGGGTGTCTACTTTCCAAAATGGGGTCATTTGGGGGGGTTTTGTGCCATCTTGGCATTTTATACCCTTCAAAACTGTGATAGGTAGTGATAGGTAGTGAGGAGTAAAATAAAAAATGTATGCCCTTAGAAATCCTGAAGGCGGTGCTTGGATTTCGGGGTCCCGTACGCGGCTAGGCTCCCAAAAAGTCCCACGCATGTGGTATCCCCGTACTCAGGAGAAGCAGCAGAATGTATTTTGGGGTGTCATTTCACATATGCCCATAGCATGTGTGAGCAATATATCATTTAGTGACAACTTTGTGCAAAAAAAAAAAAAGTTTGTAATATTCCCGCAACTTGTGGCAAAATATAAAATATTCCATGGACTCAACATGCCTCTCAGTAAATAGCCTGGGGTGTCTACTTTCCAAAATGGGGTCATTTTGGGGGGTTTTGTGCTATTTTGGCATTTTATGGCCTTCGAAACTGTGATAGGTAGTGAGGAGTGAAATCAAAAATTTGCACCCTTAGAAATCCTGAAGGTGGTGATTGGTTTTCGGCGGTGCCGTGCGCGACTAGACTCCCAAAAAGTCCCCCACATGTGGTATCCCCGTACTCGGGAGAAGCAGCAGAATTTATTTTGGGGTGTAATTTGACTTATGCCCATAGCATGTGTGAGCAATATATCATTTAGTGACAACTTTGTGCAAAAAAAAAAAAAGTTTGTAATATTCCCGCAACTTGTGGCAAAATATAAAATATTCCATGGACTCAACATGCCTCTCAGTAAATAGCTTGGGGTGTCTACTTTCCAAAATGGGGTCATTTTGGGGGGTTTTGTGCTATTTTGGCATTTTATGGCCTTCGAAACTGTGATAGGTAGTGAGAAGTGAAATCAAAAATTTGCACCCTTAGAAATCCTGAAGGTGGTGATTGGTTTTCGGGGTGCCGTGCGCGACTAGACTCCCAAAAAATCCCACACATGTGGTATCCCCATACTCGGGAGAAGTAGCGGAATATATTTTGGGGTGCAATTCCACATATAACTATGGCATGTGTGAGCAATATATCATTTAGTGACAACTTTTTGTAAATTATTTTTTTTTTTTGTCATTATTCAATCCCTTAGGACAAAAAAAATAAATATTCAATGGGCTCAACATACCCATCAGCAATTTCCTTGGGGTGTCTACTTTCCAAAATGGGGTCACTTGGGGGGGGGGGGGTTTGTACTGCCCCGCCATTTTAGCACCTCAAGAAATGAGATAGGCAGTCATAAATTAAAAGCTGTGTAAATTCCAGAAAATGTACTCTAGTTTGTAGACGCTATAACTTTTGCGCAAACCAATAAATATACACTTATTTACATTTATTTTACTAAAGACATGTGGCTGAATACATTTTGACCTCAATGTATGACTAAAATTTAGTTTATTCGATTTTTCTTATATCAAAAAGAAGAAAATATCTTTTTTTTTCAAAATTTTTGCTCTTTTTCCATTTATATCGCAAAAAATAAAAATCGCAGAGGCAATCAAATACCATCAAAAGAAAGCTCTATTTGTGGGAAGAAAAGGACGCAAATTTTGTTTGGGTGCAATATTGCATGACTGCGCAATTACCAGTTAAAGCAGCGCAGTGCGAAATTGGAAAAAGACCTCTGGTCCTTAAAGAGGAGCTGCACCTAAAAAAAAAATATTAAAAGCCAGCAGCTACTAATATTGCAGCTGCTGACTTTTAATAAAATCACACTTACCTGTCCCAGGGTCCAGCGATGACGGCGGCAAATGACGAGCAGATGCCACCGCCGCCATCCGCCGCCATCCTCTGTCAGGGAATCGGGAAGTGAAGCATGACGGCTTCACTGCCCGGTTCCCTACTGCGCATGCGCGAGTCGCGCTGCGCGTCTCTTATGGTCCCCGCTGTGTCTCTGGGAACTGTGTGTTTCCCAGAACACAACGGGGGGGGGCGTCTGCGGGGGTCTGCCTCGGTCTGGCCGGAAGTGAGTGCAGTTACCTGGATTATCCAGGTAACTGCACCCCCCTCCCCCCTGAAAGGTGCCGATTGTGGCACCGGAGGGGGGGAGGGATCAGATTAGCGGAACTTCCCCTTTAGGGTGAAGAACCGCTTTAAGGTGTTTATTGGTCTGGGGCTGAAGTGGTTAAAATCAGTGCTCCCGCCAAAACGGCCGTTTTGAAAAGTTTTTTTTGCATTGACCCATGTCCCCTGGGGCAGGAGCCAGGTCCCCAAACCCTTTTTAGGACAGTATCTTGCATATTAGCCGTTAAAATTAACACTTTTCATTTCGAACGTTCGAGTCCCATAGACTTCAATGGGGTTCTAAGGTTCGTACAAATTTGGGGTCCGTTCGAAAGTTCTGGTGCGTACCGAACCGGGGGTGTTCGGCTCATCCCTACTCAGGATGGACTGGTGTCTTTATTCAACCTTACTAACTATGTAACCTGACCTACCTTACCCACACTAACCTACCTGACAGAAACACATAAGCCCTGTATTATTTTGTACCACACCTGGATTAATAAACTCATTCATTGTGGAAGATCAAGCTGAAGACATGCATGCACCATTTTGTAGCACAATGCATCGTAAGACACTGCGATACGCATCTATCAGAAGTTGTGATGAAAGTTGCAATCATCAGAATGAATGGCGCTGGATTATACCAATGCACCCAAAGCTGACCTTCCCCTAAATGATATTTTGTGTGGTCCAGACTCCTCCCCCTCCCTCTCTTACCAAACAACACGCAACAAACCGGGCATGAGAAAGGGGTCTAATGTGATTAAATCAGCTGCTGAAATCACTGCAACACCAGTTACAGGGTCCCTGACCCCCTCCAGACCAGTTACAGGGTCCCTGACCCCCACCAGACCAGTTACAAGGTCCCTGATCCCCGCCACACGAGTTACAGGGTTCCTGATCCCTGCCACACCAGTTACAGGGTCCCTGATTCCTGCCACACCAGTTACAGGGTCCCTGATCCCCGCTACACCAGTTACAGGGTCCCTGATCCCCACCACACCAGTTACAGGGTCCCTGATTCCCACCACACCAGTTACAATGTCCCTGATCCCCGCCACACCAGTTACAGGGTCCCTGATCTCTGCCATACCAGTTACAGGGTCCCTGATCCCCGCCACACCAGTTACAGGGTCCCTGATCTCTGCCATACCAGTTACAGGGTCCCTGATCCCCGCCACACCAGTTACAGGGTCCCTGATCCCCGCCACTCCAGTTACAGGGTCCCTGATCCCCACCACACCAGTTACAGTGTCCCTGATCCCCGCCACACCAGTTACAGGGTCCCTGATCCCCGCCACACCAGTTACAGGGTCCCTGATCTCTGTCATACCAGTTACAGGGTCCCTGATCTCTGCCATACCAGTTACAGGGTCCCTGATCCCCGCCACACTAGTTACAGGGTCCCTGATCCCCACCACACCAGTTACAGGGTCCCTGATCCCCACCACACCAGTTACAGGGTCCCTGATCCCCGCCACACTAGTTACAGGGTCCCTGATCCCCGCCACACCAGTTACAGGGTCCCTGATCCCCATCACACCAGTTGCAGGGTCCCTGATTCCCACCACACCAGTTACATGGTCCCTGATCCCCACCACACCAGTTACAGGGTCCCTGATCCCCACCACACCAATTACAGGGTCCCTGATCCCCGCCACACCAATTACAGGGTCCCTAAACACCGCAACACCAGTTACAGGGTCCCTAATCACCACAAAAACAGTTACAGTGTCCTTGATACCCGCCACAACAGTTACAGGGTCCCTAATCACCACAAAACCAGTTACAGTGTCCCTGATCCCCACCATACCAGTTACAGGGTCCCTAATCACCACAAAACCAGTTACAGTGTCCCTGATCCCCACCATACCAGTTACAGGGTCCCTGATCCCCACCACACCAGTTACAGGGTCCCTGATCACCGCCACACCAATTACAGGACCCCTGATCCCCACCACACAAATTACAGGGTTCGTAATCATTGCCACACCAGTTACAGGATCCCTGATCCACAGCTTAAAAAAAATGATGGTGTAATATCACTTTAAGTAAAGGAAACACATGAAAAGATGTTATACGGTTTCTACAAAATCCTGCAATACAATTTATTATATTGTATTTTATATACTTTTAGTTTCTGTGGAAATAACAGAATTTCGCGGTGAAATCACTCTGGAAAAAAAAGCAGCTGAGTGGAAATATTACATTTTCCAGGCCCATTGATAATACAATACGGAGTATCACTGAATTTATTAAATGCTGCAGCGGCGGTGACTTTTATCCGCCGTGTTCTGCCATATCTTTCTTTTTCGCAGAAATGTCGCCTTTCTTTACCCAGCAGAATAATGAATTGCATGCGGCGCACCGAGCGTCTCCGTAAAGACGGCTTTAATAAACTGCTGAGTCAGCATATAGAGCAGCTGGATCGTTATACCTGATAGAGGCACTACTTACCATGCTATTGCCTCTTTCACACTTGGGCACAGGGTAAACACGGGCAGAAAAGCGTGTTTCTGCCCACTTTTCTTCAAACGTGTGAAGAATGCATTAAACATTGCACCATGCACATCATCGTGTCACCTCAAATGTGGGTATCAGTGGTGCGCTTTCTGTGTGACAAAATTTGCAAGACGGGTTATCATTGCCACACCAGTCATATTGTTCCTAACATAGAAGTTAAAATATGAAAACTAGACCAAGCAACGACCGGAAATGACATGTCCCGGAAGCCCCGTCCAACTCGTTTCGTCAGCAACATCTGACGTCAAAATCAGGACCATCGCACCTCTAAAAATCAATCCTAAAACAAATCCACAATAAATATGTAAATTGGACAATGCATCATCTTTGGATTTAGGAAGTCTCAAACATACGTGTTTCTGCATAGAGCGGCCACCCTGTAGCAGTAAAATTGCTATGGGGTGGTCGTAAATTAGTTAACTGCTTGCCGACCAGCTGCTGCCATTATACTGCGGCAGGTCGGCACGGCTGCACGAATCGCCGTAGGTGTATGTTAGCCACTTTAAGAGCGATGGGGGGCAGGGGCGGACTGACCATTGGGCCACTCGGGCACTGCCCGAGGGCCCCATACCACTAGGGGGCCCCATCAGGGTTGCCAGCCTCAGTAAAAACAGGGACAGTATGTAAAAATTTGTGGGTTTTTTTACATCTGTCTCTGAAATGTCCCTTACCGACATCCTTTTGGTCTAAAAATCCAGAGATTATAGCTGCCCCACCTCTCCAGTACCTTCTCAGCCCATAGAAACATGTCTGTGTATACTGTGTGATTGTATACTGTGTGTGTTTGTGTGTGTTTGTGTCTACTGTGTGGCCCCATAATCTCTGATTGCCTGGTGGCCCCATAATCTCCTATTGTCAGGGGGCCCCATGAGTTGCCAGTCCGCCCCTGGGGGGGGGGGGGACACTTGTGTGCTCACGGTGCCGGAGCAGATGCACATGGCCGGTTGCCAAGATGTTCGCAGACGACCCGCAATCGCTCCACAGAGAGCCAGAATGGGGATCTGTCAATGTAAACAGACAGATCCCCGTTCTAACAGGGGAGTAGAGAGAGATCTGCTGTTCCTAGTGATCAGGAACAGCGGTCTCTCTCCTCCAGTCAGTACAATCGCCCCACAGTTAGAAACACCCCCCTAGGGAACGCTTAACCCCTTGATCGCCCCCTAGTGTTATCCACCACGGGAACTGTTTAAACTGGTTAATCAATCAATGAATCCGGTGTGCCTAGAACCCCCAGAAAGCGAATCCCAGGATTACTGTGACAAACTGTCTGATTTTTTCATCGATAAAGTCAAAACCATCAGGGAAACAATTTGTCAGAAGAAAACATCCAACCTCAGCCAGCAAATACATAAAGAGGATGTCTGCACCAACATACCGCAACCGCCAAAATTTTCACTATCCCCAATTACCGTAGACACCGCAAAAAACATCATTAATAAACTGCGTGACAGTACCTCACCTATTGACATCATCCCCACAAAACTACTGAAAGAATGCTCCGACATCGTAGCTCCAACCATAACCCACCTCATAAACCGATCATTCCACGAAGGGATTGTTCCCAGCATCCTCAAACAAGGCATCGTCAAACCTCTACTCAAGAAACCAAACCTGGACCCTCAGGATCCAAACAACCGTAGGCCGATTACAAGTCTCAACACCATTTCTAAGATCATGGAGAAAGCTGTAGTACATCAGCTACAACTTCACCTGGATACTCACAAACTCCTGGACCCGCTGCAATCAGGCTTCCGCCCGGGTCATGGAACAGAAACGGCTCTCCTCAAGATTTGGGATGACGCCCTCGAAGCAGCAGATGACGGAGAGCCGTGTCTCCTCGTACTGCTAGACCTAAGTGCAGCGTTTGATACAGTAGATCACAATACTCTACTCGTCCACCTCACAGAAGTAGCTGGAGTCCAAGACATAGATCTCCAATGGTTCGCGTCCTTCCTAGGAAATCGGTCACAGACAGTGAAACTAGGAAAATTCCTCTCCGAAACTCGGGCAGTCACCTGCGGAGTCCCTCAAGGCTCTCCGTTGTCACCCGTTCTCTTCAACATTTACATTCGCCCACTCCTTCAAATCATCAGATGTTCAGATCTCTGCTTCCACTCTTACGCTGACGACACGCAACTTTATTTCCGGATCAATGGAAAAAAAGATCACCAACAACAACTTGAAAACTGCCTCAAATCAATAGAGGACTGGATGACCACCAACTCCCTCCAGCTGAACGAATCAAAGACAGAGCTTCTTATCTTACACCCAAATCATAAGCCCGCAACCAAAACCTCCTGGTCTCCACCAACCGTCTTTGGGCAGACTATCTCCCCAAAGACCAAAGCCAAGAGTCTCGGGGTTATTTTAGACGCACAAATGTCAATGGATGCGCAAATAGGATCTGTAGTCAGTCGATCTCACCACCTGCTGCGCATGCTTCGCAGACTCATCCCTTTTATCCCAAAGAATGAAAAAGCAGTGCTAGTTGGAACAATCATTAATTCACGACTGGACTACGCAAATTCGCTTTACATAGGATTACCACAATATCAACTTGCGAGATTACAACTGATCCAAAACACGGCGGCAAGGCTGATAACAGGAAAAAAACCCTGGGAATCCATCTCTCCTTCACTGAGGAGCTTACATTGGCTAACCGTAAAAAATCGGATCACGTTCAAGACCTTGTGCCTCACCCACAAATGCGTGCATAGAGAAGCTCCGCAATACCTAATGGAGAAAATAAATCATTACACACCAAACCGCAGTCTTCGATCAGCCAACAAAAACCTCCTCCTCGTGCCCAAAGCCTGGTATAAATCCAAGGGTGATCTGAGATTCGCTGTCCAAGGGCCTCGGCTATGGAATGCTCTACCAATCAACATCCGCCTGGAAGAAAATCACCTGGCTTTTAGGAAAAAACTCAAGACCTTCCTCTTTTAGCAGATGATCAAAGCTCGCCACAGCGCCTAGAGGCGATTCAGTTCGCATTGTGCGCTATACAAGTATTTCATTCATTCATTCATTTCATTCATTCATCCCCTTCCCTGCCAGTGACATTTATACAAGAATCAGTGGCTATTTTTTAGCTCTGATCGCTGTATAAATGTCACTGGTCCCAAAAAAGTGTCAAAAGTGTCCGATCTGTCCATCGCAATGTCGCAGTCCCGCTGAAAATCACAGATTGCCGGCGTTACTAGTAAAAAAAGAAATAGTAAAAATGCCATACATCTATCCCCTATTTTGTAGACGCTATAACTTTTGCGCAAACCAATCAATATACACCTATTGCGATTTTATTTACCAAAAAATATGTAGAAGAATACATATCGGCCTAAACTGAGGAAAAAAAGTTTTTTATATATTTTTGGGGGATATTTATTATAGTAAAAAGTAAAAAATATAGCGTTTATTTTTTTTTTCAAAATTGTCGCTCTTTTTTTGTTTATAGCGCAAAAAATAAAAACCGCAGAGGTGATCAAATACCACCAAAAGAAAGCTCTATATGTGGGGAAAAAAGGACGTCAATTTTGTTTGGGAGCCACGTCGCACGTCAGTTAAAGCGACGCAGTGCCGAATCGCAAAAAACGCTCTGGTCAGGAAGGGGGTAAATCCTTCCGGGGCTGAAGTGGTTAAAGCAACGCAGAGTCGTACTGCAAAAAATGGCCTGGTCATTGAGGGGGCAAATCCTTCCAGGGCTGAAGTTGTTAGAGGAGAATGATTTAAAAAATTATTAGTTAAACCCAACAGGGATTTTTTATACTACTACTATTCCTTTATATTGGCTTTTGAAATTTACATATGCAGCAATTTAGAGAGTGGATGAAAGTGGTTAAATGAAATATTTTTATTATTTAGTTATTATTTATTTTCATTTAATTATTGCACTTTTAACTATTGCACTTGAGCGTAAAAACGCTCAAAAAAATGCGTGACAAAAATACACTAAAAAGCTGAAAAAAAACGCTCAAATCAAGCATTTCCATGCATTTCTACAGAACACAAAAAAATGCTTTGAAAATGCACCAACCTGCCCGATTTGAACTACTGAAAAAGCTCCATAACTTTTTTAAGCTTCAGAAGTTTGATGTCATTCAACTTGTAGTGGAAATGTGAACCACCTCCATAGAGAATAACTGATTTTTTAAATATTTTTTTTCCTCCTCTGGCATTTTAAAGCTTCGAGCTTCAAGCTACAAAGCGCTGAGGTGTGAATGGGGCCTCAGTGTTAAATGGTTTGTCTCATCCATGTAAACTGATACATTCTGTTGGAAAGCTTGTGCGGTTGAAAAAAAAAAAAAAAAAAAAAAAAGAAAAACAGACTTGCTGGGCTGGATCACCAGATGAAAAGAAAAACAAAACAAAACAAAACAAAAACAAATGCAGCCATCACATAAAAGAATTGGAAAGCTACAATATAATAAATGTTTGATTTGGGTTTAATACCGCTTGAAGGGTTTAGCTATTTAGGGAAAATTGTTCAAAGAATATATTAAGGGATCTCACAAGTGCATTGTCAGAGAACATATAATTTCTTCTTCGATCAGAGTTATTCTTTATTGTAAAGAAAAAAAAAAGAAATTGTCGGTTTCACAGCTTCTTGCATCATCCTCCCATCATCCTTCCCGTATTTATAGTGTTCTGGGATATAATTATCCATACATCTGTCTCTGATGCAAATGATGGACTAATCATGCGAAAATGATGCAAGGTGTAATGTCTCCGCTGTAGAGAAGATGAATAAACAAACCTGAACCCTTCCAGCGGCTTGCTGGATCAGCAATCATAATCCAATTGACTAATTTTCTTTTATTTTTTAACACTTTAAAAGTGGAACTGTCAACTGATATAGTTTTCTTATTAAGTGCATTTATTCTAAAGGATGTTTAGGTGTGACACTTCTAGGTATTTGTTACCTCTTCTGGAAATCACATTACTACCACCACACACACACACAGCTTTTCTCTCCAAAAGGACAGCACCAAGTTTGTTCAGGTATCATCAGGGCTGGACTGGGACAAAAACTTGGCCCTGGACTTCATCCAGACCGGCCCACTTTAATTTTGAAAACATGCACAAAAAACAGTATATAAACTATACGCAATATATATATCAGGGTCCCCAGAGAGCCTCCCCTTACATCAGGGTCCCCAGAGAGCCTCCCCTTACATCAGGGTCCCCAGAGAGCCTCCCCCTTACATCAGGGTCCCCAGAGAACCCCCCTTACATCAGGGTCCCCAGAGAACCCCCCTTACATCAGGGTCCCCAGAGAGCCTCCCTCCTTACATCAGGGTCCACAGAGAGCCTCCCCCTTACATCAGGAGCCCTGGGATTGGGGACCCCTGGGAATCGGAGCTATGGGCCCCAGATTCGGGGTTATAGCCCCAAAAGCCACCCCCTAGTGACACCACTGGCTGTCACTGAAACCGGCCCACTGAGCCATCGGCCCACCGGGAAACTCCTGGTAGTCCCGATGGCCAGTACATGCCTGGGTATCATCCAGAGTTAACATCTACTTTTTTCTATCAGAGACAAGGTATCCACAGGGAGTGAGAATCCGGGAGGGTTACACTAGAGTTACAGGACAGGGTGACAAAGGACACTCTGGGGTCACTAGCTGACAAAGGATCATTGGAATCACTAGAAGTCGCAGGCTTCTCTGGAGTCTCGGGGGATGCAGGAGTGCACAGTGGTCACAGAGGGTTACTGGAGGCAATAGAGTGCGGGAAGCAGAGTAATGCTAGGGTCGTTCATAAGGAACGCAGTCAATGGAGGACACAGGAGCGCTGGGTCAATGAAGGATAAAGGAGCATAGGGGTTACTAGAGGATACAGGGGTGCTAGGTCAATGGAGGACAAAGGAATGTAGGGGGTCACTGGAGGATGCAGAAACACAGGGTTCACTGGAGAACACTGGAGTTTTGGGGTCACTGAAAGACACAGGAGTGCAGAAGTCACTGGAGGACAAAGGGGTGCAAGAGTCCATGGAAGATACAGGAGTGCAGGGGTCATTAGAAGACATAGGAGAGCAGGACTCACTGGAAGACACAGGGGTGCCGGGATCACTGGAGAACACAGGAGTGCAGGGGTCACTGGAAGACACAGGACTGTAGGGGTCACTAGAAGACACAGGGGTGCAGAGCTCACTGGAAGACACCAGAGTTCCGGGGTCACTGGAAGACACAGGAGTGCAGGGGTCACTGGAAGACACCGGAGTTACGGGGTCACTGGAGAACACAGGAGTGCAGGGGTCACTGGAGAACACAGGAGTGCAGGGGTCACTGGAGAACACAGGAGTTCCGGTATCACTGGAAGACACAGGAGTTCCGGAGTCACTGGAGAACACAGGAGTGCAGGGGTCACTGGAAGACACAGGAGTGCAGGGGTCACTGGAGAACACAGGAGTTCAGGGGTCACTGGAAGATACAGGAGTGCAGGGGTCACTGGAGAACACAGGAGTGCAGGGGTCACTGGAAGACACAGGAGTGCCAGGGTCACTGGAAGACACAGGAGTGCCGGAGTCACTGGAAGACACAGGGGTGCAGGGGTCACTGGAAGACACAGGAGTGCCGGGGTCACTGAAAGACACAGGAGTGCAGGGATCACTGGAGAACACAGGAGTGCAGGGGTCACTGGAAGACACAGGAGTGCCAGGGTCACTGGAAGACACAGGAGTGCCGGAGTCACTGGAAGACACAGGGGTGCAGGGGTCACTGGAAGACATAGGAGAGCAGGAGTCACTGGAAGACACAGGAGTGCTGAGATCACTGGAGAATACAGGGGTGCAGGGGTCATTGGAAGACACAGGAGTACCGGGATCACTGGAGAACACAGGATTGCAGGGGGTCACTGGAAGACACAGGGGTGCAGGGGTCACTGGAAGACATAGGAGAGCAGGAGTCACTGTAAGACACAAGAGTTCCGGGATCACTGAAAAACACAGGAGTGCCAGGGTCACTGGAAGACACAGGAGTGCAGGGGTCACTGGAAAACACAGGAGTTCTGGGGTCACTGGAAGACACAGGAGTGCCAGGATCACTGGAAGACACAGGAGTGCCAGGATCACTGGAAGACACAGGAGTGCAGGGGTCACTGGAAGACACAGCAGTGCAGGGGTCACTGGAGAACACAGGAGTGCACGGGTCACTGGAAGACACAGGCGTGCCAGGATCACTGGAAGACACAGGAGTGCAGGGGTCCCTGGAAGACACAGGGGTGCAGGGGTCACTGGAAGACATAGGAGAGCATGAGTCACTGGAAGACACAGGAGTGCCGAGATCACTGGAGAACACAGGGGTGCAGGGGTCATTGGAAGACACAGGAGTGCCGGGATCACTGGAAGACACAGGGGTGAAGGGGTCACTGGAAGACACAGGAGAGCAGGAGTCACTGGAGAACACAGGAGTGCAGGGGTCACTGGAAGACACAGGAGTGCAGGGGTCACTGGAGAACACAGGAGTGCAGGGGTCACTGGAAGACACAGGAGTGCAGGGGTCACTGGAGAACACAGGAGTTCCGGGGTCACTGGAAGACACAGGAGTGCAGGGATCACTGGAGAACACAGGAGTGCAGGGGTCACTGGAAGACACAGGAGTGACAGGGTCACTGGAAGACACAGGAGTGCCGGAGTCACTGGAAGACACAGGGGTGCAGGGGTCACTGGAAGACATAGGAGAGCAGGAGTCACTGGAAGACACAGGAGTGCTGAGATCACTGGAGAATACAGGGGTGCAGGGGTCATTGGAAGACACAGGAGTACCGGGATCACTGGAGAATACAGGATTGCAGGGGGTCACTGGAAGACACAGGGGTGCAGGGGTCACTGGAAGACATAGGAGAGCAGGAGTCACTGTAAGACACAAGAGTTCCGGGATCACTGAAAAACACAGGAGTGCCAGGGTCACTGGAAGACACAGGAGTGCAGGGGTCACTGGAAAACACAGGAGTTCTGGGGTCAGTGGAAGACACAGGAGTGCCAGGATCACTGGAAGACACAGGAGTGCCAGGATCACTGGAAGACACAGGAGTGCAGGGGTCACTGGAAGACACAGCAGTGCAGGGGTCACTGGAGAACACAGGAGTGCACGGGTCACTGGAAGACACAGGCGTGCCAGGATCACTGGAAGACACAGGAGTGCAGGGGTCCCTGGAAGACACAGGGGTGCAGGGGTCACTGGAAGACATAGGAGAGCATGAGTCACTGGAAGACACAGGAGTGCCGAGATCACTGGAGAACACAGGGGTGCAGGGGTCATTGGAAGACACAGGAGTGCCGGGATCACTGGAAGACACAGGGGTGCAGGGGTCACTGGAAGACACAGGAGAGCAGGAGTCACTGTAAGACACAGGAGTGCAGGGGTCACTGGAAAACACAGGAGTTCCGGAGTCACTGGAAGACACAAGAGTGCAGGGGTCACTGGACGACACAGGAGTGCCGGGGCCCGGGATCACTGGAAGACACAGGAGTGCTGGGATCACTGGAGAACACAGGAATGCCAGGGTCACTGGAAAACACAGAATTTCCGGGGGGTCACTGGAAGACACAGGAGTGTTGGGATCACTGGAGAACACATGAGTGCAGGGGTCACTGGAAGACACAGGAGTGCCGGGATCACTGGAAGACACAGGAGTGCTGGGATCACTGGAAGACACAAGAGTGCAGGGGTCACTGGAAGACACAGGAGTGCAGAGGTCACTGGAGAACACAGGAGTGCAGAGGTAACTGGAGAACACAGGAGTGCAGGGGTCACTGGAAGACACAGGGGTGCAGGGGTCACTGGAAGACATAGGAGAGCAGGAGTCACTGGAAGACACAGGAGTGCCGAGATCACTGGAGAACACAGGGGTGCAGGGGTCATTGGAAGACACAGGAGTGCCGGGATCACTGGAGAACACAGGAGTGCAGGGGTCACTGGCAGAAACGGGGTGCAGGGGTCACTGGAAGACACAGGAGAGCAGGAGTCACTGTAAGACACAGGAGTGACGGGATCACTGGAGAACACAGGAGTGTAGGGGTCACTGGAAAACACAGGAGTTCCGGGGTCACTGGAAGACACAGGAGTGCAGGGGTCACTGGAATACACAGGAGTTCCGGGATCACTGGAAGACACAGGAGTGCTGGGATCACTGGAGAACACAGGAATGCCAGGGTCACTGGAAAACACAGAATTTCCGGAGGGTCACTGGAAGACACAGGAGTGTTGGGATCACTGGAGAACACATGAGTGCGGGGGTCACTGGAAGACACAGGAGTGCCGGGATCACTGGAAGACACAGGAGTGCTGGGATCACTGGAGAACACAGGAATGCCAGGGTCACTGGAAAACACAGAATTTCCAGGGGGGTCACTGGAAGACACAGGAGTGTTGGGATCACTGGAGAACACAGGAGTGCAGGGGTCACTGGAATACACAGGGGTGCAGGGGTCACTGGAAGACACAGGAGTTCCAGGGTCACTGGAAGACACATGAGTGCAGGGGTCACTGGAAGACACAGGAGTGCAGAGGTCACTGGAGAACACAGGAGTGCAGAGGTCACTGGAGAACACAGGAGTGCAGGGGTCACTGGAAGACACAGGGGTGCAGGGGTCACTGGAAGACATAGGAGAGCAGGAGTCACTGGAAGACACAGGAGTGCCGAGATCACTGGAGAACACAGGGGTGCAGGGGTCATTGGAAGACACAGGAGTGCCGGGATCACTGGAGAACACAGGAGTGCAGGGGTCACTGGCAGACACGGGGTGCAGGGGTCACTGGAAGACACAGGAGTGACGGGATCACTGGAGAACACAGGAGTGTAGGGGTCACTGGAAAACACAGGAGTTCCGGGGTCACTGGAAGACACAGGAGTGCAGGGGTCACTGGAAGACACAGGAGTGCCAGGATCACTGGAAGACACAGGAGTGTTGGGATCACTGGAGAACACAGGAGTGCAGGGGTCACTGGAAGACACAGGAGTGCTGGGATCACTGGAGAACACAGGAATGCCAGGGTCACTGGAAAACACAGAATTTCAAGGGGGTCACTGGAAGACACAGGGGTGCAGGGTCACTGGAAGATGCAGGAGTTCCAGGGTCACTGGAAGACACAGGAGTGCAGGGGTCACTGGAAGACACAGGCGTGCAGAGGTCACTGGAGAACACAGGAGTGCAGGGGTCACTGGAAGACACAGGAGTGCAGGGGTCACTGGAAGGTACAGGGGTGCAGGGGTCACTAGAAGACACAGGAGTGCAGGGGTCACTGGAAGACACAGGAGTGTAGGGGTCACTGGAGAACACAAGAGTGCAGGGGGTCACTGGAGAACTCAGGAGTGCAGGGGTCACTGGAGAACGCAGGAGTGCAGGGATCACTGGAAGACACAGGAGTGCAGGGGTCACTGGAAGACACAGGAGTGCAGGGGTCACTGGAAAACACAGGAGTTCCGGGGTCACTGGAAGACACAGGAGTGCAGGGGTCACTGGAAGACACAGGAGTGCCAGGATCACTGGAAGACACAGGAGTGTTGGGATCACTGGAGAACACAGGAGTGCAGGGGTCACTGGAAGACACAGGAGTGCTGGGATCACTGGAGAACACAGGAATGCCAGGGTCACTGGAAAACACAGAATTTCCAGGGGGTCACTGGAAGACACAGGGGTGCAGGGTCACTGGAAGACGCAGGAGTTCCAGGGTCACTGGAAGACACAGGAGTGCAGGGGTCACTGGAAGACACAGGCGTGCAGAGGTCACTGGAGAACACAGGAGTGCAGGGGTCACTGGAAGACACAGGAGTGCAGGGATCACTGGAAGGTACAGGGGTGCAGGGGTCACTAGAAGACACAGGAGTGCAGGGGTCACTGGAAGACACAGGAGTGTAGGGGTCACTGGAGAACTCAGGAGTGCAGGGGGTCACTGGAGAACTCAGGAGTGCAGGGGTCACTGGAGAACGCAGGAGTGCAGGGGTCACTGGAAGACACAGGAGTGCAGGGGTCACTGGAAGACACAGGAGTGCAGGGGTCACTGGAAGACACAGGAGTGCAGGGGTCACTGGAGAACACAGGAGTGCAGGGGTCACTGGAAGACAGAGGGGTGCAGGGGTTACTGGAGAACACAGGAGTTCTGGGGTCACTAGAGAAAACAGGAGTTCTGGGGTCACTGGAGAACACAAGAGTGCAGGGGTCACTGGAGAACGCAGCAGTGCAGGGGTCACTGGAGAACGCAGGACTGCAGTGGTCACTGGAAGACACAGGAGTGCAGGGGTCACTGGAAGACACAGGAGTGCCGGGGTCACTGGAAGACACAGGAGTTCCGGGGACACTGGAGAGCACTGGAAAGTAGTGGTCACTGGAGGCAAAAGAGGCCTGCACTAGGTGGTGGAAGAGGTGAGTGGATTGAGATGCTGACACGCTCATATAATCCTGGTGCCTGGGCAGATGACTGACACAGATCAACCCCTGCTGCAGCTTCACATCTTGTGACTTGGTGACTACAAATTTCCAATATTGCAGTCTGATGACTGAGAGAGAAGAGACTGAAGAAATGCTTCCCCCTGCTTGCAGCAGATTGATGATATCATCTTAGCCTAGGCAAAGTCACTAGCTGGAGTTCAGGCATGAATGGTGGAGCCTTTTTTTAATAGTGATACAATTGCTTCATATTGCAATGTGTGAGGAATGTATTCATGGCAAAAAAAAAAAGTTAAGTTATGGTGGGGACCATTTTAATACTTAAGTTACCACTTCAGCTCTGGAAGGTTTTACCCCCTTCATGACCAGGCCATTTTTTGCACTTGAGCACCGTGCTACTTTAACTGGTAATTGCGCGGTCATGCAACACTGTACCCAAATGAAATTTATATAATTTTATTTTATTTTTTTTCACAAAAATAGAGATTTCTTTTGGTGGCATTTGATCACCACTGGGGTTTTTTTTTTTTTTTTTTTCAAAAAATGTTATTGTTTACATAAAGAAAGTTACAATGTACATTGAACATACATTTTGCACAGAAAACGTTATATTTGTAGCAGAAAGAACAGGCATTGTCAAAGTCCATATCACATTTAGTTCCTCAAAACCAGGTCAAGTCGTGAGCACCTATTTTTGCAATATAAACAAAAAAAGATAGATAATAAAAAAAAAATATATATATATATATATATATTACTTTCTGTTATAAAACATATTTTGGCCAAAATGTATTCTGCTGCATGTCTTTGGTAAAAAAGTAAAAAAATCCCAATAAGTGTATATTGATTGTTTTTTCATGAACATTATAGCGTCTAAAAACTCTGGGATATATAGTGAATATCATTTTTTTTATACTACTAGTGGCAGCGATCAGCGATTTATAATGGGACTGCAATAGTGCGGCGGCCAATCTGACACTAAATGATGCTGGGGGGACCTGACTAACTGCCGCTGACATCACCAGGGACACTACTACAGTGATCAGTGCTAATAATATACACTGTCACTGTACTAATGACACTGGGAAGGCATTAACATCAGGGGCAATAAAGGGGTTAAATGGGTGCCTAACAATGTGTAATGTGTGGTGCTTTTGCTAACACATTGTTCTCTCTGTATAGAGCCCAGTGTTGATTGCAAACACAGGGCTTTGAGCTGTGATTGGACACAGCCGATCAGCAGGTCCCAGCCATGAATCATTGGCTGGGGCCTGCTGGCAAACTCCCACTGTGTCTAATCACAGTGAGAGTGAGAAGGCACCCTGTACCCAGAGGAGGCCAGTAACGTACAGATATGTCGTTGTGCCTGTACGGGCCGCCCGTCCACAGTACATTGCTGGCTGGCAATTCTTAAGTGGTTAAAAAGTAAAACAAAAGTGACCAAACAATACCAGCTTTGCTCACTGATTTCCCCATGGATGAGGGGACCGCCCTCCCACCATGCTCCCACCAGCCCTATATACCCCCCCCCCCCCCAACAGTAAGCAGGTGCTCTCAAAATAGCCGCCTCTATCAAAGAATTAGGCCGGGTTCACACTGCTCCGACACGGAGGTCGCGTGACTTCAGATCCGACTTTGCCCTGCGACTTCAGGTCTGACTTCTATGCGACTTCAATGAAGGATCCGCCTTTGAGATAATTGCAACTTGTCCATTGACCAATCAAAACAATTCCATTGCTTTTGGTATGGATGAAACCTCAAAAAGTCCAAATTCATTTATTTATTTATTTTTAAAGGCGTGCCATACCCACCCCCACCCCCCAGATCCATTCCAGACCCTTTGAGTCTGGTATGGATCTTGAGGGGAACCTCACAACAAAAGTAAAAAAATCACTGGACGGATAAGACCGGAGGAAGAAGACATTGGCGGAGGAAGAAGACATCAGTGGAGGGAGAAGACATCGATGGAGGGAGAAGACCAGAGGAAGAAGACATCAGTTGCGGGAGAAGACATTGGTGGAGGGAGAAGACCGGAGGAAGAAGACATCAGCGGAGGGGGAAGACATTGTCGGAGGGAGAAGACTGGAGGAAGAAGACATCAGTGAAGGGAGAAGACATCACTGGAGGGAGAAGACTGGAGGAAGAAGACATCAGTGAAGGGAGAAGACATCACTGGAGGGAGAAGATCGGAGGAAGAAGACATCGGTGGAGGGAGAAGACATACCCGGAGGGAGAAGACATTACTGGAGAGAGAAGACCAGAGGAAGAAGACATCGGTGGCGGGAGAAGACATTGGCGGAGGGAGAAGACCGGAGGAAGAAGACATCAGTGGCGGAAGAAGACATTGGTGGAGGGAGAAGACCGGAGGAAGAAGACATCGGCAGAGGGAGAAGACATCACCGAAGGGAGAAGACATTGGCGGAGGGAGAAGACCGGAGGAAAAAGGCATCAGTGGATGGAGAAGACCTCACTGGAGGGAGAAGACCAGAGGAAGAAGACATTGGTGGCGGGAGAAGACATTGGTGGAGGGAGAAGACATTGGTGGAGGGAGAAGACATTGGTGGAGGGAGAAGACCGGAGGAAGAAGACATCGGTGGCTGTGGGGGTCTGCGGGCAGGGGGTTATCAGAATCTGGAAGCCCCTTTTTAGAAAGGGTTACCCCCTACTCATTCACATGGGAGGGGCCAAGATCCAGGTGCCCCACTTTCTTAAAAGCCACTGCCCTGTGCTGTTGGGCAGAGCCCCTCTGCCCCAATGCAGCCACCTCTCCGTGTTGAGGGCACTGCACTGACATCCCAAGCAGTGTTGTCAGTCCTGCCTAGTTCTCCCTTGTGGACTACAGAACTCCTCTCCACAGTGCTATGGAGGTGGGGAGGTGTTCTGCAGTCCAAAGGATGAGCAAGAATCCTAGGGTGACAAAGCTCCTTCTCCCCATCTTCCCCATAACGGAGGAGGGGGTTCTGTAGTCTTAGCACACTTTCTGATAACACTGCAGACTGCACGGAACATAGGGCAGCACTGGAATTTTGGCAGGATCAACAGGTGTTTTTTGGATTTTATCAAACAAATATACTAAAATCCTTTCAATGGTGTATTACACTGATCAAATGCAATCAAATAGGAGAAGTTCAGTCCTTACCTGTATAGGCAAGGCAGTTCCAGACTGGCAAAAGGACAGTGGGCTGTTGCTGTGTACATATAGAAGCTGTAATAGCTGCTGCTGTCAAAAATCTACCTCTGACCCAGTGTTTAAAAATACTAGCCAGACACAACAGTAGACAGATACAAAGTAACATTGTTTATAAACATTGATCAGACAGGAGCGAGAGAGAGAGAGAGAGAGAGAGAGAGAGAGAGAGAGAGAGAGAGAGAGAGAGAGAAAATAATATCACTTATAAACATTGTTCAGATAGGAGCTAGAGATATATATAAAATAACATTGTTTATAAACCTTGTTCAGATAGGAGATAAAAAGATATAAAGTTACATTGTTTATAAACATTGTTCAGACAGGAGCTTGCGATATATAGAATAACATTGTTTATAAACTTTATTCAGGCAGGAGCTAGATAAATATAAAATAACAATGTTTATAAACCTTGTTCAGATAGGAGATACAAAGATATAAAGTTACATTGTTTATAAACATTGATGAGGCAGGAAATAGAGAGATACAAAGTAACATTGTTTATAAACATAAATCAGACAGGAGATAGAGAGATATGTAAACATTGTTTATATATGTTTAAAAATATTAGCCAGGCACAACAGTAGACAGATACAAAGTAACATTGTTTGTAAACATGGATCAGACAGGAGATAGAGAGAGAGAGAGAGAGAGAGAGAGAAAATAATATCACTTATAAACATTGTTCAGATAGGAGCTAGAGATATATATAAAATAACATTGTTTATAAACCTTGTTCAGATAGGAGATAAAAAGATATAAAGTTACATTGTTTATAAACATTGTTCAGACAGGAGCTTGTGATATATAGAATAACATTGTTTATAAACTTTATTCAGGCAGGAGCTAGATAAATATAAAATAACAATATTTATAAACCTTGTTCAGATAGGAGATACAAAGATATAAAGTTACATTGTTTATAAACATTGATGAGGCAGGAAATAGAGAGACACAAAGTAACATTGTTTATAAACATAAATCAGACAGGAGATAGAGAGATATGTAAACATTGTTTATATATGTTTAAAAATATTAGCCAGGCACAACAGTAGACAGATACAAAGTAACATTGTTTGTAAACATGGATCAGACAGGAGATAGAGAGATAAAAATTAACATTGTTTATAAACATTGTTCAGACAGGACCTAGATATATATAACATAGCATTGTTTATAAACCTTGTTCAGATAGGAGATAGAAAGATATAAAGTTACATTGTTTCTAAACATTGTTCAGACAGGAGCTAGAGATATATAGAATAACATTGTTTGTAAACTTTATTCAGGCAGGAGCTAAAGAGATATAAAATAACATTGTTTATAAACCTTGTTCAAATAGGAAATAAAAAGATATAAAGTTACATCTTTATAAACATTGATGAGAGCGATACAAAGTAACATTGTTTATAAACATCGATCAGACAGGAGATAGGTATATAAACATTGTTTATAAACATTTATCAGGCAGGAGATAGAGAGATGCAAAGTAACATTGTTTATAAACATTGATCAGACAGGAGATAGAGATATATATAAACATTGTTTATAAACATTGATCAGACAGGAGATAGAGATACAAAGTAACATTGTTTATAAACATTGTACAAAATAAAGATAGAGAGATACAAAGTAACATTGTTTGTAAACATTCCAGTCACCTGCTGATCAAAGGAATAAGATAGAGAGATACAAAGTAACATTGTTTGTAAACATTCCAGTCACCTGCTGATCAAAGGAATAAGCTTCAATCTGCAGACAATATCAGTTGAACCAACCTGACAAGTAGAGTATTTTAATAATTAAATCGATCCTAGGTAACCACTTACTAACCCTTAGTTTACCCTAATCAACTCAATTAACTCCTCCTTCTCCTTTTCCCCTTAACCACATTTTTTTCTATCTCTATTTTTCTACCAATTCATATTTTAACTTATTTTTTTAACTATTTTTTTTTTTATTTATAATATTTTTTTTAAAAAAAAAATGAACAATATTGAAAAAAGTTTTTTTTTATTTCATTTTATAAAAACGTTGCAATGCTTTGGACAAAAATTAAAATATATTGTCATTTTAAAGAGGACAAATGTTACATTTTAAATTTTATGCATAAAACATATGCAAATATGCATTTTATATACAGTAACACAATTTTTTCTTAAAAAAACGAAAAAAAAAAAGATAAAAACTATCAAAATAAAAAAAGGTGTATTTTTTTTTGTTACTTTTCTGGTAATTTTTTGCAAAAAAATATAAAACAATATCAAAGCCTTGTTTGTTGCTAAAAAAAAAAAAAAAAAAAAATTAAAAAGTTGTTAATTTAAGTAATTATAATTATAAAAAATTAAAAATGAGCTCTGATCCGTAAGGCGGTGTACTGGTGTGAGAACTGGAGTAGATACGTTCTACGAACTCTATGGATTCTCTCTCATCTTTTCCTGGGGCACCAATAACCCGGACATCACAGGGCGGATTTTCTGGAGGTTGGGGAGGTGGGGGGGGGGGGGGGGGTGTTAAGACGGCTTGGTTTGTCCTCCATACATTGTTGTAGGACCTCAGATCTTAGTCACATCCATTTATATGTATATGTAAAAAAATTGATTACATTTTTTTTTTTTTTTTTTAAAGTTTAGAAACCCATTAGCCAACATTACTATTGCGTTGGACCCTTTACCGTGCCTGACATACCGAAAACTGTAAAATCTTACATCCTGTGACACGAGCTTGTTATTCCTTCAGGTCCACTGAGTCAATGCATCCACGTTAATCATTTATAATGGTTTGTTTAATGAAATTATAATTGCTCGCTGCAAAAAAAATTAAAAAAATCATGGATGAGCTTCGCTGCAACACAATTACAATAAACTCCAAGGTCAGTTTATGACAATGCTCACCTGTATAGGCAAGCAGTAAATTGTTTCATAAAACGCCGACCCCCAAAGGTCTGTGACAGAATAAAGAATTTTAACGGTTTATTTTAAGTGACACAAAAAAAAAAAAAAAATGCCGATCCCCCTCCTGTTCTGACAGGTAGTAAAAGGCTTATAGGTGGAAATTCTTACTATTTTTTTCTATTTATTTGAAACTCATTATAGAAGTACCACCTAATAGAATTTTTTTACAACAAAATTACAATGAGCTTTATATTTTTTTTATTATCAATTTTCAAATCATCTCTCTCTCTCTCTCTCTATATATATATATATATATATATATATATATATATATATACTTGGGGAAGGGGGAGGAGTCTGGTGATGTCCGTGACGTCACCGGATCTCCGAAGGAACTCCCTGAAGTCCCGGAAGGCGGCTGAGAGGTGAGTATTTTGATCGATCAAAAAAAAAATCAAGGAATTAATCTTTAATTTCAACAGCCCTAATATATATATATATATATGTAGCGGTGGCTCCTGAAGAGCACGCGCTATGCGTTTTTCAAAGTTAAAGAGGAGGGCCGTTTAAAAAAAAAAAAAAAAGAGAGCAGCTGCAAACACTGCAGCTGCTGACTTAATAAACACACTCACCTGTCCAGGGCGCCCGCGATGTCGGCCGCCCGAGGCCGACCCGTCCCTCGGCTCTCGGGTCCCGGCGCCGCCATTCCCTCTGAAGGGAAACAGGCAGTGGAGCCTTATGGCTTCACTGCCCGTTTCCTACTGCGCATGCGCGAGTCCCGCAGCTACTGCGCATGCGCGAGTCCCGCAGCGCTTTCTGAATGGGACGCGCTGTGTTCTGGAACACACAGTTCCCAGAACACAGCGCGACCCATTACTCAGAAGACGCCGCGACGAAGAGAGAAGACAGAAGATCTCCGCGGAGGAGGAAGAGGAAGATTAGGATTATGTGCCTAGCAACAGGCATTTCTGGTAAGTAAAAAAAAAAACATTTTTTCAATTTTTTTTTTTTTTGATTTTTTTGTAATTTGTAAAAAATTTTTGTTTTCTGGGTGGCCCTCCACTTTAAACTTTTCCTAAACTGCAGTTTGGTTTGGGTTTATTTGTCTAAATTGGACCTCTGCATCAGTCTGACTGGGCTGTGAGATGTTCAGCCTGGCCACAGGGGGCACTGTCTCTTCTGGCAGGCGTGGAACTATGGTCTGGTTAGGTGCTTAAAGAGGGATTCCACCAAAAAAAAAAAATATTAAAAGCCAGCAGCTATAAATACTACAGCTGCTGACTTTTAATAAATGGACACTCACCTGTCCCGGGTTCCAGCGATGCCGGCAGCCGAGGCCGATCGATCGCTCGGCCCTCGGCTGCTGCCGCCACCATTCTAGGTGAGGGAATCAGGAAGTGAAGCGAATCGGCTTCACTTCCCGGTTCCCTACTGCGCATGCGCGAGTTGCGCCGCGCAATAGGAAATCTCTGCGCTGTCACTGGGACCCGTGTGTGTCCCAGCAGACAGCGCGGCAGGGCAGGAAATGGCGTAGACTCCCACGGGAGTCTATGCCCTGAAGTGGGTGAAAATACCTGTCTTTGACAGGTATCTCCACCCCCCTCCCCCCTGAAAGGTGTCAATTGTGACACCGGAGGTGGGGAGGGATCCGATCAGCGGAGGTTCCACTTTAGGGTGGAATCCCGCTTTAAGTTACTCTCTTTCGGATCCAGGTCAGTGGGAGTGGTCCTCTCGCTGTGCCCTCTGGGAGAGGGTATTTAAGATGCGGACGTCACGTGCTTCGGGGGTTCTGGTCCAGTGTGATGTGCTGATTGCATGGTCCTGATCCTCCTGACCAGCCCCCAGGAAGGCTATGGCCTGGGGTGCGGATCCATCCGACTTTGATGCCTTGGGGCTGGCTAGCTTGAGGCAAGGAAACTAAAGGAGGATTCTGAGGTGGTTGGGTGCGGTCTCCGGTTCGGGAGAGACCCAGTGACTTCGAGCATTCCAGGGGAGGATTCTTTAGAAGAACACCACGTACGGGTTGGTTTTCTTAACAAGAGCCTGGAAGGGCTGAAGTAACCGAGAGAATCCAGTCTTGTGGATATCGCCAAGCTGGCTGAAAGATCCAGGTATCCTACAAGTGTTCTACAGTTTAGTTTCCTACGTGTTCTGCAACAATGTCCGTGACAAAGACTTTGTTCCTGAGTAAGCACCTTGTTGGCTGCTAGGCCTTGTGAGAAAGGGACTGTCCAACCTGAGTGTTCATCTAGCTGTGAATGGCTATTCTCTGGATGCAATCAAAGCAAGTTCCTTAACGTTTTTGGACATACGAGTACTTGAACCTCCTTCCCAACCCTCTGATCCCAAGTTGAAAGACTGTTCATTGGTTTGAGTTTTGCAAATAAAATCCATTCAAGTGAATCTATTGTCAGTGTCAAGTTACTGGGCCATCTACCACCCACGGGACATCCCCTAGACGTGCAACAAGGAGAAGCGGAAGGTAACGGTAAGCCCAAAAATAACCAGCAGCTCCTTCGGGGGTTAGTGCTACTATCTATCTATCTATCTATCTATCTATCTATCTATCTATCTATCTATGTATATATATATATATATATATATATATATATATATATATATATATATATATATATATATATATATATATATATATATATATATATATATATATATATACTGTATATAATTTTTTTTTCTTTTTTAGTGGTATAAAAGGAAAAAGTGTTCATACCCCTTGAAATTTTTTCACATTTTGTCATGTTACAACCAAAAAATTTATTTTATTGGGATTTTATGTGATAGACCAACACAAAGTGGCACATAATTGTGAAGTGGAAGGAAAATGATAAATGGTTTTCTATATTTTTACAAATAAATATGTGAAAAGAGTGGGGTACATTTGTATGGCGCCCCCCCCGAGTCAATACTTTTGTAGAACCTCCTTTCTCTGCAATTACAGCTAGAAGTCTTTTTGGGGATGTCTCTACCAGCTTTGCACATCTAGAGAGGGACATTTTTTCCCATTCTTCTTTGCAAAATATCTCAAGCTCTGTCAGATTGGATGGAGAGCGTCTGTGAACAGGAGTTTTCAAGTCTTGCCACAGATTCTCAATTTGATTTAGGTCTGGACTGTGACTGGGCCATTCTAACACATGAATATGCTTTGATCTAAACCATTCCATTGTAGCTCTGGCTGTATGTTTTCGGGTCGTTGTCCTGGTGAACCTCCACTCCAGTCTCAAGTCGCAATGCACGCTCCATAAAGAAGGCATAAGGTACGATGGCGCCATGGCTGCGACTGACCAGTTTGGTGATCTCATCAAATGGCCGCAGAAGTCTGCATGCATCGCGCATGAGCAGCCACTGGCGCGGTGAAAAAAAACCAAGCTCCCCAGAACCTGTTCTGCCGCAGAGTTTGTACAGGTAGTCGTCAACTGCACGTTTCTGCTGGAGCAGCCTATCAAGCATATAGAAGGTTGAGTTCCATTGCGTCGGGCAATCGCAAATAAGACGTCTGACCGGCAGATTGTGTCGCCGCTGAATGTCAGCAAGGCGAGCCATGGCCGTGTAAGATCTTCTGAAATGGGCCGAGATTTTCCTTGCCTGCCGCAAGATGTCCTGGACCCCAGGGTATTTGACAAGGAATCGCTGCACGACCAAGTTTAAGACGTGTGCCATGCATGGCACGTGTGTAGTTTTGCCCTGTTTCAATGCGCTAAGCATATTGGCACCGTTGTCACACACCACTTTACCAACTGTCAAATTGAGCGGTGTTAGCCACTGATCTGCCTGTGAACGCAAAGCTGAAAGGAGTGCAGGGCCAGTGTGGCTCTTGGCTTCCAGGCACAACAGACGCAGCACAGCATGGCAACGTCTCACCTAGCATGTGGAATAGGTTCTGGGGAGCTTGGGCAGCGCAGCGGAAGAGACGCTAGCAGCGGAAAAGGAGGAGTCAGCCGAGGAGGAGAGGGAGGAGGATGGAGTAGGAGGAGGAGGAGAAGAAGAGCCAGGCCTGCATGCAATCTGTGGCGGTAAAACCAAATCTACACGGGTACCACGGGTTACATGCTTGACGGCCGTCAGAAGGTCCACCCAGTGGGCAGTAAAAGTGATATACCTTCCCTGCCTGTGTTTGCTAGACCACGTGTCTGTGGTCAGATGTATCTTAGCCCCGAACTGTGTGCCAGAGATACATTCACTTGCCACTGAACATGGCCATATAGCTCTGGGATGCCCTTCTGTGAGAAATACTTCCTTCCTGGGACCTTCCATTGTGGTGTTCCAATGGCCACAAATTTTTGAAAGGCCTCCGAGTCCACCAGTTTATATGGCAGTAGTTGGTGGGCTATGAGTTCTGACAAGCCAGCCGTCAACCGTTGGACAAGAGGGTTATCCGGCGTCATAATTTTTACGCTCAAACATTTGGCCCACGGAAGCCTGCCTTTTCCCAGAAAAATGTGAGGATGGCGTGATGGAAGGTGGAGTGGAGGATAAGTGTGAGGAGAGAGGAGAAGGAGAAGTAGAAGATGAGGCTGGACGGTGAGAGCCTGGAGTGTGGCTTTGTGTGTTCCGTTGCTCCCACTGAGCTCGGTGATGGCTGCTCATGTGCCTTCTTAAGGCAGTCGTCCCTAGGTGAGTGTTGGGCTAACCGCGACTTATGCGTTGACTGCAAAGGCTGCAGATGGCAACACTATTGTCAGCAGCGGACACGTTAAAAAAAGCCCACACTGCGGAGCCATGTGCCGGCGTCCTGGGAGCGCCAGATGTGACCGTACATGGTCGATGACTCGCTCCTGATACATTTGCAGTCTGCTTTGTCCCTCCTGTGCAATGCAAGTTCTGCCTGCTTCTCCTCCCTATCTGCTGGTCCATATCTCCCTCTGAACTCCCCTCCTCTTCCTCTCTTGTGGGCACCCACGTGGCATCACTAGACACGTCATCATCAACGTCACCTTCCCCACCGCTATAATTAGAGATCTCGGAGTAGGCAGCAACACCGGGGACCAACCTCCTCCTTGGGCTGATCTAGGTACTGTCGTCAGACTGCTGAGTGGTGGTTGTTGCTGCCTCCTCTTCCTGATCCAATGCCAAGAGTTGCTGTCCATCGGCAATGTCTTGTGATGGATCGGAAAATAATTCCTGTGACTCAAGCGGAGGGTATATGGTGGTGGTGGTGGTGTTGGTGGTAGTGTCTTTGGGGGTGCACACAGCAGAGAGTGAAGAAGAGGGTGCAGATCGAGAGGATGAGGAGGGTGCAGAAGAGTAAGGCTGAGTGAGCCACTCAACCAAGTCTGGTGCGTCCTTTGACGTAATCGCACGCATCTTCTGCAATTTGCCACTTTGGCTCAAGTCTGTTGCTCCTGCCCTGCCCCTGCCACCCTTGCGGAAGGGCCTGCCTCTTCCTCTGCCTGTCATTTTTTAAATGACCCTGAGACAAAAGTCTCTAGAGAAGGGCAGTATGTATGTGGAAGAAGGTATATAACACCCCGCTTCAATCTGTGGTTTTTGGGGGCCACTGTTCTATCACACCAGTTATAATACTTTTTTTTAATTGCGTTTCTCACTCTTTGTAGTATCGCTGCAGAACCGCTCAGCAGTCACAATGCTGCACAGTGGAAATGCACTATACTATGCTTTCTATATGTGCAAGTATTTTATACGTGTATTACACCCCTATATACTGCATACCAAATAGTACACCTATACCAGTCCTTAAAAGGACCTTTGTGGACCTAATAGTAGCTAGCTAGTAGCTAGCTAGGGATTTGCAGACTGCCCCTGCTCCAAAAACCAAACTGTCCCTCCCTACATTGAGAAACGACAGCTGCAGAATCGGTCAGCAGCACAGCAGTGCAGTGCACTATAATAAGCTTTCTACATTTGAAAGAAAGTATGTTATACATGTACAACCCTATATACTGTACACCTATACCAGTCCTTAAAAGGACCTTTGTGGACCTAGTAGCTAGTGATTTGCAGACTGTCCCTGCTCCAAACACCAAACTGTCCCTCAGTCCCTACACTGATAAAAGATAGCTGCAGAATCGGGCAGCAATCAGCTCAGCAGTCAAGTATAATAGCTTTCTATATTTGAAATAAAGTATAATATACATGTACAACCCTATATACTGTACACCTATGCCATTCCTTAAAAGGACCTTTGTGGACCTAATAGTAATAGCTAGTGATTAAACTGACTGTCCCTGCTCCACACAGCATCCTGTCCCTACACTGTCAAAAGACTGAATGTAAAATGGCCACCAGATCAGGTCTATTTATAAGGTAGGGGGTATGTCCAATTGTCCATCTGCTGAAATGTCTCAATTGGCTGTCCTGTACCCCATGATGGATGTGTCATGGGCAGGGGCGGACTGACCCATCGGTCATTCGGTCGCCGTCCGAGGGCCCGGACCCATTAGGGGCCCGTGGCCGGCCCAACGAGAGGCCCCTTAAAGCGTCTGTAATAATACCGCTAACAGCGCGCTGCTTCCCGCCGGCCCCTCCTTCCCTCCCGTCCGTCGCAGGTGCATGCACTGTACACTACATCACCTAGGACAGACGAGCAGCGCGCCGTTAGCGGAATTCTTACAGGCATCGGGTGAACATGGTTAGTGAAACTTAATTTTTTTTACTGGAGGGCCGCCATCGGAGGGAGGGGGCACTGCAATGGGGCCTGGGCCAGACTTCAGTGAGCTCTCCCCCCTCCCCACACTACCCCCCTGTTTGCTCTCCCAGTGTTCCCCTGTGTGCCCCCCCCAGTGTGTGTGTCCCCCAGTGTTCCCCTGCCTGTGTGTTCCCCTGTGTGTGTCCCCAGTGTGTGTCCCCCCCAGGGTTCCCCTGTGTGTCCCCCCAGTGTTCCCCTGTGTGTCCCCCCCGTGTTCCCCTGTGTGTCCCCCCCAGTGTTCCCCTGTGCGTCCCCCTGTGTGTCCCCTCCTCAGCATTCCCCTGTGGGTGTCCCCCCAGTGTTCCCCTGTGTGTCCCCCTGTGTGCTCTTCCCCCCTCCGTGTGTCTCACTGTGTTCCCCCCCCCGTGTTCCCCTGTGTGTTCCCCTGTGTGCTCCCCCCCAGTGTTCCCCTGTGTGTTCCCCTGTGTGCTCCCCTGTGTGTTCCCCTGTGTGCTCACCTGTGTGTTCCCCTGTGTGCTCCCCCCAGTGTTCCCCCCTGCGTGTTCCCCTGTGTGCTCTCCCCCCCGTGCCCCCCTCCAGTGTCCCCCTGTGTGCTCCGTCCCCCTGTGTGCTCTCCCCCCCTCACAGTGTCTCACTGTGTTCTTCCCCCCAGTGTTCCCCTGTGTGCTCCCCCCCCCCCCACAGTGTCCCTCTGTGTGCTCCCCCCCAGTGTACCCCTGTGTGTCCCCCCCCGTGTACCCATGTGTGTCCCCCCAGTGTTCCCCTGTGTCCCCCCCACAGTGTTCTCCTGTGTGTTCCCCCCCAGTGTCCCCCTGTGTGTTTCTCCCTTCCCCAGTGTCCCCCTGTGCCCTCCCTCCCTCCCAGGGTCTCCTTGTGTGCTCCCTACCCCCCCACAGTGTCCCCCTGTGTGCTCCCCACCCCCCACAGTGTCCCCTCCTATGTGCTCTCCACTCCCCACAGTGTCCCCCTGTGTGCTCCCCACCCCCACAGTGTCTTCCTGTGTGCTCCACCCCCCGCACAGTGTCCCCCTGTGTGCTCCCTACCCCCCCACAGTGTCCCCCTGTGTGCTCCCTACCCCCCCACAGTGTCCCCCTGTGTGCTCCCCCCCAGTGTACCCCTGTGTGTCCCCCCCCCCGTGTACCCATGTGTGTACCCCCAGTGTTCCCCTGTGTCCCCCCCACAGTGTTCTCCTGTGTGTTCCCCCCCAGTGTCCCCCTGTGTGTTTCTCCCTTCCCCAGTGTCCCCCTGTGCCCTCCCTCCCTCCCAGGGTCTCCTTGTGTGCTCCCTACCCCCCCACAGTGTCCCCCTGTGTGCTCCCCACCCCCCACAGTGTCCCCCCCTGTGTGCTCTCCACTCCCCACAGTGTCCCCCTGTGTGCTCCCCACCCCCACAGTGTCTTCCTGTGTGCTCCACCCCCCGCACAGTGTCCCCCTGTGTGCTCCACCCTCCCACAGTGTCCCCCTGTGTGCTCCCTACCCCCCCACAGTGTCCCCCTGTGTGCTCCCCACCCCCCACAGTGTCCCCCCTGTGTGCTCTCCACTCCCCACAGTGTCCCCCTGTGTGCTCCCCACCCCCACAGTGTCTTCCTGTGTGCTCCACCCCCCGCACAGTGTCCCCCTGTGTGCTCCACCCCCCCCACAGTGTCCCCCTTTGTGCTCCACACCCCCCACAGTGTCCCCCTGTGTGCTCCACACCCGCCACAGTGTCCCCCTGTGTGCTTCCCCCTCCCAGGGTCTCCCTGTGTGCCCCCCCCCCAGTGTCCCCCTGTGTGCTTTCCGCCCTCACCCACCACAGTGTCCCCCTTTGTGCTCCACACCCCCACAGTGTCCCCCTGTGTGCTCCCCACCCCCCACAGTGTCTTCCTGTGTGCTCCCCACCCGCCACAGTGTCTTCCTGTGTGCTCCCCACCCGCCACAGTGTCTTCCTGTGTGCTCCCCACCCGCCACAGTGTCTTCCTGTGTGCTCCCCACCCGCCACAGTGTCTTCCTGTGTGCTCCCCACCCGCCACAGTGTCTTCCTGTGTGCTCCCCACCCGCCACAGTGTCTTCCTGTGTGCTCCCCACCCGCCACAGTGTCTTCCTGTGTGCTCCCCACCCGCCACAGTGTCCCCCTGTGTGCTCCCCCTAGTGTCCCCCTGTGTTCTTTCCCCCTCCCCAGTGTCCCATTGTGTGCTCTCCCACCCACAGTGTCCCCCTCTGTGCTGTGCTCCCGCCCCCCATGTCACCCTGCGCAGGTGTGGCTTGGGACGCAGGGGCCCCATGATCTTCTATTGCCCGGGGGCCCCATCAGTTGTCAGTCCGCCCCTGGTCATGGGTCAAAGTTCTTCACAATGTAAACAAATATGGCCGCCGCGAACAGTGTCAGAAGTCCGCCTGTTTGGCGAATCGCGAACGAGCAAAATTCGCCGCGAACCGACCGCCGGGCGAACCGCAGGGCCATCTCTAACCATAACAACAAAATGGAAAACCATAGTGCTCTCTGCTAAAAATCTTTTATTAAAAATTAGACACAGGGATTAAAAACACTGACCTTTAAAAAGTGAATAACAAGCATGTCATCAGCTCACCTATTGAAAGCCTACTGTGATTGTGGCCAACACTTGTTAGAGCATGTCCACCAGTGACTCTATATCTACAAAACGTATAATACAATATAAGTGCAGCGCAACGTTGCAGTTCATTTATAATAACTCAACTCATAAGTCCATTGTGCATCAGTGTCGTAAACGGTCCCCGCTGTAGATATATTTTTCTCCTATATAATAACTCCACGTGACAGATCAAATGAGTAATCCAGTGCGTTCAGCGACCACCACTTATAGACAGAATGCCTGCTCACCTCCCGACTATGACCCCATTACAGAGTCCAACACTCCTGCAGAGGACACCTTTGAACCACGTTATTCCACTTTTAAGCACTCGATCATCCATAAATGACCATAAAAACAAAATGGAATACCATAGTGCTCTCTCCTAAAAAAATATTTATTAAATACTAGACACAAGGATTAAAAACACTCACATTAAAAAAGTGAATAACAAGCAAAAAGAAGAAGGAACCCCTCATGGGTCTTTAAGGGCAGTAGAGCATAACCAAAGTATATAGAAAAGTACACATTTTGTTACAAATGATTAAATACCTATGAACTGCTGGACTAAATTGTTTTAATCATTTATAATAAAATGTATACATTTATATATACTTTGGTGACAATCTACTGCCCTTAAAGTCCCATAGGGGGTTCCTTTTTTTTTTGTAACCACCAAAAAAAGTCTCATAGGGGTTCCTTCTGTTTTGGTGTAGGATGATGTTGGAACATTCCTGCAGAGAACATCTTTGAATCACGTTATTCCACTTCTAAGCACTCGATCATCCATAAATGACCATAACAACAAAATGGAAAACCATAGTGCTCTCTGCAAAAAATAATTTGTTAAATACTAGACACAAGGATTAAAAACATTCACATTAAAAAAAGTGAATAACAAGCAAAAAGAAGAAGGAACCCCTCATGGGCCTTTAAGTGCAGTAGAGCATAACCAAAGTATATAGAAAAGTACACATTTTGTTACAAATGATTAAATACCTATGAACTGATGGACTAAATTGTTTTAATCATTTATAATAAAATGTATACATTTATATATACTTTGGTGACAATCTACTGCCCTTAAAGTCCCATAGGGGGGTTCCTTTTTTTTTTGTAACCACCAAAAAAAGTCTCATAGGGGTTCCTTCTGTTTTGGTGTAGGATGATGTTGGAACACTCCTGCAGAGAATGTCTTTGAACCACATTATTCCACTTCTAAGCACTCGATCATCTATAAATGACCATAACAACAAAATGGAAAACCATAGTGCTCTCTGCAAAAAATCATTTATTAAATACTAGACACAAGGATTAAAAACATTCACATTAAAAAAAGTGAATAACAAGCAAAAAGAAGAAGGAACCCCTCATGGGCCTTTAAGTGCAGTAGAGCATAACCAAAGTATATAGAAAAGTACACATTTTATCACAAATGATTAAATACCTATGAACTGATGGACTTAATTGTTTTAATCATTTGTATTAAACCCCTTGCCACCGAGCGTACGCAGATGTGCATACTCCTCTTCCGGGGGTTATACCGGGATGATGCCCACACCTGCAGGCATCATTCTGGTACCGTTTTTCACAGTGGGCGATTGGCTTTCCAGTCATAGCAACCGATGCGGCTAAAAGCCGCTCGGCTGTTATGCCGGAGGAGCGGGAGGGGACGTCCCCCCCCTCTCGCCGCCTCCCACCGCTCTTACCGGCGCTCCCGTTCAATCGGGAGCACCGATGCACAATCCGCTTCCAGCAGCTAGGGAGGGACTGGAAAGAAACCGTAAGTGGCTTCATTCCAGTCTCCTAATTGTAAACACGGAAGTGACGTCATGTCGTCACTTCTGGTTTACTTGGCTGCCAATGGCGCCGGATTTAAAAATATATACACTATTCAGAATCGCCGAAATTGGCGATTTGAATACTTTGAAGTGTAAAGACCCCCGATCCTTCCATAAGGAGTACCTGTCACCATCTATTACTGTCACGAGGGATGTTTACATTCCTTGTGACAGCAATAAAAGTGATCAAAAAAAAAAAAACAATTTATTAATTTTAAAATAAATAAGAAAAAAAAATGATTTTATTATATTTATATTATTTATTATATATTATATTATTTTATTATATATAATGTTTGGGGGTTCCAAGTAATTTTCTAACACAAAATATGGATTTTAACCAAATGTCAAAAATAGGCTTAGTCATGAAAGGGTTAAAATGTATACTTTTGTTATATACTTTGGTTACAATCTACTTCCCTAAAAGTCTCATAGGGGTTCCTTCTTTTTTGGTGTAGGATGATGTTGGAACACTCCTGCAAAGAACGCCTTTGAACCACGTTATTCCACTTCTAAGCGCTCGATCATTTATAAATGACCATAACAACAAAATGGAAAACCATAGTGCTCTCTGCAAAAAATCTTTTATTAAAAACTAGACACGGGGATTAAAAACACTCACATTAAAAAAGTGAATAACAAGCATGTCATCAGCTCACCGGCTCCTCCCACCAGGACATTTTTACTTGTGTATCAGCTTGGTGAGCTGATATAGATATTCAACTCTTCTGGGATGACTGTCCTCAAGGTTTAGGAGTGTGTCTATGGGAATGGTTGATTATTCTTCCAGAAGAGCATTTGTGAGGTCAGGCGCTGATGTTGATTGAGAAGACCTGGCTCGCAGTCTCCACTCTAATTCATGCCAAAGGTGTTCTATTGTGTTGAGGTCAGGACTCTGTGCAGGTCAGTCAAGTTCCTCCATCCCAAACTCACTCATCCATGTCTTTATGGACCTTGCTTTGTGCACTGGTGCGCAGTCATGTTGGAACAGGAAGGGGACATCCCCAAACTGTTCACACCAGGTTGGGAGCATAAAATTGTCCAAAATTTCTTGGTATGCTGACGCCTTAAGATTTCCCATCACTGGAACTAAGGGGCCAAGCCCAACCCCTGAAAAACAACCCCCACACTATAATCCCCCCTCCACCAAATAGTTTGGACCAGTGCATAAAGCAAGGACCTTCAAGACATGGAGGAGCGAGTTTGGGGTGGAGGAATATTGACTGGCCTGCACAGATTCCTGACCTCAACCTTCTAAAATACCTTTGAGATGAATTTGAGCAGGGACTGTGAGCCAGGCCTTCTCATTCAATGCCATAACGTATGCATTACAGCTTTATGATTCCGGGATTCAGAGTTTTTGGAAGTCAGGGAAGGGAAAACAGCACAAGTGTATTGACCATTTTTTTTAGAAGCAGAGAACATTTGCTGGGTTCCGTAAAACACACCTAAAAACCCGACCTTTGACTCCACAACAGCCTTTCAGGAAGTGGACCTGTCAGGATGATTAATTTAAGTATTGATCCAGACATTCCCTTATGACTTCTTTAGTGTTCCGCCTGATTGGGGGAATACGGAGGACCTACACTGATCACTTACCATATGCCAATATGTAACCTAATGCAATTATTTGACTGTTAAAAAGGCTTGTTGTAGGAAACCACAGCTGTGCTAAAGTGTACCTGTCACTGCTGTGTAATGAGAGGCGTGTGCTGGGCTACATGACTGCCACGTGTTCAACTGCCTTGCTGTGAGGGGGGGGAGGGGGGGGGGGTATTCGCTTTAACCCATTCTTGCGTGGACATAGGATGGTTCCTTAGACAAATGGTAGACCATGGCCTACTTCCGGGTTGTGGCCTTCCTTCCACTGGGTCTTCAGTCAGTTGCAGGTGCCTTAACCTCCCACAGTGACTCCCAGCTCCCCTAGTGCCCCCCAACTTCCCATAGTCTCCCACAGTGCCCTCAACCCCCCTGAGAGCCCTCAATCTCCACAATTCTACCCAACCTCCCACAGTGCCCCCTAACCTGCTACAGAGCCTCCAGCCTTCCATAGCGCCACCATCCCTCAACTGTGTTCCACAGTGCCCCCCCCTTCAGAAATCTCACCCCCTATAGGGCCACCAAATCTTCTGCAGGGTCCACTAACCCCCTCCACAGTGACACGCCCTGCCTTTCGGGGACAGTATTTTTTAAACATGTTTAGCATTCCTACACCTTCACCGTGTAATATTTTAATTTTACTTTTTTTTATATATATGTTATATTACATTATATGTTGTATTAAGTATATTACGTTTGGTATTGTATTATGTTATATTATATTATATTTTACAAATATATATTGCATTATATTATATTATATATTGTATAATATTATGGTATATTATATTAAATTTTGTATTACAACTATATATTACATTAGATATTATATTATATTTTATATTACAAGTATATCTTTCAATACATTATATTATATATTGTATTATGTTATGTTATATTATATTTTGTATTACAAGTATATATTACATTTGATTATATATTGTATTATATTATATTATATTATATTATTAGATTTTATTACATTTTGTTTTGCAAGTATATATTACATTTAATTATATATTATATTATATTATATTTTGTATTACAAGTATATATTACAGTAGATTAGATATTCTATTTTGTTAAATAATATTACATCTTATATTACAAGTATATTTTACAGTAGATTTGATTAGATATTGTATTTTGTTATATAATATTATATTTTATATTACAAGTATATATATATATATATATATATATATATATATATATATATATATATATATATATATATATATATATATATATATTACATTCGATTATATATTGTATTGTATTATATTTTATTACATTTTGTTTTGCAAGTATATATTACATTTAATTATATATTATGGTATAATATTATGGTATATTATATTAAATGTTGTATTACAACTATATATTACATTAGATATTATATTATATTTTATCTTACAAGTATATCTTTCAATACATTATATTATATATTGTATTATGTTATGTTATATTATATTTTGTATTACAAGTATATATTACATTTGATTATATATTGTATTATATTATATTATATTATATTATATTATATTTTATTACATTTTTTTTTTGCAAGTATATATTACATTTAATTATATATTATATTATATATTACAAGTATATATATTACAGTAGATTAGATTAGATATTCAATTTTGTTATATAATATTACATCTTATATTACAAGTATATTTTACAGTAGATTTGATTAGATATTGTATTTTGTTATATAATATTATATTTTATATTACAAGTATATATATATATATATATATATATATATATATATATATATATATATATATATATTACATTCGATTATATATTGTATTGTATTATATTATATTATATTATATTACATTTTGTTTTGTTTGCAAGTATATATTACATTTAATTATATAATATATATATATATATATATATATATATATATATATATATATATATATATATATATATATATATATAGCCTATTATATTATATTATATTGTATTACAAGTATATATTACATTAGATTAGATATTGTAGTGTATAATGTTACATTATATTATATTATATTTTATATTTCAAGTATATATTACAGTAGATTAGATTAGATATTGTATTTTGTTATATAATATTATATTTTATATTACAAGTATATATATTACATTTGATTATATATTGTATTGTATTATATTTTATTACATTTTGACTTGCAAGTATATATTACATTTAATTATATATTATATTATACTATGTTATATTATAGTATATTATATTATATTTTGTATTACAAGTATATATTACATTAGATTAGATATTGTAGTGTATAATGTTATATTTTATATTACAAGTATATATTACAGTAGATTAGATTAGATGTTGTAATGCATTTGGTTATATAATATTATATTTTATATTACAAGCATATACATTACATTCGATTTTTGTCTTTATACTTACAGTATATATATTTTTATCTTTATATTTACCGTGTATTTTACCTTTTATATTACATGCTATTTGATATTTTTTATATATTTATGTATATTTTGTATATTTTATATTTTTATATTGTGTGTCTATACTTTTATTATGTGCGTATAAACTTAATATTTTACTGAAAGTTTTGGCAGAATTGTCGCGGTCTGGTCTCAAAAAGGTTGTGAACCACTGTTCTAGATCTACTGAGGCACTATGGGCACAGGGTATTCACTGCATAGGGTGGAAGCCCTGCACACCGTGGAGCCCGATGTCATGCACCTCATCTCCCACATGTGCCATACAACGTTACACTCATCTTTCGAAGAACAAAAGTTACGTTTTCGCCAGATTTTGAGGGGAATGGTTTCTTTTTTCAACAGGTGAATGCAATGTTGTACACTGCATTCATGAAATGAGGGTTATGATGTCATATGTTCATCTCAAGCACATACAGTATAACAGTACAATCATCTGTCGGAGAGAAAAAACATCCCCAAGACCTTGCAGATTATTAACATGGACTTCTCCCAAGCCTCTCCCGTCCTCTCGAACTCCCTCGCCCAATCTGTCTGACTATCTCCTACTCTGCCCACCTCCAGGACTTCTCCCAAGCCTCTCCCATCCTCTCAAACTCCCTTCCTTAATCTGTCATACTATCGCCTACTCTATTCACCTCTAGAACTTCTCCCCAGCCTCTCTCATCCTCTGGAACTCCCTACCCCAATCTGTCCAGCTATCTCCTACTCTGTCCACCTCCAAGACTTCTCCCGAGCCTCTCCCAACCTCTGGAACTCCTTACCTCAATCTGTCTGACAATCTCCTACTCTGTTCACCACCAGGACTTCTTTTGAGCCTCTTCCATCCTCTGGAACTCCCTACCCTAATCTGTCCGACTATCTCCTTCTCTGTTCACCTCCAAGACTCCTCCCCAGAGCCTCTCCCACCCTCTGGAACTCCTTACCTCAATCTGTCAGACAATCTCCTTCTCTGTTCTCCTCCAGGACTTCTCCGGAGCTTCTCCCATCCTCTGGAACTCCCTACCTCAATCTGTCCGACAATCTCTCACTCGTTCCACTTTCAGACGGTCTCTGATCCCTCTATAGAGAAGCCTATCCTGCTTCCACCTAACAAATGTACTTTTATTTTCTCCATCAGTTCATCCCCCACATTTATTACCTTTTGTATCACTCGACCCTCCCTTCAAGATTTTAAGCTCTAATGAGCCAGGCCCTCTGATTCCTCCTGTATTGAATTGTATTATAATTGTACTGTCGGCCCTGACATTGTAAAGCGCTGCGCAAACTGTTGGCACTTTAAAAAACCTGTATTATAATAATATTATTATTATCTCCCTGAAAGGCTCTGGATGGGGTTACCTTCCCAGGGGATACATGCAGGGCCAGGACAAGGGGTGGGGAGGAAGGGTGTCTGCCCTGAGCAGTGTGGTATTATGGGAGGTGGGGGATGGGGTGGGGGGGAATGTGTGTTGGGAGGTGCAATTTAGGAGGGTTGCAGGAGGTTAGAATTGCTAGGAGTGTTGGTTTAGGGGGATTTGTGTTTAAAGGAGGGATGGGGGAAGAGGATTTGTGCTAGAAGAGGTTATATGGTGAAGAAGGAGGAGAATTGTGCTAGATGGGGATTTTTTTTGTAGGGGGGGGGATTTGTGCTAGTATGGGAAATTTTAGGGGGTAGATTTGTGCTAGGAGGAGGGGTTTGGAAGGGGGGGTGTACTCAGAGGGGAAATATGAGGGGTAGAGGATTTGTGCTAAGAGGGGTGACTTTTTTGGGTAGAGACATTTGTGTTGGGGGGATTTGGGGGATGGGGGGGGGCAAAGATTTGTGCTGGGAGAGGGGATTTCAGCAGGGGGGGTGGATTTGTACTGAGGGTATTTATGCTTGGGGGTAAGCATGCAGATTAGAGCTAAATTTTTTGGCGGAGGGATTCTTACTGACACATAATGCTCATACATCTAGGGGGGGGGGGGGGGGGGGGCACAGCTTGGCATGCTCGCCCTGGGCTCTAGAGGACAGGAAGTGGGAACCCATCAAAGGAAAGTAAAAGCGAAAAAAATCATTTATAAAGAAATTACTCTTAGATGACTTCACATGGGTCTGCAGAGCCACATGCTGATGTGAATTTCCAGTTAATGGGGGGAAAGGTCCACATTAGGTCCACCCATTAAAAATATTGGTTTTCCAACATTTTTCACCACCAACGTCCTCTTTGCCTATTCCTGGACATGGCACGTCGTCTGCAGAGCAGTGTTATCATGGGAAAACCATCTCAGCAGGATGTGGTCTTCACAGCCAAAGCCCCCCGAGATTTTATTGTGCAAAACCTCGAGAGGGAAGAATGAAAAGCCGCAATAAGCTCTAATGAGCAAGTCCCTCTGATTCCGACCGTATTCATCTGTATTGTAACTGTACTGTCTGCCTCCATGTTGTAAAGTGCTGCAGAAACTGTTGGAGCAGCATAAATACTGTATAATAATAATATTAATATTTGTAGAAATTGTTTAAAATTTGATTTTGCTGATAGAAATATATGAACTGCCATAGCTTTTTCTGAAAATGCATGTTGGTGGAGGGTGTCATGATGGTCTGTACACCCGATGTGCCCATTATGAAGGGTTCCCACCATCCCTGTGCTGAGTTCCCAAGTTTGTATACCTGCCTTGTCCATTATGAGGGGTTCCTACCATACCTGTGTTGGGTTTCTGGGTCTGTACACCTCCTGTGCCCATTATGAGCGGTTACCACCATCCCTTTGCTGAGTTTCTGGGTCAGTACACCGGCTGTGCCCATTATGAGGGGTTCTCACCATCCCTGTGCTGATTTCCTGGGTCTGCTGTTCCCATTATGAAGGATTCCCACCATCCATGTGTTGAGTTCCTGGGTCTGCACACCTGCTGTGCCTATTATTAGGGGTTCCCACTATCCCTTTGCTGAGTTTGTGGGTCAGTACACCGGCTGTGCCCATTATGAGGGGTTTCCACTATCCTTGCACTGAGATCCCAGTTCTGTACACCTGCTGTGCCCATTATAAAGATTCCCACCATCCATGTGTTGGGTCCCTGGGTGTGTGCCTATTATTAGGGGTTCCCACTATCCCTTTGCTGAGTTTCTGGGTCTGTACACCAGCTGTGCCCATTATGAGGGGTTCCCAATATTCCCTTTGCTGAGTTTCTGGGTCTGCATATCGGCTGTGCCCATTATGAGGGGTTCCCATAATCCCTTTGCTGAGTTTGTGGGTCTGTACACCGGCTGTGCCCATTATGAGGGGTTCCCATCATCCCTTTGCTGAGTTTCTGGGTCTGCACACCGGCTGTGCCCATTATGAGGGGTTCCCACTATCCTTGCACTGAGATCCCAGGTCTGTACACCTGCTGTGCCCATTATAAAGATTCCCACCATCCATGTGTTGGGTTCCTGGGTCTGCACACCTGCTGTGCCCATTATGAAGGTTTTGCACCATCCTTGTGCTGAGTTCCTAGGTTTGTACACCTGCTGTGTCCATTATGAAGAGTTCCCACCATCCTTGTGCTGAGTTCCTGGGTCTGCACACCTGCTGTGACCATTATGAAGAGTTCCCACCATCACTGTGCTGAGTTCCCAGGTTTGTATACCTGCTGTGTCCATTATGAGGGGTTCCCACCACCCTACTTATTTCCAAGGCTTGCACACCTGCTGTACTATTATGAGGGCTCCTACCATCCATGCGCTGAGTTTCTGGGTGTGTACACCTGCTGTGCCCATTATGAGGGGTTCCCACCAACTTCCTATTTCCAAGGTCTGTACACCCCTTGTGCCTATAATGAGGGGTTCCCACCATCCCTGGTCTGAGTTCCCAGATCTGAACATCTGCTGTGCCCAGTAAGGGTGAGCTCAGGCGTGCTTGCAAACTGCACGCGCAGAAAGCCCCCCCAACACCCCCCCCCCACACACCCACACCCAGGAAGTCGGCATTGCACAGCGCTGATCACAAGCAGTGAGGCATTTCCAGATCTCTGCAGCCGCGGATCGGGAAATGTATCACTGATTGTGATTAGCGCTGTGCCATGCCGACTTCCTGGCGGGCTTTGCCATTTGCACACATGCCTGAGCTCATCCTTAGTGCCCATTATGATAGGTTCCCACCATCCATGCTGGATGTTTATATATTTTACATTATGGAGAAAGTGACAGGAGGGGCTGAGACTAAGGTTGCCAACTGTCCAGGATTCACCCAGATAGTTCGAGTTCGGAATCATGTGTCCGGGTTTCAGACTGCCTGAAACCCGGACGCATTATTTAGACTGGACTATGGCTTCCCAGCAGGGTTTATGGCTGCAGTTGTCTAAGCTGTCTGTTACACTCTCTTTCACAATGCCCAAAGCCAGCACTATAACCCCCCCCCCCCCAACACGCAGACAGACAGGAAAGGAGAGGGCTTGATCTGCATCTTTTCCCCCATCCCTACCCCTCTGTGTCTGCCCACACTCCAATCCTCAGGGCTGTGCCTCAGAAAAGGAAAGTGGGGGCTGGAAATTTGAAGTCCAGCAGCCTCAGATACATCTGAATGAGAGGTGCTGACTGTCAAGGGGTGAGTGAGCTCACCATCCATCCCTGTCTGTGACTGAAGTCTCCCCCCTTCTCTCTCCCGCCTCTAAGTGAGTACACTAAGGTAAATCAGGGTTCTCGAAGCACCCCTTACATCAGAGTTCCCCTTTTCACCAGAGGCCACAGTGTTCCCCCCCTTACATCAGAGTCCTTTCCGTACATCAGAGTTCTCAGTGTTCCCCCCTTAAATCAGGGTTCCCAAAATATCCCTTATGTCAGAGTCCCCAGAGTTCTTCCTTACATCAGAGTCTGCAGATTCCCCCCTTATGCTGCATACACGATCGGACATTCCGACAAAAAAATCCGTGGGATTTTTTCCGACGAATGTTGGCTCAAAATTGTCTTGCATACACACGGTCACACAATGTTGTCAGAAATTCCAAACGTCAAGAACGCGGTGACGTACGACGAGATGAGAAAATTGAAGTTCAATAGCCAGTGCGGCTCTTCTGTTAGATTCCGAACATGCGTGGAATTTTGTGCGTCGGAATTGTGTACACACGATCGGAATTTCCGACAACAGATTTTGTTGTCGCAAAATTTGAGATCCAGATCTCAAATTTTGCGTGTCGGAAATTCCGATGGAAAATGTACGATGGAGCCTACACACGGTCGGAATTTCAGACAAAATAGTGAAAGGGAACTCTGCGAGTTCAGATGTAAAAGAGGAACTCTGTGGACTCTGATGTAAAGGGGGACTCTTGTTATTGACTTCATATGATTAGAAATCTTACTTAATAGCAAAATATATGTATAGTTTATACTATAAAAAAAAAAAGTTGTCGTGCGATGCTAAAGTATTCGGGTTTGACTTGAAGAAAAGGTGGCAACCCTAATCTGAGACACACAAAAGCGAGTGGGTACACCCAAACCTCCCAGGTGTACAGTAACAGAGCTGGGAATTATGGAGAGAGCTGGGAGATCTCAGCAGTGGCGGTGCGTCCATAGAGGGCGCAGGAGCACCGCCACCTCTCTCCTGCACCGCTCTATCACCTATAGATAGATTCATGCATTGCATGAATCTATCTATTGTCGCCCGCTGCCGCCCCTATTCAGGTGTCCGGCCCCTTGTCGGGCACCGGGCATCTGAATTACAGCGGCGGGGTTTCTTTTGAAGCGCCTGATTAGAGCTGTCGGCTCTAATAGGTGTCCTGATTAGAGTCGTGGGCTCTAATAGGCTTCCAAAAGGGTAAACGGTGGGGGCACTGCTGTGCGTTCACTGTGTACACAGTGTTGTGTTAGAGAAGCGAATACATCGCTTACCTAACACTGACCCACCTCTCAACCAATCAGGTTGGTGGGTCTGTGTTACCTGTCACCTGATTGGCTGAAATCACAGGCGCTGTGAATGGACGCCTACCAGGCGCCCAATCAGTGCAGAAGACGAGAAGAGGAGTGAGCGGGAGAAGACATCGGGGTCGGGATGAAATGGAAGACACCAGACTCTGCTCACTGCCTGCCGCCATCACCCGCTGCCCACCCGAGACAAGGTAAGTGCCGGGTAGATGGTGGGTGGGGGGCACAGTGACAGAACTTGGGGCACAGTGGCAACATTTGGGGTACAGTGGCAGCACTTGGGGCACAGTGGCAACATTTGGAGCACAGTGGCAGCACTGGGGGCACAGTGGCAACATTTGGGGCACAGTGGCAACATTTGGGACACAGTGGCAGCATTTAATGGCCACAGTGGCAACATTTGGGGCACAGTGGCAACATTTAATGGTCACAGTGGCAACATTTGGGGCACAGTGGCAGCACTTGGGGCACAGTGGCAGTACTTGGGGCACAGTGGCAACATTTGGGGCACAGTGGCAGCATTTAATGGGCAGAGTGGCAACATTTGGGGCACAGTGGCAGCATTTAATGGGCACAGTGGCAACATTTGGGGCACAGTGGCAGCACTTGGGGCACATTGGCAACATTTGGGGCACAGTGGCAGCATTTAATGGGCACAGTGGCAACATTTGGGGCACAGTGGCAGCATTTAATGGGCACAGTGGCAGCACTTGGGGCACATTGGCAACATTTGGGGCACAGTGGCAGCATTTAATGGGCACAGTGGCAACATTTGGGACACAGTGGCAACATTTAATGGACACAGTGGCAGCATTTAATGGGCACAGTGGCAGCACTTGGGGCACATTGGCAACATTTGGGGCACAGTGGCAGCATTTGGGGCACAGTGGCAGCGTTCGATGGGAACAGTGGCAGCATTTGGGGCACAGTGGCAGCGTTTGATGGGAACAGTGGCAGCATTTGGGGAACAGTGGCAGCGTTTGATGGGCAAAGTGGCTGCGTTTGATTGTACAGTGAGGCTGCAATTGATGGGGGTTTTTTTCTGAATTTTTCAGGTTACTTGCGCTCCCCCAAAAATTTTGAGCACCAGCCGCCGCTGGATCTCAGCATTGGTATACTAAAGACATACAAGAAGCCAGAGACTAGTTCATCTCAGCAGGTTCAACCTGTAACCAAAATATCCCTTTTGGGTGGACCAACCCTTAAAAATAAAAGTGAATTTCTTTTATATCATGCTCAGGAAATGTATGAGTCCTTAGAGGGAACGCTGCATGCAATATTTCCTTCAGTGTCATCCACAGATTGCAGATTAAAGCTCCCTAGTGAGTGACAGGTGTGCATTGGCCATTGTCAGTGGACAGGAAGTATAAGATTGCACCAGGCTCTCTCCTAACCCTATAATTTGTAGATTTCATTAAGGCTTTTCCCTTTTCTGAGTCTGCCCCCCCCCCCCCCCCCCCACTCCCCAATAATTATCACACTTATTACTGTCGTACGGACCCATGTTAGTGGCGCTCCGGTGACTTCACATTGTACAAGTCCCAGAGATGCCGGATGTTTGGTCTACATCAGATGCCCCAGCGAGCACAGATAATGCCTGGATTAGAGAGAGACCATTTCTCTGCAGCTCGTGGAGGTTGTGGCCCCTTAGGGACTGCACTAGCAGCTGGTGAGCCCGTGCAAGTCCCCCCCAATCTGCTTAATGTTTGCACTTCATATTACTAGGCTCAGAGTGGAGCGCTGTGGCACCCGTCTCCGATCGTTTCCCAGCAGGAGATGCTCTGGGGGCTTTAAAACCTAAAAGTTCAGAGGACAGGGGACCAAGAAAAAGTAATTTATAAAAAGTAAAAAAAATAAATTGATAAAACAAAAAGTAAAAAGTTTAGATTTTTTTTTATTATTATTATTATTTTATTTGTATTATTATTTTTATTTTCTTATTATTATTTTATGTGTATTATTATTTTTATTTTTATTATTTTATTTGTATTATTTTTATTTTTTTATTATTATTTTATTTGTATTATTATTTTTATTTTTTATTATTATTTTATTTGTATTATTATTATTTTTATTTTTTATTATTTTATTTGTATTATTATTTTATTTGTATTATTATTTTATTTTTTATTATTATTTTATTTTTATTTTTTATTATTATTTGTAGCGCCAGGCTCCTGAAGAGCACGCGCTATGTTTTGTAAATTTAGTTTTTCCTAAGACCATAGTTGGATTTTGGGGTTGATTGCCAAATTATGGTTTCGGCATCAGTTTGGCTGGACTGTACTATGTTCTGTCTGGTCATAGGTGTAGGCGTCACCTTTGGCAGGCATTGGAACGCAGTCTGGTTGGACGCATTAGGTACCATTCTCTCTCTCTGAGCCAATCAGCGGGTGCGTTGTCTCGCTGTGAATTCCCGGAGAGGGTACTTAAAGTGGAGGGCCACCCTGAAAAACAAAAATACATTAAAAATTAGCAAAAAATCAATTAAAAAAAAAAATGAAATTTTTTTTTTTTAAAACTTACCAGAAATGCCTGTTGCTAGGCATATCGTCCTAATCTGCCTCTTCCTCCTCCGCGGTGATCTTCGCTCTTCTCTCCTCCGTGCGGCGTCTTCTGGGTAATGGGGTGCTGTGTGTTCTGGGAACTGTGTGTCCCAGAACACAGCGCGCCCCATTCACAAAGCGATGCACGACTTGCGCATGCGCAGTAGGAAACGGGCAGTGAAGCCGCAATGCTCCACTGCCTGTTCCTCTTAGTTGAAATGGCGGCGCCCGGGACCCGAGAGCCGAGGGATGGGTCGGCCTCAGGCGACCAACATCGCGGGCGCCCTGGACAGGTAAGTGTGCTTATTAAAAGTCAGCAGCTACAGTATTTGCAGCTGCTGACTTTTAAAAAAATATTTTTTAAAGCTGGCCCTCCTCTTTAAGGTGCTTAGATCACGTGCTTCTGGGTTCCGGTCCAGAAGTATGTGCTGACTCCATGGTCCTGGTCCTCCTGACCAGCCCCCAGAGGCCCTCATGGCCTGGGGTGCGGATCCATCCATTTCCGAGTCTCAGGGCTGGCTAGCCTGAGGCGCAGTAACTGGAAGGAGGGTTCAGAGGTGGTCCGGTGCCGTCTCGGGTTTGGAGAGGTCCAGCAACTGGAAAGGCAACCAAGGGAGGACTCTTCAGAAGAGAACCATGCACGAGGCTGGCTGCTCAGTAAGAGCCTGGAAGCTAAGCTGCAAGGACACCAAGTGAATCCCCATTCTTACGGTATCGCCGGACCGGCTGCAAGATACTGGTACCGTAAGAGAGTTCCTAATTTCATCCTTCAGTTACAACTAAGTTTTGTGAGAGACTTTCTGATCCATTTTAAAGTTCTACAACCAAGTCTGTGGCAGAGACTTTGCTCAACTTAAATCACCTGTCGGCTGCTAAATTCACTAAAAGGGGATTTATCCGATAGAGGAAATATCCAGTTGGCTATTCCCTGGATCTCCTAGAGCAGTGATGGCGGACCTTGGCACCCCAGATGTTTTGGAACTGCATTTCCCATGATGCTCAACTACACTGCAGAGTGCAGGAGCATCATGGGAAATGTAGTTCCAAAACATCTGGGGTGCCAAGGTTCACCATCACTGATCTAGTGACTATAATCCAACCAGGAGAGAAAACAGCCTAATACAGTGATGGCGAACCTTGGCACCCCAGATGTTTTGGAACTACGTTTCCCATGTTGCTCATGCATTCTGCAGTGTAGTGGAGCATCATGGGAAATGTAGTTCCAAAACATCTGGGGTGCCAAGGTTCACCATCACTGTCCTAGAGAGAGCAGTTCCAAGAGTACCTGAGCTTTCTTACCCATACCCTCTATTCCTTACGGAGAGACTGACTTCTGTTTAACGTTTTTGCAAATAAAAATTCCTAAAGGGATTCAAGCGTCGGTCTCTACCGTTTATTGGGCCATCAACCTCGGGATACCCCTAGACGAGCAACGAGGTGGAGACGGTAACGGTAAAGCACCAAACAAAACCAGCCGCTCCTTCGGGGGTCAGTGCTACATATTTTATTTGTGGTATCATTTTAATATTTTATTTTTATTTTTATTATTATTTTATTTGTTATTATTATTTTAAGATTTATTATATTTTTATGAATATTATTTTTTATTTGATTTACTTTTATTTAATTTAACTTATTGAGGGCTCATGACGGTGGACATTTGGGATGTTACCAGGCAGGTCAACAAAGTCCCATTGACTTTAACCCTTTTGCGAAGCCAAGAACTGCACAGGCACCGGGATTTACATCTCTCTACGCTGCCATCTTAATCCAGGAAGCAGTTGGGAAAACCCGAATTGATGCCTGAAGAAAGGTGGCTCCTTTCTTCTGGAGAGAAAAGCAGATGGCAGTGTTGTCAATGGGAACATTGAGATCTTGGTGAGAGGTAATAAAGACCCGGAAGTGTTACAATGACATCATACTGAGCAATGCAGGGCAAAATAATACCGAGCAATACATGCAAATATATATCTGATCACAGGTCCATATAAAAACGATCCCATACACATGTAAACAACAAAAAAAAAGTTGCTATCATTAAATGATGATACATTGTTCTTCTTTAGGTCCCCTATACAACTTTTGTTTTATTTAAAGCAGAACGCTGAGCAAAAAAACAACAAGATAAAGAGGAATTGGCCATTGAAATAATAAAATCAGGTTTTGCTGTAATCTTCATCTTCAATCCAGAAATTCACTCTGCAGTACCTTTTTCGGCCATTAGATGTCCTCATAAACCCAGGTTATCCCGGACGAGCCCCCAATCTGTCACTGTCCAGTGACAGGATGGGTAGCCTACTGATGATAAATTTCCTTTTATATATATATATATATATATATATATATATATAAAAATATAAATATAAGGAAACATGCTGATAGGAGGAAAGAGCAGAGTGACAAAGAGTTATATATGTATGTATGTATGTATGTATATGTATATATATATATATATATATACATACACATACATACATACACACACACACACACACACATATTTATATATATGTAAATATATATATACACATATCTATCTATCTATCTATCTATCTATCTATCTATCTATCTATCTATCTATCTATCTATCTATCTATCTATATATATATATATATACACATATTTATGTATATACACTGCATTACCAAAAGTATTGGGACACCTGCCTTTACACACACATGAACTTTATTGGCATCCCAGTCTTAGTCCGTGTGGTTCAATATTGAGTTGGTCCACCCTTTGCAGCTATAACAGCTTCAACTCTTCTGGGAAGGTCATCCACAAGGTTTAGGAGTGTGTCTATGAGAATGTTTGACCATTCTTCCAAAAGCGCATTTGTGAGGTCAGGCACTGATGTTGGACGAGAAGGCCTGGTTCGCAGTCTCCAATCTAATTCATCCCAAAGGTGCTCTATCGGGTTGAGGTCAGGACTCTGTGCAGGTCAGTCAAGTTCCTCCCCGCCAAACTCACTCTTCCATGTCTTTATGGAGCTTGCTTTGTGCACTGGTGCACAGTCATGTTGGAACAGGAAGGGGCCATCCCCAAACTGTTCCCACAAAGTTGGGAGCATGAAATTGTCCAAAATGTCTTGGTATGCTGACGCCTTAAGAGTTCCCTTCACTGGAACTAAGGGGCCAAGCCCAACCCCTGAAAAACCACCCCCTGCACCATAATCCCCCCTCCACCAAATGATTTGGACCAGTGCACAAAGCAAGGTCCATAAAGACATGGATGAGCGAGTTTTTCGGGTGAAGGAACTTGACCTTAACCCGATAGAACACATTTGGGATGAATTAAGAGTCAATCACCAGCTTGTTAACCTCTCAGTGTCATACAGTCCGTGTTTAATAATAAGATAATAAAGATAATAAAGATTGGGAGAGGCAAACCTAGCACAAGCAATCACAAGGACTATGCTGATAGGAGGAGAGAGCAGAGTGACAGATGAGATGAGATCACTATGCAGCCTCTCCTTTCACCGTCCAGTCACATATTGGGGGCTCGTCCGGGATGTATGAAAAATATGGTTCCTATTGCTTATACATAGAACTGAATTTAGATTTCCCTATTATTATTATTATTAGCAATTATTGTCTAAATACATTCATCATGTGTATTCCGCCTCTCTAGGTGCTTTGTGTGTGTTTCTTCCAGATCTATGCAGTAATCCAGTGTGAGACTTCCTGTAATAAAGACCGCTCACTGCTGCTCACTCCTCCTTGTGCAGGATGACTGGTCCTGTCCCCGCCCCCTCTTGTCGTTTTTTTTTACAGGCAGCCTGTAGTGGGTGGGGTCTAGTGGGCTCCTCCCACAGCTTTGCTCTCTCTCCTTGTGCAGGATGACTGACCTTGCCTCCGCCCCCTCCTGTAGTTTTTTTTACAGGCAGCCTGTAGAGGGTGGAATCTAGTGGGCTCCTCCCACAGCTCTGCTCTCTCTCCTTGTTCAGGGTGATTGGTCTTGTCTCCACCCCCTCCTGTAATTTTTTTTTACAGGCAGCCTGTAGTGGGTGGGGTCTAGTGGGCTCCTCCCACAGCTCTGCTCTCTCTTTGTGCAGGATGACTGGTCTTGTCTCCGCCCCCTCCTGTATTTTTTTTTACAGGCAGCCTGTAGTGGGTGGGGTCTAGTGGGCTCCTCCCACAGATCTGCTCTCGCTCCTTGTGCAGAGTGACTGGTCTTGTCTCCGCCCCCTCCTGTAGTTTTTTTTTTACAGGCAGCCTGTAGTAGGTGGGGTCTAGTGGGCTCCTCCCACAGATCTGCTCTCTCTCCTTGTGCAGGGTGACTGGTCTTGTCTCCGCCCCCCTCTTGTTGTATTTTTACAGGCAGCCTGTAGTGAGTGGGGTCTAGTGGGCTCCTCCCACAGCTCTGCTCTCTCTCCTTCTGCACTGTGACTGGTCTTGTCTCCGCCCCTTTTGTAGTTTTTTACAGGTAGCCTGTAGTGGGCGAGGTCTAGTGGGCTCCTCCCACAGCTCTGCTCTCTCTCCTTGTGCTGGGTGACTGGTCTTGTCTCCGCCCCCTTCTGTAGTTTTTTTTTACAGGCAGCCTGTAGTGGGTGGGGTCTAGTGGGCTCCTCCCACAGCTCTGCTCTCTCTCCTTGTGCTGGGTGACTGGTCTTGTCTCCACCCCCTTCTGTAGTTTTTTTTACAGGTAGCCTGTAGTGGGTGGGGTCTAGTGGGCTCCTCCCACAGCTCTGCTCTCTCTCTCTCCTTGTGCAGGGTGACTGGTCTTGTCCTCGCCCCTCCTGTAGTTTTCTACATGCACCCCATAGTGGGTGGGGTCGGCTCGGGCATCTCCCACAGCTCTGCTCTTTGCACAAGCATTGTACAGCACAGTGATGATGTCACCGCTACTTTTACAAGGTAATATCTTGGTTTGCAAAGGCATTTGGTGCAAACCAAGTAAATTTATATCCTTTGTGGCCATAGAAGAAAATATTTAAGTTACATTTTTTTTTTTTTTTGTGCCTTGAGCTCTGCTTTAAAAAAAAATAAAAATGTCTTCTACCAAAGCTGCTATTGTCAAATATTTATTCCCCTCGTCTCCAGTCCACGGGGGGCCGTACAGGGAACGCGGTGTATTATTTTTGAAGAATGTCGGGAAGGCACTGCAGCGTGAGAGTGAAATCTTAAGATGACAGATTCCTTCCTGCAATTAGGCAGCTGCTCTTCAACCTTTTGTTGTGGCTGTCACGGAAAAGCTATTGATTCACCTGCAAACAAGTGCAGCGGAGGCTCGCCCGCTCCCCGAACGCCGGAGAAAAAGCGCACTAATCTTCGCCTGTGTCCACCGCTGCAGCGCAGCCAATAGAACGAGCCCTCCTTTCCAACTGTTGCTAAGAGACTGGTTAAAAAAAAAAAAGGACAGCGGAGAAGGACATAAAGGGAATCCCGTGCTGAAGTATGAAGAATGCCATGGCTGGCCACCCAAAAATGATGCAAACCCATTGGCTTTCCCTACCTTTAACCCTTTTCTGTCAAAGACAATTTTTTATTTTTGCACGTCTTAAAATGCACATTTTTGGAATGAAGTTTAGTTAAATCCCCCAAACATGATACAGTGCCTTGAAAAAGTATTCATACCCCTTAACATTTTCTAGTGTCTAGTGGAACCAATTGTCTTCAGAAAAGGGTTGTCCTGATACCACTTTTTTAAGACCGGGTACAAGTACCGATACTTTTTTTTCAAGTACTCGCCAATACCGATTACCGATACTTTTTTTTACATATATATAAGTGGCACACACTAATGGTCACTGATAGGTGGCATGCAGAGATGGGCACTGATAGGTGGCACTCACTGAGGTGCACTGATAGTTGGCACACACTGATAGGTGGCACACACTGATGGCTGGCACTGACTGATGGCTGGCAGTGGCACTGGCTAGATGGGCACTGGCTAGATGGGCAGGATTTTCAAGCAAGCAACGGTGTAACGACATATTCGGCGACCCATCGCAGTTTGCTACGGAAGTGTCGTTCCGTCGCCGCCATCTTGCTACACCCCACACTCGTCCACACTCATGCCCCATACACACGCTCGGACGTTCCGACCGCAAAATCCATCTGATTTTTTTCCGACGGATTTTGGCCGAAACTTGGCTTGCACACACACGGTCGCACAAAGTTGACAGAAAATCCAATCGTTTCTGAATGAGGTGACGTCAAACACGTACGTCGGGAACTATAAACGGGCCAGTAGCCAATAGCTTTGGTCTCTTAGGCCGCGTACACACGAGAGGATTGTCCGTCCAACTAAGTCCGTCAGACAATCCGACAGACAGTCCGTCCTACTTTTGAATGAACGGACTTGACCACACACGAGGAACAGACAGTCCGCTGAAAGCTTGCGCGATGACGTGTACGGCACGTACTACGGGACTAGAAATACGACGTCCAATACACTGCAATGCAACCTTCGGCTGTGTAAATCCTTTCTGAGCATGCGCCATACTTAGTCCGTCCAACTAGCCTACTCACGAGCGGACTGTCCGCTGAAACCAAAGTTGGACGGACAATATTACGGAAATTCCGAAAGACTTAGTCCGCCAGACTGTCCGCTGAAAAAGTCCGCTGAAGCCCACACACGAGCGGATTGTCCGCTGAAACACGTTTCAGCGGACTAAGTTGGACGGACAATCCTCTCGTGTGTACGCGGCCTTAGTTTATTCTGAGCATGCGTGGGAATTTGTCAGTCGGGATTGTCTACACACGATCAGAATTTATGCGATCGGATTTTGTTATCGGAAAATTTTAGATCCAGCTCTCAAATTTTGTGCGTCAGAAAATCCGACGGAAAAAGTCAGATGGAGCCCACACTTGGTCGGATTTTCCGACAACATGATCCGATCGCACATTTTCCGTCGGAAAATCCGATCGTGTGTATGGGGCATAAGGATACACTAATGCCTTGTACACGCGGTCGGAAATTTCCGACGGAAATGGTCCGATCGGATTATATTGTCAGAAAATCCGATCGTGTGTGGGCTCTATCGGACTTTTTCCGTCGGAGAGCTTGAATGGGGACCAATGTACAGGGATAGGGACAATTGTAGACACTCACTCAGGTTGAACTGGATGGACTGGTGTCTTTATTCAACCTTACTAACTATGTATACTATGTATATAAAATTTTCCGACAAAAAAAATAAATCAGATCAGACTTTTTCCGATCGTTTGTAGAGAATTCCAACGGACAAAGTGGCACGCATGCTCAGATCAAATTACGAGACCAAAGCTATTGGCTACTAGCCTGAACGTAGTCCCATCGTACACCACGAACGTCACCTCGTTCCGAACGATTGGATTTTCCGACAACTTTGTCCGACCGTGTGTATGCAACAAAAGTTGCGGACATAATCTGTCGGAAAAAAATCAGACGGATTTTGTGGTCGGAATGTTCGACCGTGTGTACAAGGCATATGAAGGGGGAAAGCAGACATGTTGTTACACCCACCGGGGTTTTGCATTTTACACGTATTTATAACAGTAAAGTGCGTTTATATAGTAAAATACAGGACTTAGATGTTGAATTTTAAAAGCAGCGGCATCCCTGATCCTCTCACAGGTTTACTAATCTGTCAGAAGTTCGCTGCTTTAAAAATCACACGGAGTTCTAAGTCCTGTTTGTCACTATATAAACTCACTTTACTGTTATAAATACGTGTAAAATGCAAAACTCCGGTGGGTGTAGCAACATGTCCGCTTTCCCCCTTTTAAGTGTATCCTTAGTGTGGACGAGTGCGGGGTTTATCAAGATGGTGACGAAGGAACGTCACTTCCGTAGCAAACTGCGATGGATCGCCGAATATGTCGTTACACCGGCAACACGGAGCGTCACTTCCATTACCAAATGTGACGGCTCCGGTCGCCGAGCCCTGCACTTTGTGCTTGGGGACACACTGACTCCGCCTGCTGACTTCCTGTGTCTCCCATCACAGGTATCGGCTAAGGCAGTGATGGCGAACCTTGGCACCCCAGATGTTTTGGAACTACATTTCCCATGATGCTCCATTACACTGCAAAGTGCATGAGGATCATGGGAAATGTAGTTCCAAAACATCTGGGGTGCCAAGGTTCACCATCACTGGGCTAAGGCATTGGGAGCATTTGTGCGAGGACAAGTACTTGTGCAAATGCTTGGTATCGGTCCCGATACTAGTATCGGTATCGGGACAACCCTACTTCAGAAGTCACCTAATTAGTAAATTAGAGTCCACCTGTGTGTAATTAAATCTCAGTATAAATACAGCTGTTCTGTGAGGCCCTCAGAGGTTTGTTATGCCGCGTACACACGACCGGACTTTCCGGCAGACTAGGTCCGACGGTCTTTCCGACGGACTTTCAGCGGAGTTCCGACTGACCTTCCGAACGTATGGACTTGCCCACACATGAACAGACTAAAGTCCGTTCGAAAGTCCTTTCATTTTAAAAGTGATGACATAAGACAGACTAAAAAAGGAAGCTCAATAGCCAGTAGCCAATAGCTTCCCTTGCGTCGTATTTGGTCCGTCAGACCAGCACAGAGACGAACGGTTTTCCCGATAGGAATTGAGTCCCTCGGACAGATTTGAAACATGTTCTACTTCTAGGTCCGTTTAATGAAAAACGATCGGATTTGCCCACACACGATCGGCTTGTCCGACACACTGATTCCTTCGGACCTAGTCTGCCCGTAAGTCCGGTCGTGTGTATCAGAGAACCTTAGTGAACAAACAGCGTCATGAAGGCCAAGGAACGCACCACAAATCTGGCCTTTATGGAAGAGTGGCAAGAAGAAAGCCATTGTTGAAAGAAAGCAACGTCAGATTTTTGGACGGTCGGTACACAAATCCGTCATACAAAAGCCGAAAGTACAAACACGCAGGCTCGGAATCGATGCTCACCAAACACGAAAATAGCAGAAGGGGCCCAAAGGGCAACGCTCAAGAGCTGAAATTCCTCGTAGTACGTCACTACGTTCGTGTTTGTGGCACGACAATTATGTATCGTTTGTATGCAAGACAAGATCCTGGCACAAGCCCTTTTGACAAAAATCAGACGCTCGGTTGGCCAACAATCGTACCGTGTGTACGGGGCTTAAACCTGCCTAGCTACAGCCTAACCACTTAAGCCCCGGACCATTTGGCTGGCCAAAGACCAGACCACTTTTTGTGATTTGGCACTACGTCGATTTTATATTGACAATTGCGCGGTCGTGCGACGTTGCTCCCAAACAAAATTGACGTCCTTTTTTTCCCCACAAATAGAGCTTTCTTTTGGAGGTATTTGATCCCCTCTGCGGTTTTTATTTTTTGCGCCATAAACAAAAAAAAGCGTCAATTTTGAAAAAAAAAACGCATTATTTTTAACTTTTGCTATAATAAATATCCCCAAAAAATATAGAAAAAAACATTATTTTTCCTCAGTTCAGGCCAATATGTATGCTTCTACATATTTTTGGTAAAAAAACAAAATCGCAATAGGTGTTTGCGCAAAAAAGGTTATAGCGTCTACAAAATAGGGGATAGTTTTAAGGCATTTTTTTAAAATATTTTTTTTTTACTAGTAATGGCGGCGATCAGCGTTTTTTATTGTGACTCTGACATTATGGCGGACACGTTGCACAATTTTGACACATTTTTGGGACCATTGGCATTAATAAAGCGATCAGTGCGATTACAATGGCATTGATTACTGTAAAAATGTCACCGGCAGTGAAGGGGTTAACACTAGGGGGCAGTGAAGGGGTTAATATGTATCCTAGTTTGTGTTCTAAAGGCGGTGAAGGCAGCTGTGCAGGGAAACCAACAGATCGCTGTTCATACTCTGTATGATCAGACAATCTGTCAGTTCGCTGCTCAGAGAACTGGAAACTGTGTGTTTACACACACAGCTCCTGGTTCTCCGTGTGCCCCGAGCGATCGCGGGAGCCCGACGGAGATCGAGACCGCCGGGCACTCGCATCAGCTTGGGCTAGTGTCCGATGTAGCATAACAGCGATTCGTGCAGCCGAGCCATGCTGCCGCAGTACAACTGCGGCAGCTGGTCGGCATGCGGTTAGACTGATACACACAGCCATGTAGGCCCTCCTCTTAATGCTAGGCCTCCTGTTCCAGGCCTGCTCTTGCAGTGTCAAGTTACCAAAACCAGCAGAATATTGGCGTGTATAAAAAAGGAATTTTCTCCAGAGATAAAACGAGTATTCTGCCACTTTATAAAACTCTGGTTCGGCCACATCTGGAGTATTCCGTCCAGTTCTGGCCACCGGTCCTCAGAAGGGACATGCTGGAGATGGAGAGAGTCCAAAAAAGGGCAACTAAATTAATAAGGGGCAGGGGCGTTGGGAGGGGGTGGCTAGGGGGGCCTGAAGCCCCGAATGTGACCCCCTAAAGCCCCGAGTGTCAGCTCTGTAGGGTCTCCATTGCTAGCCCTGAGCGCCGCGGCGAGCGCCGGGACCAATCTGATCCCGAGCACCGCCGAGTGAGGCCGAGTGCCATAGCAGGTCTCGCCTTCTGGAGCCTGCACGTCTATGATGGACGTCCCACTGGTCCAATGCCGGGACCGCGGGACATGTGACGTCCATCATAGGCGCTGTTGGATCCAGAAGGCGGGAATTACAAAGCGGCTGCCGCCCCTCTCCTCCTCGGCTCCTCCTTTCAGGACTGGCTGCTGTGACACCGCACACCACGGCTGAGGTAGGTCAGACAGTGTATGTGGGTCAGTGTAGGTAAATGTCAGTGTAGGTAAATGTCAGTGTATGTTAATGTCAGTGTAGGTAGGTCAGTGTATGTTAATGTCAGTGTATGTTAATGTCAGTGTAGGTAGGTCAGTGTATGTTAAGGTCAGTGTATGTTAAGGTCAGTGTAGGTAGGTCAGTGTATGTTAATGTCAGTGTATGTTAATGTCATTGTATGTTAATGTCAGTGTAGGTAGGTCAGTGTAGGTAGGTCAGTGTATGATAATGTCAGTGTAGGTAGGTCAGTGTAGGTAGGTCAGTGTAGGTAGGTCAGTGTATGTTAATGTCAGTGTATGTTAATGTCATTGTATGTTAATGTCAGTGTAGGTAGGTCAGTGTATGATAATGTCAGTGTAGGTAGGTCAGTGTAGGTAGGTCAGTGTAGGTAGGTCAGTGTATGTTGGTCAGTGTATGTTGGTCAGTGTATGTTGGTAAGTGTAGGTATGTCAGTGTAGGTAGGTCAGTGTATGTTGGTCAGTGTAGGTAGGTCAGTATAGGTATGTCAGTGTAGGTCAGTGTATGTTAAGGTCAGTGTAGGTAGGTCAGTGTAGATAGGTCAGTGTAGGTAGGTCAGTGTATGTTAATGTCAGTTAATGTCAGTGTAGGTATGTCAGTGTAAGTATGTCAGTGTAGGTAGGTCAGTGTATGTTAATGTCAGTGTAGGTAGGTCAGTGTATGTTAATGTCAGTGTAGGTAGGTCAGTGTATGTAAATGTCAGTGTATGTGTAGGTCAGTCAGTGTAGGTAGGTCAGGCAAGTCAGTGTAGGTAGGTCACTACCGTTAGTGTATGTAGGTCAGTGTATGTAAATGTCCAGTGTATGTAGGTCAGGCAGGTGAGCGTAGGTAGGTCACTACCGTCAGTGTAGGTAGGTCAGGTAGGTTAGTGTAGGTAGGTCAGTGTATGTAGGTCACTACCGTCAGTGTCACGGCCCAGCCAAAAAAACCTGCATCGCATATAATACCCCTCCCCCCCCCATTTCCAGCCTTGGACTTTGGGCTGAAGCCCCTGGTCCTTTTGCCACCTAGCAATGCCCCTGATAAGGGGACTGGAGGACCTCAATTACGAGGAACGACTCACAATTGCTGAATTGGTGATCCCAGTGTAAGTATGAAACTTTAGTCCCAGGGAGTGTTATGCCCCGTACACACGAGCGGATTTTCCGTCGGAAAAAACTTGGATGGTTTTTCCGATGGAGTTCCGCTCAAGCTTGGCTTGCATACACACGGTCACACAAAAGTTCTCTGAACTTTCGACCGTCAAGAACGCCGTGACGTACAACACTACGAGGAGCCGAGAAAATTAAGTTCAATGCTTCCGAGCATGCCGCGAATCGTTTCCAAACATGCGTAGGAACTTTGCGCATCGGAATTTGTGCAGACGATCGAAATTGCTCATCGGAACTTTTTTCCGACCGAAAAATAGAGAACCTGCTCTCAATCTTATGCTGGCGGGAATTCTGCCAGCAAAAGTCCCATGGAGTTTAAGTAATTTGTATGTTTGAAGCCTATCCAGGCACCTTGGTGATGAAGATGTTTGACTAAAGTAACTGGATTATTCTTGTTTACTTTTTGAAAATTCTATAAAAATCTTCTTCAAAGTGAAAAGTCCAATGGAGCTTACAGATGGTCGGAATTTCTGACCAAAAGCTCATATCCGACTTTTGTTGGCAGAATTTCTGATCGTGTGTATGAGGCATTAGAGGACACGGGGGCCACACGATGAGATCGGAGGAGAATCGGTTTAACCCTTTCGCTGACACAGCCGTTTTTGCTGGGTTTTTTTGCACACATGTTTTAAAAATCATTTTAGGCCTGAAGATTACACAAAACCCACAAATATTATATATTTTTCTGAAAGCAGACACCCTAGAGAATAAAATGGTGGTAGCTGAAATTTTTGTCAACCGATGTCAACCAATATTACCGCAAAGGTCTAGGAAATGCAAAATTTCAGTAAAAAACATACTAACGTGAGTTTTAGGGCAAACAAACGCATTAAATTACCTGTATTTTTGGTAAAATATAAAAGACGAGGTTGCACCGAGTCAATACAATAGATACCCAACATGCCAAACCTTAAATTTATGTGCACCTGTAAAATGGCGAAAAAAACATCAGTGCCCTATATTTTCTATAGGCGATGTTTCAAATGCCCCCTATAGGTCATCAGTTTAGTGTTACGGAGGAAGTCTGGTGTTAGAATTATTTCCTTCACTCCGGCGTAGGCGGTGATAGGTAACATGTGTATTGCAATCAATATTGTCACCCATAGGTGCCCCTTGCATCCACTTACATTTGTGCGTGTGTATATGTAGGGGTGGGGGGGGGGCCTCAGAATAATTTTTTTTGGGGAGGGGGGATTTTATGTGCTTGGGTGTAACTATTTTTTTTTTTAAATAAAAAAAAGTTTTTTTTTTTTTACTTTACATTTTTTTTCATCACATAGGGGACAACCAGTCCCGTAAGTGATGATTTTTATTTCTCTTTCTTGAGATACGCAGGGTCTAAAAGGCCCCCCCCCCCCCAATGCAAATCGCATTGCAAAACATCTAGCAAAGCAAGCCAGGAGACCCCGAGAGTTTGACCCGGAAGTGACGTCAGAGACGTCACTTTCCGGGTCACAAAAAGAAGAGGAGAGAAGACGTGTGTCCGATCTTCTCCTTCACCTCTAGCCACCGGCGCCCACCATGGAGATCCCGGGCCCGGGAGAATATAACAATCAGTAAAGCATTTCTAAAAACATTTAGCATCAGCATTATAGAATATTAGATATGTGCAATTCGTTTCATTCCGAATTAGTTTTTTGGAACGATTTTCTACAAATTCATTAATTCGGAAACATCCGAATTGATGAAAACCCGTTTAACATTTTTTTCTGAATATTCAGAAATTTGAATATTTGAAAATTCAGAAATTCTAAAATCTGGAAAATAAGAATGAAAATCCGAAAATTCAAAAGAACAAAAAAATTTAACTAAAATAGGAGCGGAAGTTCGGAAACCTGAAAATTTGAAAATCTGAAATAATAACTAACTAATAATATCTTAACTATTAAATTATAGGTACTGGAATTTCCTTTCCAGTTTGGCTGTTATTGAACGTAACGAATACGAATTTATATGAGAAGTTACGAATTATCCGAAATAATGAATGCCACATCTAAACGAATGGAACGTAACAAATTACTTTTTATTATTATTATTAATCATTATTCATTCCGTTCCATTTGTTTAGATACGGCATTTGTTATATTGGATAATTCGGAACTTCAGATAAATTCGTATTCGTTGTGTTCACTAACAGCCAAATTTGAAAGGAAATTCCAATACCTATAATTGAATAGTTAGTTATCATTAGTTATCATTAGTTATTATTAGTTAGTTTTTATTTAGAATTTTGAATTCAGAAACCCCAAAATTTGAATTCGAGTTTCAGAATTTTCGTATTTCCGAATTTTAAAATTTTACCAATTTTCGAATTTGCGAAAAAAACAAAAAACGAATGAAAAGAAAACAAAAACAAACAACATTGTTTGGCAGTACACATGTCTATAGAATAAGTGATGTACAACACAGCACATACAGCCACGAGGTATAAAGTATAACGCAAACAGCAGTTTATACGATTTAGCCAGTGCCGGGACAAGGTCCTCCAGGGTCCAGGGCAAAGATGCCAACCTACGCCCCCCCCCCCCTTTCTTTAAGGTTAACAGTGATGTTGCTGTCACTACTCCTGTCAGCCTTGTACCAGAAGCAACCGGCACAGAGCGCCCTTATCTCTGCAATAAGCCATTGTGCCCAGGGCAGCCGCCCCTCCTGCCCCCCCCCCCCCGTCCCGTCCCAGGACCTGGGTTTAGCAATACAGGGTATATAACATCCAGCACTTATAGTATATAAAATACAGCACAGCTATGACAGTGGGGTAATAACTACCTATAAAGCCAAGCAGGGAGCAGTATATCATTTACAGCACAGCATATGAAGCGAGGCAGCGTGGGGTATTTAGTGCATAATAAATGTGAAGTACATTTTAAATGATTAATGTATAGTGGATGTGAATTGCCCAGTAAATATTTAAAGTACAGTTTATGGAAAGTGGCCGGAAAAGGTTAAATGAGCAGTAAGAGTAATGAAGACATTAATGTAGTGCATGGAAATGACACAGTAAATGATGAATGTACATTGAATTGGGGGTTGTAGAGTAGAATGTCAATGCACATGAAATAAGAAATAATTGTACAGTCGCACGGGAAAAAGTTAAAGTAGTAGCGTGCCCCCACTCTGGATAAAGGAGCACAGGGTGCACATTTGGACAGAAGTATTGTCAGCCTGCAGGGAGGGGAATGTTAAATGGAATAATACAGGGCTAAACATTTCAAGTCCTGAGCTACCAGCCTTAAGAGTTGCTAGCCGCCAGTTACCCCACCCAATCCCTACCCTGCCCCGCCCCTAATTCCACCGCTAAACACGCCCTCGTAAATTATCTCATAAAATTACACTGGGTAAATGTTTTATGAAGAATTAAGTTACACAAATAAAGAATTAACAACAACAACTTTAAAAATACTAACATAAAGCATATTTCAGTGACAATCTGACAATGATAAATAAAATAAGAATAAAATCGGATTCACTTCTATAGGGCACTGTACACACCGTTACTTCCTTGTTAGGTAAATCGTTGAATTCTATATTAAATACAGCATTAAAAAAATTAAAACCAATGAATGATTCTTTCACTGATTTAGGATGCAGAGAGACTAATGAGACTAATGAACGTACACACGATTGGACTTTCCAACAACAAAACCGTGGATTTTTGTTCGAAGGTTGTTGGCTCCAACTTCTCTTGCATACACAAGGTCACACAAATGTTGGCATAGCATACTAGCTCATTATGAATAACTTACCTGAGAACAAAGCCCCCGAATCGGTCCTCCGTCTTTCTTTTCGCCGCTGCCATGTATCCCGGAGTGACTTCCGGGTCTCGCTGCTCCGACGTTGTGATTCGCCAGAGCCACGATGATGTCACTCCCGCGCATGAGCACGGGAGCCGACACTCGCTGCATATCGCAACGCGATCTGCGGCCTGCCCAGTGCGCCTACGCGCCGCTGTCTACGGCGCATGCGCCGTAGACAGTGGTGGCTGTCTTCGGGTAAATATCTCCTAAACCGTATAGGTTTGGGAGATATTTCTTGGACCTACAGGTAAGCCTTAATCTAGGCTTACCTGTAGGTCAAAGTGGTTTGTAAGGGTTTACAACCACTTTAAGATAGCTGTGAAGGAGAATACTGTAGAGCAGCCTTTTCTCAACAGAGGAACCCTTGAAATAGTTCTCCGGTCTTAGGGAACCAACCCCTGCTAAAAAATTGAAATCTACAACTCATGATACATTAGTGTGATGGTCAGTGGGAAGAATGGTCTTTACACTTGTGGTCATTGGGAAGAATTACCTTCTTACAGATAGCTAAAAAGATCAATGGTGTCAGTGGGAACTTATCTGAGAGGCAGAAATTGCTCCATGCTGAAGGAACCCCTAGCAACCTCTGGAGGAACCCTAGTTGAGAATCGCTGCCGTAGAGGTTACTTCTGTAAAGTCTATAAGTCTGCTGGAGCTGCTGACATCATATCCAAAATGGCGGTGCCCGTCAGCAGTATCAGGACTTTTGGATATCTACACACGGGAGGCTTGCACAGGTAAATAACAGGCCTAAATTACATAAAATACCCATATAATCTTATGGGAAGATTTTTGTGAAATCAATGGGCTGGGGACAGGGTCTCTTTAGCTCCAGTAGCCAATAATCCATTTCATTCCTCCCAGGAAAAGAAGCAATTACATTTACCAGAAAAGACCCTCACATGCAATTTGTCTCTCATACTGTTTTTATGAAACTGAGATCAGCAGGTGACACAAGAGAGACGGCTTGGTGACTTAAGCCTCTGTCTCCCTTCAGCCCGGTAATTAACAATGCCCCCTCGTAGTTCTGTCCATTAGTCACTAAACAGAAATGGATTGATGATCTCAGCCTGGAAGCCTTTGTTCTTCTGGGTGATGACATCACCATATAGTCTCTAATTATTTTATAGAAGACATCGGCGGGCAGATGACAGACAGTTACAGTGGAGAGTCAGGGGAGTCTAAAAATCCCTTTTACTTTGTATCTATGTCATTTGGTTCTTATATCCAGAACACTCAGGGCACCAAGAGCCAACATAAGCCCTGGAGCAGATGTCACGATGGGCCCAACCACTGCTTCCTCCATGAGGATTGAAAACTGACAAGCTAGCTGGCAAGCATTTTTCAAGTTTTAATTACAAGGCAGTTATTAAAGTAGATTTAAACTATAACTGGATAGAATTTCATTTGCTAGAAAATCCCAATCAATTGTTGTTCTTTTCCCTTTAAAAATAAAAATAAATGCTTTGTTGCATCTTGTGCTAATGATCTCTTGAAGCACGTCCACAGCATCAGCTTCCCATCACTGTTCTGGACCAACTTCTGATGGTGGACCCAGTCTACATATACGTCCACAGCACCATCTGCTCATCATTGTTCTGGACCAACTTCTGATGGTGAACCCAGTATTCATGCACATCCACAGCACCAGCTGCTCATCATTGTTCTGGAATAACTTCTGTTGGTGGGCCCTGTCTACATGCACATCCACAGCTCCAGCTGCTTATCATTGTCCTGGACCAACTTTTGATGGTGGACCCTGTCTAGATCCAACTCCACATCACCAGCTGCTCATCATTATTTTGGACCAACTTCTGATGGTGGACCCTGTCCACAAGTATGTCCCCAGCTCCATTTGCTCATCATTGTTCTGGACCAACTTGTGATGGTGTACCCTGTCTACATGCAACTCCACAGCACCAGGTGCTCATCATTATTCTGGACTGACTTCTGATAGTGGACCCTGTCTACATGCACAGCACCAGCTGCTCTTCATTGTTCTGGACTGACTTCTGACGATGGACCCTGTCTAAATCCAACTCCATAGCACCAGTTGCTCATCGTTGTTCTGGACCAACTTCTGATGGTGGACCCTGTCTACATCCAACTCCACAGCACCAGCTGCTCATCATTGTTCTGGTCCAACTGCTGATTGTGGGCCCTGTCTACATCCAACTCCACAGCAACAGCTGCTCATCACTGTTCTGGACCAACTTCTAATTGTGGATCCTGTCTACATCCAACGCCACAGCACCGGCTGCTCATTATTGTTTTGGACCAACTTCTGATTGTGGATCCTGTCTTCATGCACCTCAACAGCGCCAGCTGCTTATCATTTTTCTGGACCAACTTCTGATGGTAAACCCTGTCTACATGTACGTCCTCAGCACCAGCTGCTCATCTTTGTTCTGGAACATCTTCTGATAGTGGATCCTCTCCACATCCACATCCACAGCACCAGCTGGTCATCATTGTTCTAAACCAACCTTTGATGGTGGACAATGTCTACATGCACGTCCACAGCACCAGCTGCTCATCATTGTTCTGGACCAACTTCTGATGGTGGATCCTGTCAACATGCCCTCCCACAGTATCAGCTGTTCATAACTGTTCTGAGCCAACTTCTGATGGTGAACCCCGTCTACATGCACATCCACAACATCAGCTGCTCATCATTGTTCTGGATCAACTTCTGATGGTGGACCTTGTCTACATGCACGTCCACAGCACCAACTGCTTATCATTGTTATGGAGCAATTTCTAATGGTGACCCTCTCTACTTGCAATTCTACAGCACCAGCTGCTCATGATTGTTTTGGACCAACTTCTGATTGTGTACCATAGTGTAACTTCAGTGATGGACCATGTCTGCAATTTTTCTCAGCAGGAGTGACTTTTGAGGGTGGACCCTGTATAAATGCAGTTCCTCAGCACCATCTGCTCATCATTGTTCTGGAGCAATTTCTAATGGTGGACCCTCTCTACTTGCAATTCTACAGCACCAGCTGCTCATCATTGTCTTGACCAACTTCTGATGGTGTACCATGGTGTAACTTCAGTGGTGGACCATGTCTGAAATTTTTCTCAGCATGGCTGCTTGTAGCCTCCATCACATTTGACATGGTGACAACGCAGGCGAGGAAATGGGAGACAGTTGTCAATAGAATGGGATGTCAAACAATCTCTATGAGCTCTATGATGGTTAACTGTCCACAAAAGTATGCTCATGTAGGGTATTTTTATAATCAAGTGTGACAGCGCAGTTCCCTGTCATGGTCTATGTCACCCAGGATTCTCAACTAGACAGGTTGAGGGGCTCCAGGATGATTTTATTTTTATTTTTTAAATCAGAGAATGTTTTTTTGTTCAAAAACATAGTGAGTCCCGGAGCTAGCAGCCGCAGGGGGTGGGCACAGGGACGGCATGACGGCATGACCACACAGTCGCCATTTTTAGTGGTTAGTTAGGGCCACTTTAACCACTTCCCGACCAGCGCACGACGATGTACGTCGACAGAATGGCACGGGCAGGCATATTGGTGTACATGTACGTCCAATCTTCAATGCCGCCCTGCCATCGGGAGCGCACCGCCGGCGGCGCGCTCCCGCGCTGGTCGGGACCCCCGTGAGTCCGGTCGCAGGACCCGCGGACTCGATCGCCGCGGGCATACCCGCGATCGTCTCACGGGACGGCTGAATGGAGGAAATGCCGTGTAAACAGCATTTCTCCATTCTGCCTAGCAACTAGTGACGCTGATCTCTGCTCCATGTGATTGGAGCAGAGATCAGTGTTCACTAAATGAAAGCCCAACCCCCCCACAGTTAGTAACACACCCCTAGGAACACTTAACCCCTACATTGCCACCCACTGGTTAACCCTTTCACTGTCAGTGTCATTTACACAGGAATCACTGCATTTATATAGCAGTGATTACTGTATAAATGACAATGGTCCCAAAAATGTGTCAAAAATGTCCGATGGGTCCCCCACAATGTCACAGTCACAATAAAAATCGCTGATCGCCGCCATTACTAGTAAAAAAAAAAAAAAAAAATTATTAATAAAAATGCTATAAAACTATCCCTATTTTGTAAACGCTATAACTTTTGCGCAAACCAATCAATAATCGCTTATTGCGATTTTTTTTTACCAAAAATATGTAGAAGAATACGTATCGGCCTAAACTGCGGGAAAAAAATGTTTTTTTTATATATTTTTGGGGGATATTTATTATAACAAAAAGTAAAAAATAATGTGTTTTTTTCAAAATTGTCGCTCTATTTTTGTTTATAGCGCAAAAAATAAAAACCGCAGGGGTGATCAAATACCACCAAAAGAAAACTCTATTTGTGGGAAAAAAAGGACGTCAATTTTGTTTGGGAGCCACGTCGCACGACCACGTAATTGTCAGTTAAAGCGACGCAGTGCCGAATCGCAAAAAATGGTCTGGTCTTTGACCAGCAAACTGGTCCGGTCTGAAAGTGGTTAAGGGAGGCAGGTAGGCTGAGCCAGCGTTAGCTCCATGATAGCAGCGTGTAATGCTATCACTTGCAGAGCGGAGGAGGAAGTGATCCCCACCCACCCTCTCTGGGTATAAAGAGTGGGGTCTTTTGGGGTATTGGTGCTCAAGGGGAGCCAGGCGGTTCTTTGGGATTTTTGAAGAAATAATGGGAGGTACGGGTAGAAAACTGTTGTACCCATCCATGGATGGGGGTGGTTTAATATTACCTCCAGGTTACGAGGGGTTAACCTGGAAGGGTTAAAAGGGGTAGGTCACTGCGACGGTTTGGGTATAGCCTCCGAGACAGGGGATTCCGCCTGGAGGTCAAGAGGTCTAAAGTTGGAAGTCATTCGCAGTGACCAGTATGCTATTATGCTAGTACCCATGACCCGTTTAAAGGCTGGGAAGGTTTACTATTATTTAAAGTTATTTACAGTGGTGTGAAAAAGTGTTTGCCCCCTTCCTCATTTCCTGTTCCTTTGCATGTTTGTCACACTTAAGTGTTTCGGAACATCAAACCAATTTAAACAATAGTCAAGGACAACACAAGTAAACACAAAATGCAATTTGTAAATGAAGGTGTTTATTATTAAAGGTGAAAAAAAATCCAAACCATCATGGCCCTGTGTGAAAAAGTGATTGCCCCCTAAACCTAATAACTGGTTGGGCCACCCTTAGCAGCAACAACTGCAACCAAGCGTTTGCGATAACGTGCAATGAGGCTTTTACAGCGTCCTGGAGGAATTTTGGCCCACTCATCTTTGCAGAATTGTCCTAATTCAGTTACATTAGAGGGTTTTCGAGCATGAACGGCCTTTTTAAGGTCATACCACAACATCTCAATAGGATTCAGGTCAGGACTTTGGCTAGGCCACTCCAAAGTCTTCATTTTGTTTTTCTTCAGCCATTCGGTGGTGGACTTGCTGGTGTGTTTAGGATCATTGTCCTGCTGCAGAACCCAAGTTCGTTTCAGCTTGAGTACACGAACAGATGGTCGGACATTCTCCTTCAGGATCTCTTGGTAGACAGCAGAATTCATAGTTCCTTTTATCACGGCAAGTCTTCCAGGTCCTGAAGCAGCAAAACAGCCCCAGACCATCACACTACCACCACCATATTTTACTGTTGGTATAATGTTCTTTTTATGAAATGCAGTGTTCCTTCTACGCCAGATATACTTGGACACACACCTTCCAAAGAGTACCATTATTGTCCACAGAATGTTGTCCCAAAAGTCTTGGGGATCATCAAGATGCGTTGTGGAGAAATTGAGACGAGCTTTGATGTTCTTTTTGCTCAGCAGTGGTTTTCTCCTTGGAACTCTGCCATGCAGGCCATTTTTGCCCAGTCTTTTCCTGATGGTGGAGGCATGAACGCTGACCTTAACTGAGGCAAGTGAGGCCTGCAGTTCCTTGGACGTTGTTGTGGGGTCTTTTGTGACCTCTTGGATGAGTCGTCGCTGCGCTCTTGGGGTAATTTTGGGCGGCCGGCCACTCCTGGGAAGGTTCACCACTGTTCCATGTCTTCGCCATTTGTGGATAATGGCTCTCACTGTGGTTCGCTGGATTCCCAAAGCTTTGGAAATGGCTTTATAACCCTTTCCAGACTGATAGATCTCAATTACTTTCTTTCTCAATTGTTCCTGAATTTCTTTGGGTCTCGGCATGATGTGTAGCTTTTAAGGATCTTCTGGTGGACCTTACTGTGTCAAGCAGTTCCTATTTAAGTGATGCCTTGATTGTGAACAGGTGTGGCAATAATCAGGCCTGGGTGTGGCTAGAGAAATTGAACTCAGGTGTGGACAACCACAGTTATAGTATGTTTTAACAAGGGGGGCAATCACTTTTTCACACAGGGCCATGATGGTTTGGATTTTTTTTCACCTTTAATAATAAACACCTTAATTTACAAATTGCATTTTGTGTTTACTTGTGTTGTCCTTGACTATTGTTTAAATTGGTTTGATGTTCCGAAACACTTAAGTGTGACAAACATGCAAAGGAACAGGAAATGAGGAAGGGGGCAAACACTTTTTCACACCACTGTATGTTATTTATGAAACAGATTTTGTTAAATAAATTACTGCCCGATGGTCATTTAATCCAAATCTAGTCCATTCGTTTGTTTAAGGTGTGACGTAATTTGGAGAGGGGTACCTGTCAGAGTAAAGGTATGGAATACACTGGGCTTAGAGTCCTACAGATGTCAAGTAATCCGACAAACAATACTGTAGAAATACTGTTCATAACAATGTACAATAATAGTGTTGTCAACACACAATACCCACAGAAAGTCTATTAACAATGGGTTCAATAATTATTGTTTATAGATGTAACATGTAGGAAACAGCCGTGTCCTTCAATATGGATTTTACCTTTTTACTGTACATCGATATACAAACATTTGTTGTAAAACTAGAACCTCTATGAACAAACAAAGAATAAACATTTATATCTATTGCAATACCTTATAGATAGCAGATATGTATCTGTCTACCCTTTTAAAACAGCATAATATCCTGCCTTATACTCCTCATCCCTCCAGCAATCGATTCGGCACTAGTTGGTGTGGTGCGAGACCTGGAACGTCCAGCCAAGGCTACCATATTGAAATTTTTTTTTTTTAGCCTTTCTATGGAGATAGGTTATTTTTTCTCTGGTAATCATGCCATTGACTTGTTCTATCCATTGTCCCCTGGTGGGCGCCCTAGCGATCAATTTGCATAATTTGCATAAAGTAAACATATAATCGCCAGACATATATTTGAGATTACCTCAATCCAAAAGCGGAAGAGTTTGGGACATCTCCATATCATGTGTATTAGGTCCCCATGTTCTCGTTGGAATTTTGGGCATAAAGGACTATCTCTACAACCCCACTTACACAACTGCTGTGGTGTCCTGTAAACTCTGTGGAGCAGAAATAGATGGGATAGTTTCTGCGTGGCAGACACTGAGACCAGAGGGGCAGCAGCCAAACAGGAGTTCCATTCATCACCGTCTATGTTGCCCACGTCTCTTTCCCATCCCCTCCTCCTACATGCCAACTCTCCATCCCCCTGTATTGCACTCAGGAGCATGGCGTATTCTCGTGAAATCATACCTTTTTGTGTCTGGGGCCATAAATACCTTTTCTATGATGGTGTGCTCTGTTAAGCTAAGATCCGATATGGATGCCTGTGCATTCAGGGCATCTCAGCTGCAAATATTTGTAGAATAGTTTCGTAGGGATGTTGTATTCCTGTTGTAACTTTATAAAGGCTTTAAGTGTATGCCCTCGATAAATTTGAGAAATATATTTTATTCCAGCCTTCTTCCAGGCTCCAAATCCTTCTAGTTTTAAAATTTCCCTGTAACGAGAGCTACGTCGAGATGGGGTACATGTCAGGAAGCCTGTTACCTTGAATACTACTTTAGAATATTTCCACAAAATGGTTAGTAAAAGTATTGTTCATAGCCCCGATGATAGATGAGGGAAGCCATCCTTTCAAATGAACGAGGGCATGGTACTCTGAGCCTTCAGGGGTGAGCATATTCCTAACTGAGGCTGAGGGGTCGGCTAACCCCCACCCCCCTAATTGTTGAATTTGTGAAGCTAGTAAATAGGCTCTAGATTGTGGAACAGCCAAGGACATTTGCTCTCTTTTTCCATTTAGAGAGTTGTTAGCCTAATGCAAGCTACTTTTGTACGCCTGATTAAGTCACGAAACTGGGAGTCTATACGCCTAAACCACTATTGCAGAATCCATAATGGGGAGTTATTAAACACATATCATAGTTGGGGGCCCACACCATTTTTATTAAGTTGATCCTCCCCACTAGTGATGGCCCAACGGTTCGCCCGGCGGTCGTTTCGCGGCGAATTTCGGCTGTTCGCCGTCCGCCCGATCGGCAGACTATTGCCGCCGTTCGCCCGGCGGACTTCCGTGTTTACTGTGTAAAAGAACTTTGACCAATGATGACACATCCATCATGGGGTACAGGACAGCCAATTGAGACATTACAGCACATGGACACTTGGACATTCCCCCTAACTTATAAATAGACCCGATCCGGCGGCCATTTTACATTCTTTCTTCTGTCACTATAGGGAGAGGTTGCTGTGTGGAGCAGGGAGAGACTTCAGTGACCCAAATCACTATTTATTAGGTCCACAAAAGTTCTTTTAAGGACTGGTATCATGGTATGGGTGTTAGGTGTAGTTCAGGATATAGGTTTGAGGTAGTGCTGTGCTAGTGATTGTTGCAGCAGCCTGAGTGTCTTTTGTCAGTGTAGAGAAAGGGACAGGACGCTGTGTGCTGCAGGGACAGTCAGTTTAATCATTAGCTGTTACTATTAGGTTCACAAAAGTGCTATTCAAGTTATTGTTCCAGCAGCCTCTGTTTTGTCAGTTTATATAGGGACAGGCAGGAAGCTGTGTGTGAGGCAGTGAGGGACAGTCAGTTTAATCAGTAGCTGTTACTATTAGGTCCACAAAGGTTCTTTTCAGGACTGGTATGGTAATAGGCTTGTACACGTATAATATTCTTTCTTCCAAATATAGAAAGAATATTACACTTGACTGCTGCCCTTCTGCTGCAGTCTGCTAATCAGTCACAACCTACTTGTTCCACAAAGGTCCTTATAAGGACTGGTAAGGTCTAGGGTGCTACAGTACATAGGGTTGAGTGAGGTACAGTCTGCTATTCCGTAAGGACTGGTATAGGTCCACAATACATAGGGTTGAGGTGCACTACTGCTGACCGCTGCCCTATACTGCAGCAGTCCTTCATCAGTATAGGGACTGAGAGTTTTGTCACAGGGTCATTTAAAAAATGACAGGCAGAGGAAGAGGCAGGCCCTTCCGCAGGGGGCAGGAGCAACAGGCTTGAGCCAAAGTGGGAAGTTGCAGAAGGTGCGTTCAATTCATTTAAAGGACGCACCAGACTTGGTTGAGTGGCTCACTCAGCCTTACTCTTCTGCACCCATCTCATCCTCTCGATCTGCACCCTCTTCTTCACTCTCTGCTATGTGCACCCCCAAAGACACTACCACCAACAACACCACCACCACCACCACATACCTTCCGCTTGAGTCACAGGAATTATTTTCCGATCCATATCAAGACATTTCTGATGCGCAGCCACTCTTGGTATTGGATCAGGAAGAGGAGGTAGCAACAACCGCTATTCAGCAGTCTGACGATAGTACCCAGATCAGCTCTCTGAGATCTCTACTTATAGCGGTGGGGAAGGTGACGTCGATGATGACGTGTCTAGTGATGTCACGTGGGTGCCCACAAGAGAGGAAGAGGAGGGGAGTTCAGAGGGAGATATGGACCAGCAGATAGGGAGGAGAAGCAGGAATAACTTACATTTCACAGGAGGGACAAAGCAGGAGCGAGTCATCGACCATGTACGGTCACATCTGGCGCTCCCAGGACACCGGCACATGGCTCCGCAGTGTGGGCTTTTTTTTTAACGTGTCCGCTGCTGACAATAGCGTTGCCATCTGCAATCTTTGCAGTCAACGCATTAGTCACGGTAAGCCCAACACTCACCTAGGGAAGGCACATGAGCAGCCATCACCGAGCCCAGTGGGAGCAACGGAACACAAAAAGCCACACTCTAGTCTCTCACCGTCCAGCCTCGTCTTCTACTTCTCCTCTCTCCTCACAATTGTCCTCCACTCCACCTTCCATCACGCCAAGCTCACGTTTTTCTGCAAAAAGGCAGGCTTCCGTGGGCCTAATGTTCGAGCGTAAAAAAATTATGACGCCGGATAACCTTCTTGCCCAACGGTTGACGGCTGGCTTGTCAGAACTCATAGCCCGCCAACAGGGCAAAATCACGCACGTGCCATGCATGGCACACGTCTTAAACTTGGTCGTGCAGCGATTCGTTGTCAAATACCCTGGGGTCCAGGACATCTTGCGGCAGGCAAGGAAAATCTTGGCCCATTTCAGAAGATCTTACACGGCCATGGCTCGCCTTGCTGACATTCAGCGGCGACACAATCTGCCGGTCAGACGTCTTATTTGCGATTGCCCGACGCGATGGAACTCAACCTTCTATATGCTTGATAGGCTGCTCCAGCAGAAACCTGCAGTTAATGTCTACCTGTATGAACTCTGCGGCAGAACAGGTTCTGGGGAGCTGGGTTTTTTTTCACCGCGCCAGTGGCTGCTCATGCGCGACGCATGCAGACTTCTGCGGCCATTTGAGGAGATCACCAAACTGGTCAGTCGCAGCCATGGTGCCATCAGTGACATGGTACCTTATGCCTTCTTTATGGAGCATGCATTGCGTCGTGTCATTGATCAAGCTGTGGAGGAGCAGGAGCGAGAAGATGAGGAAGTCGCAATGCTGGATGAATTCCCAGGGGGGCTACTCTATCTGAGACAAGTGAACAACAGGAGTCTGAAGAGGAGTCAGAGGAGGATGGTGCCGGGGCGGATGAGGAGGAGCAAGAAGAGCATGCTTTAAACCTTTCTGGGATCCCTGTTGTTGTGCGTGGATGGGGAGAGGAGAATGAAGAGGATGACATTATCCTGGATGATGAGCAGGAGCCAGGCCACCACACCGCTTCCAGTTTAGTGCAAATGGGGGCCTTCATGCTCCAGTGTTTTAATAGGGACCCCTGTATAAAAAGCATAAGGGTCAAGGACCAGTACTGGGTGGCAACGTACTTAGACCCCCGGTACAAACACAAAATGGCGGAAATGTTACCGCCGTCACAGAGGGCTGGCAGAATGGAGCACTTCCAGGCCTTGCTTCGAGAAATGCTGCATTCTGCTTTTGCGTGCGCTGGCAGAGGAGCAATTCCCACTTTCCAGAGAAGGAGTTGCGGGTACCAATCCAACAGCGCCTGCAAGAAGAGGCCGGTTTGAAGATGTGTTGGTGACTTTGGATATGAGGTCATTCTTTCAGCCGACCCATCGACAGGTGTCATCCGGATCCATCATCAGGGAACGCCTAGACCGTCAGGTGTCCGACTACATCGGGTTAACGGCCGATGTGGACGCTCTGAGGAGTGATGAACCCCTGGACTACTGGGTGGGCAGGCTTGACCTCTGGCCAGAGCTTGCCCAATTTGCAATCAAACTGTTGGCTTGCCCCTCGTCCAGTGTCCTGTCCGAAAGGACGTTCAGCGCAGCAGGGGGGATCGTGACCGATAAGCGTACTCACCTAGCTCACGACAGTGTTAACTACCTCACATTTCTAAAAATGAATGAGGCATGGATCTCGGAGAAATTCAACACATGTGACCAGTAGACCATGTATATGTCTATAAACAATTTTTTTAATCGAGAACACAGACCTTCTTTCTTCATTTGGCTCACTTCCTTGTCCAAAAAAAGCACACCGTACTATATGCCCGTACTCTCCTCTTTGAAGAGGTTGAGCGGTGTCATATTTCTATTGGGGCTGCTTATTATGAGGGGCTCCCACCATCCCTGTGCTGTGCTGACTTCCTCCTGGGGCTGCTTATTATGAGGGGCTCCCACCCTCCCTGTGCTATGCTCATTATGAGGGGCTCCCACCATCCCTGTGCTATGCTGACTTCCTTCTGGGGCTGCTTACGGTGCAGGTGTCAGTGCTGTATATCACGGTGCTGGTGTGAGTGCTTTATGTCACGCTGCTGATGTCAGTGCTCTCTATCACGGTGCTGCTGTCAGTGCTGTATGTCACGGTGCTGGTGTTAGTGCTTTATGTCACGCTGCTGATGTCAATGCTCTCTATCACGGTGCTGTTGTCAGATCACTCTATCACGGTGCAGGTGTCATTGCTGTATGTCACGCTGCTGATGTCAGTGCTCTCTATCACGGTGCTGCTGTCAGTGCTGTATATCACGGTGCTGGTGTTAGTGCTTTATGTCACGCTGCTGATGTCAGTTCTCTCTATCACGGTGCTGGTGTCAGATGACTCTATCACGGTGCAGGTGTCATTGCTGTATGTCACGCTGCTGGTGATCATCTCCTGCACCCTCTTCTTTGCCTACCCTGACCTTCCCTCTCCTCCATTGCCTTCATGCACTCCACAGTCCTGAATTGTCACAACAATTTCACATATAAAAAAAGAATGCTTGTAGTTGTCGATCCCAGATTCACCTCATACATGTGTTATGTCATTGGCCATGTGGTGGGACTATGTTTGCACAGCTATTAATTATTTTGTGGCTGCAAATTTGACCTGTAGGTTTGCAAAGTTCGCCTCCCATTGAAGTCAATGGGGCCCGCCGCGAACGTTACGGTTCACGAACTATCGGCCGCGTTCGCGGTCCGCGTTCGCGAAACGTCCCGTTGGAAGTTCGTCCATCAGTACTCCACACAACCGATAAAGGAAGTTTACACCACAGAGAGCACTTCTCACAAAATTTGGTTAATAACGGTATTAAATTCAAGCAAATATACTCCGTTAGCTCATTATCCCTAAATATTTAAAGGTTTGCACTACCCCTACTGTCCTTGCACACTCTGGCAATGGGCCAGGGAGCGGATCTAAGGGCATCAGCACTGACTTGTCCCAATTTATGGAAAATCCGGACAGTTTTCCAAAATCATCAATAAGTTTCATTACCGCTTCTAGCGATCCCGTTGTATCCCCAGATATTGCAAAGTGTTGTCTGCGTACAAAGAAACAACCTTCAATCTCTTGCCTCTCCTAAGTCCCACTATCTCAGGGGAGGCTCGTATGCAAGCTGCCAGAGGATCTAGGGCTAGGGCAAAGAGCAGCGTGACAAAGGACACCCCTGCCTAGTGCCTTGGTGAAGCGCAAATGGTTAAGATAGTTCCCCATTTACTCTAATGTGCACAGACGGAGCCGTATAAACAACTTTTATCCATTCTATAAACGTTTTGCGCACTCCGAAATGCTCCAAGACCTCCCACAGATATGGCCACTCCACACTGTCGAAGGCCTTGGCAACTTCGAGAGAAAATATTGCTCTGTTGCCTGAGTTGTGCACTGGCATTTGCAGGTTTAAAAAAAGATGCCTAAGATTCTTTGTCTGTGGACCGGGCTGGGATAAAGCCTCATTGGTCACTATGGACTTGTGTATGACTTTGGACAATCGAACACCGGTAAGAGGAGGAAGCAGGCTATATCTTCAGTGTGGATTTACAGAAAAACTTCTGGGCCGTCTTCCACACCTTGGTGGTCCTGACTCCCTCCCTCCCCCCGCCTTTGGAGCTCCGCCCATATGGGGTGGGGGCGGCCGGGAGGGGAGGGAGAGGAGATGGCGGAGGGCCAGGATTTTCCAACTTTACCACCTCAGACTAAAGATTTACTGATGGAAAGGGCCATAGGCCCCACAATGTCAATTTAAGAGGTTCACACTACTGGAACATAAGAATGTTTTGGAGATATATATGAACCCTGTGTTAATTGTCCCTCCATATGTAGATGTTGATTACGTGGACTCCCCTTCCCTTTTGAATGTTACTATGTATGTTGTATCTATTGTCTTTGCCCATGTTGGGCATTAATAAAAACTCATATTTGAAAAAAAAAACTTCTGGGCCGCCTCCTTATACCTGTCTTTCGACGATCATTATCCCCAGACGCCATCTTGGCTCGCCAAGTCAGGGAAGGAATGGGCTTCGGTAAGCTTTTTTGCCATCTTTTGTGGTCGGTGCTGTCCGCCCCAAGTGTGCCAATCTGTCTCACCAGTCTGCCGCTGTAATTATAGTGCCGAACGGGTGTTTCAACAGGTCACCCCAAGGATTTTTAACAGGATCTTCTGCGGAGAGAGCTGTGTTTGCGTCCTGTTACATCCGCCGCACAGCCATTTTTTTTTTTGTTTCCTCCATGGTTGTAAAAATCTGGTTTGGAACCTGGAGCCTGTAGATTTCTTAGTGATCTGGGTGGGATGAAATCTCCAATGCTGGGACCAGGTTTTGGGAACAGCCAGTACACTGATTAATCAGGTGTATGCTGGGTGTTTTGCAAAGTCAGGACTAGGATTCTGGGCTCCACACTCCCAAGGAGTCCATGTGGGTGCACAGGAGCAGCCACAAGTGTGCATGTCTGCACGAACAGACAGAAGGCCTAAGCCTTAGGGCCAGGACTGCAGGAAACTGCAAGAAAGAGTACCAACAAAGGTACAGAGTTTGTATGGAAATACAAGGACACTGTTGCATGATCAAGAGGACCGAGGCATAAACCCTGAGCAGTGGTGCTGCTAAGGAGAGCCAGGAGGCTGAATCTTTCTTTGTTTTGCATTGATGGTGGATACCCTTGCGTGGGCAACTGTTCTGTTGTTGAACTTTTGTCTTTAATAAAAATTGCCAGTTGTGCCGTTTAAGGGCCAACAAGCCCTTAAACGGCACAACTGGCGTGGACTTTACTCAACGGTGAGCACTACACCGAGTTAAACAACCCCAAAACAATACACAATATAAGACACAGGTTTAACTAAGATGCTTCAGCCAAGACATTGCTGTCCTCTATCCAGGGTTACATCCCACAAATATCATTATCTCCTTGAATAAACAAGCTTTAGCAGCTCCCCTGCAGAGAGAACACAATGGTGACTAGATGCTAGCTGATCCAAAGCTGGGGATTAGCTGCCTTGAACTGAAATAGAATCGGCTTTAAGGTGACTACAATTTACAAAGTTTATTGATAGGATTCAAGGTGAACGAGGAAAGTAGATTTCATGTGGGTCAGCAGCAGTGTTGGTCATCTTACTTTAGAAAAGTTATTAGTTAACTTACAAATTACTTCTCCCAAAAAGTAATTGCGTTAGTAACTCGTTTACTACATTGGAAAAGTAATTAGTTACTCAGCAAAGTAACCGTGACTTTTTTAAAAATATTCTATAGACGGGACTAGCGAAGGAAGTGTATGTCGCTGCCTCCATTGGCAAGATTGACACCTCGCGAGCCCCGTCGCCTGGTATGGATTTAAAGGGGAACCCCTACGCCGAAAAAACAGCATGGGGGTCCCCCCAAAGTCCATAGCAGACCCTTATCTGAGCACGCAGCCTGGCCGGTCAGGAAAGGGGGTGGGGACGAGCGAGTGCCCCCCTGAACCATACCAGGCTGCGTGCCCTCAACATGGGGGGGTGCTTTGGGGAAGAGGGGGCCCTGCGGCCCCCCACCCCAAAGCACCTTGTTCCCATGTTGATGAGGACAAAGGCCTCTTTCCGACAACCCTGGCTGTTGGTTGTCCGGGTCTGTGGGCGGGGGGGCTTATCAGAATCCGGGATCCCCCTTTAATAAGGGGGCCCCCCAGATTCCGCCCCCCTACTCTATGTGATTGAGTATGGGGTAGAATGTACCCCTACCCATTCACCTGGGGAAAAAAGTGTTAATAAAAAAACACAACACAGGTTTTTAAAGTACTTTATTAGAGAGCTCCGAGGGTCTTCTTCCGACTTCGGGGGTCTTATCGTCGGGATCCTACGCTATCTTCTGCTCTTTTACTAGCGGAGTAGCCCCGCTGCCGTCCGGGGGTCTTCTTCCGACTTCGGAGGTCTTGTCCCGCTCTTCGCTTCTTCTGCCGGGCCTCCGCTATCTTCTTACAGCTCTTTTACTAGCGTTGGCCCGATCTTTCCTCCTCCTCCTCTTCCTCCTCCCTCCTTCCTTCTTCCTCCTTCTTCATCCTCCTCTTTCTTCCTCCTCCTCCTCCTCCTTCCTCCTCCTCCTCCTCCTCCTTCTTCTTTTTTCTTCTTCTGCTTCCTTCTTTCTTCTTTCTTTTTTCTTCTTCCCAATGTTGACACAACGCTCTCTCGCCGCACAACACATCCCTGCCATTACGGCCGGAGAGAGCGTGGGAGAAGAAGAAGAAGCCGGGCCAACGCTAGTAAAAGATAGGGGAGGCCTGGCAGAAGAAGCGAAGAGCGGGACAAGACCCCCGGACGGCAGCGACGAAGGAGAAAGCCGGGCTCCTCCACTAGTATAAGAGCTAGCGGTAAAAGAGCAAAAGATAGTGGAGGAGCCCGGCGAGAAGACCCCCGGAGCTGTCTAATAAAGTACTTTAAAAACCTGTGTTGTGTTTTTTTCATTAACACTTTTTCCCCCCAGGTGAATGGGTAGGGGTACATTGAACCCCATACTCATTCACATAGGGTAGGGGGCCGGAATCTGGGGGCCCCTTATTAAAGGGGGCTCCCGGATTCTGATAAGTCCCTCACCCACAGACCCCTTGGCCCGCAGAACCAACGGCCCTTGTCCTCATCAACATGGGGACAAGGTGCTTTGGGGTGGGAGGGGCGCAGGGCCCCCCCTTCCCCAAAGCACCTCCCCATGTTGAGGGTACGCAGCCTGGAACGGTTCGGGGGGGGGGGGGGGCGCTCGCTTGTCCCCATCCCCTTTCCTGACCAGCTGGGCTACGTGCTCGGATAAGGGTCTGCTATGGACTTTGGGGGGTTCCCCTTTAAATCCATACCAGGCGACGGGGCTCGCAAGGTGTCAATCTCGCTGATGGAGGCGGCGACATTGACTTCCTTCACTAGTCCCGTCTACCTGGAGTCACGGTCAAAATGAAGGTGGTCAGCTGACTTCATTTTTCAGTGTCTGTCCCACCTCCCTACATTCTCTCTCTCTGGATAGGCGGGGCGGAATGGGGCAGTCCAGACAGAGTGTAATTGCGGTAACGCCGCCCAAGTAATTGCAACGGCGTTACCATGAGGGGGGGAGTAATCAGTTTGATTACTCGTTACCCTCTAAAGTAACTGCGTTAAGTAACTCTGTTTATTTTACCTGAGTTACTTACATCACTGGTCAGCAGACAGCCTCCTATTTATAAAACAGTACCCTTAGGCTCGGTTCACACAGGGGCGACTCAGATCCGACTTCAGGTCGCCCCTAGTCGCCTCAGGTCAGACAACATTTAAAAATCAATGTGAATGAGAGCCGTCTTAATGCATGCTACTGAAGTCACTCCGACTTCAAAAGAAGTTGCTGTACTACTTCAATCCGACTTGTAGGCGACTTGTACCCATTGATTTCAATGGAGGTCGCCTCCAAGTCGGATCTCTGTCTATACAGAGGCGACTTTGACAGAATTATTAGCTCTGAAGGGGGAACTCCACGCCAAATTTATGAAAAAAATTGGCGTGGGTTCCCCCTCCGAGAGCATACCAGGCCCTTAGGTCTGGTATGGATTCCAAGTAGGGTGCCCACGTGTCCCGGATTGCCCGGGACATTCCCGCAATTAGCAGGCCCATATAATCACCACACACCTCCAATGAGGCAGACACTCCTCAGCACCCGGGTTTCCCCCCCCCCCCCCGCTCAGGGACTCCAGTGGTCCAGCCTGCCCTGGCTGTCCCCCATGATTCCTCAGGTGTGGGCCACAGGCAGCCCATGTGTGTGAGGGGGAGAGGCGGTGTTCGATGCAGACGAGCGTATGGCGGCTGCTGGGGGAGATCCCGGCCTGCAGGGGATACAGAGGAGCGACTGGGGGATAGCAGACATCTATGGATGATCTTCATGGAATCCTGGCCTGGAGTGGTGAGTGAAATCCACCAATCTACCTTATATTTGTGTGGGGGAGTAGTCAGTAGTGTGAGTAGTGCAGTAAGGAGTGTAGTGGTCAGGGGAGGTCAGGTAGCTAGGTGCAGGAGACAGGGAAGTCAGTGTAGTGGGCAGGTGGGTCATGGTAGAGGTCAGGTAGGTTATAGTGGTCAGGCAGGTCCTTTTAGGGGTCAGGTAGGTCAGTATAGTGGGCAGGTATGCCATTTTAGAGGTCAGGTAGGTCAGTATAGTGGGCAGGTAGGTCAGTATAGTGGGCAGGTAGGTCAGCGTAGGGGTCAGTGTACTGGACAGGTAGGTCAGCGTAGGGGTCGGTGTACTGGACAGGTAGGTCAGCGTAGGGGTCAGTGTAGTGGGCAGGTAGGTCAGCGTAGGGGTCAGTGTAGTGGGCAGGTAGGTCAGTGTAGGGGTCAGTGTAGTGGGCAGGTAGGTCAGCGTAGGGGTCAGTGTAGTGGGCAAGTAGGTCAGCGTAGGGGTCAGTGTAGTGGGCAGGTAGGTCAGCGTAGGGGTCAGTGTAGTGGGCAGGTAGGTCAGCGTAGGGGTCAGTGTACTGGGCAGGTAGGTCAGCGTAGGGGTCAGTGTAGTGGGCAGGTAGGTCAGCGTAGGGGTCAGTGTAGTGGTGGGCAAGTAGGTCAGCGTAGGGGTCAGTGTAGTGGTGGGCAGGTAGGTCAGCGTAGGGGTCAGTGTAGTGGTGGACAGGTAGGTCAGCGTAGGGGTCAGTGTAGTGGGCAGGTAGGTTGGTGGAGGGGTCAGTGTAGTGGACAGGTAGGTCGGTGTAGGGGTCAGTGTAGTGGACAGGTAGGTCAGTGTAGGAATCAGGTAGGCACTTGGATCAAGGGACTTACCCAGCAAGAGCGCAGGGTGGCAAGTGCCACTGCATCTGGTGGCAGGCTATGGGGGTAAGTGACACACCACATCTGGTGGCAGCCTATGGTGGCACGCTGCATCTTGTGGCAAGTGACAAGCTCAGGGTTCCCAATGATTCTGCATTATGGTGAGTTGAACTATTTCATTATATATTACAATGTAGTAATAGAAATAATATGATTTGATCACTCGCCCCTGAAATCCCCGTCAACCTCGAGACTACATTCAACACCCCCCCCCCCCACCTTGGCAAAATTGTCCCTGAATAGCAGTTTGGAATTGTGGTCACCCTAATTCCAAGGGGAACCCCCTACGCTGAAAAAAACGGCGTGGGGGTCCCCCCCAGATCCACACCAGACCCTTATTCGAGCACGCTACCCGGCCGGCCAGGAAAGGGGGTGTGGACGAGTGGGCGGCCCCCCCCTCCTGAGCCGTACCAGGCCGCGTGCCCTCAACATGGGGGGGTGCCTTGGGGGAGGGGGGGCATGTGGCCCCCCACCCCAAAGCACCTTGTCCCCATGTTGATGAGGACAAGGGCCTCTTCCCGACAACCCTGGCTGTTGGTTGTCGGGGTCTGCGGGCGGGGGGCTTATCGGAATCCGGGAGCCCCCTTTAATAAGGGGGCCCCCGGATGCCGGCCCCCCACCCTATGTGAATGAGTATGGGGTACAATGTACCCCTACCCATTCACCTGTAAAATAAAGTACAAAAAAAAACACAACACACAAGATAAAATAGTTTATTGCACAGCTCCGGGGGTCTTCTGTCTTCGGGGGTCTTCTCGCCGGACTCCTCCGCTATCTTCTTCTAGCTCTTTTGCTGGCGGAGGAGCCTGGCTTTCTTCCTCGCCGCCGCCCTCTTCTTCCGACTTCGGGGGTCTTGTCCCCCTCTTCGGTTCTTCTGCCGGGCCACCGCGCCTTCTTATAGCTATTTTACAAGCGGTGGCCCGATCCTCTGTCGCCGCCGCCTTCCGTTCTTCTTCTTCTTCTTCTCCTGGAGATGTTGACTCGACGCTCTCTCCGGCCGCAATGCCAGGGACGAGCTGAGCGGCGACTTATATAAGGACAAGGGGCGGGGTCATCGGTTGATTTCACATGGGTTGATGTCACATGGGTTGATGTCACATGGCGACAGTCCCAGCATCCTCCGGGACTGTGACATCGTAAGGGGGCGGGGTCACCATGTGACATCAACCCATGTGACATCAACCGATGACCCCGCCCCTTGTCCCTATATAAGTCGCCGCGCAGCTCGTCCCTGGCATTGCGGCCGGAGAGAGCGTCGAGTCAACATCTCCAGGAGAAGAAGAAGAAGAAGAAGAACGGAAGGCGGCGGCGGCGACGGCGACAGAAGACCGGGCCACCGCCTGTAAAAGAGCTATAAGAAGGCGCGGTGGCCCGGCAGAAGAACCGAAGAGGGGGACAAGACCCCCGAAGTCGGAAGAAGAGGGTGGCGGCGAGGAAGAAAGCCGGGCTCCTCCGCTAGCAAAAGAGCTAGAAGAAGATAGCGGAGGAGTCCGGCGAGAAGACCCCCGAAGACAGAAGACCCCCGGAGCTGTGCAATAAACTATTTTATCTTGTGTGTTTTTTTTTTTGTACTTTATTTTACAGGTGAATGGGTAGGGGTACATTGTACCCCATACTCATTCACATAGGGTGGGGGGCCGGTATCCGGGGGCCCCCTTATTAAAGGGGGCTCCCGGATTCCGATAAGCCCCCCGCCTGCAGACCCCGACAACCAACGGCCAGGGTTGTCGGGAAGAGGCCCTTGTCCTTATCAACATGGGGACAAGGTGCTTTGGGGTGGGGGGGCGGGGCCGCACGCCCCCCTCCCCCAAGGCACCCCCCCATGTTGAGGGCACGCGGCCTGGTACGGCTCAGGAGGGGGGGACGTCCGCTTGTCCCCACCCCCTTTCCTGGCCGGCCGGGTAGCGTGCTCGGATAAGGGTCTGGGGGGGACCCCCACGCCGTTTTTTTAGGTTCTTTTTTAGTTTTTTTTAGGTTCCTAGGTTCCTAAGGGCCTGGTATGCTCTCGGAGGGGGAACCCACACCAACATATTTTCATAAATTTGGCGTGGAGTTCCCCCTTCAGAGCTAATAATTCTGTCAAAGTCGCCTCCGTATAGACAGAGATCCGACTTGGAGGCGACCTCCATTGAAATCAATGGGTACAAGTCGCCTACAAGTCGGATTGAAGTAGTACAGGAACGACTTCAGTAGCGTGCATTAAGACGGCTCTCATTCACATTGATTTTTAAATGTTGTCTGACCTGAGGCGACTAGGGGCGACCTGAAGTCGGATCTGAGTCGCCCCTGTGTGAACCGAGCCTTAAAGTAGTTGTAAACCTTTTACAACCACTTTAACCTACAGGTAAGCCTAGATTATGGCTTACCTGTAGTTGCTTGAAATATCTCCCAGACCTGCACAGTCTAGGAGATATTTGCCAATCGCCGTATGGCAATTTCTTCTGCTCATGCGACGGAGTTAGAAAGGGCACACTGTGCTGTTTCTAGCACGGGTCATGCCGTTAAAGGCAGCTCCTACGCGTATGTGCGGGAGCGACGTCACGCGACTCCGGCCAGTCACAGAGCCAGAGTTCGCAGCCCCAGAAGGAAGAGGGGTGAAGAATGGATGCTCGCTACTAGCGAGGAAGATCAGGACATCGCGGGGCTTCTCCTGCAGGTAAGTGTCACATAATGGGCTACTATGCAATGCATAGTAGCCCATTATGCTTTACCTTTGCAGGGAAACAAAGAGGAAATAAAACCCACCAGGGTTTACTTCCTCTTTAAAGTGAACTTGTGAAGGTTTGCTTTAAAGTCCACTCTCCCCAGCATTATGCCCTCATGGTTCCTTCACTCCCAGAAGCTGAATGGAGTATGGAATATTCAGTACTGTGTGATGAACTCCAAACTGTGCAGAGAGAATAGTTGTGTAGCACTGATCATTACGCCCAATGGCGGAACTACCGCTATAGCGACCCACACGGGCGCTAGGGGGCCTGCAGCTGAGTGGGGCTCGCAGCCGAGTGGGGCTCACAGCCGAGTGGGGCCCGGTGAGTCAGCGTGCAGTGCGGGCGGCGGGTGAGCCCCGTCCACTCAGCGCTCACACAGTCACACTGACTGTGCAAGCGGACACAGCTGGGCGGCTCGGCGGGTGGGTGAGAGAAAGGACGGGGGGCTCGGTAGGTGGCCAGTCGGTGGCGGAGCATACAGATGACATAATCTCTCACCACCCGGCGTCCGTCCTGCATCCTGGCAGTTCCGCCCTCACTCAATGTGCAGATTACATCATCTCTCCGCTGCCTGATTCAGACTGGGACACAGGAAGTGACAATGCCCATTCCCCACCTTAGCAGGAAAATGACAATCCGCAACTTGTGGCAGCTGATGTGGCAAGTGACAATCCGCAACTTTTGGCAGGTGACGTGGCAAGTGACAATCCGCAACTTGTGGCAGGTGATGTGTGAAGTGGACATTCCACAACTTGTGGCAGCTGACGTGGCAAGTGGACATTCCACAACTTGTGGCAGGTGATGTGGCAGATGACGTGGCAAGTGACAATCCACAACTTGTGGCATGGGACAATCTGCATATGGTGGCAGGCAACAGTGGCAAGTGACACACTCGGGGCTCCCACTGATTCTGCATTATGGTGGGTTGAACTATTTCATTTTCTATAACAATACAATGATAGAAATAATGTGCTTCAATCATCCTGACACCATAACAACCATGATGCTGTGATGATTGAAGAATTAACACCAGCCATTTCCTAAATAAATTACCCCCCCAAAAAAATCATATTTTCTGGCAGTGCCCTTCCCGAGACTAGACTTTGGATCCGCCCCTGGGTGAGGATGAGGAATGTAAGCTGACTGTTAAGCCTCCTGGGCCCCCACGAGTCTGGCCCTGTTCCGACACATGCAGCCGCATACAGTAGCCACTGTGCCATCAAACGCAGCCACTGTACCCATAAATTGCCACCACTGTGTCCATAAAATGCTGCCACTGTGCCCAGCAAACGCTGCCACTAAGCGCAGCCACTGTGCCCATCAAGCGACGGGGCCAGACAAAGGTTTGGCACTTTTTCTTCAAACCTGAAGACTTTAGCGGCACACAGCAAACTCTATAGGATTGTAAAATAACTGGGACAAGTTCCTCCACCCCAAACTCGCTCATCCATGTCTTTATGGACCTTGCCTAGCTGGATGCAGCATTGATCCAATGCTACATCTGTCCCCTGTGCCTCTAACACTGAGAACCGACTGATCTAACACCGTGCCAAGCTCAGTGAGCAGAGAGGTGGTGTCTGTCAGTCACCGGCTCTCTGCTCTGCCCCCCCCCCCTGCGCTCACTGGAGTGCTGGACTGTGGAGGGGGCGGTAGAGGCCGGAACAGGCTCTAAGCGGCTTACTGAGAGGCTGACCCGGGTGCCAGTCCAGGCATGTGATCCTGACCATATGGGCGCAATCTTTCCCAAGTCGGGACATCAACCAACAGCGGACTTCAGCCCTCTGTCTGCTGAAAAGGGGTCTTAGGAGTGCAAAACTATCTGCACTCCTGTGATTCACTGGAGAAGTATAGCCAAAAAAGCTTTAGCTGTACGTCTCCTTTAAGGAAGGCTGACATAGAGTGCTTATAGAAATAGTTGCAATGTGTTTTGAAGTGGTATTTTTTATCAGGAAAGGTTAAGTACAAAAATCATAACTGTTTATAGCCTGGGAATATTTAGATCAGTGGTCTCCAAACTGTGCCCGTGGAGCCAGATGTGGCCCTTTGCCTGCTTTTATCTGGCCCTTGGGGCAGTATTTCATTCAGTGGTACCAATGAAGGGGCATAGCTCTTCAATGACACCAACAATGGGGCTCAATGACACCAATAATGGGGGACCATTCCTCCCAGTGACATTAAAATGGAGCACATTTTCTCCCAATGACACCAACAATGGGGCTCAATGACACCAATAATGGGGGATCATTCCTCCCAGTGACATTAAAATGGAGCACATTTTCTCCCAATGGCACCAACAATGGGGCACAATTCTGCCCGTGATTTCCGAGTTGCAAAGAGTGAATGGACCCTATGGGGGATATTTACTAAAGCTGGAGCACTCGGGATCTGGTGCAGCTGTGCATGATAGCCAATCAGCTTCTAACTTCAGCTTGGTTAATTGACAAAGAAATCTGGAAGCTGATTGGTTTCTATGCAGAGCTGCATCAGATTGATTTTGCACTCTTCAGTTTTAGTAAACAGCCCCCTAGGTGTCCATGCACATGTAGTGACCTCCCGGACCTCTAGGGGCCTGATGGTGACCTCCAGTGTCAGGGAGAGCTGAAATCTGTCTTCTAGAGTGGGTTACCAGGCATGGTGGGTGTAATGCAAGATGAAATGATGGGTGCCATTCGCTTTTTGAATGCGAATAAAGAGATTTATTGTGTCTTAACAAGAACTGGGGGATAGAGGCAGTACCGATCCTGACCTCCCTAGGGCCCTAAGCAAAATTCTGTTAAGGGGCCCTCTACCTGACCTGTGATGCCATGAGCTCTGTAAACCATTTGCCATTACCACACAGTCACACCTGACACTTCAGTGCTCCCAATACAATCCTCCCTCCTTTAACCCTTTCATGACTACGCCTATTTCTGACATTTGGTGTTAAAATCCGTATGTTTTGCTAGAAAATTACTTAGAACCCCCAAACATTATATATATATATATATATATATATATATATATATATATATATATATATATATATTTTTAGTAGAGAATCTAGAGAATAAAATGGCGATTATTGCAATATTTTATGTTGCACAGTATTTGTGCAGCAGTGTTTTTTTGGGGGGGAAAGTGTACGCTTTCATGAATAAAAAAAAAAAAAACAGTAAAGTTAGCCCAATTTTTTTGTATAAGGTGAAAGATGTCACGCTTTATAATTGCACGCACTTGTGGAATGGCGACAAACTACGGTACCTAAAAATCTCCATAGGCAATGCTTTAAAAAATGTTTACGGTTACCAAGTTAGAGTTACAGAGGAGGTCTAGTGCTAGAATTATTGCTCTCGCTCTGAGGCTTGCGGCGATACCTCATATGTGTGGTTTGAACACCGTTTACATATGTAGGCGCGACTTCCGTATGAGTTTTCTTTGCTGGGTGAGCTCGCCGGGACGGGGGCGCTTTAAAAAAAAAAAAAATTCTTATTTATTTTATTTATTTTTATATAATTAAATTGTGTTTAAGAAAAAAAAAATATGTGATCACTTTTATTGCTGTCACAAGGAATGTAAACATCCCTTGTGACAGTGATAGGTGGTGACAGGTACTCCTTATGGAGGGATCGGAGGTCCCTCCTTTGCACTTCAAAGTATTCAGATCGCCATTTTCAGTGATCTCTGCGTTTTATTTTTCAAAACCGGTGCCATTGGCAGCCAAGTAAACAGGAAGTGACGTTGTGATGCCACTACCGTGTTTACAATCAGGAGATTGGAACAAAGCCATTTCCGGCTTCGTGGCAGTCTTTCCCTAGCCGCAGGAAGTGGCGGACCAAGGATCGAATCTCCCGGTGGGACGGGAGGCCCGTTCAGAGCGGCGGGAGGGGGGGGGTCGTCCCCTTCCGTTCCTCCAGGATAAAAGCCAAGTGGCTTTTAGCCACATCGGTTGTTAACCCTGGAAAGCCAATCGCCCGCTGTAAACAATGGTACTGGGATGATGCCTGCAGCTGCGGGCATCTTCCCGGTATAACCCCCGAAATCCCAGCCGGGCCCAGCGGGTGGCTGAGTGGCAGGTGAGAGGGGCTGCTGCTGGGGATCATCCGAGCAGATTGTAGCCCCGGAGGAGAGCTGATCCGTCCTTGGGGGCCCCCCACAGCGGCGGGGCCCTACGAAGCTTGCGTAGTGAGCTTATAGGGCGGATCGGCTCTGGATAGAGGGTTAGGGCCTTAGGTAGATGCAATGCTAATTAGCAGACTCCGAGACACAACAAGTAGACAGCTATACAGTTCAAAGCCTTCAGCCAGATGCAACGTCTGTATTGGCAAGACAGCTGTCTTCTATGGCAGCTAAAATTATAACAGTTTATAAAGATCTTCACACAGCTCTTGGCAATACCAAATGGTTCCTCTCTTATCTCACAGTATCCCACTGTAGATCTTCACTCACGGAGCTCCCAGTCTCTCTCTAGACTTCCAGGTCCCAGACGCTCTCTGGGTCCCCTGAGCTCTTTCACAGCTATCCCTCTGTACACCCCTTAAGCGTCACCCCCACTGGGTCCCTGGCTTGGCACTTGCTGAAGCTTTCCTATTTCTTCACCGTCCCCTACTGGTGAGAAGTAGACATGTGCACACTAAAATATTTTGTTTCGGAATTTTCGTTTTCATCCGAAGAATACATTTATTTAGTTACTCCCGAAATTTGTTTTTATTTATTTTGTTTCGTTAAAAAATGCATTAATCCGAAAATCCGAAATAATTAAGGTTGAATCTGTCATTGAAGGCTTATGGTGTCTGTCGAAAGTTCTAAGAAGATTCGACAGAATAGCTTGTAGGCGGAAGATTCGACGGAGCAGCTAAACTGTACGACGCCGCAATCGTACATTTCCGGTTGAATGTTCCACCTACCAGGGGCGGATCCAGAGGGGGGCAACGGGACAATTGCCCCCCCCCCCCCGAAATAGTAGCACTGTCTGCACTGACATGACATGTCTCCCATTCTCTGTCGCTGCCTCTGCCTAGTCTCTCTCACATCAGCCGATCAGCGGTGCAGAGAGAGAGACTCGACTAATACCAGGAGCAGGAGGAACAGGTGGGTGGAGCCTCTTCCCTGCACTCGTTGCTAACGCCTGGGCCGCCTGGCGTCTAGCAACGAGTCACGTCAGTGAGTCACGTCGGACTCCAGTCTCACTCTCAGAGCCGACGTGACTTCACTGTAACAGGCCAGGGAGAGAACAGTTACAGTCGCACTCGCAGTTGCACTGAGACTTGAGTCTCAGACGAGTGACGTCAGTGAGTCATGTCGGACTCAAGTCTCAGAGCCGATGTGACAGGAGCTGAAGCCTCAAATAGGGGAACAGTTGTTGCTGAAGTTTAGAGTTTAGACAGACTGTTAAAATGTCCAGCGCCCACTGTAAGTGGCTGAGCGCCAGTATTCTTCCTTCTCCGCCCCCAACTTGTGGCAAGTGACAATCTGCAAAGTGTGGCAGGTGACGTGGCAAGTGACAATTCACAACATGTGGCAGATGACGTGGCAGGTGGACAATCCGCAACGTGTGGCAGGTGACGTGGCAAGGGACAATCCGCAACGCGTGGCAGGTGATGTGGCAAGTGACAATTCGCAACATGTGGCAGGTGACGTGGCAGGTGGACAATCCGCAACGTGTAGCAGGTGACGTGGCAGGTGGACAATTCGCAACGTGTGGCAGGTGACGTGGCAAGGGACAATCCGCAACGTTTGGCAGGTGAAGTGGCAAGTGGACAATCCGCAACGCGTGGCAGGTGACGTGGCAAGTGACAATTCGCAACATGTGGCAGGTGGACAATCCGCAACGTGTGGCACGTGACGTGGCAGGTGGACAATCCGCAACGTGTGGCAGATGACATGGGAAGTGACACACTCAGGGCTCCCACTGATTCTGCATTAAGGTGAGTGGAACCATTTCATTTTATATTGCAGTGTAATAATATAAATAATGCTCTTCAATCATCCTGACACCATAACAACTATGGTGCCATGATGATTGAAGCGCCAACACCAGCCATTTCCCTCATAAATTGCCCGCAAAAAAACAAACTTATTTTCTGGCAGTGCCCCTCCCGAGACTAGACTCTGGATCCGCCCCTGCCACCTACAAGCTATAGTAGAATTCTAATGTTGTATGACACTAGTAATAATTATATTTATCAGTCAACCAACATTAGAATTCTTCTATAGCCTATGGGCGGAGCATTTGACCATAAATGTCGGCTTGCAGCGACTGCTTTGTCGAATCTTCATGTCGAATCTTCATGTCGAATCTTTTCTGTCTATGTCGAATAATCTTGGACTAATAGAGTTAGGTTAGGCACATTCGACCTTTTTTTCTATTGTCTAATCTTTTGTTGAATCTTTTCTCTCTGTCGAATCTTTTCTCTCTATGTAGAATAATCTTGGACTAATAGAGCTAAGGTTAGGCACATTTCGACCACATGTTCAATGGACACAGATTGCTATTGTCAGCATCATGTCGAATATCCTATCTATATCGAACTGTTGTCACAACTAAAATTAAAATAAAGCATTTGTTTATGTCGGATCTTTCTGTTTTCAGATTCGTTTTCGTTTGTTGAAACCATAATGAAAATACCCGAAATTCAGATGAAAACGAATGCACATGTCTAGTGAGAAGACTACTCTGATAGTTCTTCAGGCTTACTCACAGTAGTCTCTGGTATGGTTCCTTAGTGGCGACTGCTTCTCCTTTACCACCGACCACGACTGGTTCCCTGTTTCCGGCTGATACTCTGTAACTGGGTTGGACTCCAGTCCTGCAATCCCAATGCTACTCTACTTCTCCTGCTCCTGGATAGGCCTCAGGCAGCCTAGCAGCCAGGTGTCCCCAGGATAGGCCTCAGGCTTCTGACATAACACGCGTCCACCCAGACAGCCATCCAGGTGGCACAGAACAGCGATCACATGACCCCACCCAAATAAATAGTCTCTCCCAGCAGGCCAAGGGACCAAAGAAACCCTTGCCAATTGGCTGAGACATCCCATCCATTCATAATCTGACCTTACTATGCCCATGTCGATCTAATGTCAGCAGCAACAGTGCCACCCAGTGACAGAAGAGAAAAGGTGCAGCAACTCCAGAATTAGAGAGGAATCAGTGGAGGTTGCAAGGAAGTAGGAACTATGGCCCATATCTGGTGGGAATGCCTAAAAATTAAGAAATATTGGAAAGAGATCTTACAATACATAAGAGATTATTACAAACATAGGAATACCTGAAGAGTCATGGACGTGTCTGTTCCACGGGGTGGAAATTCCAATAAGGCAATATAGAGATTCAGTGATATCCCATATGATGAACGCTGCTAAAATGATACCTAAAAAGTGTCAAGAAATAGAAAGCCCCAAAATAAGGGATTGAATCAGTACAGTGGAGGAGACACACAACATGGAATATTTGAGATAGAGCGGGGAGGAAGATATGGAGGGATTTACAAATAAATGGAAAAAATTGGAAGATGTTTAACTAGTTCCCGACCAGCGCACGCCGATGTACGTTGGCAGAATGGCACGGGCAGGCATATTGGCGTACAGGTACGTCCAATCTTCAATGCTGCCCTGCCATCGCGAGCGCGCCGCCGCCGGCGCGCTCGCGTGCCGGTCGGGACCCCGTGAGTCTGGTCGCGGGTCCCGCAGACTCGATCACCGCGGGCATAACCGCGATCGTCTCACGAGGCGGCTGAATGGAGGAAATGCCGTTGTAAACAGCATTTCCCCATTCTGCCTAGCAACTAGTGACACTGATCTCTGCTCCATGTGATTGGAGCAGAGATCAGTGTTCACTAAATGAAAGCCCAGCCCCCCCCCAGTTAGTAACGCACCCCTAGAAACACTTAACCCCTACACTGTCACCCCCTGGTTAACCCCTTCACTGCCAGTGTCATTTACACAAGAATCACTGCATTTATATAGCACTGATTGCTGTATAAATGTGAATGGTCCCAAAAAATGTGTTAAAAATGTCCGATGTGTCCGCCATAATGTCGCAGTCACAATAAAAATCGCTGATTAGCGCCATTACTAGTAAAAAAAAAAAAAATAATAAAAAATTATTTATAAAAATGCCGTAAAACTATCCCTATTTTGTAAACGCTATAACTTTTGCGCAAACCAATTGATAATCGCTTATTGCGATTTTTTTTACCAAATATATGTAGAAGAATACGTATCGGCCTAAACTGAGGGAAAAAAATGTTTTTTTTATATATTTTTGGGGGATATTATAACAAAAAGTAAAAAATAATGCGTTTTTTTCAAAATTGTCGCTCTATTTTTGTTTTGTAGAGCAAAAAATTAAAACCGCAGGGGTGATCAAATACCACCAAAAGAAAGCTCTATTTGTGGGAAAAAAAGGACGTCAATTTTGTTTGGGAGCCACGTCACACGACCGCGCAATTGTCAGTTAAAGCGACGCAGTGCCGAATCGCAAAAAGTGATCTGGTCTTTGACCAGTAAAATGGTCCGGTCTGTAAGTGGTTAAGAAGATGAGGAGATAAGTCGAGGCGACAAACTTCTAGGTGAGGAGGTACTGGGTGAAATGAAACAAAAAGAAAATGAGAGAAAAAAATTAACAGTAAGACGAGGTGGGGGGGGGGGGGGGGGGGGTTTGAATATGTATTTAAATAATATTCTTGTTTTTTTCTGAACTTTGAAGGAAAATTCTGTATGTCGATATTTTGATACAATAATAAAATAAAAATAAATCAACAAATAAATAAATAAAACAATTAGCCAGAACATTTGGCTAACTAAATTTGGGGGCAACCCTGCCTAAACACCAGGGTGCTACACACGTATAGGCTTTTAGGGAAGTTTAGAAGCAAGGCCATTTAGGGGCAGAAATCTGAACGTAATAAAATTACTCTCAGGAGAGAGATATTTGAGCGGAAAAAAACACCCAAAGCACCTAAACGCATGATAACGCTAGGCGTGTTTAGCACTTGAGCATTTACAGTATTTATTTAAATTTCAATAATAAATAAAAACCATTAATAAAATGAAAACGTTTAAAAAAAATGAAAATATAAATACATTTAATGTCCTGGCCAATGAAGTGACTAAAAGCCCAAATGCTTAAAATGCACCTAAATGCATTTGGAAAAAAAAAAGTTACACTTTACAGTACTTGCCTTGTATAGAAAATCATTAGCTCCAAAACCAGTATTAGGAATTTGGGTTCTCTGAGTTCCTTAACCATACCTACTTCCATTATCACTCAGATTGGCTGTCTTAGGGGAGTCGTTATCAATAAAATATAAGATGTAATTAGATACACTTTCATTAAGGCATATTAGATGAATGAAATCAATAATAAATTGCATTGCAGATGAATAGTAACGGTGTGGCTTCATATGAACACTCTGTTAACTGGCATAATTAGCCGTTATCTCCTTGATTAAGCTGAGTTTAATGCAGAGTTATGCCCTATTAGCAATGCATGCCCATTGCATTTAAACAAGAACTCCGCTGAGCATTAGATGTGTGATGGACGTTGTGAGTGACAGTGAAGGAGGCTGGTAGAACCATAATGATCATAATCATGTGCAAAGAAACCCTCCCAACCCCCAAAGCTTTTCTTGCGTATGGCATATCAGGTGGTAATTGTAGCTATAGAGGAAACCAGTACACCTCCATCTGTATACAGGAATGCATCACCTGCAGTCTAGGAATGCCTTTGGGGTTCCTTAAAGTGGACCTGTCATCAAATATATTTATTTTTTATTTTTTTCACAATCAAATCTTTATTAAATGTTGTACAGAACAAAAATATTTCTCATGTTATGTCCATTCAGTCCTAAATACACTATATTACCACTTTAATGGTATCCCAGTCTTGGTCTGTCTGTATTGAGTTGGCTCGCCCTTTGCAGCTCTAATAGCTTCAACCCTTCTTGTCCACAAGGTTTAGGAGCGTGTCTATGGGAACGTTTGACCATTCTTCCAGAAGCGCATTTGTGAGGTCAGGCATGAGAAGGCCTGGCTCGCAGTCTCCGCTCTAATTCATCCCAAAGGTTTTCTGTTGGGTTGAGGTCAGGCCAGTCAAATTTCTCCACCCCAAACTCGCTCATTCATGTCTTTATGGACCTTGCTTTGTGCACCGGTGCGCAGTCATGTTGGAATAGGAAGGGACCATCCCCAAACTGTTCCCACAAAATTGGGAGCATGAAATTGTACGCAATGTCTTGGTATTCTGACGCCTTAAGAGCTCCCTTCACTGGAACTAAGGGGCCAAGCCCCACGCCTGAAAAATAACCCCACACCATAATCCCACCTTCATCAAATGATTTGGACCAGTGCACAAAGCAAGGTCCATAAAGACATGGATGAGTGAGTTTGGGGTGAAGCAACTTGACTGGAACCTGCCCACCAACCGCCTCATTTGTGACATGCCCACCAGGTGGAACTCAACATTGGCAATGCTGAAGCAGCTGCACACATGGCAGAAGGTCATCAATGAGTACCTGTGCCAGTATGGCACCAGGACAGGGTCAGGGGAGCTTGGCTTCTTTTCGCCACGGCAGTGGCTACTGATCAAGGATGCATACGCTGTCCTGTCACAATTTGAGGAGGCCACAAGGATGGTGAGCAATGCATGCATCAGTGACACTGTCCCTCTAGCTTTCCTTCTGGAGCACAAGCTTCATGAAATCATGGACAGGGCACTTGAGGCAGAACAGCGGGAGGAAGAGGAGGACTTCCTTTCCTCTTAAGGCCCCCATTATCCAGATAGCATTCCTGCAGGGCAGCCAAACACACAGGAAGAAGAGGAGGAGGATTGTGTCACCGTGGATGTCGAGGATAACACACAGCAGTCTTTAAGGCATGGTTTTCAGTCCCCAGAAACCCAAGGAGTTGTACGTGGCTGGGAGATGGGTAATGTGATCCTTAGTGACCCAGAAGACTCAGAATCCAAGGTCTCTGCAAACTTACACTGCATGGCCTCCCTGATTCTGCAAAGCCTGCGAAATGACCCTAGGATTTGTGGTATCAAGAGAGGGATCATTACTGGCTGGCAACCCTTCTTGATCCACGTTACAAGGGTAAGGTTGCAGAACTCATCCTGCCTTCGCAGAGGATGAAACAGCTTCAGAAAGTCTTAAAAAAAAGTTTGTGTAACGCATTTCCAGACCCTGGGGGGTTATCATTTTCTATCGCTTGACAACGTGTTTCTGAGGTTTCGTTCATTCAGAGGAAAAGCGGGGGAGAAGGTGGCCGGCTGACCGATGCCTTTGAACAATTTTTCAGTCCTCAGCTCCAAGGTCTGATATGGTACAGGAATATCTAGGGGCAACCTTTCCAACAGAGCATTCACTGCTTGGGGGGCTTCGCTCTCAGGTAAGTTATTCATAATGAGCTAGTATGCTATGCATACTAGCTCATAATGCCTTTGTCTTGCAGGTTGCATTTTTTTTTAAAGTGCCTTTACTTCCTCTTTAACACAGATTAAAAGGGGCAGTTGCCCAGGGCCCAATCATGGTTGGGGGTCCAAAACCAACTCCCCCTTGAGCCTACGCTGCCTGCGAATATTCTTCCTGTGTAGCGGGTGCAGCCGATTCCCCGCTTGCTCTCCTGGCCGGTTGATACAAGCGGCCCCACTTCAAATGTGACAAGGGAGAGGCAAGCTGTGGACTGTATGTGCCTGGTCGTTCAGCTTCTCCCTATGTCAGCACTGCAGTAGCTGTTATAGAAAGTCAGGCAGAGCGGCTCAGTGTTCCTCTGCTCACCACGCCCCTTCTCTGGTCAGCAGGGATAAGATATAAGTCATAGAGTGGGCTGTGATTGTTCTCTTTCACCCTTCTCCTGTAAGTAGTGGAGGTTTAATAAAGCAGCGGCTGGACCGGAGGAGCTTACAGAGGGGGACACTGCAAAGGGAGTTACAGGAATCAGTGAGCTTTTATGTTTGTAGTAATCTCTAGCAACACAATCAGTGAGCAGTAATGGTGTGCAGTAATCTCTAGCAACCCAATCAGTGAGCGTTAATGTGTGCAGTAATCTCTAACAACCCAATCAGTGAGCAGTAATGGCATGCAGTAATGTCTAGCAAACCAATCTGTGAGTGGTAATCGTATGCAGTAATCTCTAGCAACCCAATCCGTGAGTGATAATGGTGTGCAGTAACCTCTAGCAACCAATCTGTGAGCAATTATAGTGTACAGTAATCTCTAGCAACCAATCAATAAGTGTCACAGATGTGTAGTAACCTAGCAATCAATCAGTTATGTGTAATCATGTGCAGTAACCTCGAGCAACCAATCTGTGAGCAGTAAGGATGTGCAGTAACCTCTAGCAACTTATCTATGAGCCTGGACCAATCAGGGAGTGTGGACCAGTTCCTTATGTTTACATTATTAAAGTGATTCTAAAAGGCTTTCTTTTGAAAAAAAAAATAGATAACATATATGTTATACTTACCTGCTCTGTGTAATGGTTTTTCACAAAGCAACCCCAATTCCCCTCTTCTCATGTCCCCCCTATCACTACTAGCCCCTCCCCTTGTCGAGTGCCCCCAGAACAAGCAGCTTACAATAGGGCATCCAAGCAGGCTCGTTCCTGAGCCGCGGCTCTGCGTGTCCATGCACACACATAGCTGTGGCTCGGCTCCACCCCCTCTCTCTCCTGTGATTGACAGCAGCTCGGGCTAATGTCTCTGCCAATGAAGAGATAGTGTCCCCGGATGGCCGAGGTTCTCATGCACATGGGGCGGTGGGGCCCCAAGAAAATGTTTGCCCAGGGTCCAATCAATATTAAAGACAGCCCTGTCCATGTTTTAATGGACCTTACATAATTTGGTGAAGGGGGGGGGGGTTATAGTGTGGGATTGTTTTTCAGGGGTTGGACTTGGCCCCTTAGTTCCAGTGAAGGGAACACTTAAGGCGTCAGTATACCAAGACATTTTGGATATGCTCCCATTTCATGCTCCCAACTTTGTGGGAACAGTTTGGGGATGCCCCCTTCCTGTTCCAACATGACTGCGCACCACTGCACAAAGCAAGGTTTGTAATGACATGGATAAGCGAGTTTGGTGTGAAGGAACTTGACTGGCCTTCTAGTCCACATCAGTGCCTGACCTCACAAATGCGCTTCTGGAAGAATGGTCAAACATTCCCATAGACACACTCCTAAACCTTGTGGACAGCCTTCCCGGAAGAGTTGAAGCTGTTATAGCATTCATGTTCATGTAAAAGCAGGTCTCCCAATACTTACTTTTGGTAATATACTGTATTAATATATATATATATATATAATTTTTGGGGGTTCTGAGTAATTTTCTAGAAAAAAATGCATTGACTTCTTCATGTAGGAATGTAATGTGAATTGGCCTGGGAATGTCAGAAAGAGAACTGAGGACTCGGATGTGAAAGGAAGAGAACTGAGAAAACTGATGTGAAAGGGTTGACTGGGGACTTTAAGACTCTAATGTAAAAGGGGGGGACTGAGGACTTCAGTTTGAGAGGAGTAGAATTGCGGACTCTGATGTGTAGGGGGGGGCTGGGGGCAGAAGACTGATTTAAAAGAAGGGGGCTTGGGACTCTTATGGGAAAAATAGAAAACTGAGGACTCTGATGTGAAAGGTTTGACAGAGGACTCTAATGTGAGGGGGAGGCTGAGGACACTGCTGTGAATGGAGAACTCTAATGTGAAAGGTGGGCTTCTAATGTGGCAAAGTGACTCCATTTTAGACTGGCTTTGAGATTCTGCATACTTTAGGGTGTCATGACCAAAAAAAAGATAGACAAACACTGATCTAGCTGACTGTAATGCACAACCACCTATGACTTTGCTGTGAACAGTATGTGCATTTTGATCTTTCGCTATGTTACAGAAGGAAATTCAAGTTGATCCAACTCCTGTTCTACAGAATATGATTAGCTCCATGCCATGTAATGCATATCGATCGGTGAAGTGGGTGACAGGTGAGGACACATGCGATTAGAGTCATCCAGACTTGCGCCCCCCTGGCTGCTCCCAGCTAACGCCGTATAATATTATTATAAAGCCATACATCCGACCCATTAGCTCTATGGGCTTTGATGACTAAGATATGGTATTGATCCCAGACCTGATTGTTTATTCAGCAGAAAACCTCTACTATATGATAGGGATTTTCCCATTATCTGTATGTATTGGAAGACCCTCACACCGGATTATGATCATCAATGTTGTATTTCCATATAGCATTAATCTGTTAATCAGATCCTATCATTGCAGCTTAGGGAAAGATGGAGATGGGGTGATTGGGGCAAATGAGAGAGAGAAAAGGAAGACAGAGAGCTAACAGAAAAGAAAGAATCAGAGAAGATCCTTACAAGCCCTTTAATGCAAGCCTCAAGGCCATATTAACGTTATCGATTACCCCCGAAGGGGCCGCTGTTTTCTTGGGTCCCAGAGCTTGCAACTCTACATGCAGCACCATGCTCTCCGACTCTTCCCTTTTCTCTCCACAGAGCCCCAGTCATGCTGGGAGGTGTAGTTCCATCTAATACACAAGATCAGCCTGTCTGGGGACTACACTTCCGAACAGGGAGAAGGGGAGGGGGCTTTGGGTATTCCTTTTCTTTCCCGCCTGAGTTATGCGGAGTGGTCATACAAAGCCTTTCAAACTAATGCCGCGTACACATGACCGGACAATCCGATGGACTTTGCAGCTGAGGTCCGCCGGACTTTCAAACAAACGGACTTGGCCACACACACGATCACTCCAAAAGTCAGACGGATTTGAACGCGATGACGTAGAATAAGGAAGTTCATAGCCAGTAGCCAATAGATGCCCTAGCGTCGGTTTTAGCCCATTGGACTAGCACACAGACGAACGGATTGTCCACTAAAAGCCGAGTCCAGTGGACAAATTTGATGCCAGTCTTATTTCTAGGTCCGCCGGACTTTTGGGAAGAAAAAGCCTGCTGGAGACCACACACGAGCGAATTGTCCGACGGACTCTGGTCCGCCAGACCAAGCCCGCCGGAAAGTCCGATCGTGTGTACGCGGCATCCCTGGGATTTCAATTTTGAGACACTTTTTTTTAGCTAGCTTAGTAGTCCGTTACTTCACGCGGAATGCACGCTGTCAGGTTTCCACAAGGAAAAAAAGTCCTTCCTGACGGGGTGGTGGTGCACAACATTCTGGGTGAGGTTGAGAAGATTTGGGGTCTTGAGAAGGACAGGGGGGTGGCCATGGGGCCTGGACAAAGGTGTGGAGGAATGTCAGGTCCCCGTAGTTGCCGTCTGTCATTCTCTGGGTGTGTGACTTTCTTTCTGTCCTTTCGCGTCCCCTAGATTTTGTTATGATCAGATTTATTTGGAAAAAAGGCTGCCTTGTTTTGCATAATTTAGTATTTTATAGCTAATAAAATTATGTTTCTTTGTATATAATTCTATTTATGTTATTTTCAGGGAAAAAAATGCATTATTTTTTTATGTTATCTGCTGATGTAAGCTTGTTTGTTTTTATTTATGTATATATTAATTTTTATGTATTCTTTGTATATATGTAAATATGTTTTTATTATGTTGTAGGTTTGTAAGATTGTTAATAAACAAAAATGTACACTTCCCACTTTCTCTCTTGTTTTCTGTTTTCCCAGAATGCACAGCAGTCTATATCCACTTCCTCTGTGTTTTCCTGGTGGTGGTGGGTGAGGCTTCTCTCCATCTCTCTGTCTTTCCACAGCTCAGCACTGATCAGTGTCCTCTCACTATATCTCCACTCCTCTGCGCTGTAGGGGCCCAAGGCAAAAGGGGAAATCCCTGGGGCAGCAGTGGAGACAGTGTATAGTGACAGCCCAGGACGTGCAGCCACTCTTCCGCTGCCAGTGCTGTGGACCAGGCTACATAGCTTTTGAAAGCAAATGGGATAATAATTGGCAGCACTAGACCTCCTCTGTGTGCCCCTCTGTTTGAAGTTTTACTTTGTTAGTAATACTTATATTCAGCCCACCTTACCCCAAAAAACTAAACTAAAAGGTCCAGATACTTAGCTGCCTATTTTGTCATCTGACATGCCAAATCCCAAATCTCCTTCAGTACACAGCTGGAGGGTCACTCTTCAGGTGCACAAGTCTTTGGCTGGTGACCTGGACTCTTTTTATTGGCTGTCAAGCAGTGCGGTCATAAGAAGTTCTGAAGACTCCAGATGCCCCCTGGTGACAAAGAGGGGCTGCCACAAAGCCTGTCAGTTGTGGACCCAGACTGCAGCTGTGGATCATTGCTGCCACATCTAATGCTGCGTACACACAGTCGGATTTTCCGACTCAAAATGTTCGATGGGAGCTTTTTGTCGGAAATTCCGACCGTGTGTAGGCTCCATTGGACATTTCCCATCTGAATTTTCAACACACAAAATTTGAGATCTGGATCTCAAATTTTCCGACAACAAAATCCATTGTCGGAAATTTCCAATCGTATATACACAACTCCGACGCACAAAGTTCCACGCATTTCGGAATCAAGCAGAAGAGCTGCTCTGGCTATTGAACTTCATTTTTCTTGGCTCGTCGTACGTGTTGTACGTCACCGCGTTCTTGGCGTTCGCAATTTCCAACCAACTTTGTGTGACCGTGTGTATGCAAGACAAGTTTGAGCCAACATCCGTTGGAAAAAATCCATGGATTTCGTTGTTGGAATGTCCGATCACTGTTCAGTCGTGGGTACGGGGCATAAGAGGGGCGCTGTGGTGGATTATCTGATGCCGGGCTCAAAGTAAAAAAAATTTGGGGTGCAAAAAAAAAAAAACTTGGACGATTGTTGGAAAAGAGAAGGTGGGAGTTGTAAGGGGAGCTTCAAATTGGCTCAACTTCCCAGACTTTGAGGACAACATTTACCAATGCTTTTGTCTTAAAAATGCTACAAGTACAAAAAATATCCTGTTGATCCTGCCAGAAAATCAGTGAGCTCCTAATTTCCTGGCGTGCACTGGCAACGCTGCCTCTGCCACACTGAAGCAGAACACCTCCACCTTATGTTATGGAGCAGAAGAGGTGTCCTGTAGTCAAGCAGGGCACAACTCAGGCAGGGCTGACAACCCTACATGGGATTTCAGCACAGAAAACTTAGCGTGTCAGCTCATTACAGGAAGTTAAGAGCGCAACTCAACTACAGATATGTGGTGTAGCTTGGTCACAGCATATTATGCGAAAAAACTTTTTTATTCACATAATATGCTGTGTGTTATTTATCTGATGGTCATGTGTAAATTGTTTTAAGCACTATAGTCAGATACATATATATATATATATATATATATATATATATATATATATATATATATATATATACACACACATTTAGGTCCATACAGGTGATACTCGAAAAATTAGAATAGCGTGCAAAAGTTCATTTATTTAACTAATGCAACTTAAAAGGTGAAACTTATATATGAGATAGACTCATTACATGCAAAGCAAGATAGTTCAAGTCGTGATTTTTCATAATTGTGATGATTATGGCTTACAGCTCATGAAAACCCCAAATCCAGTCCACAATCTCAGAAAATTAGAATATTACATGCAATCAATAAAACAAGGTTTGCACACAGAACAATATCGGACCTCTGAAAAGTATAAGCATGCATATGTACTCAGTACTTGGTTTGGGCCCCTTTTGCAGCAATTACTACCTCAATGCGGCGTGGCATGGAAGCTATCAGCCGTACTTTTCGACAGACTAAGTCCGATGGTCTTCCCGACAGACTTTCGGCAGACTTCCGACGGACTTTCCGAATGAACGGACTTGGCCACACACAATCACACCAAAGTCCGATGGTTTCGACTGTGATGACGTACGACCGGACTAGAATAAGGTTAGTTCAATAGCTGCCCTAGTGTCGGTTTTCGTCCGTCGGACTAGCATACAGATGAATTGATTTTTCAACTGGACTTGAGTCCGTTGGAAAGATTTGAAACATGTTCTAAATCTAAAGTCCATCTGAGTTTTCGACAGCAAAGGTCTGATGAAGCCCACACACGGTCAAATTGTCCGACGGATTCGTTCCATCGGACCTTTGCTGTCGAAAAGTCTGGCCGTGTGTACACGGCATTAGATTCTTTATGGGGTTCAGGTCAGGCATGTTTGCTGGCCAATCAAGCACAGTAATCTCATGGATTGTCATTGAACCAGGTTTTGCTGCTTTTGGCAGTGTGGGCAGGTGCCAAGTGCTGCTGGAATATGAAGTCAGCATCCCCATAGAGCTTGTCTGCGGAAGGAAGCATGAAGTCTCCTGATAGACGGCTGTGCTGACCCTGGACTTAATGAAGCACAGCGGACCAACACCAGCAGATGACACGGCTCCCCAAATCAACACAGACTGTGGAAACTTCACACTGGACTTCAAGCATCTTGCAGTGGTGTGCCTCCATTCTTCCTCCATACTCTGGGTCCTTGGTTTTCAAATGAGATGCAAAATTTGCTCTCATCAGAAAAGAGGACTTTGGACCACTGAGCAACAGACCAGGTCTGTTTTTCTTTAGCCCAGTTGAGACGCTTCTGACATTGTTTGTTGTTCAGGAGTGTCTTGACAAGAGGAATACGACATTTGAAGCCCATGTCCAGGATCCGTCTGTGTGTGGTGGCTCTAGATTCACGGACTCCAGCCTCAGTCCACTCCTTGTGAAAGTCCCCAACACTTTTGAATGGCCTTTTCCTGACACTCCTCTCCAGCCTGCAGTCATCCCTGCTGCTTGTGCACCTTTTTCTTCCACACAACTTTCTATTAATTTGCTTTGATACAGCTTTGGGAACCTCCAACTTCTTTTGCAATTACTTTTTGGGGCTTTCCCTCCTTATGGAGGGTGTCAGTGATGGTTTTCTGCACAACTGTCAGGTCAGCAGTCTTTCTCATGATTTTGAGTCCTACTGAACCAGACTGAGAGACCATTTAAAGTGGTTGTAAACCCATCTGGAAAATAAAAAGCAACCTGCAAGGCAAAGGCACAATGAGCTAGTATGCATAGCATACTAGCTCATTATGAATAACTTACCTGAGAATGAAGCCCCCAAAGCGGTCTTCCGTCTTCATGTCTGCCGCTGCCATGGATCCCGGAGTGACTTCCGGGTCTCGCTGCTCTGGTGCTGTGATTCGCCGGAGCAGTGATAACGTCACTCCCGCGCATGCGCACGGGAGCCGACACTCGCGGCATTTCGCCGCGATTGTCGGCCTGCCCAGTGAGCATGCAGGCCGCTGTCTAAGGCTGTCTTTTTGTAAATATCTCCTAAAATATACAGGTTTAGGAGATATTTCTTGGACCTAAAGGTAAGCCTTAATCTAGGCTTACCTGTAGGTCAAAGTGGTTTCCAACCACTTTAAAAGGCTCAGGAACCCTTTGCAGGTGTTATGGCTTAATTGGCTGATTAGAGTGGGGCACTTTTAGCCTAGAATATTGCACCTTTTCCCAATATTCAAATTTCCTGAGATTCTGGATTTGGGGTTTTCATGAGCTGTAAGCCATAATCATCACAATTATGACAAGTCACGGCTTGAACTAACTTGCTTTGCATGTAATGAGTCTATCTCATATTTTAGTTTCACCTTTTAAGTTGCATTAGTGAAATAAATTAACTTTTGTACGATATTCACATTTTTCGAGTATCACCTGTATATATTTGGACACAGGCACAATTTTAAGTTTTTACAGGTATTTACCAAAACATATTCAAGCTATAGTTATATAATGGATATGGGCTGAAAGTGCACACTCTCAGGTTTAATTTCAGGGTATGCACATCCAAATCGGAGGAAGGGCTTAGGAATTACAGTTTTTAAGAATAGCCAACCCCCCCCCCCCCCCTTTTTCAAGGGACCAAAAGTAGTTGGACAATTTAATCAAAAGCTGTTTCGTGGCCAGGTGTGGGCTATTCCTTCATTATTTCTTCATCAGTTACAAAGGTAAAAGTTCTGGAGTTGATTTAAGGCTGGATTCACACCTATGCATTTTTAGTGCTTTTTACATTTTGCAGATTGGCGCTACAGTCCATTTAACATGCTTTCCTGTGGAACACGTTCTGTAGCGCAAATCTGCAAAATGCAAAAAGCACTAAACATGCCATAGGTGTGAATCAGGCCTTAGTGTGGTATTTGCATTTGGAATCTATTGCTGTGAACCTACATCATGCGTTCAAAGGAACTGCCCATGCAAGTGAAACAGGCCATTGTAAGGCCTCAAAAATTAAACAAATCCATCAGAGAGATAGCAGCAACATTAGGAGTGGCCAAATCAACAGTTTGGTACATTCTCTGGAAAGAAGAAGGCACTGGTGAGCCCAGCAACATAAAAAGGCCTAGACATCCATGGAAGACAACAGTGGTGGATGATCCCGTACAACAAACAAGAGGTCCACGCTGCTCACAGGTGACCCGGCTCCAACAGTATGATCTCCTCACTGCAGGGTGCTCGCCCAGTCCCAGCTGAAGCAATAATGAAAGGAAAGTCCGGGTGGCTGCCCATCAAACTGAGATCCAAACATCTTTATTCACATAAAACCATGAAGGAGCACCACATGTACAAGTAAGGGAGACACGGCTTACATGTTTTGCACACAAATTGTGCTTTATCAAAGCCCATTTGTTTCATCTATGAACTAGTAATTTATACCTAGCCAGACCCTCCCCCCCGTGGGGGTGTCAGCAGGTTAATGAATTAAATGTTGGATTTTACAGGTAATTATGAGTGCGGGGTTAACAACTGTCCATGTTGCCCCTTCATCTTAAAGGGAGATAAATTTCGATCTACAAACAATAATAGAGAATTTACCATTACGAAACTGTAATACCAGGAATGTTTTACATCTAATTACATGTAGATTATGCTCTATTCAATATATTGGCAGGCCTACGAGAAGGCTGAGAGATCGCCTCAAGGACCATTCATACAATATAGAAAAGGAGCATGGTACCAATGCGGTGAGACATTTCAATAATGCTCATAGGGGTGATATCTCTGCCTTACAAATACAGGGCATTAAAAAAGTTGTAGTCTCTAGAAGAGGTGGAGATTTGTTCAGAACCCTCGGCAAACGCGAGGTGCTCTGGATATTTCACGTTCAAACCAGAATTCCATCAAGGTTAAATTTTGAATGGGACCCATTACTATGATTGACGTACTACAAGAACTGTGAACCATTTGATGAATATTTTCGTTATAACATGTCTATATATGGATCACAGTGAAGATATTATATGCATCAACATGGTAATTTGTTTTTGGATTGTTCTCATATTTTCAGCTATTGGTAATCCTCTATTGCCATATTTTGCTCTTCTTAGCCCTTGTACACACGGTCGGACATTCCGACGACAAATGTCTAATCGGACCGTGTTGTCGGATAATCCGACCATGTGTGGGCTTCATTGGACTTTTTCCGTCGGAATGTCCGACCAACAAAGTTTGAGAACTGGATATAAAAATTTTCCGACAACATGATCCGATCGGACTTTGTCCGATCGTTTGTAGAGAATTCCGATCGGACAAAGTGCCACGCATGCTCAGATCAAATTCCTAGACCAAAGCTATTGGTTGCTAGCCTGAACGTAGTCCCGTCGTAACTAAATAACGTCATCACGTTACATACGATCGGATTTTTCAACAACTTTGTCCGACCGTGTGTATGAAACACCAGTTTTGGACAAAATCCGACGGATTTTGTCGTCTGAATGTCCGACTGTCTGTACAAGGGCTTAGTGCTCCTTTTTGTGACTCTGTTTTTTTGTTTGTTTTTTGTCCAGCATGCAGAGCAATTTTATTTATTTTTTTCTCCACCTTGTTTTGTTCAGCTTACAGAGTATTTTTAGTCCAGCATGCAGAGCATTTCTTGGTGTCATTTTGACAAAATGACAGTAACATGGAAGAAAAATAAAGATTCTTATCCTTGTGTAAAGCTTTATTAATGAAGGGGAAGTGAAGTTTTACAGTATATGCTGTGTTGAAAAAGCTTTTGCGAAAATCTGATTACATCAGAAGGCTCCGAACTGCGACCCATGGGTCAGATGCAGCTCTTTGCTTACCTAAGTCTGGCTCTTGGCATTATTCCTCCCGCTGAAACCATTGATGGGGCACTATTATGATTTGACAGAAGACAGAAGCAGCCGGGTGAATTCTGCAGTGTTTAGAGATATACTGTCAGCCCAGATTCAGCCAAATGCAGTAAAGTTGATTGGACGGCGCTTCACATTACAGATGGACAATGATCTAAAACACACTACAAAAGTGACCCGGGAGCTTTTGAAGGAAAAGAAGTGGAATATTCTGCAATGGCCGAGTCAATCATCTGATCTCAATCCAATTGAGCATTTCACTTGCTGAAGGCAGAAACAAAGAACTGAAGACAGCTGCAGTTAGAGCCTGGCAAAGCATCAGAAAGGAGGACAGACAGTCTTTGGTAATGTCTATGGGTTCCAGACTTCAGGCAGTCATTGCCAGTAAAGGATTCTCAACAAAATATTAAAAATGATTTTTTTTTCTGATTCTAGTAATTTGTCCAGTTGCATTTGAGCCCCTGAAAATGGGGGGACTGTTTATAAAAATGGTTGCAGCTCCTAAAATGTGTACATGGACCTAACTGTATATGTTTCCTTATACAGTGGAACCTTGGTTAACAAGTAATGCGGTTAACGAGCGTTTTGAAAGAGGAGCATCTTTTTTTTTTTTTTTTTTAAATCCTGACTCGGTTTGCGAGTGTTGTCTCGCAAAACAAGCAGAATTCAAGCTAATGTGGTGTGCAGTACCGCATTTGGCCAGGGGCACCAGTGACACTCAGGAGCGGTTCAGAGGCATTTGGGAATACTCTGAATCACTTGGAAATACTCGGAAACACCAGCTGAGATGTCCCCGAGTATTTTCGAGGCTCTCCGGCTCCCCCCCACCCCTGGCTACATGCGGTATTGCATACAATTGACGTCAATGTGGAACGAATTATCTTAGTTTCCATTGACTTCTATGGGGAAACTCGCTTTGATATGCGAGTGCTTTGGATTACAAGCATTCTCCTGGAACGGATTATGCTCGTAATCCAAGGTTCCACTGTATATATTTTCTGTACATGTGAGAGGTGAGCGCTGCACTGTTTTTTTTATGATTTCATTTCCTTTACTAACTAAAGGTGCCCAATCCTTTATAAGCTAATTCAGATAATCAATTAAATTGTAACGCATGACATGTTAGGTATCTATTTACTCGTCATAACGTCATCTTTTATATTTTAACATAAATTGTGTATTATATTGTGCTTTGTCCAAGAAAATTCATTAACCACTTCCCCCGGGTTGACGTCATATGACGTCTCTGTGGCAATATCTGGATGATGAGTACAGCTACAGGCACCATCCAGATATCTTTTTTTTAGCAGGCAATTCCCTGCAATATAAAAGCCATCATACCGGCTGTTTATCCGATTGATTGCTTTTAGTCGTGTGCTATTAGTTTTGTTCTGAATTCATTTTTTTAACAAATTTCGACAAATTCCTTAATTCGGAAATATCCAAATGAACCAAAACCAGTTTAACAATTTTTCCGAATATTTGAAAATTTGAATGTTCGAAAATTCAGAAATCCGAAAAATTTTAAAATCTGAAATAACTAACTAATAATAACATAACTACTACTAACTATTAAACTATAGGTATTGGAATTTCCTTTCAAATTTGGCTGTTAGTAAACATAACAAATACAAATTTATCCGAAGTTGCAAATTGCCCAAAATAACGAATGCTGAATCTAAACGAATGGAACGTAACAAATTATTAATAATAAATAACAATAATAATAATAATAATAATAATAATAATAAAAGTTTTTTATTATTATTATAATTATTATTATTTATTATTAATTTGTTCCGTTCCATTTTTTTAGATACCGCATTCGTTAATTTGGATTATTCGTAACTTCGGATACATTTTTATTCGTTGCGTTCACTAACAGCCAAATTTTAAAGGAAATTACAATACTGATAATTTAATAGTTAGTTATTATTAGTTAGTTAGTTATCCTTACGAATATTCAGATTTTCTTACTTATTTTCAGATTTTCAAATTTAGGTATTGCGAGCATAACGATTGTCTCAAAAACAAAAACAAAGTACGAAAACGAACACATTTTTTCAGCAGTGCACATGTCTAATTGCTTTAACAGGTGGCGGGAGGGGACGTTCCCCCCGTCACCCTCCGGTGCTTCTCCGGTCTCGCCCTGTGCGATCGGGGAGCCGGAGAATGAATCCGCCAGCAGCAGTGGTTTACCATAGAGCTGACCGTGGACTAGATGGTCCTCAGCCATCTCTATGACCCTCGGAGGCCAGAAGAGACATCATGATGTCACTTTTGGCACTGGCAGATGTAAACACTGCCATTTTTTTTTTGCTTTTTGTTTTTTGTTTTTTTTTTGCTGGGAAGCCTGAGATCGATTTTTTTGTTATTTTTTTTTATCTCAGGCTTTCCAGCATAGAAGAGAAATGTGGGAACTTATAGACCCCGGATCTCTCTGTAACAAGGACCTGTCATGCCTTATTCCTATTACAAGGAATGTTCCCTTCCTTGCAATAGTAATAAAAGTGCTAAAAAAAAAAAAAAATTTAAGGGAAAGTGTAAAAAAAAGTAAAAAAAAATGTAAAGCCCCTCGTGGTCGCAGGCAAAAGTGAATGCAAACGTAGTCCCCCCCCCCCCGCAAATGTAAATGGCATTCAAACCACACGTGAGGTATCACTGCAATCGTCAGCCGTTGTAGACGCGGTCGAACATTCCGACAACAAAATCCGTCTGATTTTGTCTGACGGATTGTGTCCCAAACTTGTGTTGCATACACACGGCCGGACAAAGTTGTCGGAAAATCCGATCGTACATAACGTGATGACGTTATTTCGTTACGATGGGACTACGTTCAGGCTAGTAGCTAATAGCTTTGGTCTAGGAATTTGATCTGAGCATGCGTGGCACTTTGTCCGATCGGAATTCTCTACAAATGATCGGACAAAGTCCGATCGGATCATGTTGTCGGAAAATTTTATAGCCCAGCTCTAAAACTTTGTCCGTCGGATATTACGACGGAAACAGTCCAATGAAGCCCACACACAGTCGGATTATCCGACAACACGGTCCAATCGGAACATTTTCCGTCGGAATGTCCGACGGTGTGTACAAGGGCTTAGAGCGAGAGTAATAATTCTAGCACAAGACCACTTCTGTAACTCTAAGCTGGAATCCTGTACAAATTTGAAAGTCTACCCTATGGAGATTTTTAAGTAACAAAGTTTGGCGCCATTCCCATGAGTGTGCGCAATTTTAAAGCGTGACATGTTAGGTATCTATTTACTCGACGTAACATCATCTCTCACAATATATTACAAAAATTAAATATTGTGTTTTGTTTTATTTCATTCATGGAAGTGTTTCCCCTCCACAAAAAATAAAAAAAATCGCATTTTAAAAATTGCTGCGCAAATACCGCATGACAAAAAAAAAATTGCAACAACCACCATTTTATTCCGGAGAGTATGTTGGAGAATGTTGGATTTGGCCTGGGTGGGAACTGGTTAAGACCCCAATGTGGCTGTTCCATCTTCTGGTTCGATTTGCTGAGTATTGATGATGGCGGGTACAGAACACATCAGACGTCATCTAGGAATAAACAAATTAATATCGCTGCGTGAACAGAACAATAAAAAGTACAATACTCCATTGATAGGAATTATCTCCCCGTGAGATCAGACATATGGTACACAAGCCACGCACACAAGCTACTTCATTCCACGTTTGTTTTCATCTGTTGATTATTTGTAGACAGTCAACAAAGGCAGACATATGTTGGGAGGTAATTTGTATTCACTTTATAGAAAAGACATACAATGTAAAAAAACAAAAAAACAAAACAAAATCATTCAACCAATTTGCGGAGAAGGTTTTGTTTTTTGTTTAGTTTTCGAGCCTTTATTTCCCAGAAGGCACAACGGGCTTATGTCACAAAACTAAAATTTCAGGATAAGGATCTTTGTTTTTAGGGGAAAAAAATGACAGTTATTTTCATCCCAGCCCATTGAGATTAATAAAAATTGCGTTTGAAAAACCACTGCGCAAATATATAGTGACATAAAAAAAAAATTGCAAAGATTGCCATTTTATTCTCTAGGTAGGGTCTCTGCTAAAAAAAATAAAAAAATAAAAAAATTATAATGTTTTGGGATTCTAAGTAATTTTCAAGCAAAAAATACAGATTTTTATATGTATATGTAAACAAAAAGCGCCAGAAAAGGGCTGGAAGTAGTTAAGCTAAAGAAAATAAGTCCTGGCTGTCAAAATGACAGCTGGCAATTGCCAATAATGGGGCTTTGGGGGGAAGTTGCTGGCCATATTAATGACACCCTTAACTATTTATATTAATTTTTTTTCGATATATGTGCAAGCCCAGTGTCCACAACACATCAATTTGCCCCAACAGCCTCCCCAATGAGCACCCCTCCATCCCAATGGACCACTATCACGGCTATTGTAAGGCCATTGGAGAGATCTTCTGGTGGTCATATTGTAACCACCATCCAAAGTCCGCCATGATTCAAAAATCAATACTCACTTTGCAATGGAAATTATATTAAAATTAGACAAGCCCCGGCTTTCCCCTCTACAAGAATGACTTTTCTACAGGACAAAATTAAAAGTTAGACCAAGCAAAATCTTCCCATCCCTTAAATTCATTAAAGGACCAAATTGGCATTTATTAATTTCCTTTCTTCTGAACTGTGCTCCCTGCTCGACAAACCTTCGAGGACACCGAAGACACCGATTTAATTACCCTGCACGCCTCCGTCCACAGATGTGACAGTAATGAGAGGGAAAGAGGAGCGCTGTCTCTCTGTACGTGTGGAAGAAAGGACAGATGAAGACATGGAATTCAGAGAGGTGTCAGGGACTGAGCAACTATTTGATGATCTAAGCGGTTCGGAAAGTACGCAAGGGGAATATCACATGCAATACAGTAAGCTAGGTTTAAATTATCTTTATTTGCGGCATACAGCGCTACCCAAAAAAATATATATTGGAAAAAAATTAATTTATACGATAAGACATAATCTATGCAAATAAAAATAAGTACGTTACTACATAAATATATTTATTTGAAAAAAATTATTATACTATTTTTTTTGTATGTGTTATTTATTTTATGTCATATTTTTAGGTTATATAATATTATATATTGTATTTTATTAAAAAAAATACACTATGTATTATACTATTTTTTTTTATGTGTTATTTATTTTATGTAATATTTTTAGGTTATATAATATTATATATTGTACTTTTTTTTTTAAATACACTATGTATTATAAAAATTTTTTAAATGTGTTATTTATTTTATGTAATATTTTTAGGTTATATAATATTATATATTGTATTGTGTTAAACAAAAAAGACATTATTATTTACTCCCTTTTTTAACTGGTAATATATTTCTATATATTTTAATATAATATTTTTTATATAATATATATATATATATATATATATATATATATATATATATATATATATATATATATATATATATATATACATACATACACACACATATACATATATACATATATATATAGAGAGAGAGAGAGAGAATTACTATTACGATTGATCGATTGATATCTCCCACTAGAGGTAATTTTCTTACTTCCTGTATTGGTGACCACACAGAAAGCAAATTCGGATATACAGTATCTCACAAAAGTGAGTACACCCCTTACATTTTTGCAAATATTTTCTTCTATCTTTTCATGTGACAACAATGAAGAAATAACACTATGTCTACAATGTAAAGTAGTGAGTGTACAGCTTGTATAACGATGTAAATTTTCTGTCCCCTCAAAATAACTCAACACACAGCCATTAATGTCTAAGCCGCTGGCAACAAAAGTGAGTACACCCCTAAGTGAAAATGTCCAAATTGGGCCCAAAGTGACAATATTTTGTGCAGCCACCATTATTTTCCAGCACTGCCTTAACCCTCTTGGGCATGGAGATCACCAGAGCTTCACAGGTTGCCACTGGATTCCTCTTCCCCTCCTCCATGATGACATCACAGTGCTGGTGGATGTTAGAGACCTTGCGCTCCTCCACCTTCCATTTGAGGATGCCCCACAGATGCTCAATAGGGTTTAGGTCTGGAGACATGCTTGGCCAGTCCATCACCTTTACCCTCAGCTTCTTTACCAAGGCAGTGGTCATCTTGGAGGTGTGTTTGGGGCCGTTATCATGTTGGGATACTGCCCTGCGGCCCAGTCTCCGAAAGAGGGTATCTGCTTCAGTATGTCACAGTAAATGTTGACATTCATGGTTCCCTCAATGAACTGTAGCTTTCCAGTATCGGGATATATATATATATATTTTCTGTACTGATAGTCTATTTTTTGTTACCAGCTACTGTTTTCTTTTATAACAAATACTTGAGAAGTGGATCCTGAAGAAGCCCTTATTTTGGCTGAAATGCGTCGATCCAGACCCATACATCCTCTGGGATTCATCCCCATGAGTTAAGTTTAGTTATGTACTGTATGTTAACAATGTGTAACATAGGACACTTTTTTAGAGGATTTTTTTTCCTCTATGATTTTTAGATTTTATTTATAAATAAAATGTACCTTTTTTTTTTATGGACCAATTTTGAATAACTATTAGCATTTGGGCACATTAAAATCCCCATCTCCCATGCAGACCTTGTGTTAGGAGATTCATGGGAAATATTTCTCTTTCCACTAAAAAAATAATGAGTTTTTATTTTATTAAATTTTTTTATTTAATTTTTTTAAATAGAATTCTCAGATACAAAAATGTTCCCAGTACTTATTAATTGATTGTGCCTTTTGCAGAACAAAGTGACCATACGTGTCCGCTTCTGACAGGATCCAGTCATTGAGGAATTTCCTTGTTCTAATTAAATTAATTCTGTGACAATGTGTTTCATCTCAAAAGTTTAATTATACGAGTCCCGATCTTCATTTCACCGCACATCTCCCTGTCATACCTGAGGCCCAAAGGCCTTACTTGTTTTAATTAGCATTTGACCTCTGCTTTGAAGTTATTTGAGAAAAAGATTACTTACCTTCAGGTGACAAAGCACAGCCGATACTGGTGATCCAGAAACAGTTATCTTATTTTTATTGTATTATTATTATTATTATTATTATTATTGTCATTATTATTATTTTATTATTATTATTATTATTATTTTTAGTAGTAGTAGTAGTAGTAGTAGTAGCAGTAGTAGTAGTAGTAGTAGTAGTATTTATTATTGTTGTTATTATTATTACTGTTGTTATAATAAATACATAGTAGTATTATTTAATATTATTGTTATTATTATTATTTAACAAAAACAACAACAATAATAACTACTACTACTACAACGTAATAATAATAATAATAATAATAATACATAGTAATAATACTACTATTATGTAATAGTAGTAGTATTATGTAGTATTATTATGTATTATTATTATTATTATTATTATTATGTATTCTTCTTTTTCTTCTTCTTATTATTATTAATATTATTATTATTATTATTATTATTATTATTATGTAGTAGTAGTAGTAGTGGTGATACGTAGTAATAGTAGTAGTAGTAGTAGTAGTAGTATGTATTATTATGTAGTATTAGTAATACTACTACTACTACATAATAGTAGTATTATTATTATGTAGTAGTATTATGTATTATTATTATTATTATTATTATTATTATTATTATTATTATTAATAATAATAATATTATTATTATTCATAATACATAATACTACTACATAGTAATAATACTAATATTATTTAGTAGTAGTAGTATTACTACTACTACTACTACTATAATAATAATAATAATAATAATAATAATAATAATGATACATACATACTACTACTACTACTACTCATACTACATACTACTACTACTACTATATAATAATAATCATCATCATCATCATCATCATAATACTATATACTATTACATAATAATAATAATAATAATAATAATAATACAGCATAATAATACTACTACATATTATTATTAATAATAATAATAATAATAATAATAATAATAATAATAATACTATTATTAGTAGTAGTAGTATCTATTATTATTATAAATTTAGACTATACCAAAAAGCACCATAGTGTTCTGATGTATAATGACATCTAGATCTAGTGATGATTAGAGCCACTACATCTTATGTACATGTGATGTGTAACATCCCTCTATACTCCCCTCCTGTTTAGTGCAAGTTAGGACCATACTATCTCCTGGTAAAAACGGGTGGGCATAACCAGCGAAACCATTTAGGTTTCTTTACACTGCCTTTCCCACCTGCTATGAAGGAGGATCCTTTCGGACTTGGTGCAATGCATGTGAGGGTTGGACTCTACTGATGACACATCATCAGCACTATGATGGTCGGAGTATGCATATAGGATTGTGGAATATTCCAAGGCTTTCACTCTTATTCTGCTGTAGATCCTATATGTGGAACTTATTCTGCTGTGGATGCTCGATGTGGAAAAATACTTTGATTTTATTTATTTAAGGGACTTACTTAGCGCTGTCAACTTATGCTGTGCTTCACATACAGTATATATTGTACATTCAGACCAGTCCCTGCCCCCAAGGAACTTACAATCTAAGGTCCCTAACTCATTCATACATACACATAGTAGGGACAATTAAGACAGGTGCCAATTACCTTACCAGCATTGCTTTGCAGTGTGGGAGGAAACCAGAGAACCCAGGGAAATACACCCAGGCACAGAGAGAACATGTAAATTCCAGGCAGGGTGGGCGCAGCCCCACACAGGCCACGCTGATTTCAAACAGTGACAGTTAGTATGGGGAGCATCTCCCCATTTTGCTGTCACAGAGAATGCGGGGAGATCAGGCAGCGGGTTCAGCGTTGGGAATGCGTTACATGTTCCACCCCAAAAACAGGTGGAGCATGTAACATGTTCCCAGAGGTGAACTTATCCTTTAACCATTTAATGAGCGCCCCACAGGAGATTTACTGCTACAGGGTGGCCTGTGCAGAATCGCGTATACAGTATATATCTAATTCTGCACTTCCACCTGCAGGAGGTGCATGCATGATTACTCACACAGAAGCCGATCTGCGGGTGTCGGGCGCTGGATGTCTGCTCGCACCTGCCGATCGTTGGGCAGAGACACAGAACGGAGCTCGGCCTATGTAAATAAGGCAGATCTCCATTCTGACAGGGGGGAAAGTAATGGATTTTGCGTCCCTGCAAATCAAGGAGTAAAATCACATCCCTTAGTGAAAGCAGCTCACTGTACACAAAAACACTGGCTATAAAACACATTTAACCCTTTGATCGCCCCAGCCAGTGTCATTAGTACAGTGACAGTGCATATTTTTAGCACTGATCACTGTATGGGTGTCACTGGTCCCCCAAAAAGTGTCAGATTGTCGCTGCAATATCGCAGTCCCTCTATAAGTCGCTGATCACCGCTATTACTGGTATAAATAAATAAAAATGCCAATATATATATAACCCATAGTTTGTAGACCGTATAACTTTTTTTTTTTTACTTTTTTTTTTATTGGATGTGTTTTATAGCAGAAAGTTCCAAATATTTGTTTGTTTGTTTTTTTTTTTCAAATCTGTCTGTCTTTTTTTGTTTATAACGCAAAAAAACCCCAAAAAACAAAACATTAAAAAAAAGCTAGGGTTATCAAATACCACCAAAAGAAAGCTCTATTTGTGGGGGAATAAAAAAAGGACGTGAACTTTATTTGGGTACAACGTCGCACGACCGCGCAATTGTCAGTTAAAGTAACGCAGCGCCGATTTATTATCCAGTAGGAATTACTGTATTTATTGGCGTATAACACTCACTTTTTCACCATGAAAATCGGGTGCAAATAGCCTGTGCGTGTTATACGGCAATACAAAAATTCAAGTTTTTCCTGAAACTTCCCTCTTAAAATGAATGTGCGTGTTATACACCTGTGCGTGTTATACGCCGATAAATACGGTATCTTGCACACCACCCAGCGGTGGTTGGTGCTCACACAACCTGGCCCCCTCACTCACAGTAGAGGTGCAGTAGGGGGAAGACGACGAGGTGGTGGTGTTGATTCACTGCTGGATCCCGGGTAGGGCTCCTGGAAAAGCCTGTTGCTGCTCCTTCACCTGTTGCTCCTCGCTGCACATGGCCCGCAGCTTGCAGAGGGAAGATTCGGGGGCCGCTGCGTCTCCTCCCGGCCGAACAGGAAGTGGGTCCTGAGACCCAATTGGCCGGGGAGTCCTAAGACTCCCTGGCGGATTGGGTCTCAGGACCCGCTTCCTGATTGGCTAGGAGGAGAAGCAGAAGCAGGAATATTCATTTAATTTAATATTAATTTGCTAATACCACAAAAGTGGGTGGGCTTGGGGCGCAGTGCACCCTTTTTTGAAGCCAATTAGAGCCTCAGGCTCTAATCATGTGCTTTAAAAAAAAAAACACATTAAAATCCATGCGTCTGGCGCCCTGCACAATGATTAGGGGCCGGGCGCATGGATTGGGGGGGGGCAGCCTTAATGAGTGGGCCGCCACTGATACCACCATACCACTAACCAGCACTGAATGGAAGGGAAGAATGGAGGGATGTAAAAAAATCACATGTACCACATTACCTTCCCTGAGTCCTCCATGTATTTTTTTTGTGTATTTTCCTTGCAGGGAAGTGGGAATTTGATCATTCAGCTGCAGGACTTCACACTCCCCACAGTGCACACACAGGGGGGAGAAGGGCAGGAGGAGGAGGAGCAGATCATCTCTCTTCTCTCCCATCCATGCGAGGGAGGGGGAGGGGGAACTGTCAGTGCAGGCTCAGGGCTGTATGAGAGACACAGTCTCCACTCAGAGTCCTGCTGAGGAGACACTGATAGGCAGTACTGATAGACGTCACTGATAGGCAGCATTGATAGACGTCACTGATGGGCAGCACTGATGGATGGCACTGATAGCATCATTGAAAGATGGCACTGATGGGCAGCACTGATGGGCACTGATAGGCAGCATTGAAGAGCACTAATAGGTGGCACTGATGGGCACTGATAGGTAGCATTGATTTCAACCCCATAGATCTCAACCCCATAGAAAACCCTTGGAGGGAGTTGAAAGTCCGTGTTGCCCAGCGGCAGCCCCAAAACATCACTGCTCTAGAGGAGATCTGCATGAAGGACATGGAGGCCAACATACCAGCAACAGTGTGTGACAACCTTGTGAAGACTTATGCCGCGTACACACGATCAAACAATCGGGTGGAAAAGTCCGGCAAACTCAAGTCCGCCGGACAATCCCCCCGTGTGTAGCCTACGGCGGACTTTTTTTACCCGAAAGTACGGCGGACTTAGAAAGTAGTTTTGCACTCCAATCTTCCCGCCGGACTAGCATTTCGGCGGACAATCCGGCCGTGCGTATGCCAGTCCACCGTACTTTTGAAATAAACGGACTTTTCCCGCCCGGAAAAAAGTCCGCTCATTTTGAGCACCTCTCCAGGTAGGCGGGGCCCGCAAAGGATGCGTCGTTGGCCCCGCCACGTGGTATGGACTTAAAGGGGAACGCCAACGCCGAAAAAATCGGCGTGGGGGTCCCCCCCAGGTCCACATCAAACCCTTGTCCGAGCACGCTACGGGGCCGGCCAGGAAAGGGGGGGACGAGCGATCGCCCCCCCCCCCCTTGATCCGTACCAGGCCGCGTTCCCTCAACATGGGGGGGCACCTTGGCCCCATGTTAATGAGGACAAGGGCCTCTTCCCGACAACCCTGGCCGTTGGTAGTCGGGGTCTGCTTATCGGATACCGGCCCCCCACCCTATGTGAATGTGTATGGGGTACAATGTACCCCTACCCATTCACCTGTAAAATAAAGTACAAAAAAACACAACACACAAGGGTTAAAATAGTTTATTGCACAGCTCCGGGGGTCTTCCGTCTTCGGGGGTCTTCTCGCCGGACTCCTCCGCTATCTTCTTCTAGCTCTTTTACTAGCGGAGGAGCCCGGCTTTCTTCCTCGCCACCACCGCCCTCTTCTTCTGACTTCGGGGGTTTTGTCCCCCTCTTCTTGTCGGTTCTTCTTGCCGGGCCACCGCGCCTTGTTCTAGCTCTTTTACAGGCGGTCTTCTGTCGCCGCTGTCGTCGCCGCCTTCTGTTCTTCTCTTCTTCTCTTCAGATGTTGCCTCATCGCTCCCTCCGCTCACAATGACGGGGACCGGGCGCGCAGCGACTTATATAGGGACATCACCGGATGATGTCCCCGCCCAGTATGATGTCACAGTCCCAGAGGTGCTGGGACTCAAAATGAGCGGACTTTCCTCCGCATGTGTGGGCGAGTCCGTTCATTTCAAAAGTAGGGCGGATAGTACGCCGTATTAGTCCGCTGAAATAGTGCCATGTGTGGGCATGTAGCCCGTTCGGAAAGTCCGGCGGACAGTCCGGCGGGAAGTCCGCCGGACTAAGTCTGCCGGATAGTCGGCTACGTGTGTACGCAGCACTACAGAAAACGTTTGAACTCTGTCATTGCCAACAAAGGATATATAACAAAGTATTGAGATGAACTTTTCATATTGACCAAATACATATTTTCCACCATAATTTGCAAATAAATTCTTAAAAAAATCAGACAATGTGATTGTTTGGATTTGTTTCCACATTTTGTCTCTCATAGTTGAGGTCTACCTATGATGACAATTACAGGCCTCTCTCATCTTTATAAGTGGGAGAACTTGCACAATTGGTGGCTGACTAAATACTTTTTTTGCCCCACTGTATGTGTTCAGTTAGAACTCACCTGGAGTTCGATGTAAAATTCGATTCGAATTTCAGTCCGAATTTCCGAAATTCCACCAAATTTAGTTTAGTTATTTGGAGCATTCGGTAAAATTTGTTTATATTGTAATTCGGTATTCGGATATATCCGAATCTCAGAATAATGAAATATTTGGCCTAATATTAACTGGAATTGGAACTGCACTTGTCTACTATTTTTCCCAGAGTAGACCATTCATAACAATGAGATGTTGCAATTGTGTAGATATTCGTACATTTTCTGCGCTATAGCTGTGTTTTGTGCTTCTTATTAGATATATTTAATCAGAGCTTTCTGTGATATTCAATCTACTCGGTCCCGAAGAAGCGGGACCGGGCGCTCCCGTGAAACGCGTAGACCAACCTACTATTGATCACGTATATCAAAGCTCTGTATTATGTGTATATTTTACTTGTGTGTTGTACGGTACATGTTATACCTTTTTTAGTGTACATTTTGAATAAAAATGTTGTATTTTTACAAAACAATTTAGTGCTTACTGGGCTCTCATGGACATATTTAACCGCTTCAATACCAGACACTTTCACCCCCTTCCTGCTCAGGACAATTTTTAGCTTTCAGTGCTGTCGCACTTTGAGCGGTCATGTAACACTGTACCCATATGAGATTATTTTTTACACAAATAGAGCTTTCTTTTGGTGGCATTTAATGACCACGGTTTTTTTTTTTTTTTTTTTTTGCTAAATAAAGGAAAAAAATTCAGAAAATTAAAAATATATATATATGTTTTTCTTCATTCCTGTTATAAAATTTTGCAAATAAATCATCTTTCTTCGTAAATTTAGGCCAAAGTGTATTCTGCTACATTTCTTCAGTGAAAATAACCTAAATCAGCGCATATTATTTAGTCTGTAGGAAAGTTTATAGGGTCCAAAGTTGCTCGGCCTTCTGACGCTGTAGCCAAATTACATTTTTATTTTATTTATTTATCTTTATATTTTATTTATTTTTTTTATATATTTTTCAACACAAATAGAGCTTTCTTTTGGTGGCATTTAATGACCACTGGGGTTTATTTTTTATTTTTTTGCTAAATAAAGGAAAAAAATTCAGAAAATTAAAAAATATATATATGTTTTTCTTCATTCCTGTTATAACATTTTGCAAATAAATCATCTTTCTTCGTAAATTTAGGCCAAAGTGTATTCTGCTACATTTCTTCTGTGAAAATAACCTAAATCAGTGCATATTATTTAATCTGTAGGAAAGTTTATAGGGTCCACAGTTGTTCGGCCTTCTGACGCTGTAGCCAAATAACATTTTTATTTTATTTATTTATTTTTATATTTTATTAATTTTTTATTTATTTTTTCAACACAAATAGAGCTTTCTTTTGGTGGTATTTAATCACTGCTAGTTTTTTTAATTTTTTGCTAAAAAAAAAAAGTTTTAAAAATTTTGAAAAAAAAAAAGGTTTTTCTTAGTTTCTGTCAGAAAATGTTGTAAATAAGTAATTTTTCTCCTTCACTGATGGGCACTGATGAGGTGGCAATGATATGCGGCACTGATTATTTTTTTTTTATATATTTACTTTTACTTACTGTAAAAAATTCGACAAATGCCAGACAATATCTTGAATAATATCTTGAAACACATATCATGTAATTTATCATGTTAACATGTTTATTCCCATCCTCTCCACTAGCTAAGTAAAGGGGGAAGAGCGGGAAGAACAAAAAAGAAAACATAAAAGAAAGAAATCAAAAAACAAAACAAAGAATCCTAAAAAAAAGGGAGCTAGGAGAGGACCTAGGATGAATATAGAGGTAAAGCTGTCGGGAGGATGCAGAAACACTAAAATGAATTTAGTATTATTCAGGAAATCGTATTCTGACTTTTAAAGTCTGAAATTATTTAATAAAATAGCCTATTATTCTTAAATTCAAACCATTTTGCCCACATCTCGAGATTTCCTGGTCAGCCCTTTATTTCTGCAAGTTATTTCTTCCAATTAAACGAAGCTCGTCAACCCTTCGTAGCCACTGTGAGATAGCAGACATTAGGCGTTTTCCCCAGATTCGAGATTTACAAGCAGTAAACAAATATGGAGTCATAGACATCCTATATTGGTCTGTTGTTTTGTTTGTACAATGAAATAAAAAAAGTAAATGGTTCAGGTCGAATTGCTCGCCCCAATATCAGAGAAATCACCTTCGCCACTTCCCCCCTAAAATGTGCGGATCTTAGGGCAAGACCACCATTTGTGCCCATATGTAGCTCGATCTCCACATTACCTCCAGCATAGGGGCAAAGTTGGCACTGTGGCACTGATTGGTGTCACTGGGCACTGATAGGCAGTACTGATGAGCACTGAAAGGCAGCACTGATTGGTGTCACTTATGGGCACTGATTGGTGTCACTGATGGGCACAGACTGGCATCACTTGCTGGGCACTGCTAGGGCTGCATAGGCTGATAGGCGGCATCGATGGGTGGAACTGATGGGTGGCACTGATGGGTGGCACTGATAAGCAGGCACTGATGGTCACTGATTGGTGTCACTGATGTGCACTGATGGGCAGTACTGATGAGCACTGATAGGTGGCACTGATGAGCAGGCATTGATGAGCACTCAAAGGCAGCACTGATTGGTGTCACTGATGGGCACAGACTGGCATCACTTGCTGGCCACTGCTGGGGCTGCATAGACTGATAGGCAGCACTGATAAGCAGGCACTGATGGGCACTGATTGGTGTCGCTGATGGGCAGTACTGATGAGCACTGATGGGTGGCACTGATGAGCAGGCACTGATTGGCACTGAAAGGCAGCACTGATTGGTGTCACTGATGGCCACAGACTGGCATTACTTGCTGGCCACTGCTGGGGCTGCATAGACTGATAGGCGGCACTGATGGGTGGCACTGATAAGCAGGCACTGATGGGCATTGATTTGTGTCACTGATGGGCACTGATGGGTGGCACTGATGAGCAGGCACTGGTGGGCACTGAAAGGCAGCACTGATTGGTGTCAATGATGGGCACTGATTGGTGTCACTCATAGCCACAGACTGACATCACTTGCTGGCCACTGCTGGGGCTGCATAGACTGATAGGCAGCACTGATGGGTGGCACTTATAAGCATGCACTGATGGGCACTGATTGGTGTCACTGATGGGCACTGATGGGTGGTACTGATGGGCAGTACTGATGAGCACTGATAGGTGGCACTGATTAGCACTGATAGGCAGCACTGATTGGTGTCACTGATGGGCACTGATTGGTGTCACTGATGGGCACTGATTGGTGTCACCGATGGGCACAGCCTGGCATCACTTTCTGGCCACTGCTGGGGCTGCATAGACTGATAGGCGGCAATGATGGGTGGCACTGATAAGCAGGCACTGATGGGCACTGAATGGTGTCACTGATGGGCACTGATGGGGGGTACTGATGGGCAGCACTGATGAGCACTGATAGGTGGCACTGATGAGCAGGCACTGGTGGGCACTGAAAGGCAGCACTGAATGGTGTCACTGATGGGCACTGATTGGTGTCACTCATAGGCACAGACTGGCATCACTTGCTGGCCACTGCTGGGGCTGCATAGACTGATAGGCAGCACTGATGGGTGGCACTGATAAGCATGCACTGATGGGCACTGATTGGTGTCACTGATGGGCACTGATGGGTGGTACTGATGGACAGTACTGATGAGCACTGATAGGTGGCACTGATTGGCACTGATAGGCAGCACTGATTGGTGTCACTGATGGGCACTGATTGGTGTCACCGATGGGCACAGCCTGGCATCACTTTCTGGCCACTGCTGGGGCTGCATAGACTGATAGGCGGAAATGATGGGTGGCACTGATAAGCAGGCACTGATGGGCACTGAATGGTGTCACTGATGGGCACTGATGGGGGGTACTGATGGGCAGTACTGATGAGCACTGAGAGGTGGCACTGATGAGCAGGCACTGATGGGCACTGAAAGGCAGCACTGATTGGTGTCACTGATGGGCACTGATTGGTGACACTCATAGGCACAGACTGGCATCACTTGCTGGGCACTGCTGGGGCTGCACTATAATCAGGGCACTGATGATCAGTGCCTTGATTACCTGTTCAGCCCCCTGTGTGGAGATGCCGCTGATCGGCACTCCTCACCTCACACTCTGGCAGTGCAAGGCGAGGAGAGCCGATAAACGGCACTTTGGCATTTACATGTGACCAGCTGTGTTGAACACAGCCGATCACATGGGTAAAGGGCTTCGTCATCTGCCCTTTACTGAGATCAAGGGCACACTGTGTCTCTGGGACATGGCGCACCTGCTATTGCTGTGCCGCCCCCCGCGGTGAGTCCGGGCTGACGTCATATGACGTCGTCCTAGAACAAGAGGAGATCCTGCCCGCCATCATTTTACTATACGGTGAGTGGGAGGTGGTTAAAGTCCCGTTACCCTTCCGTTTGTTCTTGTTCACAAAATGAATTAACAGTTGAGCAAATATCACGTGACATACAAAAATGCGTCTACAGTACCATCATTTTTATTTTACCTTTGCTTTCAGAAAAATATCTGTTTGAGGGTTTTAGATAATTTCCAGCAAAAAAATCATATTTCAATACGAGGGCAAAAAATGTAAAAAAAAATTGCACTAGTGCAAGAAAAAATGCCCCGATAAGGGTTAAACTGTACAAACCGCGACCTTCGATCCTCTTGTGCCTACATGTGCTGCTTTGCTGAATCTGGCTTTTGGAAAAGTTGCAATACGAAGGAAAGCGGCTAATCCTGACATCATCTTCTAAATGTCTGGGGTCATAAATTAAAGGGGATGATGGGACTCAGCAGACATTGTCACAGTGAAGAGGATGAGTGATAGTAACGCTTAGTCAGCTTCAAAGTCTGCGTGACACCTGACCCCATAAATCCAGAAAATTGGAAATAGTCTGTAGCAGGCAAAATCAATCCATGCAGACGGCTTGTCAAAGGAATTCATCACCGGGGTCTTCCAATGGATCAAAAGTAAAGCGAAAACTGGACCTTGTCCATGTAGACTATGGGTTGGATTTTGTATCAACCTCCATGTATGGGTCCATGCACATACAGTGGGGGAAATAATTATTTGATCCCCATTCCAATTGTGTAAATTTGCCCAATTACAAAGACATGAAGGGTCTATAATTTGTATCATAGGAGTATTATGATAGAGACAGAATATTAACCAAAAATCCAGAAAAAACACTTAATATAAATGTTATAAATTGAGTCGCAGTTCAGAGTAAAATAAGTATTTTGATCCCCTACCAACCACCAATAATTCTGGTTCCCACAAACTAGCTGCAGTAGGTGCTCATGTGGTACACAGATTAGTCCTGTCAATTTAAGAAGGTGCTCCTAACGACAACTCGTGTGTGTATGTGTATAAAAGACACCTCTCTACGGAATCTCTTTCTTCCATTCGAACCTTACCATTATGGCCAAGACCAAAGAGCTGTCCAAGGAGATCAGGAACAAGAGTGTAGACCTGCACAAGGCTGGAATGGGCTACAAGACCATCAGCAAGAAGCTTAGTGAGATAGCGACAACTGGTGGCGCCATTATTCGCAAATGGAAGAAATACAAAATAACCATTAAATAGCCCTTGGTCTGGAGCTCCATGCAAGATATTGCCTCATGGGGTAAGGACGATCAGGAGAAAAGTGAGGGATCAGCCCAGAACTACACGGGAGGAGCTTGTGAATGATCTCAAGGCAGTTGGGACCACAGTCACCAAACAAACCATTGGTAACACAATACGCCGCCATGGATTGTAAAATCCTGCCGCGCCCTCATGGTCCCCCTCTTCAAGAAGGTACATATATAGGCCCATCTGAAGTTTGCCAATAAACATCTAAATGATTCAGAGAAGGATTTGGAGAAAGTGCTGTGATCAGATGAGACCAAATTGAGCTCTTTGGCATGAATTGAAGCTGTTTTTTGGACGAAGAAAAATGCTGACTAGGACCCTAAGAATACCATCCCTACAGTCGAGCACGGAGACGAAAACATTATGATTTGGGGCTGTTTCTCTGCTAATGGTAAAGGCTGACTTTGCCACATTGAAGGGCCAATGGATGGGGTCATGTATTGTAAAATCTTGGATGAGAACCTTCTTCCCTCAGCAAGAACACTGAAGATGCATGGGTCTTCCAGCATGACAATGACCCAAAACATACCACCAAGGCAACAGAGGAATGGCTCAAGAAGAAGCACATTAAGGTCATGGAGTGACCTAGCAGGTCTCCAGACCTTAACCCTATAGGAAATTTATGGAGGGAGCTGAAACTTCGAGTTACCAAGCTACAGCCAAGAAAACTTAAGGATTTTGAGAAGATCTGTAAAGAAGAGTGGACCAAAATCCCTCCTGAGATGTGTGCAAACCTGTGCAAAGTGTGGATCACCAATTCCTTGAGTATAAGGCCCTATTTACACTTATGATTTTTTTGCACGATTCGCTTGCGATTCCCCGTGCCATGCCATCGGAAGCCAATTCACTGGAATTCTATGGACGTTTGTCGTGCCAAAGAAGCTCCTGCACCCTTTTTTGGGCAACGAGCTTCATGCGTTTATTTCACGCGTGTTTTGTTGCAATTTCCAAGCAACAAACGAGGCGAAAACACATGGCTGAGATTAAGAATGTATGGTACCGAAACACGGTTGGCACGTTATGCCGGGATTTTAACCACTTCAATACGGGGCGCTTTCACCCCCTTCCTGCCCAGGCCAATCTTTAGCTTTCTGCGCTGTCACACTTTGAATGAAAATTGCGCGGTCATGTAACACTGCACCCACATTTATCTTCTTTTTTTTTACATAAATAAATAGAGGGTTTTTTTTTGTGACATTAAATGACCACTGCGGTTTTTTTTTTGTTTTTTGTTTTTAATAACGGAACAAATACTGAAAAAAAAAAAAAAAAATTATGTTTTTCTTCATTTCTGTTTTAAAATTTTCGCAAATAAATCATCTTTCTTCATAAATTTAGGCCAAAGTGTATTCTGCTACATTTCTCCAGTGAAAATAACCCAAATAAATGCATATTATTTGGTCTGTAGGAAAGTTATAGAGTCCCCAACCTATGGTATATACAGTATATCTGAAAATTACTCAATCTTGATGTACTGACAACCTATCTTATTTCTTGAGGGCCGAAAATGCCAGGGCAGTACAAATATCCCCCAAATTACCTCTTTTTGGAAAGTAGACAATCCAAGGTATTTAGCAAGAGGCCTGGTGAGTTTTTTAAAGTGCTAATTTCTTGTCACAATTTTTTGAAGAAGAAATTAAAAAAAAAAAATCACATTTTTTTTTTTTTTAACATACTGTCATTAGTGCAGTACAGCATCATCATATAACGGGTGTGGCAGTGATTAAGGACACTGACCGGTAAATGTTAAATAAATATATTATTATACTGTATATATATATATACTGTATATAATCACTTTTTATTTTTATTTTTTTATTATATTTTTTATTTATTTTTTAACACACAGTGACCAGAGGAATACAGTGTTTATACAAGTGAATTTCACTGTCATAAGCAATCATCAGTACTGAATGACACTGATTTGTTGTGATTATCTGAAAGGAAGCCATCCACTGTTTACAATTGTCATGTGATCTGCTGTGATTGGTCACAGCGATCACATGGTGCCAGCAGCAGGCCGGTACACTGATCACTCCTCCGCTGTGTACAGCCGACACAGCCGGTGACAGATCTTGCCGAAGCGCAGCCCAAGGCACGATCCTGGAGGACGTCATGACGTCCACCCGGATGGACGTCATGAATTCGAGGGGAGACTGCGAGATAGGCCTTCTCGTCCAACTTCAATTCCTCACAAATGCCCTTCTCGAAGAATGGTCAAACATTACCATTGACACACTCCTAAACCTTGTGGACGGCCTTCCCAGAAGAGTTGAAGCTGTAAAGGGTGGGCCAACTCAATATTGAACCCTACAGACTAAGACTGGGATACCATTACAGTTCATGTGCGGGTAAAGGCAGGCGTCCCAATACTATTGGTAATAGAGTGTATATAAATAGTGACCCTCCTACCAGAAGAAAAATTGTACAAAATAAATTGTAAGGATAAAAAAAAAAGAAATAAAAAAAAAAGAAGAAAAAATAAAAAAAGAATGAGAGAAAATGTAAGGTTACCTGGGGCATTGGCTGTGACCGACTGGGCTGACCTTAAAGCTTTAATAATTCGGGGACGCAATCAGCCTTCAATTACTGCCTGCGTGATAGCGTACAGAAAGACCTGATATTACGCTGTGACTGTGATCTTGATGAAGGCCACATTTATTTACAAGGCTCCAGAGACCTTCCAACCTCCTGCGACCTCTCATGGAATCAGACTAAGGTGAAGGTGGGCACGCTGGTGATGCTTCATGGTTGCTATGGAAACCACCATTCGCTCTTTTTTTTTTTTTTTTTGTAAAACCCTGATAATAAGAAATCATGAGGAAAAAAAAAAATATTACATTGTATTGTTGCTTCCCTTGATTGCATTGTAGTGATGTCATACCCATAAAGCATAAAGTCGTTGGAAGCCTACATTTAAAGTGACAGTACACAGCAATGTATTTTTCAGTTTTTAACCCTACTTTGTGTATTTATTTATTTATTTTTCATGGGGAAAAAAGCAAATTTAAAGTGACAGTACACAAGAATGTATGCATTTTATTTATTTATTTTTTTTTTTTTTCATAGATACTCAGGAAAAAGTCTGTTATACATTTTTTTTCTTGATTTTTTTGTAGAGTTCCTCCTTAAAATCTGTACCAGAACTTAAGAGACTAGTATGAATTATGGGGGAACCATAATTAACTATCTGACCTAAACTGCTTATATAGTTGGGGATTCCTGTCCATGTACTGTAAGTGAATAGGGCAAATGACATCACTTGTTGTTAAGGAAATGACAGTGCCTGCACCCGCAATGCTACAATTATACATGATGTTCAACGGGTAAATGTTTTGGGCAATGGGCGTTCGTCTGAACACCTGAACAGCAAAGGTTTGGTTTAGACTTGTGTTTGGACCGAACCTTAGGTTCACCCTCAACTGTCACAGACTCTGCAGGAAATGGTCAGACACCGTAGACACTCTGCAGGAGATGATGAGGCATGATGGGCACCAGGGCTGGACTGGGACAAAAAATTTGACCCTGGACTTCATCCAGACCAACCCACTTTAATTTTGAGTGTCCCCAACAGCATACCCCTTACATCAGAGTGTCCCCAGCAGCACCCCCCTTACATCAGCGTCCTTATCTGCAGCCCCCTTACATCAGTGTCTCCATCGGCAGTCCCCTTACATCAGTGTCTCCATCGGCAGTCCCCTTACATCATTGTCGCAAGCGGAAGTCTCCTTACATCATTGTCTCCATCGGAAGTCCCCTTACATCAGTGTCCCCATTGGAAGTCCCCTTACATCATTGTCTCCATCGGAAGTCCCCTTACATCAGTGTCTCCATTGGAAGTCCCCTTACATCAGTGTCTCCATTGGAAGTCCCCTTATATCAGTGTCTCCATCGGCAGTCCCCTTACATCAGTGTCTCCATCGGCAGTCCCCTTACATCAGTGTTTCCATCGGCAGTCCCCTTACATCAGGGTCTCCATCAACAGTCCCCTTACATCATTGTCTCCATCGGCAGTCCCCTTACATCAGTGTCTCCATCGGCAGTCCCTTTACATCAGTGTTTCCATTGGCAGTCCCCTTACATCAGGGTCTCCATCGACAGTCCCCTTACATCGTCTCCATCGGCAGTCCCCTTACATCATTGTCTCCATCGGCAGTCCCCTTACATCATTGTCTCCATCAGCTGCCCCCTTCACATCACAGTGTCCCCACAGGAACCCACTTACATCATTGTCTCCATCGGAAGTCCCTTTACATCAGGGTCTCCATCAACAGTCCCCTTACATCATTGTCTCCATCGGAAGTCCCCTTACATCAGGGTCTCCATCGACAGTCCCCTTACATCATTGTCTCCATCGGAAGTCCCCTTACATCATTGTCTCCATTGGAAGTCCCCTTACATCATTGTCTCCATTGGAAGTCCCCTTACATCATTGTCTCCATCGGCAATCCCCTTAAATCATTGTCACCATCGGCAGTCCCCTTACATCATTGTCTCCATCAGCAGTCCCCTTACATCATTGTCTCCATCGGAAGTCCCCTTACATCATTGTCTCCATCGGAAGTCCCCTTACATCATTGTCTCCATCAGCAGTCCCCTTACATCATTGTCTCCATCGGAAGTCCCCTTACATCATTGTCTCCATCGGAAGTCCCCTTACATCATTGTCTCCATCGGAAGTCCCCTTACATCATTGTCTCCATCGGCAGTCCCCTTACATCATTGTCTCCATCAGAAGTCCCCTTACATTAGTGTCTCCATCACAAGTTCCCTTCATCAGTGTCTCCATCGGCAGTCCCCTTACATCAGTGTCTCCATCGACAGTCCCCTTCACATCAGTGTCTCCATTAGCAGCCACCTTTGTATCAGAGTGTCCTCCGTCTCCTCCCTCTCCCACGTGTACTCACAGTTCTGAAGGCAGCACCTTGTTCCTCTCTCCAGTCATGTGATAAGGGACAAGTGATAAGGGGAGAGAATAAGGAAAGTCTGCCGGCGGTCTATCTCCCCCTGCAGGCTGGAAGGAGCAGAAAGTGGAATCCTCTCTCCAGCAAGTGTCGGCAGTTGCTCCTTGGTGACAGGATTGAAATCGCAATCACTCCCTGTCAGAGAGGAGCGGCTCCAGAACTGCACCTGACCTGCCCACTAAGCTATCAGCCCACCGGAAGACTCCTGGTAGTCCCAATGGCCAGTACATGCCTGATGGGCATGCTACAGGAGATGGCCAGCAAGTGAACGTTTTACTGAAGATGGTCAGACACAGTGGACACACTATAAGAGATGGTCAGACAAGCAAACATTTTACAGGGGATGGTCAGACACTGTGGACATGCTACAGGAGATGGCCAGACTGCGGACATTCTATAGGAGATGGTCAGAAATAGTGGACATTCTAGGAAATGATCAAACACCGTGGATACGCTACAGAAGATGGTTAGACACAGTGGAAAAACTACTTGACATGATCAGACACAGTGGACACTCTACAGGAGCCCGTCAGACTCTGCATATTCTCTACAGGGGATGGTCAGACACTGTGGACATACTACAGGAGATGGACAAACATTACAGACACTCAACAGGCGAAGGTCAAACACTGTGGACATTCTACAGATGGTCAGACACTGTGGACACAAATGGTGTTAAACCATATAGGAATGACTAATATTTAGATATTCAAAACATGTGCAAAATATACTTGAATGTGCAAAAACGTATAAAATATAAATACATACTACAGGAGATGGTCAACCATTGCAGACACTGAGGACACTTTATAGGAGATGGTCAGACGCTGAGAACACTCTACAGGAGATGGTCAGATACTGATGGACACTCTACAGGAGATGACCAGACACATTCTACAGATGGTCAGATACTGAGAACACTCTACAGGAGATTTTTAGACACTGTGGAAACTCTATAGGAGATGGTCAGACACTGTGGAAACTCTATAGGAGATGGTCAGACACTGTGGACACTCTACAGGAGATGGGCAGACACTGGAGACATACTACAGGAGATGGTCAGATACTGTGGACACTCTACAGGAGATGGTCAGATACTGTGGACACTCTACAGGAGATGGTCAGACACTGGAGACATACTACAGGAGATGGTCAGATACTGTGGACACTCTACAGGAGATGGTCAGACACTGGAGACATACTACAGGAGATGGTCAGATACTGTGGACACTCTATAGGAGATGGTCAGATACTGTGGACACTCTACAGGAGATGGTCAGACACTGACAACACTCTACAGGAGATGGTCAGACACTGTAGACACTCTATAGGAGATGATCAGACACTGAGGGCACTCTATAGGAGATGGTTAAACACTGTAGACAGTGACACTCTACAGGAGATGGTCAGACACTGTGGACAATCTATAGGAGATGGTCAGACACCGTGGACACTCTACAGGAGATGGTCAGACACTGGAGACATCCTACAGGAGATGGTCAGATACTGACAACACTCTACAGGAGATGGTCAGGCACTGACAACACTCTACAGGAGATGGTCAGGCACTGTGGACACTCTATAGGAGATGGTCAGACACTGTGGACACTCTACAGGAGATGGTCAGACACTGTGGACACTCTATAGGAGATGGTCAGACACCGTGGACACTCTACAGGAGATGGTCAGACACTGACAACACTCTACAGGAGATGGTCAGGCACTGTGGACACTCTATAGGAGATGGTCAGACACTGTGGACACTCTACAGGAGATGGTCAGACACTGTGGACACTCTATAGGAGATGGTCAGACACCGTGGACACTCTACAGGAGATGGTCAGACACTATGGACACTATAGGAGATGGTCAGACACTGTGGAAACTCTATAGGAGATGGTCAGACACCGTGGAAACTCTATAGGAGATGGTCAGACACTGTGGAAACTCTATAGGAGATGGTCAGACACTGTGGACACTCTATAGGAGATGGTCAGACACTGTGGACACTATAGGAGATGGTCAGACACTGTGGAAACTCTATAGGAGATGGTCAGACACTGTGGAAACTCTATAGGAGATGGTCAGACACTGTGGACACTCTATAGGAGATGGTCAGACACTGGAGACATACTACAGGAGATGGTCAGACACTGTGGACACTCTATAGGAGATGGTCAGACACTGTGGACACTCTATAGGAGATGGTCAGACACTGGAGACATACTACAGGAGATGGTCAGACACTGTGGACACTCTATAGGAGATGGTCAGACACTGTGGAAACTCTATAGGAGATGGTCAGACACTGTGGAAACTCTATAGGAGATGGTCAGACACTGTGGACACTCTATAGGAGATGGTCAGACACTGGAGACATACTACAGGAGATGGTCAGACACTGTAGATATAATTACTACAGGAGTTAGTCACGGACTGGGAACTAATATGCTGATTGAAGGGCATTTTACAACCAGAGTTTTAATTGAAATAAAAAAACTAAAAATACACGGACGAGAAAGGGGAGAAGGGATGACAGGATTATGTGACTGGCAGCCTTGATTGTGATGTTGTATTACTGGAAATTCTTTGTATGTCAGCTGCCAGGATACTTATGCCGCGGGGGCACACAGGGCAATCACAAGGCTGATGTGACAGACTTACTTGGTAGAAATCCAAGACTAGCCTCACTGGGTGGAGATAAGACACTCTCTTCCTGGATTTTTTTCTTAATTGTTCCATGTTGTTTCTTTAAAATGTTGTGTACATTTAGACCTAATAAATACTTTAGGATCATTCCAGAGATTCACATCTGCACCCATTTCCTTTATTTCTGTGCCTACAATTCATTCTGATGTCTCAAAATCTCCCTTTGAAATCACTCGGATACTTTGAGATCAGAGAGTATACGTGATGACAAGTGAAGAGCCTGAATAAAAGAACACATCCCTGTCATCCCTGTAGATGAGCATGTACCTCCTTGCTGACAATTGGATCATGCAGACTTTAGCAGTGCTGTGCTGTTGAGTTGCTTGATTAATGTTCCGGAAGCAGGTCTGAGAATATGAGAAGCAACCAATGGGGCAAACTACAATGTCAAAGTCTACATCAGTGTTTTTCAACTGGGGTGCCATTTTGGATCCCTGGGGGTGCAGCAAGTACGGGACCTAGTTTGCCCTGGATCAGTGCCATAAGTTGCCAAGGTGTGGGTGACACTCTAGGGCTAGGATGCAAGGCAACATTTGTTTTTTATGGTGCCATATCATGACAATGAATGATGCTGATCCAGGGCAGGTGACATGCAGGGCTGATTGGAGGCTCTGTGATAGGAGGACTGAGTGATTAGAGGTTCTGTGATAGGAAGAGCCAATGGTAATGGGGGGACTCAGTGGGGATATGGACTCTCTGATGTGATGGGTGGTCTCTCATGTATAGAGGGGCCTGTAAACTATAGAGGAACTGATGTGAATGGAGGACTCTTACTTGAATGGGTGACACTGACATAATGATTATGTTTATTTTAGACTGGGGTGCCTCGGAATTTTGTATATTTTTAAAGAGTGCCGCAACAGAACAAAGGTTGAGAAACGCTACTCTACACCAGAGGTCTCCCAACTTTTTAAACATAGGGCCGGTTTACTGTCCTTCAGGCTTTAGGGGGACTGAACTGTGGACAGTGAGAGTAAACAATGCCCTATCTTTGGTATTAGGGAAAGAAATAGTAGGTGTCATTGGGAGGAATAGTGTCTCATCATTGGTGTCAGTGGGAGGAATAGTATGCAGGGCAGGACTTAGAGTGGTTGGGGCTCCTGGGCTTGAGTCATTTTCGGGCCCTATCTTCTATACATTATCGGATTTATCGGCGTATAACATGCAGCGGCGTATAACACGCACCCGAAGTTTAGGAGGGGATTTTAAGGAAAAAAACGTACATTTAAATGCCCATCAATGCACCCTTATCAGTGTCCACCTGCAGCCTTGCCCATCCATCTGCAGCCTTGTCCAGTCTCATTGCAGCCTTGTCAGAGTAGCCTTGTCATTTGCAGCCTTGCCCCAGTGTCATTTGTAGCCTTGTCACTGCAGTCTTGAAGTTTAAAAATGGTGTCGCCGAGATACATCTCGGCAGCTCTCGGGTCCTCTTGGCGGCTCTCGGGTCCTGTTGCAGTCCCGAGCGGAGCAGAGAGTATCCGAGTGTACTCGGCTTGGCTCACGTTCACGCCCAGTCTCTGTATTATGTCCATCATAGGGCGGGACTGGGCGTGACTGTGGCGGGGTCCATGGGCTTGAGCCCAGTCAAGCCCAATGGTAAGTCCTGCCCTGATAGTATGCCATCATTGGTGTCAGAGGAAAAAAATAGTGCCCTATCATTGGTGTCAGTGGGAGGAATAGTGCCCCATCATTGGTATTAGTGGGAGGAATAGTGCCCCATCATTGGTATTAGTGGGAGGAATAGTGTTCCATCATTGGTATTAGTGGAAGGAATAGTGCCCCATCATTGCTGCCAGTGGGAGGAATACTACTCCAACATTGGTGTCAGTAGGAGGAATAGTGCCCCATCATTTGTGTCAGTTGGAGTAATAGTGCCCCATCATTGGTGTCAGTGGAAGGAATAGTGTCCCATCATTGGTATCAATGGGAGGAATAGTGCTCCATCATTGGTGTCAGTGGGAGGAATAGTGCTCCATTATTGGTGTCAGTGGGAGGAATAGTGCTCCATCATTGGTGTCAGTGGGAGGAATAGTGTCCCATCATTGGTGTCAGTTGGTGAAATAGTGCCCCATCATTGTTATCAGTTGGAGAAATAGTGCCCCATCATTGGTGTCAGTTGGAGGAATAGTGCTCCCTTGTTGATGTCAGTGACATGAATAGTACCCTATCATTAGTGTCAGTAGGAGGAATAGTGCCCCGTCATTTGTGCAAGTCGGAGGAGTAGTGCTCCATCATTGGTGTCAGTGGGAGGAATAGTGCCTTATCATTGATGTCAGTGAGAGGAATAGTGCCCAATTGTTGGTGTCAGTGGCAGGAATAATTCCTAAAGAGCCAGATAAAGTTAAGCAAAGGGCCACGTTTGGCCCTAGGGCTTCAGTTTGGAGATCACTGCTCTACACCAATCAATGGCCATCTCCTTAACTGAGATATACACATCTAAAAGGTTCCACAGGATGTGTTCTTTCACTCTTTCAATCAGAAAGAAGCTGAGGTATTGCTCCCCCCTTTTTTGGTTACGAAGAGCCAAACAACAGCAGCTGCAATTACAACGATAGTGGACTGAGGATAAGCACACATTTAATACAACAAATTATTTCAACAACACCAATACAAGATTTTGTGTCAGTGATAAATGCTCTTTGTTAATACTTAATGTAATAAATGTGACTTTAGTACTCCTTTAATTTTAACAATATTCCTTTATCTTTTGCTACTGTATACCTTGGCATGCTGAGTCTGTATTGAACAATATGTGCCGTCGTAGCCCCACTGCCCCCTGCTGGCTGCTTCTCCTATGCCAATCTGTAGTATTCCTGGAGCTTTTGTTTTGCTCTGTTGTATCACTACTGTAGCTCCCGCATCGCTCTGTCTGCTCTATGATAAATGTTATTGCAACCCTTGTGCTGCTATCTACTCCCACAGTGACATCTGTCACTTTCAGAACTACTGATGGCTCTTATCTGTCACCAGCAGGGAGAGGAGAGTGGCTGAAAGACACAGTGAGTGCCAGCTGACATTCACCAGCCGCTCGTCTCGCGGCGGGAGCCCGAACACCGAGGCCGCGTCTGCGAAAAGCGGTGAATGTGGAATACTGCGCTGTATGCTGCCAGATTCTAGAGTTAACAGTTATATAATGATAGCCTCTGGTATGTACAAATATAATACCACCTTAACAATAGTATATGCCTTCCTCTGGATCAGCTGTGTATAGGGCTCTGTATATACAGGTTTTCTGTTTATTTATAGTATGTATCCATTTTTATCTATTGGTTGAACTTTATGGACTTGTGTTTTTTTTTTTTTTTTTCAACCTATCTACGTACAGTGAAAATGTGAAAAAAAAGTATTCACACCCCTTGAAATGTTCCACATTTTATCATGTTACAACCAAAAGACTTAAAACAGCTGCAAGTCTTTTTGGGGATGTCTCTACCAGCTTTGCCCATCTAAAAAGGGACATTTTTGCCCATTCTTCTTTGCAAAATAGCTCAAGCTCTGTCAGATTGGATGGAGAGCATCTGCGAACAGCAATTTTCAAGTCTTGCCACAGATTGTCGATTGGATTTAGGTCTGGACTTTGACTGGGCCATTCTAATACATGAATATGCTTTGATCTAAACCAGGGGTCTCAAAGTGGCGGCCCTCCAGCTGTTACAAAACTACAAGTCCCTTCATGCCTCTGCCTGTGGGAGTCATGCTTGTAATTGTTAGCCCTGCAATGCCTCATGGGACCTATAGTTTTGCAACAGCTGGAGGGCCACCAGTTTGAGACCCCCTGATCTAAACCATTCCATTGTAGCTCTGGCTGTATGTTTCGGGTCGTTGTCCTGCTGGAAGGTGAACCTCCGCCCTGGTCTAAAGACTTTTGCAGACTCTAATGCCCCATACACACTATCAGATTTTCTGCTGGTTTTTGTGTTCAGATTTACCAAAACCATATAATATGAGGTCAAACCTTAAGAGTTTCAATTTGTATGCACTCAGGCAGACCCTTGCACTACATGGTTTTGGTAAATCTGAAGACAAAAATCAGCAGAAGATCTCATAGTGTGTATAGTGTGTACGCGGGTTAACAGGTTTTCTTCTAAGATTGCCCTGTATTTGGCTCCATCCATCTTCCCATCAACTCTGACCAGCTTCCTTGTCCCTGCTGAAGAAAACCATCCCCACAACATCATGCTGCCACCACCATGTTTCACGGTGGGGATAGTGTGTTCAGGGTTGTGTGCAGTGTTAGCCCTTGTACACACGGCCGGACATTCCGATGGAAAATGTCCGATCGGACCGTGTTGTCGGATAATCCGACCGTGTGTGGGCTTCATCTGACTTTTTCTGTTGGAATGTCCGACCAACAAAGTTTGAGAGCTGGATATAAAAATTTTCCGACAACATGATCCGATCGGACTTTGTCCGATTGTTTGTAGAGAATTCCGATCGGACATGAGACAAATGCAAACTTACATTTAGATAGATACAATGCAGCATTAAAAGGAATCAAGACACCAGACACAATTTATAACCCTTTTTTTGGTTATCATCTTTATGTATGGCCTTTTGGTTATTCAATATTAATTAGCTGTTCAAAATATTTCTTTTCCGCTTCATACTTTTTTATGATCACTTATATTCTTGTCATAATATTCACTTTATTGTATTTGTCACATTTTTATTAGAAATTGATCTTCACTTTTTCATAATCACGTTTTCACCTATCATGGTACACTAGCCTTTAACACTGTGAGGGTATGAATTTTGCCCCGTAGATCAATTAGTTTAGCGCAGCTCCTCCTGTTCTTTATTATTTATACTGAGATTAAATTACATTTATATTTACTAATTAGGTGACTTCTGAAGGCAATTGGTTCCACTAGATTTTAGTTAGGGGTATCTGAGTAAAGGGGGTTGAATACAAACGCACGCCACACTTTTTAGATATTTACGTAGCGGGTGTCTCGTTTCTCCCGCGACCCTGCCAAGCTGGCCGACGTGATGCACACAGGCTTTCCATGCCTGAAAGAGGGAGAGAGCTGTCTGTCAGTGTCTGCATGGGCTTTTCACCCCTCCCTCTCTTCAAATATACACACACAGACATCAGGCTATTCTGTTTCTGCCCTGTGTTCCTATTGGCAGGAGAAAGAAAGCCAATTAAAGGAACAGTTACAGGAACCAATCAATGGGACTTTAACAAGCAGAAGCAGCTGAAAAGGACTCTGGAATATGAAGTTCCAGCACAGAGCGTCCCCATAGCCTTGTATAGTGACAGGAACAACCAAGACCAGCATTCTCTGTGGGCAGGAAAGGAGAGACTCTATTTTGATTTCCCGAGGAGATTCTCAGTCAGCACAAGGCAGAGGAAGATATCAGACCTGAGGTCGAGATGCTGTCTCTCAGGTAATTTCACTGCGCGATTCAGGCCTCCGCCACGAGTCGGGACATCCAGCCTGAGAGAGGGGGATCATGGGTGCACATTGAGATGCACGGTGACGGTGAAGCGTTCCAGTGTAAGGTGACCAGGAGAGCCTGCCTGTTGCAGGATGTTCATTTGGGCCTTGATCACAGGATTGGGTGAGGGGGCTTTTTGCCCATTTGCAGGAAACAGGGACACTGCACCACAGAAGGAGTTAGTTGAACACTGTATACAGACATCATTGCTGGTAGTCATCTTGTTGACACTTGTAGTGCCACAGGGATGAAGGATAAGTACATCCATTTCTGGGGACACTGTATACAGACATCATTGTCCATTCACCTTAGTGAGAAAGATCCTGCCTGCTTCACTTGATAATCTGGGCAAGTTGTGGTTTCTGGCCCTGCTATCCAGGAGTTTAGGTGTGCCAATGAAAGTGGCTAGCTAAAGACACAAAGTTTTAATGTTTCTTCAAAGGGACTGAGGCTACTAGTGCCATACAGATCCGCACACACATATTCAGGGCTCTGTATATGCATTTGGGTGTGTGGGACAGCTTATCTAGGAGGTTAAGTCACTGCATGTTGATTCGAATAAAGTGTTTAAAGTTGGGCCTGTGGTGTCAGGGGACAGGAGAGAGAGGCCTGACACAAAGAGGGTCATTCTTCTGCTCTCCTCCTGCCTGGACTCATAGAGCCAACCTGAGTACCATTTAAGTGTGCCTCTGCTCTTGGGAACATTACATAGTTAGTCAGGTTGAAAAAAAGACACAAGTCCATCCAGTTCAACCACAAAAAAAAATAAAAAAAATAATAATATCATACAATCCCATATACCCAATACTATACCCACAGTTGATCCAGAGGAAGGCAAAAAAAAACAGCAGAGCATGATTCAGTTTGCTAAAGCAGGGGAAAAAATTCCTTCCTGATCCCCGAGAGGCAATCGGATTTTCCTCGGATCAACTTTACCTATAAATGTCAGTACCCAGTTATATTATGTACACTTATGAAATAATCCAGGCCCTTCTTAAAGCAATCCACTGAGCTGGCCAGAACCACCTCCGCAGGGAGTCTATTCCACATTTTCACAGCTCTTACTGTAAAGGGTGCCCCCTTGTCCTCTTTGTTGACTGTAAAGTGAATAACTCGACACCAAGTTCACTATATGGACCCCTTATATATTTGTACATGTTGATCATACCCCCCCTTAATCTCCTCTTATCACGAGTGAATAAATTTAGTTCCTCTAATCTTTCCTCATAGCTGAGCTCCTCCTTGCCTCTTATCAGTTTGGTTGCCCTTCTCTGCACTTTCCCCGATATCCTTTTTGAGAACTGGTGCTCAAAACTGAACTGCATATTCCGGATGAGGTCTTACTAATGATTTGAACAGGGGCAAAATGATATCTCTCTCTCTGGAGTACACACCTCTCTTAATACAGGAAAGGACTTTGCTCGCTTTGGAAACCACAACTTGGCAATGCATGTTATTATTGAGCTCATGATCTACCAAAACCCCCAGATCCTTCTCCACTATGGATTCCCCCAGTTGTACTCCCCCTAGCATGTATGATGCATGCATATTCTTAGCTCCCAAGTGCATAACTTTACATTTCTCAACCTCATCTGCCACATAGTCCCAATTAGACAGAGCATTGAGGTCGGCAGGTAAATTGGACACATCCTGTAAGGACGTTATTTTACTGCATATCTTGGTGTCATCTGCAAAGACGGAAATGTTACTTTTGATCCCAGACCCAATATCATTTATAAAGATATTAAAAAGTAAGGGTCCCAGCACTGAACCTTGGGGTACACCACTGATAACCTTAGACCATTCAGAGTAAGAATCATTAACCACTACTCTCTGAATTCTGTCTTTTAGCCAATTTTCTATCTATTTACAAACTGATATTTCCAAACCTGTAGACTTTACCTTACACATGAGCCGTGTGTGCGGAACTGTATCGAAGGCTTTTGCAAAATCCAAGTATACCACGTCCACCGCCACCCTTCTGTCCAAGTATACCACGTCCACCGCCACCCCTCTGTCCAAGTATACCACGTCCACCGCCACCCCTCTGTCCAAGTATACCACATCCACCGCCACCCCTCTGTCCAAGTATACCACGTCCACCGCCACCCCTCTGTCCAAGTATACCACGTCCACCGCCACCCCTCTATCCAAGGCTTTACTTACCACCTCATAAAAAGAAATCAGGTTTGTCTGACAACTTCTGTCTTTCATGAATCCATGCTGTCTGTTGGTTAAAATATTTTTTTCCTGCAAGAACTCATCTATGTGGTCTTTTATTAATCCCTCCAGTATCTTCCCAACTATAGAAGTTAAACTAACAGGTCTATAGTTACTTGGTAAAGACTTTGTTCCCTTTTTAAATATAGGCACCACATTGGCTGTGCGCCAACCCAGTGGTACTATTCCTGTCATTAATGAGTCCATAAAAATACATAGATACAATGCTCATACAGAGCTCAATTCTTTTAGGATCCGTGGGTGGATGCCATCAGGTCCAGGTGCTTTATCCACCTTTATTCTGTCCAAATATTTCTGGTTCATATCACTTTTGAGCCATTGTGGATTTGGGGCTGCGTCACTACCACCCCCATTATAGACATGAGCTCCCCCATGCTCCTTTGTATACACAGAGCGGAAGAAAGTATTTAATAAGTTAGCCTTCTCTTTGTCCCCAGTCACCCACATTCTCAGGTTTGGAATCCCCTGAAAGCAACTTAAATGTAGGATTGAAAGCTAGATTGCTCTTAAATCTCAGTTATTGATCTCTAGTTGATTGCTTGAATATATATTGTTACTGTCTGTTATTCTTCCACAGAAATATTGCAGTGAAAACAATTTCTGTGTTTTATCATAACCTATGTGTTTCTCATTGGTCATTGCACTTACACTTTTGCCAGGTGTGCCAGAGGGGATTGAAGCTGTTATTAGGGTTGTGAGGCAGAGTAACAGACTGAACAAACAAAAGCTGCTCCTTCGGGGGTACAGCTACATGAAATTTTTTTCAAAATGTTGAAAAAACATTTTTCATTGTCCTTCCACTTCACAATTATGTACCACTTTGTTTTGGTCTATCACAAAAAATTCCTAAAAAATGTATTTAGGTTTTTCGTTGTAACTTGACAAAATGTGGAAAATTTCAAGGTGTATGAATACTTTTTCAAGGCACTGTAACTGTGTGTAAAGCTGGCCCATGCATGGAATCAATAGCATCCTCAAGAATCAATAAACACAAGACACAAAGGCAAAAAATAGGTCAGTATATATACATACCGTGACACTTTCCTTGTTTCCTGAATGGTGTTCATGCCCAGCAGCTGACCTCCTGTGTTCACAATGCAACAGGGCAGCCCACTTGGCACGAGATCCAGAATTTATTGGAGATAACTAGTGGCACATACACATTTAGACTGATCCAAGCTAGACAAAAGTAACTATGTAAAAATTGTCTTACCTAAACTTCAGCTTTAACTTTCAACAATAATGTGTAAGCATTTTTGGTTTGTTTTTTTTACCCTTAGCAGAAGGATTTTACAAAGATCAGTGGGGCAGGTTATTTGCAAAAAGCCAGCACCAACCTCTATAGAGCAAGTTTTGAAAAAGTCCATTTTCTATAAGAGAATTTTTGGCCTCCTAGAAGGACTCCTCTGATTCCGAAGGGCATACAGTGTGCCATAGGCTCACCAACCCATATGCCCAATTTGGTGGGTGAGAAATTCTTGAGGAGTGACCCTATCCCCTTTCTCTGTACTTTTCCCCAACGTGTTTGATGAGAAACTCGAGGATCGATTCTACCCCCTTCCTGTGCCCTTCTCTCCAACATGTTGGGTGAGAAATTCTTGAGGAATAACCCTACTGCCTTTCTCGAATTCTGAATATTCACTTTCCTAACACTAAACCACCTCTCCGCCAATCAGGTCCTGGGATCTGATACCCATCACCTGATTGGCTGAAACGACAGGCGCTGTGATTGGACGCCTATCAAGCATCCAATCATAGCAGAGGATGGGAGAAGACATTGAGGAGGATCGAGGAGCTGTCCCACCGAGACAGGGTAAGTGCAGATGGCAGGCAAGGGGCACACTGGCATCGGTTGATATGGTACAGTGGGGGAATTTGATGGGGCACAGTGGGAGCATTTGATGGCACAGTGGCAGCATTTGATATGGCACAGTAGCTGCATTTGATGGGCACAGTAGCTGCATTTGATGGGCACAGTGGCTGCGCTTGATGGGCACAGTGGCTGCGCTTGATGGGCACAGTGGCTGCGTTTGATGGGCACAGTGGCTGCGTTTGATGGTACAGTGGCAGGAATTGATGGGCACAGTGGCTGCGATTGATGGCACAGTGGCTTCATTTGATGGTACAGTGGCTGCATTTGATGGTACAGTGGCAGCAATTGATGGCACAGTGGCTCCAATTGATGGTACAGTGAAGCTGCAATTGATAGGGTTTATTTTCAGAATTTTTCAGTTTGTTTGCACCCCCCCCCCCCCCCCAAAATTTTGAGCACCAGCCGCCACTGCCCAACCTGTGTACTTTTCTTAAATGCGTTGGGTAAGAAACCCTTTAAGGGATGATCCTACCCCCTTCTTGCACAATTTTCTCCAACATGTTGGGTGAGAAATCCTTGAGGAATGACCCTACTCACTTCCTGTATACATTTCTCCAATGTGCTGTGTGAGGAATCCTTGAGGAACAAACCTAATCCCATTCTGTGTACTTTTCTTAAATGTGTTGGGTGAGAACCCCTTAAGGAATGATCATACCCCCTTCCTCTATAGTTTTCTCCAACCTGTTGGGTAAGAAATCCTTGAGGAATGACCCTACCTCCTTCCCATGTACTTTTCTGACAACATGTTGGGTGAGAAACACTTGAAGAACATTTCTACCTCCAATGTGTATACTCTTCTTAAGCATGTTAGGTGAGAAATCCTTGATAAATTACCCTACCTAAGTCCAGGTTGCTTTTCCCCAACCTGTTGGGTGAGAAACCCTTGCGGAACGGTCTTACCCCCAACCTGTGTACTTTTCTCTAAGCCCTTGTACACACGGTCGGAGATTCCGACAACCAAATCCGTCTGAGTAATTCCGACGGATTCATTCCGGAAGAGGTCCGGAAGTGATGTTGCATACACACGGTCGGACTAAGTTGTCGGAAAATCCGATTGTACATAACGTGATGACGTTATTTCGTTAGGACGGGACTACGTTCAGGCTAGTAGCCAATAGCTTTGGTCTAGATCTGAGAATGCGTGGCACCTTGTCCGTCGGAGTAGGCTACACATGATCGGAGTATGTCCGATCGGAGCATTTTGTCGGAAAATTTTACCGGCAAGTTGGAAAAATTGGTCCGTCGGATATTCCGACGGAAACAGTCTGATGCAGACCACACACAGTCGGAATATCTGACAAAACGGTCCGATAGGAAACATTCCGACTGAATATCCGACCGTGTGTACAAGGGCTAACGTGTTGAGTGAGAAATCCTTGAGTGACCCTACCCCCTTTCAATGTACTTTTCTTTACAAATTAAGTTAGAGGGTAAAAAAGGAAGGTTGTGTTCCCCCAGTTAGCAGGAGACCCTGGAAAGATTTGAGGATATCCACTATCTGCATTTTCTTATCTCTACAACATAATAGTTCCCTGTGTCAGTGTTTTTTATTTGTAGTGTGAAATCTATCACTCAGCTCCATCAGTTTGATCAACTCCACATAACCCTTCTCTTATCGCGCCTTTTCTTCCGGTAATAAAGTCGTTCCCCAGGGCGCAGAAGATGATCTGCTGGCAGTAACCAGGGTGATGTCAGCCTTTGACTTCTCTGCCGTGATGATCAAGGAAGAGGGGGGGGGGGAGAGAAAGTGAAAGTATCGGTGACTAATCCCTTCTCGGGGGGAGAAGACAAAGGCTGACTGCAATAATGAGAAAATATTTCTTCCCAATTATTACTGGAATTAATTGGCGTAGAATAAAACGTACCTCTTTTGTTTTGAGAACTGACTAGTGAGAAAAAATAAAAGAGGAAAATAAAAACAACAATTAGCACATGCAGTAATTAGATTTCGGAAAGTGGAAATGTAGAACAAAACTACCGGATGAATGTTAAAGTGTTTATTGGCCGTGCTAATGATTGAAACTAGAACTTTGGGATAGGAATCTGTAAAAAATGTGGATGTTAGTTTGTGTGTATGTGTCTTTTTTTATGACTGTGAGAGAAGAGTCCCAGTGGAAGCAGCCATACTCTTCTCTTCTTTACTGGCAAAACCCTTGGACCCTTGTACCCTTTTACCCACTAGCTTTGTGAGCCCTTCACTGCAAGTCCCACCTATCCCCCCCCCCCCCCCCACTAACCTCCTTCCAACCTTGATCGTGCTCTAGGCCAACTATTCTTAACCCTTTAAAAAAACTTGAGGGACCTCAATCTAAATTTATAAAAACATAAATGTTTTTTACCAATGTAAAACCTGAGCCTGGCATGATGCCCACAACCACCTTACTGAAACTAATTTGATATCAGAAGTCCCCCATAACATCAAAAGCCCTTGTTCACACCAGAGGACCTCCCATCACACCAGAGGTCCCCCATCGTATTAGAGTCCTCCTTACACCTGAGAGTCTTCCATCACATCAGAGTACCCCCAAGATAGAGTCCTCTCATTAAATCCGAGTCTCCTCATCACATAAGTCTCCCACAGAGTTCCCCCAATCACAGGGACTTCCCATTACCGAGCCTCACAGTTCCCCATCACAGAGCCCTCAATCACACAGTGCCCTCTTCACATCAAAGCCCTTCCTTTTGGCTGCAGGGGCAAGGCAGCCATGCATTCTGCCTGCCCTGGATCAGTGTCATGCATTGCTATGATGCAAGAGGGCCGGCCACTAACACCATAGCAACAGTTGACATTGTAAGTTCTGCCCTAGAGTGCCACTGGTTATTATGGTACTAGCGGCAGGCTCACCCACCCTGTGGCACTCCTGACTTCTGACTCCTGACCCTGATCCAGGGCAAACTTGGTCCTGCGCTTCCAGCACCCTTATGGGTAAGGGCAGCATGGTGCTGCAATAGTACACACTGAGTCCAGGCATAATTGAGAAACTTGTATTGAAATACAGTAAAAAGTCCACAATGCCTGGCGAAAGGCAGCCCAACTGGGAACACTCATGGCTACCACAGTGTGTAGTGGAGCAGGTCTCAGCCAAGCTTACAGCATCTGTCTTGAGGGGCGGAATGTGGTCTGGCTGTCCAAGCCCAAGAAGGGAGGTTTCTAAGAAGAGTGTTGTGTCCCTAAACATCCCCTACTCAACTGCAAATTTTCCCTACCACTAATACTGTCCCTGACAGATGGTTAACCTGTCCCTACACTGTCCACACAGGAAACATGCGGCAAACCCATGAGCCAGAGTCTTAAATAGACTCTGCCTGACCCAAAATGGTCACCAGAGTCACATGAGCTGTCAGCATTCAATCAAATTGCTGCCACCAGAAAAACCATAGAGGAACCATGTTTCTATAGACTTCCTCTTCTCCTGCATTGAATGAATGAATGAATAACTTGTAAAGCGCTAACAAATGCGAACTGAATCGCCTCAAGGCACTGGATTCGTCCTGTGTTGTTAAGCATCTGAGAAGAGGTGGGTGTTGAGTTTTTTCCTGAAAGCCAGATGGTTTTCTTCCATGCGGATGTGAGTTGGTAGGGCGTTCCATAGCAGTGGTCCTTGGACTGCGAATCTCTATTCTCCCTTTGATTTGTAATGGGATTTGGGAATGTGGAGAAGGTTTTGGTTAGATGAATGAAGGCTGTGATTGGGTGTATAGTGTTTTATTTTCTCGCTTAGGTATTGAGCAGCGTCTCCATGTGTGCATTTGGGGGTGAGGCAGAGGGTCTTAAATGTGATCTGATTTTTTACAGTAAGCCAATGTAGGTTCCTCAGGGAAGGGGAGATAGAGTCCCAGGTTTTTTTTTCCTGTTATCAGTCTTCCTGCCGTGTTTTGGATGAGTTGTAAGCGCGCAAGTTGGTATTGGGGTAGCCCTATATAAAGGGAGTTTGCGTAGTCGAGTCATGAATTAATGATTGTTCCAACTACCACTGCTTTGTCTTCTTTAGGAATGAAGGGGATGAGTCTACGTAGCAGGCGGAGGAGATGGTGTGATCCGCTGACTACTGATCCTATTTGTGCATCCATTGACATTTCTGAGTCAAAAATGACTCCGAGACTCTTGGCCTTGGTCCTTGGAGAGATGGTCTGTCTAAAGATGGTGGGTGGTGTCCAAGGGGTCTTGGTTTGGGAATTTTGGTTTCCGTGTAGGATAAGAAGCTCTGTTTTTGATTAGTTGAGTTTGAGGGAGCTAGTGGTCATCCAGTCGTCTATCAAAGTGAGGCATTTTTCTAGTTGCTGATGATGGTCTTTTTGTCCGGTGATACGAAAGTAGAGTTGCGTGTCGTCAGAGTATGAGTGGAAGCAGAGGTCTGATATTCTAATGATTTTGAGGAATGGGCAGATGTATATGTTGAAGAGCACTGGTGACAAGGGAGATCCTTGAGGGACTCCACAAGAGATTACCCGGGTTTCGGAGGTGAATGCTCCTAGTGTCACTGTCTGAGAACGATTTCCTTAGAAGGATGTGAACCATTGTAGATCTGAATCTGTGACTCCTGCTACTTCTGTAAGGCGGATGAGTAGAGTATTGTGGTCCACTGTATTGAACGCTGCACTGAGGTCCAACAGTACCAGGAGACATGATTCTCCGTCATCTGCTGCTTTGAGGGCGTCATCCCATATCTATTGCCTCAGAAATTGGGTGCCACCTGCAGAGGGGGAAAATAGACTGCAACTGCCTATACCTTAGTTGGAAAACATTGGTCCAGACCACAGTCCAATGGTTGTTTTGTTCTCTGCCAGATGGTGGTGGAATAATGCAAATCAAACATTCTGTCTAGGGCATTCCATGTAGTTATAATGTACCGTATTGATCGGTGTATAACATGCGCCGGTGTATAACACGCACCCCAAGTTTAGGAGGGAAGTTTAAGGAAAAAAACTTTTAGGAGGCAAATTTAAGGAAAAAAACGTACGTTTTAAATGCCCATCAATGTAGCCTTCCACTGTCCACCTGCAGCCTTCCACTGTCCACCTGCAGCCTTGCACTGTCCCCCTGCAGCCTTGCACTGTCCCCCTGCAGCTTCCACTGTCCCCCTGCAGCCTTGCACTGTCCCCCTGCAGCCTTGCACTGTCCCCCTGCAGCTTCCACTGTCCCCCTGCAGCCTTGCACTGTCCCCCTGCAGCCTTGCACTGTCCCCCTGCAGCCTTCCCCAAAATTTAGCAGGGTTTAGTTTTAAATTTACCGCCGCTACCAAGATCTTTGGCTCCTCCCACTGCCACCGAGATCTTCGGCTCCTCCTGCCGCCACCGAGATCTTCGGCTCCTCCCACCACCGCCAAGATAGACCGAGCCAAGCTGAGTGTACTCGGCTACTCTACTCCGCTCGCAGTAACGCCCCCGTCACGCCCCTTGGCCCAGCTCCTATGATGGACACAACACCAGGCCAATGGTGGGACATAAAGGCTAGGAGGTGGGACTGCGAGCGGAGCTGAGTACATAGTACTCTCGGCTCGGTAAATGTCGGCGGCGCTCCACAGACAGCGCAGATCACAGGGGATCAGCGTATAACACACACCCACGAGTTTCCTCTGATTTTAAGGGGAAAAAAGTGCATGTTATACACCGGTAATATGATGGCAGGCAATGCTTTGGCCTATATGTTCAAATTGTGGAAGTTTTAAGCCATAATTTTGGAGAAAAGCCATTATCCGTAAAAGACACAGCAGAGAGCACAAAAGTAGCCAGGCGCAAACTCAAGGTGAAAAAGGTAAAGAAGAAGACAGATGAGCAGGGGTATGATGGAAGGTTCTGGAGTGGAGAAATAAAGAAGTATACCGAAAAGGAAAGATCAAGAAGGGGAGTACACCAGGGGTCCAGGTACCGTCAAGCCAAGGAGAGAAGGTGCTTCTCAGTGGCACTATTAAAATTCCCTAATTGACAGGTGCTCCAAGAGGGAAGATCCCAGCCAATACAGTGCCTTGAAAAAGTATTCATACCCCTTGAAATTTTCCACATTTTGTCATTTTACAACCAAAAACCGAAAATGTATTTTACTGGAATTTTTTTTTTGTTTCATAATTTATTGGGATTTTATGTGATAAACCAACACAAAGTGGCACATAATTGTGAAGTGGAAGAAAAATGATAAATGTTTTTTAAAAATGTTTGCAAATAAATGTGAAAAGTGCGGGGGCATTTGTATTCAGCCTCCCTGATGTAGAACCTCCTTTCACTGCAATTACAGCTGCAAGTCTTTTTGGGGATGTCTCTACCAGCTTTGCACATCCAGAGAGTGACTTGTTTGCCCATTCTTCTATGCAAAATACCTCAAGCTCTGTCAGATTGGATGGAGATCGCCTGTGAACAGCAATTTTCAAGCCTTACCACAGATTCTCAAGTGGATTTAGGTCTGGACTTTGACTGGGCCATTCTAACACATGAATATGCTTTGATATAAACCATTCCATTGTAGCTCTGGTTGTATGTTTCGGGTCGTTGTCCTGCTGGAAGGTGAACCTCCGCCCCAGTATCAAGTCTTTTGCAGACTCTAACAGGTTTTCTTCTAAGATTGCCCTGTATTTGGCTCCATCCATCTTCCCATCAACTCTGACCAGCTTCCCTGTCCCTACTGAAGAAAAGCATCCTCACAACATGAGGCTGCCACTACCATGTTTCACGGTGGGGATGGTGTGTTCAGGGTGATGTGCAGTGTTAGTTTTCCACCACACATAGCGTTTTGCTTTTAGGCCAGAAAGTTATATTTTGGTCTCATCTGACCAGAGCACCTTCTTCCACATGTTTGCTGTGTCCCCCACATAGCTTCTCACAAACTGCAAATGGGACTTCTTATGGCTTTCTTTCACCAGTGGCTTTCTTCTTACCACTCTTCCATAAAGGGCAGATTTGTGGAGTGCAGGACTAATAGTTGTCCTGTGGACAGATTCTCCCACCTGAGCTGTTGATCTCTGCAGCTCCTCCAGAGTTACCATGGACCTCTTGGCTTCTTCTCTGATGAATGCTCTCCTTGCCCGGCTTGTCAGTTTAGGTGGACCGCTGTGTCTTTGTGTGCAGTTGTGCCATACTTTTTCCATTTTCGGATGATGGATTGAACAGAGCTCGGTGAGATGTTCAAAGCTTGGGATCGTTTTTTATAACCCAACCCTGCTTTAAACGTCTCCATGACTTTATCCCTGAGCTGTCTGGTGTGTTTCTTGGCCTTTTATGATGCTGTTTGTTCACTAAGGTTCTCTAACCTCTGAGGGCTTCACAGAACAGCTGTATTTATACTGCGATTAAATTACACACAGGTGGACTAATTAGGTGACTTCTGAAGGTAATTGGTTCCACTAGATTTTAGTTTGGGGTATCAGAGTAAAGGGGGCTGAATACAAATGCACGCCACACTTTTCAGATATTTATTTGTAATAAATGTTGAAAACTATTTATTCCACTTCACAATTATGTGCCACTTTGTGTTGGTCTATCACATAAATTCCCCAAAAAATACATTTATGTTTTTCGTTGTATCATGACAAAATGTACAAAATTTCAATAGGTATGAATACTTTTTTCAAGGCACTGTAGCAGCTGGGAGGGAACACACAGCAGCAACCTGGATGTGAAGAAGAAGGTTTAAAATATACTTGAAGAATTGATGGAAATCACATCAGTGGTTCAATACTCACAGTAAAAAAAAAAAAACTAAACAAAAAACAAGCAGCAGTATAAAAATGCAGCCAGCGATAGAGGCACGGTGCAGGAAAAGCTATTAGTAGAGTACAATCAAGTTTATAAGCTCACAGGGTTTTTACATCTCAACAGACAAATAAAACCTGTATGAGGTATTTCAAATAAATAAAACAAATGCAGAATTGCCAAGAAAACCTTTAATTTTACTTATACGTCTCATGCTGGATATGTAACAAGGGCTGTGATACCCATTGGGACAACTTTTTTTTTTTCCATTCCTATTTCATCAAAAGTTTAAATGGACCTGTAAGTCACCAGTGCTCAGCATTGGGTTCCAGCAAGCCATAGAGTCTAAAGAAAGCCTCCTCTAAATAATGGGGCCGACATGGTCAATTCTCCCTTACTTGGTTACAAACTGGCCCCTGTTCTTATCAAAGTCTTCTTTGCTAACTTTAATTTTCATTTACCATACAATTAACTAATACTGTGCAAGAAGGGAAATGGATACAGGACTTTGTATGAGGCATGTCTTTGGAAGTGAAAATTGATGAGTAAACTACTTAATTATCCATAGATTTAATATCCCAATCCCCGGTGGGTGGTCCATAAGATTATACTATATTATATTAATAATTTTATTGAGTTACCGTAATAAATAAATATGATATATAATGCATAATATAAAAAATATAATATATAAGGTATACGAAGAAAACCATAATTAATAATAATGACATATTTAATATTGATCATAAATGGACATGATTGGTACAAACAACAGCAATGAATATGATAAACATATAAAACAATTAAATATAATTATCACGATAAATACAAATAATACATAATGTAAAGGGAAGACCAATTGACCATGATTGCAGACGAGCTTAGTTTGTCACCCTTGAGTGTAGACTCAATGCTTTTCATGGCGTTTAAAGCCAATCATTAGGAGTAGGATGCATGAATTTAGCTACAAAATAAATAAATGGATGAATGGGTAAATAAAAAGCGTCTAATATATTATGCTTTCAAGAGACCGTGCTATGGCCGTGCTATGGCCGTCGGATCCACTCCCTGGCTGCTGGGTCCCATAGCCCTCTATCCAGTCGGCCCGGTCTGTCCGGGAGGATTTTGAGGATGGAGAGAGGAGGAGGGGGTCTCTCACCTCAACCATGGATGAGATAGTTCACTCCAAGCCATCTCCTTTCCACCCTAGGAGCTGTTGGGTCACACCTATGAGTTATCCCATAGGTAAAGTATCAATTGCTAGATTTTTAGATTTTTTTTTTTATCTTGAAAGCATAATATATAAGATGCTTTTTATTTTTTATTTTTTTATTTTTTTTACCCATTCATCCATTTATTTATTTTGTAGCTAAATTCATGCATCCTGCTCCTGATGATTGCCTTTAAACGCCATGAAACACTTTGAGTTTTCACTCAAGGGTGCCAAGCTAAGCCCGTCCACAATCATGAATTTGCCTTCCCTTTACATTATGTATTATTTGTATTTATCATGATAATTATATTTAATTGATTCATATGTTTATCATATTCATTGCTGTTGTTTGTACCAATCATGTCCATTTATGATTAATATTAAATATGTCATTATTATTAATCATTTTATTATTATTTATTATTATTATTATTATTAATTTTGGTTCTCTTCGTATACCTTATGCATTATATATTTTTATATTATGCATTTTATATAATATTTATTTATTAACTTAATACAATTATTAATCCAATATAATATAATCTCATGGACTGCCCACCGGGGATTGGGTTATTAAATCCTTTCATAATTAAGTAGTTTACTCATCAATTTTCACTAACAATGACATGCCTCATACAAAGTCCTGTATCCATTTCCTCTCTGTTCTCGCACACTTCCATGGATGGAGGCATGCCTCTGTTGGGTTTGGGTATTAATAGGTCACTCTCTGTTTCTAGCTGGACTAATACTGTGTTACATGATTATTGTTTCACGATGAGTTTTCTGTACATTTCAAAACAATCTATTTGGATGTTTCAAATAAGTATAAAAACTCAAGAATTGCCAAGAAACTAAATTTTGAGTTCTTATTGTTGTCACTGGACATCCCCTAATAAAAGTACAAAAACAAGCCAGAGACTGATGTTCCGGGTGAAAGAAGGGAAGGCCGTGTGAATGGCTGTGCAGCAGTGGGGAACCCTAACATCAGCAACTCCTATAGGGGGGGGGGGGGGGTAGTTCTACATATGTAACAAGGGCTGTGACCTCCATAGGGACAACTTTCCTTTTCCATTCCGATTTTATCAGGAGTTTAGATGAACCTGTAGGTCACCAGTGGTCAGCAGCATTGGTTTCCATCAGTAGTGGGCAATGGGTTCCAGTGGTGGGCAATGGAGTCTAAGGAAAGCCTGGTCCTTATAATAGGCCGACATGGTATCCTCTCCATTATTTTGTTCACAGACTGGCCCCTGTTCTTATCAAAATCTTCTTTGATAACTTTTTGATTTATCATGCAATTGCAGGACTAATATTGTTGCAGAATAAGAGTTCTGTACATTTCAAAGCATTATATTTGGGGGGTTGCCACTGTATTTTTATGTAACCACCCTGCTCTAAGCTGGAGTGCCCTCTAGAGTTAGTACTTCACTGCTGTATGCAGCTAAGAGCCTAACTGAATTGTTCTATCTTTCATTGGTCTTCCATAAACCCAGCCTGATTACCTACTTCTGCTTGCTGCTTGGGAGTGCCAAAGCAATAGAGTGGGAAGAGGCAATGGGTCTGGGTTATGAATTTCTCTGGCCAACCATTAGGACTTTTATTTGTAGTGGTGCATGATGGGGAAGCGTATACGTTCAATTGACCTCGTAAAGAGGTCCTTCTTGTGCAGGCCTTGGCCTGAAGGAGGGAATATGTCAGTTCTGCTATCCTCTTAGGCTTGTTGCCATTTTGGGTATCACGCTCCCCCCTTCATGCACCAGTCCAAACCTAAAGTGTCTACTGCAAAATCTGGCAGGATCAACTTTGACCCTTCTAAAAGACCAGCAACGCTGACTTTTGTCACCAATTTCAATTGTGTCTAGAACTCTCTCAATGAGCTCAGTCTCTGGAATGGTCACACCAAGCGATACCAGTGTGTTTTGCATGTCATGCCTACCTCCATGCACCGACTGAACAAAGTCCAAACCTACAATGCATACTGCAAAATTTAGCAGGATCAACTTTGGCTCTTCTGAAGAACCAGAAATTATGGCGTTTGCTCCTGTCTACCCAACCCTTGCCCATTTTGATCACCACATTCAAGTGTGTCTAGAACACTCTCAATGAGCTCAGTCTCTGGAATGATCACACCAAGCATTACCTGTGTTTTGAGATATTAGGCCTGGGGGTTTGGCCTGAATCTAACCCTGCTAGCATGGAGGCAATCTAGTCCCAAGACAGTGTTTCAGGAGAAGAACCCTACTGCAGAAGGAACGTGTGCATTGGGAATATTGTGCTTGGACTACTGCTGAAGATGTCTCAGAAAGTTGTACAAGGCTGGGGCCTCACAGGGTGACTGGTAACTCATCTGGGAGCTAGAATATTACTGCCCACTCTCTGTCTAAGGTAGTGAAAAATTACAGAAGGCTAATTACGTCTTGAAGGCCCTTATACTGTATAGTGGAGTCTGGAGTCTGTATGGAGCCCTATGCATCTGGAGCCCTGTCTCCTCTCCCATTTAAAATAATAATGGTAAAAATAAAATCCTGAATTACCATAAATTGACTGGTGGCCACTGTTTGACACCCCCACCAGACACCAAGGACACAGTCCTTGGGTAAAGGTCAGCCCCCCCAACCTCTGAGGGACTCCATTAGCCTCCAGGGAGTAAAGAACCATTACATTTATAATACACTATATGACTTGATGTACTGACTACAGATGTCTTACTGAGTCCAGATAAGATGACACCCAGGCAGGACAGATGCCTACACTTCTTAGCAGAAGCATGGTGGTATGTATAGACTTCCTATCCACCTTGTGATATCGAGGCTAGAACTCAGATTAGTATATTTACATGCCAATATTTCTATCAGTCATCCATTTGCAGACATCCCAAGTCTCCTGCAAGGTGTGGGAGTCTCCCGCATCTCTGTGGCGTCTCACGCACACCCGCAAGCGCGTCCTGACATCCCGGGAATGATCTTTGTGGTGGGGACCAGCTGTGAACACCAATCTCCTCTCTCTCCCGTGGCTTTCAGCTAAAAATCTATACAGGGAGATCGCTGTTAACAGCTGTCCCTCCCGCTGCACCAGTCATTCCCAGCTGTTTCCTGTGTGCTCCTCCCCCAGCCCCATCCATGTCTTTCCCCCCCCCCCCCCCGTTTTCCTCCGACCACCGTGTTCTCCTTTGCAGCTCCTGTCCTCCTCCTCCTCTGCCCTCGTCCCCCGCAGCCGGCTCCCCTCCTCTCCTCTCTCGCCGGCTGTGGGGGGTGAGGAGACTGTCAGACATTGGACACAGTGAGCGAAATCGCTCCTGTGTCCTGTGATAACTTGCAGAGTAAACAGTTTATGAATGAACAGGAGCCTCTGTCCCCTGTTCATTCATCTTTAGTGTTAAGAAAGGGGCTGGGGAATCTGTGTCCTCAGTCCCTTTGTCTGTCTCAAAGGGGAGATGTCAGAGGTCTGTTTAGACCCCTGATATCTCACCAAAGCCCCCCAAAAAAATCTTAAAAACTATATTGTAAAAAAATACTAAAAAATGAAAAAGTGTAAAAAAAAAAAAAAAACTACTGACACCACTCTCCCCTGCCCTAGTAACACTGTCCACTGCCCCAACCCCCTCCCCCCAAAAAGCATTGTGAAAAAATTAAAAACAAATTAAATTGTAAAAAAAACAATTATTTAAAATAAAAAACCGACTGCCACATACCACCCACCCCCTTCCCCAGAAGCACTGTGATATAATATTTTGCCATGGGGGGAAGGGGGTTGAAGGTGCGAAGCGCACCACCTCCCTGAAATGAGTTTTTGCAGGTTGGAATGTCTGCATGTGTCAATATTAAATGCAAAGCTTTGAGCTGGTAAGTAAGTTTGGAGTGAGATGTGAATATCTAAACTTTCATTTCAGCCACGTGAATTGCCATTGAGATACTGGAGGCTGACATCTCCATGCTTTTGCATTCAGTTATAGGCTTCCTAATATGCTAGAATCCATGCATTGGGATACCGAGGCAGCTAGATATGTGCATTTTATTGCCTATATGGAATGTCATCTACATACTGTATGTGAAACAGAGGGGAGCTGAACAGCAGATTTAGTACATCTCTGAGTTCTCCTGGATATTTCCATAATTTGAACATAGAAGCTATATCCACAGGAATGGTGGGCAGTATTCATTTACAATCTCATAGGGGTGATTCCAGACACTTATTATTTCTGTATTATTAGACTATGCTAAACATTGCATTACTGCTCCGGTACATTATCGTATCTAGATGGAATACCTAAGATGCGCTCCAAGAGCTAACGGTCAATTAAAGTACCAATCTGTCTTTCTTTCATCCTTCCCTTATTTAATATATTCTTCTTTTGTTTCTTCATTTTTTTCTTCCTTCACTTCATTTTCTTCCTTCCTTATTTCCTTCCTTACTCCCTTTATTCATTTTTTCTTTACTTTCTTTTTCATTATTTCTTCCCGCCTTTCTTTTCCTCCCTTCCATTCTTTTTTTCTCCCTTTCTTTTCTTTTCTTTTTTTGTTCCTCTCCTTTCCTTCTTCCTTCCTTTCCTTTCCTCCCTTTCATGCTCTCTTGCTTTCTTACTTCATTTTTTACTTCCTTCTTCTCTTTTTTTCCATTTCTTTTTTTCCTCTTTCCTCCCTTCTTTCTTTTGTATTATTTCCATTCTTTCAATCTTCCTTTCTCTCTTTCCTTATAGTCATATGATCAATATTACCTCCTAGCCTATTCTTTGCAGTCAGTGTTTCTTTTTATTTCTTCCTTTATTTTTTGCTTTCCTTCTTTCACTCATTCTTTCCTCCTTCCTTTCCCTTTCTTTTTTTCTTCCCTTCATTTTCTTCCTTACTTATTTCCTTCCTTCATTTATTCCTTCCTTTTAATTTTCATTTTTTCCCCACCTTTCATTCTTTCTTTCTTTCTTTTCCTACTTTCCTTTCTTTCTTCCTTTCTTCCTTCCTTCTTTTCTTTTTCTCCATTTCCGTTCTTTTTTTCTTTCCCTTTCTTTCTTTTCTTTTTTATTCTTCCCTTTTTTTATCTTTCTTTTTCTGAATGTATATTAGCAGTCACAGTGTCTCTCTTTCTGTCTTTCTTTCTTTCGTCCTTTCTTTTTCTCTTTCTTTCTTTCTTTCTTTCTTTCTTTCTTTCTTTCTTTCTTTCTATCTCTTTCTCTGAATTCATATCTGTATTACCTAGCATATTCTTAGCAGTCACAGTCTTTCTTTCCTTTCTTTACTTTCGTTCTTTCCTTTTTCTCTTTCTTTCCTTTCTTTCTTTCCTTTCTTTCTTTCCTTTCTTTCTTTCCTTTCTTTCTTTCCTTCTTTCTTTCCTTCTTTCCTTCTTTCTTTCCTTCTTTCCTTCTTTCTTTCCTTTTTTTCCTTCTTTCCTTCTTTCCTTCTTTCTTTCTTTCTTTCTTTCTTTCTTTCCTTCTTTCTTTCCTTTCTTTCTTTCCTTTCTTTCTTTCCTTTCTTTCTTTCCTTCTTTCTTTCCTTTCTTTTTTTCCTTCTCTTTCTTTCTTTCTTTTTTTTCATTTCTTTTTTTCCTTCTCTTTCTTTCTTTCTTTCTTTCTTTCTCTTTCTTTCTTTCTTTCTCTCTTTCCTTCTTTCTTTCTTTCCTTCTTTCTTTCTTTCTTTCTTTCTTTCTTTCTTTCTTTCTTTCTTTCTTTCCATTCTTTCTTCATTCTTTCTCTGAATTTATATCCACATCACCTAGCATATTCTTAGCAGTCACTTTCTTTCTTTCTTTCTTTCCTTCTTTCCTTCTTTCTTTCTTTCTTTCTTTCCTTTCTTGCTTTCCTTTCTTTCCTTTCTTTCTTTCTTTCTTTCTTTCTTTCTCTCTTTCTCTGAATTTATATCCATATCACCTAGCATATTCCTCCCCTCAGCGCCTCTCTTGCCAGGCTCGGTACACCCCGCCGCTTGTTGTGTGTTCAGACCCCAAATACTGATTTATGTTATTGAGCTGTATTCTCATTTTGCAAGGTAATTACTTTGCCAGCACGCTGGCGGTTAGCACTCGATGTTCAGCACTGTTATCTGTGAGGATATTACTGATCTCTTTCCCAGGTAGATTCATCGCTGGGGGATTACTCTGGCTTTGTGTCTGGAAAAGTCTAGTCTATATGGGGAAACCATTAGCGCTTTAACACAACACATCAGAAAGGTTACACACTCCCATTCCTGGCTTGTGTTCCTGGAATTCGATTTTTTTTTCTGCTTTTCTGCTCAACCTGTTTAGTGTTTCAGAGTATTTAAAGGGACCAAAAATAGTAAATTGCAAGATGATTTGTTTAAGATTTTTTATAAATTCAGCTTTGTAAAAGCTGCCCGACAGGAGTGCTGGGATCACAAGACTGGCTGCACAGAACTACAAATATTTTGGCAGGTAAGATTTTTAGGCTTTAGCCTGATTGCCTGTTGGCTGAAATAGTTATCAATCCACAGACTAACCCACCCTGAAACACCAACTTTAACCCTCCATTTAAACTTAACACGTGTTACCTCAACAATAAAACATGCTCTAATGCCGTGTACACACGATCAGAGTTTTCATCGGAAAAATCTTGGATGGTTTTTCCAATGGAATTCCGCCCAAGCTTGGCTTGCATACACACGGTCACACAAAAGTTCTCAGAACTTTCAAGTGTCAAGAACGCGGTGACGTACAACACAACGATGAGCCGAGAAAATTAAGTTCAATGCTTCCGAGCATGCGTCAAATTGTCTCCGAGCATGCGTAGGAATTTTGTGTGTCGGAATTGCTACAGATGATTGGAATTTCCGATCGGAACTTTTTCCGTCGGAAAAATAGAGAATCTGCTCTCAAAGTCCGATGGAGCATACACATGGTCGCAATTTCCAATCAAAACCTCACATCGGACTTTTGCTGGCAGAATTTCCGATCGTGTGTACTGGGCATTACGCTAAACCTTGCTGAGACATTAACTCTTCATGTAACCCTAACACTGACCCTTGCTGTAACTTTAACACTACCCCTCTGTGTAACCCTAACCCAGTGTTTCTCAAACAGAATTCCATCGGTGTTCCCCTGGGGTCTTGCGACCATGGAACCCAGTTTGCCCTTGGAAAGGGTTATGATTTTCCATGGTGTGGGTGTGCTGGTCACAGGCACCACAAAAATCAATGACACTCTAGAGGCCTAACTAACCCTTACAGTGCCAAACAGCTCCCACAATTTGTGTGTAGGAGTTTGCCGGTAGATTGAGGTGCCTCATGGTGCTCCATTAATGCCTTTTGCCCTTTTTCCAGTGCATGTGGTTACTTCTAGAGGAATTGCATTTGGTTAATTCAGTGGGCTGGCATGAACCCCTATCCACCTGTTCTGCTGCATGGTCCACTTTCAGTTGCGTCTAGAACACTCTCAATAATCTCAGTCTCTGAAATAATCACAACAAGTGTTACCGGTGTGGTTGGGTTTCATGCCTACCTTCATGAACCGATAGAATGAAGTCCAAACCTACAATGTCTATTGCCAAGATATCACAGGATCAACGTTGACCCTTCCATAGGACCAGCAATGCTGACCTTTGCCCCTGCCTACCCAACCTTTGCCCTTTTTGATCGCCACTTTCAATTGTGTCTAGAATACTCTCAATGAGCTCAGTCTCAGGATGATCACACCAAGCCGCACCAGTGTGTTTTGGGTATCCCGCCCATCTGCGTGCATCAATGAAACAAAGTCTAAACCTACAATGTCTACTGCAAAATCTGGCAGGATCAACTTTGACCCTTCTAAAGGACCATCAACACTGACCTTTGCCCCTTTCTACCCAACCCTTGCCCATTTTGATCACCAATTTCAATTGTGTCTTGAACTCTCTCAATGAGCTCAGTTTCTTGAATAATTAAAGCAAGCGACACCAGTGTATTTTGGGTGTCATGCCCACCCCCATGCACCGATAGAACAAAGTCCAAACTCAGGCAGTATCAACTTTGGCTCTTCTTAAGGCCCAGCAATTATGACCTTTGCCCCTATCTACCCAACCCTTGCCCATTTTAATCACAATTTTCAATTGTGTCTAGAACACTCTCAGTGAGATCAGTCTCTGGAATGATCACACCAAGCGGCATCAGTGTGTTTTGGGTATCACACCCACCTCCATGCACAGATAAAACAAAATCCAAACCTCCAATATCTACTGGAAAAGCTAGCAGGATCGACTTCTAATGCACCAGCAATGCTGGCTTTTGCCCCTGTCTACCCAACCCTTGCTTATTTTGAGCACCAACAGGTTCTTCTTACAGATCATTTATTACAACTTCCAAAACGATTAATAAAAAAAAAAAACCCTTAACACACATGGACATCTACTGGGATGGAATTAAGCTATTAAAGCCTCCGGTTTATTACACATCCTGTTCTGATGTATCACTCAACTGTGATTTTTTTTTTTTTTACCTAGCCGGAGGGATGGCAGCCCAGCATCTGTCCATATTTTGCTCAGAATCTACATGGGCTCCGTCTCTGGAATGATCACACCAATCAACACTAGTGCGCTTTGGGTATCACACTTACCTACATGCACCGAATTAGCAAAATCCCACAATCTAACGTCTACCAAAAAATCTGTCAGGATCAACTTTGACCCTTCTAAAGGACCTGCAATGATGACTTTTGCCCCAGTCTACCCATCCCTTGCCCATTTTGATCTCCACTTTCAATTGTGTCTAGAACGCTCTCAATGAGCTCAGTCTCTGGAATGATCACACCAAGTGGCATCAGTGTGTTTTGGGTATCCCACCCACCTCCATGCACCGATAAAACAAAATCCAAACCTCCAATATCTACTGCAAAATTGGCAGCAGTGTGGTATGGGTATCACGCCCACCTATATGCACGGTGCACCGATTTAACAAAGTCCAAATCTCCAATATCTACAGCAAAATCTGGCAGGGTCAACTTTGACCCTTCTAAAGGACCAACAATTCTGCCCTTTACCCATTTTGGTCGCCCACGGGTTCTTCTTACGGATAATTTGCGTATTACAATTTCCAAAAGGATTAATAAAAAAACATTAACACACATGGACATCTACTGGGATGGAATTAGGCTATTAAAGCCTCTGGTTTATTACACATCCTGTTCTGCTGTACCATTAAACTGTGATTATTTTATACCTAGCCGGAGGGATGGCAGCCCAGCATCTGTCCATATTTTGCTCAGAATCTCTTTCTGCGGGAATTCTCAGCGGGACAGTCAGCCTTGCGTCCTGAGAATTACCGTCCTGGGTTTGAACACTCATGACAGCTCAGCCTGGGCTTTCCACCTTCTTCTTAGACTCTCCAATTAGAATTCTGCCTCAGCAAGCCACTTCTGCTTCACAACAGGTCCAAACACTTTGCAAAAATGATCATAATGAGCAGGCATATCAATATCAAAGCAATGCTGAATTGTGTGGAATCAATTCATAGAGGGCGGCATTATTTCTACTAAGAGATGCTCTGCTGGAAATAGAAAAACAGGTACTTAAATGGAATGTATGGTCTCTTCAATGATTTTATGAATATAAAGGGATCAGCTTATAATACGCTTATCGATGTGTTAAGGCTGTAATTTAATCTGCTTACTTTTTACCTTCCCTGGTTGTCCATTTACCCCCTCATCAACATGCTAAAAACATTTGGAAAACGAAATCTTTTGATTTTTATTGCATACCTTTGTTTTTTTTGGAGCCAGTGATTTCATCACTGCGTCTTTGTGTTTCTCTCTGCAATGCAGAGAGAAACTGTTCGTGGCTGGTGGAAGGGGCCAGCAGGTTTCTGTATATAGCAGTGGTGGGCCATCCATACAGATACCCTTCTTTGAAGTCAATTAGAGCCTTAGGCTCTAATCACATGCTTAAAAAAATTTGAAATCTATGCATGTAAATTAGGGGTGGGGTGCATGGATTAGGGGGGCGGTGTCCCTGTGCCCCGCCCTTAATTTACATGCATACATTTCAGTGTTTTTTTTTTTAAGCATGTGGATAGAGCCTAAGGCTCTAATTGGCTTCAAAAACGGGTGGGCTCTGCACCCCGAGCCCACCCAGTTGTGTGACAGTAGCGAATTAATATTCTCTGATTCTCCTCCCCAGCCAGGAAGCAGTTCCTTTGATCCGATTGGCCAGGGAGTCTTAGGCCAATCATGTCTCGGGACACACTTGCTGTTTGCCCTGGAGAAGAATCAATGGCCCAGCTCTTCATTCCCCCTGGCTCCAAAGGTAATGCCCTGAACGCTGCCACCCTGCCCACATCCCGGTGGGGGGGGGGGGTTGATCGTGCATTCCCGTCCATCCGAGGCCAGTGCTTAATAAATTGGGGGGCAGCAAACTAACATCAAACCACCCCTGCGGGGGGGGGTTCAGTTGCCGCATTCAGGTCCATCTCTGGAGGGGGGTGCAATCGCTGCATTCTCTGCTGTCCCCCGTGGGTGGAGGGGGGTGGTTTGGTGTTAGTTTGCGCCCCCCCCCAATATTTTAGGCACCGGCTGCCATTGGTTTATAGGTTCCTGGAAACATCACCACACTCTGCTTCAGTACTCAAAAGCCCTCAGCCCTGATACAAGCATTTGGTGCACGAAAAGTGAATTTATATCCTTTGTGGTTAATGAGGAATATATTCAAATGAAAATGCAGTCTAGCCAGCAGCATCTGTGTCTCACGACCCTGGGCTCTGGACAGGGCCACCCACAGCTCTGTCATCGCCCTCTTCCTCTGCCGCAATTGGAATGTGTGGCCATGCACTTGTAGGCAGGTGCAACTTGACCACCATGCAGTAGGTGGCGCTGCGTCACTATACAGATGGAGCAGTTTGTAGAGGGAGATTGTTCCTTCTGAGACTCAGTAGTTGTCACAGAGGTCGCAGTTGTCTGATTGGATGCTGCCACTTCTGATGACCTCTGGCAGTCATCTTGCAGTTGGGCTCTATAAATCAGGCCAAGGTCACCCCCCCCCCCCCCCCCCACTGGGGGAGTGCCTCAAAGACCCAGACAACCTAGTACTCCATCCCCAGCTTCCTCCACCCGACAACTCCCCCCAAGCTGGGCCGCCCCTTTGTAAATCAAGGAGGCCTGCCCCCTGCCAATCCTAGATGGGATTGGTCAGGGCTCCCTTAGACAGACCATACAGCTCCACCTCTCTTCCCCTCCTAACTTCTAGAATCCTCTAGAACCAGAAGGAAGGTAACCAAAAGATGATGCTATCTGTAAGTCACCAGCCTACACAGAGCCACTCCCAGCCCACGCAGAACAAAACAAACAAACATTAAATTTACCTGCACTTACAAAAACCTACTTCTAGCACCTACCTAAAGTAGAGGGAGCTAGACTGGTGTAACTATTTATTACCTCAAGGTGTGTCAGAGTGTACGGCACCAGGGGGTAAGCACTGCAAAAAAAATGTGTCTGGAGTTCAGCTTTAAATCATATTTATTTAAATCAAGTAGTTTTTATTGAAACATTTTTTCATTGTATAGAAAACAAAACAAAAAAAAATTAACAACAAAGAAAGAAAGGGACCTCAGTTCCACCAACCCTCCCAATCTGTTCCTAGGTTCCCAAACAGTGGGAACCTCAGAGAAAACAAAAAACAGCTAGTTATCCATACAAACTAGGTAATGGCTAACGTACCTCGTGCAAATTGAAGCATCATAAAGCGTCAGATGTCTCTGCGTAATTGATCACAATACAGAAATTCATGTATTAACCACATGTCGACCAGCGTGCGACGATATACGTCGACACAATGCCTGGCTGGGCAAATGGGCGTACAGGTACATCCCCTTTAAGGTGCGGAATTGTGGGTGCACGCTCGCCCACGGCATGCTCACTGACCGCGGGTCCAGGGGACTCGATGTCCATCGTGTGTCCGCAATCGTGTCACGGAGCGGAAGAACAGGGAGATCCCATGGTAAACAAGGCATTTCCCCATTCTGCCTAGTGACAAGACAGAGATCACTGCTCCCTGTCATCAGGAGCAGTGATCACCATTGGCTCCCGCTGCTGTCAATCAAATCCAGTGACATGGAGCGAGTCCTGCTGTCTGTGTCAATGGACGCAGTAGCAGGACTCGGGAGCGCACCCACATGAGTGCCCCTATGGAATGTGGCTATCTATGGGGGCACTCGAGGAGGAGAAACCAGGAGGGTCACCAGGAGATCCCAGAAAAGAAGGATCAGGGCCGCTCTGTGCAAAACCCTTGCACAGAGGAGGTAAGTATGACATGTTTGTTAGTTAAAAAAAAAAACTGAACCTTTACAATCACTTTAAGGTCATGAAGTGGCCTAGCCAGTCTCCAGACCTTAATCCTATAGAAAATTTAAGGAGGGAGCTGAAACTTCAAGTTGCCAAGGGACAGCCAAGAAACCTTAAGGATTTAGAGAAGATCTGTAAAGAAGAGTGGACCAAAATCCCTCCTGAGATGTGTGCAAACTTGGGCACCAACCTGGCCAGGTGTGCAAACCTGGGCACCAACTACAAGAAACATCTTACCTCTGTGCTTACCAACAAGGGCTTCTCCACCAAGTACTATGTCATGTTTTGTTGTGGATAAAATACTTATTTTACTCACTGAACTGCAACTTAATTTATAACATTTCAGTAGCACCCTCTACCTAGATAGGTGCTAGAGGTGAGATTTTTTGTCAGAGAAGGTACATTTAGACAGGCCTAGCTGGAAGCTAGTCCTGTTTGTTTTGATCTGTGTGGGCTGGGAGTGGCCTAGAGTAGGCTGGTGAATCACAGATAGCATCATTTCTCGGTTACCTCCCTCTGGCTTAGCTGGGGAAGAGAGGTGGAGCTGTCTGAGGTTTCTCAGGGAGCCCTGACCAATCCCCAACTAGGATTGGCAGGGGGCAGGCCTCCTTGATATACCCAGGGTCAGCCCAGCTGAGGATGAGTTGTCGGGTGGAAGAACTGGAGATGGAGCACTAGGTTGTCGGGCCTTTGAGGGTGCTCCCCATTCTTGGGGTGTGACCTTGGGCCTGGGGTTAAGGTGCAGGATGGAGCCCCTCTGGAAAGCAAGGATGATCTGGTCAGGAGGCACAGAGAGGAACCAAAGAGGACAACTGGAGATAGTGTTGCCGGGCAAGTCTTCAGGAGGGAACCACCGGTGTGTGAGCAGCCAGGAGGGCTGGTGAGTGACATGTGCTGTCAGGAGTGCTGGGGAGGCATGCCGGAGAGGACTGAGAGGAAACAGTCAGAGCTGGGTGTGGATTGCAATGTCACAGGCAGTGGAGTTGTTCAGATGCAGCCAGGAGGGCTGGCAGGGCCTGATAAGGGATTGCTGGGAGCAGTAGTCCACCATAGGACAGCTAGCACTAAAGACTTCCTATTCTATTTTTCTACATTACAAAGGGACCCGCTGTCCCTGCCTGCAAATGGCAAGTTGTAAGCCCTGACTGGGTCAGAGTTGGGCCTAACCATGTGCTAGCTGTGCCTGGAGTTAAGTGTTGTGCAAGAGAGAGGGAGTTAGTCTGCTAGCAAGAGATGTGCTGGAGGAGAATGGAAAGGTGTCATGTACAAGGAGTGTACGTAGTTCTGTCCCAAATTGACTTTTCTATAATTCTACTGGGCATCCCATATATTCCCATCCCTATCCAAGTTCAAATCCCTCAATAGAAACACAAAAACAAGCACATGGACAGTTCATTGTCTCCAAGGTGATTGGGAAGTGAATGCTGGACTGGGCAGGGTGACAGGCGGGCCACAACTTTCAGCAGCCCCTACAGCAGCCTTTTATCTTGGCCTAGGCAAGCCCTTTGCAGGAGGGCAGCAAAAAAGCCGCCCCCACCCGCATAAAAAAAAGCCCTTTCTCCCAGCTCCTGCACAAAAAAAATACAGCTCAGCCCATACAAACCAGTGACAGTCTGGCAGCAGTTGTCCACTGGTATTCCAATGTAATCTCACATGGAGCGATTACCTAGGGTTAGGGACAGATGATCACTCCAGGACACAAACAGCTTGTGCCCAAGTTCAATCTTCTGTCCCTCACCATAGATAATCATTCCATAAAGCGATTACATATAAACATTGAGGACAGCTGCGGCTGCTATCAGCCTTTCATTGCTTTGAGACAGCCTGAGCAGCTTCAACTATCTGCAGGCACCTGTAAATCCAACTGCAGGAGTCCACTGCAGTTGAGGTGGAACTCTAAGAGGAAAAGGTGGAGCATAAAGAGGAAGGGGTGTGATTTACAGATGACAGGGTGGGTATTAAACAGGAAGGGGTATGGCCTTGACAGGAAGGGGTGGGTTATATTTAAATTATGGGGTCATGAGTTTAGCCAGGCTTAGGGTAGCACAAAGCCTAGATACATCACTGCCCTACGGGGGTACCGCTACATTTGTATCTTGTGTTTTTTCTGGATTTATGGTTTATATTCTGCCTCTATTATTTAAAATACACCTATGATAAAAATTGTAAGCCCTTAATTTCTTTGTAAGTGGGCAAACTTACAAAATCTGCAGGGGATCAAATAATTATTTTCCCCACTGTATATGATCTAGAAGCTTTGTCACTTTGAAGGCACCACAAGCAATGAAAGGCTCCCCTACACTATAGGGGCTATAAGGGAGCACAGCTCTAAGCCCTTGTACACATGGTCAGACATTCCGACAAAATCCGTCGGATTTTTTCCAACGGATTTTGTCCAAAACTGGTGTTGCATACACACGGTCGGACAAAGTTGTCGGAAAATCCAATCATTCAGAATGCGATGACATTCGATCGTTACGATGGGACTACGTTGCGGCTAGTAGCTAATAGCTTTGGTCTCGTAATTTTATCTGAGCATGCGTGGCACTTTGTCTGATCGTTATTCTCTACAAACGATTGGACAAAGTCCGATCGGATCATGTTGTCGGAAAATTTTATATCCAGCTCTCAAACTTTGTTGGTCAGACATTCAGGCGGAAAAAGTCTGATGTAGCCCACACACGGTCGGATTATCCGACACTTTTCCGTCGGAATTTCCGACCGTGTGTACAAGGGCTAAGAAGCCTAAGGCCATTTATGGCTTGTCAGGTACAGAATGGTAGTCAGACCATTTGAATTATGAAAGTAGTCTGTGTAACGCCAAGCATCTGGGGTACAAATCATTGGAGTACTCAACCAAAGTTCCCAAAATTTCTCAAATTTCCTTGGGCATCCTCGTTTAGTATAGATCAAGTTTTCCTTCACTACCGCAAAGTAACTGCTTTGAGTGAGTGAGTGGCAGGGGCGCCAACCACTGCTGGGCAAGGAGTTTACGAGCTTGCAAAATGCATCGGACTATTAGGATCTGTGTGGTAAGTGGTACAATGCCCTCACCTATATAGCCTAATAAGCAGAACATAGGGTCTAGCGAGAAGGATGATTCAAAAACAGAATTTATAGTATGGAGAATGGTTGACCAATACCTATGTAACTTGGGGCATCTCCACAACATATGGAGGAGGGTACCAGGGGAGCCCCTACATTATGGACAGGTATCATCAGGATGGCTTCCAAATGTAAACAATTTCTGGGGAGTACGGTATGATCTGTGTAATAAGAATACCTGTGAGAGTTTTTGTGAAGGGGACAGAAAGACTTATGCCGCGTACACACGACCGGACTTTTCGAGGGACTAGGTCCGACGGTCTTTCTGAAGGACTTTCGGCGGAGTTCCGACGGACTTTCCCGAATGAACGGACTTGGCCACACACAATCACACCAAAGTCAGACGGATTTGAACGTGATGACGTACGACCGGACTAGAATAAGGAAGTTCATAGCCAGTAGCCAATAGCTGCCCTAGCGTTGGTTTTTGTCCGTCGGACTAGCATACACACAAACGGATTTCGCGGTCCGGTGGGAAAATTTAAAACATGTTTTATTTCTAAAGTCCACCAGATTTTTGGCAAGCAAAGGTCCAATGGAGCCCACACAAGATCGAATTGTCCGACGGACTCGTTCCATCGGACTTTTGCTGTCAAAACGTCTGGTCGTGTGTATGTGGCATAAAGGGAAAGACTCCAGGACATACTTCCACTGCTCCTCCGTTAAACCACCTAGATCCTAGATACTGTGCCCCTGCAGGGAAGGTCGGCATTTTCATCTAATGCCACCACTAAGTATATACTGGAGTACAGATCTGAAATCAATCCCTTAGTAGAAGTTGCAAGTATTAGAGAACGGAGACGAGGCACTCTACTCCATCCAAGTGGGGGTGTCCTTAAATGGTGTAGTTAAAGAGTGTTGAATTTGTAAATAGTGATAAAAGGATTGGTTCAGGAGGGAAATAGTATGCTGATCTGTTCGTTTTTTTTTTAGTGCAGGAAATGATTCAAAATACGTGTTCTGCAGCACTATGTTGTGAGCTGTACCTGTTGTGTATGGATTTCATATGTCTGTGGTCAAACGAAGCTCTACACAGTATTCCTCTGTTCCACATTTATGACACCAGCTCCTCATCTCCGGATGCGTTCTCTTCTAAACCTTTTACTTTAAGTATGGATAAAAGCAACGACCAAACCACAAGGAAGTGGTAACATCCGGTGGTAAATGTCATCAGAAGCCCAAAGTGGATTCCTAGAGTCCTGGAGATGTCGAGGAACATTACTGTCTTTATGAGACAGCTGAGGAACCTTGGAGTCCCACAAATTTTTCATTATACTCAATAAACAATTAAGGTAATTGTTGCCATATTAGTGCACTTGCAATAAAAAAATGGACTACTGTCCATGATACTTTTCTTTTATTAGCTCCATTTACACCATGCAGATGCGAAAAATTGTGCGCATGTTTCTGTTGCATTTGAAAATTAATATATGTCTGTTTTATGATTTTTATTCTCAGACTAATGCCCCATACACGCGGTCGGACATTCCGACAACATCCGTTGGATTTTTTCAGACGGATTTTACCCGAAACTTGTCTTGCATACACACGGTCGCACAAACTTGTCGGGAAAATCCGATTGTTCGGTAAAACAAGTACGACGGGACTACGTAGAGGCCAGTAGCCAATAGCTTTCATCTCCAATTTTTTTTCTGAGCATGCGTGGCACTTTGTGTGCCAGAATTCCGTACACGTGATCGGAAAAAGTCAGATCAGCGGCACAGTGGTGTAGTGGGTAGCACTCTTACCTAGCAGTAAGAAGGGTTGCTGGTTCAAATCCCAACAACGACATTACCTGCCTGGAGTTTGCATGTTCTCCTTGTGCTTGTGTGGGTTTCCTCCGGGTGCTCCGGTTTCCTCCCACACTCCAAAGACATGCAGGTAGGTTAATTGGCTTCTGTCCAAAATTGGCCCTAGTATATGAATGGGGACCTTGGATTGTGGGCTCCTTGAGGGTAGGGACCAATGTGAGTGTGCGATGTACAGGGATAGGGAAAATTATAGACACCTCACTCAGATTGAACTGGATGGACTGATGTCTTTATTCAACCTTACTAACTATGTAAGATTGGATTTTGTTGTTGGAAAATTTTAGATCCAGCTCTCAAACTTCTCCCAACAGAAAAAGTCCGGTAGAGGCCACACACGATCGGATTTTCCGACAACATAATCCGATCGGACTTTTTCCGTCAGAATTTCCAACAGTGTGTATGGGGCATAACTGTATATAGAACAATATGTTTGACTTAGAAGCAGACATCAAGTTTAGTTTTGTATGTACAGCATTTTCGTTTAGTAAAAGCACATTAATATACAGCAGAGGTCTAAGCTTACTTGCCTAAAACACAAATTACCATTTAAAAGACCAATGCAAAACAATGTTCCCGCACGTTGCATGCAGGGCAGCCTATTTATTTCAGTGGTCTGCCCTATACATGAAAAACAGAGAAGAGGAGGAGCCAGGAGTGCCGGTGTCCTATCATATACTGTCCCCCATCGGATAGTGTCCGCTGTGTACTGCGCATGCGCAGTACACAGCACACACAGATTCCGAAAAAAGCTGAGGATGAATGGCGCCTGCGCCGTGAGTCCAGGTTCTATCCCCACCATCTAACTGGACATAGAGTTGGAATATAAAAGAGCCAGAGCCGGGCCCTCTAATATTCCCATTCCGCTTGGATGGTGGGGCTACCACCTCCACTCATGGCACAGGCGCCGTTCATCTTCAGAGATTTTCCGAAGCTTCGCCTGCTCTGTACTGCGCATGCGCAGTAAGGAGCGGACACTATATGATGGCAGGACACTATCTGCCAGAACACCAGCAAAGAGGAGGATTGGGGCTGCTCTGTGCAAAACCACTGCACAGAGCAGGTAGAGCAAAGTATAACATGTTTTATTTTTTGTTTTGTTTTTTGTAATTGAACCTTTAATGTCATTTAACCCCCTTCCTTCCTGACCAAGCCAATTTTTGCAATACGGCACTGCGCCACTTTAACTGGCAATTGCGCGGTCGTGCAACGTGGTACCCAAACAAAATTGACGTCCCTTTTGTCCCCACAAATAGAGCTTTCTTTTGGTGGTATTTGATGACTTCTGCGTTTTTTTGTTTTTTTTGTGCTATAAACAAAAAAAGAGTGACAATTTAGAAAAAAAACACAGTATTTTTTACTTTCTGCTATAATAAATATCCCCAATTAAAAAACAAAACAAAAAAAAACAAATATTTTCCTCAGTTTAGGCCAAAATGTATTCTCCTACATATTTTTGGTAAAAATAAAAAAAAATCACAATAAACGTATATTGATTGGTTTGAGCAAAAGTTATAGCGTCTACAAAATAGGGGATAGATTTGTGGCATTTTTATTATTTATTTATTTTTTACTAGTAATGGCGGCAATCTGGGATTTTTATTGGGACTCCGACATTGTGGCAGACAGATCGAACAATTTTGACACTTTTGTGGGGCCACTGACATTTATACAGTGATCAGAGCTATAAAAAGCCACTGATTGCTGTATAAATGTCACTGGCAGGGAAGGGGTTAACACTAGGGGGCGATTAAGGGGTTAAATGTGTTCCCTCAGTGTGTTCTAACTGTGGGGGGGGGGGAGGAAAGAGATCGGTGTTCCTATATACTAGGAACACACGATCTCTCTCCTCTCCCCTGTCAGAACGTGGATTTGTGTGTTTACACACAGATTCTCGTTCTGGCTCTGTCAGGAGCGATCTCGGGTGCCTGGCAGACATCGCGGCTGCCGGGCACGCGCATCGGCTCCTCAGTACCACGGAGGCCCCCAATCCCCCTTAAAGCGGCCCCCGTAGAGCTACGGCGATTCGCACAGGCACCCGAGATCGTCAAATGACGGCGGGCGGTCGGCAAGCAGTTAAAGCACCTTTTTTTTTTTCAAAATTCCAGCTCCCCTTTGCACCAATATAGCATTCATGTACTTTTTTTACAAAAATATCAAAGCTTTCCATAAAATCTACAGACACTTACTTCACTTGTCTTCGTCCATGATTCCAAACGTATCTATTGCTTCTGCCTTACTTCCTGGACAGACTTTAGGTCATGACACAGGAAGGAGTTGACCAGCTGACCTCATTAGCATACAACCTGCATCATCCACCCACCCACTCCCAGCTGCACGTTTTTTAAAGGAAATGCAATCAATCAGTGATCACCCTTCTCACTAAATATACAATCAGATTGTATAGTGTATGGCCATCTTTATACAAGTATATAGGAGGGAGTGGACCGAAACACTCAGCTGTCAAGACCGCCGTTCACATCTCTGCATAGCGGGAACTTGGAATTTCCAAATGCGTTTTATTTTTTTATTTTTTTTAAGGGGGGGGGGGGTGTTTTGACGCATTTTCACTCATCACAAATTGGGCAACCCATCCACCTGAATGTGCCACCCTACATGCAGCAATCGCCCCAAAGAAGCTTCAGAACTTTTTTTTTAGAGCGAAGATCGGTGCACATTTTAGTGCAGCGCATTTCTGAATTGCAAGAAAACGCACAGATGTGAATGGATACTCACTGTTACCGCACCGATTTCACTTTCAGGCCCCATTCACATCTAGCATAGTGGGGAGCAAACGTTTTGTGTCTCATTTTTCCTGTGACGCGGCATAGGGCAGCCTGCTGATTTCAATGGGCTGTGCTATATGTGGCTTATGTTGGCGTTTTCTGGAATGCGTTTTTTTTTTTTTTTTTTACTGTTGCGTTTTGCAGCATTTGCCACTCAATTTTTTCACATGGCAAATTGCGTGTTTGCTTCTGCGTTTGGTGCGCCATTTAATTAATGGCACTGAAAGTGCAACTAGTAATTTTAGGTGTATAAAGGTGACCATACGCTATGCAATCTGATTGTGCAATCTCCTTTAGATCTGCCATCAATTATGTAATGCAAGGGCCTGCCTGATTGGATAAAGAGTGATTGGCTAGATAGGTGTTTCCTGCTATTATATACATTTGGTAAATCTAAAGGAGATTGTACAATCAGATTGCATAGTGTATGGCCACCTTTATAAACCAAAAATTACTAGTTGCACTTTCAGTGCTATTATTGTTAACAACACACCAAGCAAACACATTTTGCCATCTGAAAAAAAAACGAGTGGCAAATGCTGTAAAACGCACAGTAAAAAAATACGCAACCCACAAAACGCCAGCATGTCCCATAAGCCACATATAGCACAGCCCATTGAAATCAGCAGGCTGCCCTATGCGTGTCACGGGAAAAAAACGATCCATAAAACGTTCGCTCCCCACTATGCTAGATCTGAATGGGGCCTGAAAGTGAAATTGATTCGATATCACAAGAACAATGAGGCTCCATTGACATCTGTGCGTTTCCTTGCAATTCAGACATGCGCTGCACTAAAAATCGCACCGAGTTCCGCTCTAAAAAAAAGTTCTGAAGCTTCTATGGGACGATTGCTGTGTGTAGGGTGGCATATTCAGGTGGATGGGCTGCCCTATGTGTGATGAGTGAAAATGCGCCGAAACGCCCCCCTCCCCCTTAAAAAAAAAAAACGCATTTGTGAATGCAAATTCCTGAACAATGAGGCTCCATTCACATCTGTGCGTTTCCTTGCTTTTCAGAAATGCACCCAAAAAATCACAGTAAAAAAACGCTCCAAGCTCCGCTCAAAAAAAAAAGTTCTGAAGCTTCTTTGGGACGATTGCTGTGTGTAGGACGGCACATTTAAGTGGATGCCCCCGCCCCCCGCTAAAAAAAAAATGCATGTGGGAATGCGAGTTCCCGCTATGCAGAGATGTAAACGGAGCTTGACAGCTGAGTGTTTCTGTCCACTCCCTCCTAGGTACTTGTATAAAGATGGTCATCCACTATACAATCTGCTTGTATATTTAGTGAGAAGGGTGATCACTGATTGATTGCATTTGATTTAAAAAAACATGCAGCTGGGAGTGGGTGGGTGGTGCAGGGTGTGTGCTAATGAGGTCAGCTGGTCAACTGCAGGGTGTGTGCTAATGAGGTCAGCTGGTCAACTCCTTCCTGTGTCATGACCTACAGTCTGTCCAGGAAGTAGGGCAGATGCAATAGATAAGTTTGGAATCATGGATGAAGCCAAGTGAAGTGAGGGTGGATGATGCAAGGTGTATGCTGCTGAGGTCAGCTGGTCAACTCCTTCCTGTGTCATGACCTACAGTCTGTAAGGACGTAAGACAAAAGTAATAGATACATTTGGAATCATGGATGAGGACAAGAAAAGTACGTGTCTGTAGACTTTATGTAAAACTTTGATATGTTTGCAAAAAAAGTACATGAATGCTATATTGGTGCGTAGGGGAGCTGGAATGTAGGGAAAAAAAAGGTGAACTTGGCCTTTAAGGTAGTTTCATATTCTTCACCTAAAGCAGTAAAAGAATTTGAAACCTGACCTCCAGCCTTCCCTTTTTCCTCTTGCACAGTTTTACCGGCTCCTCCCTGGACTGAAATTACTTACTCTAATTTCACTGCACACTGTGAGCTTTTCACAATTTGCATTAGAAGCTGCAGAAAGTCAGATAGAGCCCCGCTTCATTTCCTAGAGAACGGCCAGCCATCTAGTGAATGAATCCAATGAATGAATGGGGCAGGCCATCTACTGGTCTGCCCCATTCATTCATTGGATTACAATGCTTCCAAGCATGCAGACTTTAGCATGATTAGCAAGACAGTCTACTTAGGAAACTCCACCCACCCATCAAGGCATTTTTTGGTATTTCCATTACTCCTCCCAAAAGGGGAGGGCTATTGAGAGAAGTACTGAAACAGGGTGCTGCAATGTTTTCAGAAAGCTATGTACAGCACCCCGCCGTACCCTTCCCCCAGCCATGATCCGCCAGCATTTCACAGAGAAGCATAGACCACGGAATCCCTACCCCTCTCCTAAAAACAATTTAGGCAAGGCCAATAACATTGTGCTAAATAAGTGAATGAAAAGTGGCCCCAGGCTAGGCTTCTCCCAGGCCATGCTCCAACGTGTTTCGACGTGCCTATGGAACTAAGTCATAAAAGACCACTACGCAGGACTTTTTTTCTTAGGGAATAGGTGCAGGTACTCCCCCTTTCGAAACCACCCCTTGTCTCCACCTCCTACCCACCTTCAAGCACCATCCCTTGGTTCCACCCCCTACCCACCTCCCAGTACCACAAGTAATATATATGGAAGTAATTTGTATGGAATTTGACACTGATAACAAGAAAAGCAATAAAATAGATCCCCTGCAGCCAACAACAATAGACCCCCCCACAACAACCATAGACCCCCTGCTGCAGCAACAAAAGATTCACCCAGCAACAACTACCCTCCACCACTAGCAACAATAGATCTCCCAGCAGCCAGCATCAATAGACACTCCAGCAGCCAGAAACAATAGACCTATCCTTCAACAGTAGATCCTCCACAGCAACAATAAACCTCCCCAGCAACACTAGACCTCCCCACAATAATAGACCTCCCCAGCGACCATAGATCTCCAAACAGCCAGCATCAATAGACCTTCCAGCACACTCTAGTACCCCTTGCCATTGCATACATTCTGTGCTGGAGGTGCCAGAACTGCATTCCTCCGTGTTCCCACTGAAAAAAGTCTAGGCTGAGGCCGCTTTTCATTCACTTATTTGGCACACAGGCTTAAAAATGCAGCATCTTGGAGTCACATTTTGCATAGCAGGCTAGGATGAGCATTTCAGACGTCTATTAACGCTTGGACCATGCTGCAGAAACATTTCAAGCAATATTATCGGCCCTGCACCCCTTCTTAGCTTCTTAGAGCACCACACCAAGTGCCCATCCAACCTACTCTGGTGACCCACTTCTCTTGGGTGCTGAAATGCCCATCCTAGCCTTCTATGCAAAATGAGACTTGAAGACACAGCACTCCTAGGCCTGTGTGCTGAATAAGTGAATGAAAAACAGTTTCAACCTAAGCTCTATGACTAAGCCATGTAAGTGGGGCAAAACGCATCAGTGGGAATGGCCTGGGAGGAGCTTAGTATCATTAATAAAAATCATCTTTTTATTCACTTATTCAGCACAATGTTATCGGCCCTCCTTAAATTCTCTTGAGAAGAGGGGTAGGGGTTCTGTAGTCCTTTCATAGTGTGACAGCACTACTCCTTTACAGATACAGTACAATGTGCATCGTCACCTTGAGAGTGTGTTACTCTCAAGATCACCAGGTTAAATTAAAGAGAAAAAAAAACTAAAAAGAAGACTAATGCAGCCATCACATCTAAGGACTTGTGAGCTTCAGCATACGAGGTGGTATCAAAAATGTTCAAAACTAGTTTTGTAACTGTTGCAAGGCACAACACATTAAGACAGTTATGAGCTGTTCCATAGTAACTAGTTTGGAAACACATGTTGGGAAGCGCAACGCTTTAAGACAGTTATGGACTGTTCCATTGGAGCAATGTCTGAAGAAGAGTGATATGCACCCTTTAGGCACAAAGCGAGTTATGTTGGAAGGCAAGTTGCAAATCAAAGCTTTGTAGCATATCAGATTATTCATCTGAACAAAAGCTAGGCTCCTTGCCATCTGATGTGATAACGCTATGCAAGTGAGCTTCAAAGAGGGCCATGACTGGCAGGATGATTGATGAAGGTGGGTTACAGAGATTAAAGGCATTGAAGACTGACCCAGGATACATAGACATGATACATGGATAATGCTGCCCCTAGAGGCCAATACAGCAAGACGGACAGTAATATAATATATTGAGGAGGCCTGCATGTAAATACGTTGATTCATCAAAGGTCTAGATGGGTCGGCAATGGGGTTGGGTCTGAACGGTGTATGACTGAAGTATAAAAAGGGCTGAACGAGACAGAGAGCTCTCTCTCTGTTACCATCTTGAGCCCAGCTGATGATACTGTATCTATAGGACAGCCTTGTGATAAGTATATTTGATGTTTCTTGTTGTTATATGCTTTGTAATATCTTCCTTTAGTATTTTCATGTTAGTGTTTTCCTATTTTCTAAGCAGTGTGTTTGTTTTCATAGCTAACCTTATATTATTGTAATATCAACAGTAATATGTGATCAGAGGTTTAACAGACTAGCTAACTATAGGAATAGACAAGTTAATACATATACGGAATAAATAGAGGGAATCCGTAATCACCCTTGATAATATTTAGTTTAGAATTTATTTCAATTGGCAATATTTATTCCAGTAACACACCAACAGATGGCAGCACATGGCTGTACACATGGGAGCACCGACCTTGTGCCAAAAGACATTATCCTAGGCACATCGGGAGCTGTGCATCTGGTGCTATTCTGACCATGTGGATTGCCACTGCTATTTCATCATGGCCAGTAAGTTACAACAAAGATTAAACTTGAAATTCTGTGTGAAACTGGGCACTGCTGCAATGATTAGTTCGAGGTGTTTTTAGTGGCATGAGTTATTCAAGGGCGGAAAAACATCACGTCTCTAAATTTTTAGATACCACCTCGTATTAAATCTTGTGTTTGATTTAAAGTGGTTTTAAACCTCAGACATGAAATATGAACAAAGCATATTCCTCTATATTGTGTACTTGTCTTACTCCAGAACACTAAGGCCGCGTACACACGGGCGGATTGTCTGCCCAACTTAGTCCGCTGAACCGTGTTTCAGCAGACAATCCGCTCGTGTGTGGGCTTCAGCGGACTTTTTCAGCGGACAGTCTGACGGACTTAGGCCGCGTACACACGGGCGGACTGTTCGCCCAACTTTGTCCGCTGAACAGTGTTTCGGCGGACAGTCCGCTCGTGTGTGGGCTTCAGCGGACAGTTTCAGCGGACAGTCTGACGAACACAGTTTTTCGGAATTTCCGTAAAACTGTCCGCTGAAACTTGGTTTGAGCGGACAGTCCGCCCGTGTGTAGGCTTGTTCGTCAAACTAAGTTCCGCGCATGCTCAGAAAGGATTTACACGGCGAAGGTTGCATTGCAGTGTATTGGACGTCGTATTTTTCGTCCCGTCGTACGTGCCGTTCACGTCATCGCGCAAGTTTCAGCGGACTGTTCGTTCGTCGTGTGTGGTCAAGTCCGTCCATGCTAATTTTGAGCGGACTGTCCGCTCAAACTGTTTGACGAACAAAGTTGGGCGAACAGTCCGCCCGTGTGTACGCGGCCTTAGTCTTTCGGAATTTCCGTAATTTTGTCCGTCCAAACTTGGTTTTGTCCGTCCAAACTTGGTTTCAGCGGACAGTCCGCTCGTGAGTAGGCAAGTTGGACGGACTAAGTATGGCACATGCTCAGAAAGGATTTACACGGCCGAAGGTTGCATTGCAGTGTATTGGACGTCATTTTTCTAGTCCCGTCGTACGTGCTATACACGTCATCGCGCAAGTTTTCAGCGGACTGTCTGTTCATCGTGTGTGGTCAAGTCCGTTCATTCAAAAGTTGAACGGACTGTCTGTCGGATTGTCTGACGAACTTAGTTGGGCAGACAATCCGCCCGTGTGTACGCGGCCTTAGTGTCATTGAATGAGTCATTTCTGACAAGTTTTCCAGACAAGAGAAAAAAGGTGAAAGGGAAAGGAGCTCCAGCACTCAGTCTGTGATTGACAAGCTCAGCTCTGTCCCTGTGTGCTGTGTGAAGCGGGGATGTGTCCCTACCCTTAAATCACCTCTTAATAAGATCTGCAGCCTGTAACTTCAGCTACCCTCCCTCTACTTTCTGAAAGCTCAGACAGGTTATAAAAGTTCTTAACTTTGAACGGCTGTAGAGAAAAGAAGTCTGCAGATAAACAGGTACCACTTATGTAGGAGGATTTGTTTAATCGCTCTGTATCACCTGAGGCCAGTCAATTTGAAAAAGTATTTATACCCCTTGAATTGTTCCACATTTTTTCATGTTACAACCAAAAATGTAAATGTATTTTATTGGGATTTTATGTGATAGACCAACACAAAGTGGCACAACATTGTGAAGTGGAAGGAAAATGATAAATGGTTTTCAAATTTTTTTACAAATAAATATGTGAACAGTGTGGCGTGCATTTGTATTCATTCCCCTTTTCAGTGATACCCCTAACTAAAATCTATTGGAACCAATTGCCTTCAGAAGTCACCTAATTAGTAAATAGAGTCCACCTGTGTGTAATTTAATCTCAGTATAATTACATCTGTTCTCTGAAGCCCTCAGGAGGTTTGTTAGAGAACCTTAGTGAACAAACAGCATCATCAAGGCCAACGAACACACCAGATAAGTCAGGGATAAAGTTGTGGAGAAGCCAAGAGGCCCATGGTAACTCTGGAGGAGATGTAGAGATCCACAGCTCAGGGGGGAGAATCTGTCCACAGGACAACTATTAGTTGTGCTCTCCACAAATCTGAATCCTTTATAGAAGAGTGACAAGAAGGAAGATATTGTTGAAAGGAAGCCATAAGAAGTCCTGTTTTCAGTTTGATAGAAGCCATTTGGGGGACACAGCAAACATGTGGAAGAGGATGCTCTGGTCAGATGAGAGCTAAATTGAACTTTCTGGCTGAAAAGCAAAATGCTATTTGTGGAGGAAAATTAACACTGCACATCACCCCGGACACACCATGCCCACCATGAAACATGGTGGTGGCAGCCTCCTGTTGTGGGGATTCTTTTCTTCAGTAGGGACAGGGAAGATGGTCAGAGTTGATGGATGTAACCAAATACAGGGCAATCTTAGAAGAAAATCTGCTAGTCTGCAAAAGGCAAGAGGTTCACCTTCCAGTAGGACAACGATCCCAAACATACAGCCAGAGCTACAATGGAAGGGTTTAGATCAAAACATATTCATGTTTTGGAATGGCCCAGTCAAAGTCCAGACTTAAATCCAATTGAGAATCTGTGACAAGACTTGAAAATTGCAGAGATCTGCAGCTCAGATGGGAGAATCTGTCCACAGGCCAACTATTAGTCGTGCTCTCCACAAATCTGGCCTTTATAGAAGAGTGGCAAGAAGAAAACCATTGTTGAAAGAAAGCCATAAGAAGTCCCATTTGCAGTTTGTGAGAAGCCACGTGAGACCAAAATGTAACTTTTTGGCCTAAAAGCAAAACGCTATGCGTGGGAGAAAAATAACACTGCACATCACCCTGAACACACCACCCCCACCGTGAAACATGGTGGTGACAGCATCATGTTGTGGGGATTCTTTTCTTCAGCAGGGACAGGGAAGCTGGTCAGAGTTAATGGGAAGATGGATAGAGCCAAATACAAATACAGGGCAATCTTAGAAGAAAGGCACTGTATGTAAGGGTTTACAACTGATTAGAATTCTGGTCGGAAAAAGTTCTGATGGTTTTCCCGACGGAATTCCGACGGGATTTCGCTCAAAAGGCATCTTGCATACACACGGTCACACCAAATTCCGACAGTCAAGAAAGCAGTGACGTACAACATGTACCACGGGACTAGAAAAGGGAAGTTCAATACCCAGTAGCCAATAGCTTCCATCTTGCAGCTGAATCTGAGCATGCGTGAGTTTTTACACGTCGGAATTGCATACACATGATCGGAATGTCCGTTGGAAAAATTGAGAACATGCTCTCAAATTCTTGCTGGGGGGCATTCGGCCAGCTAAATTCCAATGGAGCATACACACGGTCGCATTTTCTGATGAAAAGCTCCCTTTTTATTTTTATTTTTTTATTTAAATTTTATTATATTTTAAAATATCTGATACAGTACATATCATGTATTCAACTTAAACATATTCATCTTTTATCCTGTAATCCTTTTACTTTTTGAATGATCTCCACTTTTCCCACATTGCCCAATATCTATTAATTTGGTCTTTCTCCATTTTACTTAAATATTCCATGTTATTGATATACTCTATTCTCTGTATCCATTCTCTGAGGGTTTTTTAATCTCTAACCAGTTTTTAGGTATCAAGGCTAAATTCCGATGGAGCATACACACGGTCGCATTTTCTGATGAAAAGCTCTCATCGGTCTTTTGCTGACCCAAATTCCGATTGTCTGTACGTGGCATTAGAGTCTGCTAAAGACTTGAGACTGGGGCGGAGGTTCACCGCCAGAGCTACGATTGAATGGTTTAAATCAAAGTATATTGATGTGTTAGAATGACCCAGTCAAAGTCCAGACCTAAATCTGATTGAGAATCTGTGGCAAGACTTGAAAATTGTCTTTCACAGACACTCTCTATCCAGTCTGACAGTGGCGTAACTAGAACCTTCAGGGCCCCGATGCAAGAAACCATGAAGGGCCTCCCTGAACCTAAGCCAGGGCTCTTCCCTCCAAGTCCAGCGGTGGAACTCCAGGGCGTGGTCACAGGTATGACCTTTGTGAGCCCTGTAGTTCCACCACTGGCATCAGTAGTTTTTTTTTATTAGTTTATTTTTTATTTTTAGGTGCCCCATTGGGGGACTGTCCCTAGGCAGGATGGGGTCCCCGTCCCCAGAAGAGATGAGGTTCTTTTCTCCAGGACAGATGAAGTTACTTCCCCCAGGTGAGAAGGTGTCCCTGTCCCCAGGTGAGAAGGGGTCCCTGTCCCCACGTGAGAAGGGGCCCCTGTCCCCAGGGGGAGATGGAGGGAGTAAGTAATGGTGTGTGGGGGATGGGGTCCTCTCACTCACCATGACCAAGCTGCAGGCCGCGCACTCATCCATGTTGGCCTGGGCTCCCTCCAGTGTGCTGGACGGGTGATCAGCATATCTCCCAGAAAGACCTTTCATCATCTGTGTATGACGGGGGAGGAGGGGGGCCGGCAGACAAGCCTGAAGTGTCGTCCGGGGAGCCGGATCTCATAGGGCTGCACTGTATCTGTGTGCTTAAAGTTTGTTTACCCAGGAGAAGTATGCAGTGCAGTGTGGGCCGGACTCGGGGGGGACTCTGGATGGGGAGAACAGACATCGGACTGAGCGGCAATGCATGGAGCAGGAGAGGGGTACTCTGAGGAGCCGGCCGAGGACACTGGTCATGCGGGGAATGCACAACTAAAGAGCAGCCAGTGCAATAGTCGAGCATGGAGCTCTGCTATTCACCCTCCACCTCCAGCCACCCGTGTGCATGGTGCACTGGTACCCCTAGCTGCCTATGCTGCTGCCGGCCATATGTAGAGGGGGCTGCATGGGCCCCCTGCAGCACAGGGCCCAGTTGTGGTCGCGACTGCTGCACCCCCTATAGTTACGCCCCTGCAGTCTGACATAGCTTGAGATATTTGCAGAATGGGCAAAAATGTCCCTCTCTAGATGTGCAAAGCTGGTAGAGACATCCCCAAAAAGACTTGCAGCTGTAATTGCAGCAAAAGGCAGTTCTACGAAAGTATTGACTCAGGGGGGGCGCCATACAAATGTACCCCCACACTTTTCACATATTTATTAGTAAAAAATGTTGAAAACCATTTATCATTTTCCTTCCACTTCACAATTATGTGCCACTTCGTGTTGGTCTATCACATAAAATCCCAATAAAATACATTTTGGTGTTTGGTTGTGACATGGCAAAATGTAGAAGATGTCAAGGGGTATGAATACTTTTTCAAGGCACTGTATGTAAGGGTTTACAACCATTTTATATAAGGTTCAAGATAACGTTTTCAATATTGAGCCATACAAAGTGCTCTTTCAAAATAGTGAAACCGCTTTCTTCCGGTCACTAGAGGCAATCTTCCCACCCACGCCCCCTCTGTGCTGCTTGTAGCTTCGACGCAATGCATGGTGAGGTTTCTGACCGAAACATAAATCCAGCAAAGTGCAGATGTATCACTATGCAAATCTGTTACCCTGTACTGCATTAAACAGCGTCCCTCCAGCTGCTCGGTGACCCCGCAACACCATGAATCTCCTTCCCCAATTGTTTCCAGTCAAAATATTATTTAATGTGACTGGCTGGAGATTCCTTGATATTTAAAACTCCCCCATTAATCACCCGGGCCCGGCTGAGGTTCTTGTTGCGATCAGGTGTTCTCACAAATTTATCATCCCCCAGGGCCTCGCAAAAACCGCCATCAGCCGAGAGATCGCTTGTCATAAACCCGTCAGATAGAGATTCACACTTCGCAAATCGCAACAGTTCAACCTTGGCATTTCCATACCTGCGCAGGTAAGCAGGTCTGCAATAATGTAAGTGACATATTTATTTGTCATAACATATATAACCATGTCACTGATACACTGGTATCGACTAGAGCAATTTTTCACAATTTTGCTATGGGCCTGTTTATCCGTCATGCAATAACTTTGTCATTACTTAACCACTTCAGATCTGCGCTATTGCCAAATGACGGCATTAGCGCGGACCTACATTTTCAGGACTACGTCTATTGACGTCGTCCTGGTTACGAGCGGCCTGCGCGCCCCCTGAGGGGCGCGCGCGGCGCGCTCTGTGATCGGCGAGTCCGTGAGACTCGCCTGATCACCGATCCGTGTAAGGGGTCGATCCCGACCCCTTATCACGTGATCAGCTGTCAGCCAATGACAGCTGATCATGTGATAGAACGGAGCCGGTAATCGGCTATTATTCCTCCTCGCGCTGACAGCGCGAGGAGAGAAAAAAAAAGCCGATCACCGGCGGCCGTGATCGGGACATCAGTCCCGATCACGGCCATCAATACAAGGGACCACCTGCCACCTGCCTGTGCCCACCTGCCTCCCGCAGTGCCATCCTGAAAAAAAATAAAAGAAAAAGTAAGTGCCCCCCGTCAGTGCCCCCTGTCAGTGCCCATAGTGCCCACAGTGCCACCCACAGTGCCACCCACAGTGCCACCCACAGTGCCACCCCACAGTGCCACCCACAGTGCCACCCAATCTGCCTCAAAGGTGCTGCACCCCAGTGCCGCCCATCAGTGCCCAGCAGTGCCGCCCATCAGTGCCCAGCAGTGCCGCCCATCAGTGCCCAGCAGTGCCACCTATCAGAGCCACCTATCAGTGCCACCTATCAGTGTCCATCAGTCCCATCTATCTGTGGTACCTATCAGTGCCCATCCGTGCCACCCATCCGTGCCACTTATCCGTGCCACCCATCCGTGCCATCTTATCTGTGCCCATCTTTGCCCATCAGTGCCGCCTTATCTGTGCCCATCGGTGCCGCCTTATCTGTGCCTATTAGTGCCGCCTTAACTATGCCTATCAGTGCCCACAAGTGCAGCCCATCAGTGCCCACCAATGCAGCCCATCAGTGCCCACCAATGCAGCCCATCAGTGCCCACCAATGCAGCCTATCAGTGCCGCCTAATCAGCGCACTTCAATGAAGGAGAAAAATGACCCGTTTGCAAAATTTTATAACAAACTATTAAAACATGATTTTTTTTTTTTTTTTTTTTGCATCTTTTTTTGTTTGTTTAGCAAAAAATAAAACTCCGAGCTGTAACTAAATACCACCAAAAGAAAGCTCTATTTGTGGGAAAAAAATGATAAAAATTTCATTTGGGTACAGTGTTGTATGCCCGCGCAATTGTCACTCAAAGTGCATCAGCGCTGAAAGCTGAAAATTGGTCTGGGACTGAGGGGGGTTTAAGTGCCCAGTAAGCAAGTGGTTAAAGGAGAATTTTGAGGTTAGCAAAAAAATAAACATCTATACTCACCTCTATGCTGCAGCTGTCCCCTGCCAGCTCTATTCATAGGGTTGCCATCTTTTCTTCAAGCCAAACCTGAACACATTAGCAGTGCGCGACAGTAGTCTACAAAACAAATGAAAAACAAAATGTAGTACGAATATTATAGATGCACACCTGCAAAAGGGCTGTGTGTTTTTGTGCATTGTAGAAATGCACAGAATTTTGCGCACATTGCTGCAAGGCACACATATCTAACCAGAGCAGGGGTAATTAATTCAAATTCAAGGAGGTCCAGTTGCTAAAGTTTTCCTCCAGCTGAGGTCAGAATTGCTGTCTAAATAAATATAAAAATATGCAAATCACATCCATATTTTAAGTAAAATAAAATAAAATCATCTTACATCAGGTGTCCCCATTAGAGTACCTCCTTACATCTGGTGTCCACATCAGAGTTCCTCCTTAGATTAGTTGACCCCATCAGAGTGCCCCCTTATATCAGTTGAACCCATCAGAGTACCCCCTTACATCTGGTGTCCACATCAGAGTGCCCCCTTACATTAGTGTCCCCATCAGAGTGTCCCCTTACATTAGTTTCCCCATCAGAGTGCCCCCTTACATTAGTGTGCCCATCAGAGTGCTCCCTTACATTAGTGTACACATTGGATTGCCCCCTTACATTAGTGTCCCCATCAAAGTGCCCCCTTACATCTGGTGTCCACATCAGACTGCTCCCTTACATTAGTGTCCCCATAAACATGCCCCCTTACATTAACATCTCCATCAGAGTGCCCCTTACATTTGTGTCCACATCGGAGTGCCCCCTTACATTAGTGTCCCCATCACAACATCCCCTTACATCAGTGTCCACATCAGAATGCCCCCTTTCATTAGTGTCCCCATCAGAACACCCCCTTACATTAGTGTCCACATCACAGCGCCCCCTTACATCAGTGTCCCCATCAGAGTGCCCCCTTACATTAGTGTTCCCATCACAACACCCCCTTACATCAGTGTCCCCATCAGAGTGCCCCCTTACATTAGTGTTCCCATCACAACACCCCCTTACATTAGTGTCCCCATCAGAACACCCCCTTACATTAGTGTCCACATCAGAGTGCCCCCTTACATTAGTGTCCCCATCAGAGTGCCCCCTTACATTAGTGTCCCCATCAAAGTGCCGCCTTACATCTGGTGTCCACATCAGAGTGCCCCCTTACATTAGTGTGCCCATAAGCATGCCCCCTTACATTACCATCTCCATCAGAGTGCCCCATTACATTTGTGTCCACATCGGAGTGCCCCCTTACATTAGTGTCCCCATCACAACATCCCCTTACATCAGTGTCCACATCAGAATACCCCCTTTCATTAGTGTCCCCATCAGAGCACCCCCTTACATTAGTGTCCACATCAGAATGCCCCCTTTCATTAGTGTCCCCATCAGAACACCCCCTTTCATTAGTGTCCCCATCAGAACACCCCCCTTACATTAGTGTCAGACCACTGCTGCCACACCCACGCAGAACACGTGCAATGGTCCACATTTTTCAGCCAATGCCTAGCCACAAGAACTTGTAAAGCAGCTGGAGATTATTTCAACTACTAAAGCCAGTACGGTGTGTGATTCTGTTGCTTCAATGTTTCCATCAAATCTGCTTTCAGAACCCTGAAATGATCCTGTTCTTTTATTTTCTGGAAGGCCCAGTTGTGCTTTAACCACTACAGATCCGCGCTATTGCCAAATGACGGCATTAGCGCGGACCTACATTTCCGGGACTACGTCTATTGACGTCGTCCCGGTTACGAGCGGCCTGCGCGCCCCCTGAGGGGCGCGCGCGGCGCGCTCTGTGATCGGCGAGTGGGTGAGACTCGCCTGATCACCGATCCGTGTAAGGGGTCGATCCCGACCCCTTATCACGTGATCAGCTGTCAGCCAATGACAGCTGATCATGTGATAGAACGGAGCCGGTAATCGGCTATTATTCCTCCTCGCGCTGACAGCGCGAGGAGAGAAAAAAAAGCCGATCGCCGGCGGCCGTGATCGGGACATCAGTCCCGATCACGGCCATCAATACAAGGGACCACCTGCCACCTGCCTGTGCCCACCTGCCTCCCGCAGTGCCATCCTGAAGTAAAATAAAAGCAAAAGTAAGTGCCCCCCGTCAGTGCCCATAGTGCCCACAGTGCCACCCACAGTGCCACCCACAGTGCCACCCCACAGTGCCACCCACAGTGCCACCCAATCTGCCTCAAAGGTGCTGCACCCCAGTGCCGCCCATCAGTGCCCAGCAGTGCCGCCCATCTGTGCCCAGCAGTGCCGCCCATCAGTGCCCAGCAGTGCCACCTATCAGAGCCACCTATCAGTGCCACCTATCAGTGCCCATCAGTCCCATCTATCTGTGGTACCTATCAGTGCCCATCCGTGCCACCCATCCGTGCCATCTTATCTGTGCCCATCTTTGCCCATCAGTGCCGCCTTATCTGTGCCCATCGGTGCCGCCTTATCTGTGCCTATTAGTGCCGCCTTAACTATGCCTATCAGTGCCCACCGGTGCAGCCTATCAGTGCCCACCAATGCAGCCCATCAGTGCCCACCAATGCAGCCCATCAGTGCCCACCAATGCAGCCTATCAGTGCCGCCTAATCAGCGCACTTCAATGAAGGAGAAAAATTACCCGTTTGCAAAATTTTATAACAAACTATTAAAACATGATTTTTTTATTTTATTTTTTTTGCATCTTTTTTTGTTTGTTTAGCAAAAAATAAAACTCCGAGCTGTAACTAAATACCACCAAAAGAAAGCTCTATTTGTGGGAAAAAAATGATAAAAATTTCATTTGGGTACAGTGTTGTATGACCGCGTAATTGTCACTCAAAGTGCATCAGCGCTGAAAGCTGAAAATTGGTCTGGGACTGAGGGGGGTTTAAGTGCCCAGTAAGCAAGTGGTTAAAGAGCATACAGAGGATGAGCAGGATGGAGAGATAAACAAAGGTTGTTTTGTAGATTGTTTTTGTGAATTTCTACCAACGTTCAGGCCTGCAAATGGCAAGAAGTGTAAGAAATCAATACAAATCACATTGCCCATTATGTGTTTCTTCCTCTCCCTCTCCTTTTCAGCTGCACTTACAGACACATGAAATGTGTTAAATGAATCACATCCAACCCAGCTAAATACAGCCTTCCTTCTCAGAAGTGTAAAATGTTCCTGTCTCTTCTGTAAAACAAGTGCCAGCATTCCATTATTGGAAATTGAGGCTAATGTGTAGTGGATTGTGCACACAGGTACCATAAGGGGGCGCTGTTAATGGGTTTCAACCTCAGTCTGAGCAAACCCTTGCAGGCCAAGTTTGACAAACACAATGGTTCTGCAACAGTCTGACAGCAAATTCTTTGTTATGTAGCGCTAGAGGGGCTGCTGTATTTTGTGTCCACTTTTTGTCTGTACAGCCAGGCAACATGCATTTTTACCAGGCCCACGTAGTCAAACAACCAGTCCAAGGGCTTTAGTTTTGTTATTTATCGGGGTAAATAAATTTGATGGGGTTAGGGTGGTTTTGGGATGGCCAGAACTTGGTCAATGTAGAACTATGAGGACTACTTGAATGATCACAGACTTCTAGCAAGGATCCCAGACTGTACTCCCTCCAGAATAAATGAACATCCTGGCTAGCCATAAGTCCTAACTTTTGGTACTTTAGCACTTTACTTTGGCACTTTAGGTACTTTTAGTCTTCCCTGCAAAATGCCCAGGCACCTGGCTCTGAGAATTCCCCAAGCATGGGTGGAGAATAACTGTGTACTGTCCCTCTGAAAGCTAGCTGTATATTGCACTCAGCTGCAATCATCTCCCTTGTAGGCTTTGGGGGTGAAAAGTGTAGAGGTTACATAATTACATAGTAGGTGAGGTCGAAAAAAGACACAAGTCCATCAAGTCCAACCTATGATTCACTGTTACTCACTCAGTCCCTTTTAATCCTGCAGCATAGATAGTGACTTCTGCCCAGACCTCCTGCTATTCAGGTCTCGCTTGCCAGAGTGTCTCAACCACCTGAGATAAGACTAAAGGGGGTGGGGGTCCCTCTCTAGTTCCTTCTCCTCTCTACTCCTTTCTGTACATTTCCACCACACACCTTCTGCCTGAAGGCCAGGCTCCAGAACTTTTATGGGCAGACTCTCCACCTTCTGTGCCTTCCTTACTCAGGGATTGGTAGAGCTCTGATAAATATGCAGGCTTCTATAGCCATCCCTCCACCCACAAAGTTCTTGTCAGGGCTGGACTCAGCCCTTGCTTCTCTGAACTGGCTGCTCCACTGTCGGCTAATTGCCAGCGCCTATCTCTCCACAGTGACTCACCGGTTGATGATATCCTGCTGATCATTCCTGCCTACTTAAGCCGTCCAGTTCAGATGATCTCTGCCTTTGCCTTGGTCACATCTCTAGAGACGCTCTGCTGTGTTCCTGTTAAAGACTTGCTTGGCTGACATTCCTTTTGGCTCCAGATCCTGCTTGCTGTTCTCTGGCTCCCTGACGTTTTGGCTTGTCTGACTATCCGTTCCTTAACTCTGGCTATGTTTTGACTACGTTTACTCTGTTTACCTTTTTTTTATTATTATTAAACAAGTGTGATTTAACTGTACTTCTGTCACAGTCTGATTCATGGTTTCTGACAGTTCTGGAACTTTCTGGAAGCTTCCAGAAGCAAGTGGAGGTGACAGAGGCTCAGCCCTCAGAGCCTGCCAGCTAACTGTAAACAACCCCAAATAACCCTGGCCCTACTGATTATAATGGAGCCTGGCTAAATTTAGCTAACCTAGTCACACTATGTACACAAGGGGGTGCTACATTTACATGCACTAGAGGGCAGCATAATTATATACCAACTAAATCAGTTGCATTTAATTTGAAAATCGTGGCACCATGATCTTCTATATTTTATTTTCTTATAGTGCCCACACACTTTTTGAAACTAAACATGGATTAATCCTGTTTTTTAATGTTTTTATCATATCTACAATAATAATATGTTAGCATATTTGATCCACTTCAATTAAATTTGAAAAGGCTGAAAGAAAAATGAATTGAGTGAAGGCAATGGTGGCTTGATTGGACTCATTCACCCAGGCCCAATGGACGAAAAGGAGTTGGAGATTGATTCCTTCTATCTCAACTAAACACATTTTAAGTATTTTCTACACCTCTTGCTCCTCTTTTGAGGTTCACTGTATTTGTGTTTTCTCTAATTTCTCTAAGGATCGCAGTGACACTTGGACTGGTGTCAAGGTTTCTTAATGGCTTGATGCTTGGTTGCCCTACTTTCTTTCCTCTGAAATACCCGCCATCATTCTTGGTGACTTTAATATTAATATCCCAGCTGCATCTCAACTTCTCAACTTGACCCCATCTCTTGACCCAACATAATGGGCACACACACACACACACTTCTACTCCATTTGATGGTCTGAACCTTGACTTATTTTCCCACCATAGTACTTCTTGCAACCTCTCCAACACCCCCTTTCCTCTCTATGACCACAACCTTTTTAGTTCAATCTTTCAATCTATTAGGACATTGAATCTGCCATATCTGAGAATCAGCTCGTGCTGTGTCTAATCACAACTGGAGCAGGCCGCCAGCGTCACGCGTGTGCGTCCAAGACTTGGAAGTGCAGGAGTGCCACTTTGCCACTGTATATGTACAGTATATGGTTGGTACGGTTGGAAAGCGGTTAAAGCAACAAATGATTACCCTTAGAAACTTTGCCACTTGAACCCTTTTATTCTCTATACTTCTACTGACCACATCTATTACAAAATCTCACCCCTGTCCTGCTCAGATATGGCCAATTTTACCTACAGCAGCTCAGGTTCATCCTCTCTACACGCAGAATCAGGCCCGGTCCATTACAACCTTGGCAAATGGAAATCCAAGCTATTAAATCACTATGGCAAAAACAAATAAAAAATTCCCTGCAAGACTTCACCCTGTAGATATTTGTCCTCCTAAAATGCAATTCCTGCCTCCATGCTGCCAAACCAACCTTGTTAACACCCACTTGTCCAGTCTTCATTCGTTCTTCTGTACCTTTGAAACAAGTGCCTGGAGTCACCTCAGAAGCGCCCCTTGAAAAAGGGGTTTGGACTATCTCGGTACCTCAAGGACATAAACAATGGTATGCATAATTTTATATAAAAGAGATTTAATAATATACAGAATATAAAAACATTGTGGAACAAAACCACATTGACAAAATAATTAGATACAATTGATAATTACAGCCTTGTATGCTGTAAGAAATAGAGATTGAAAGTTTAGAATTGAACAATAAAGATTGTTCAGTTCTAAACTTTCAATCACTATTTCTCCTCTCCACTTGATCCCACCATTTACCCTCTCCCCTAAATAACCCCCCCCCCCCCTTTCTCCCCCATTTTTCTATATATCTTCTTCCTACTTTTTCCTTTCTTTCTCTTCTACCCTCCCTCTCTGGTCTCCCCCGCCCCTTCTCTTTCCCTCCCCTACCTCGCTTACCCTACAACTTACCCAACTTACCCTACAACTTCTTTTTTCCTCTCTCACTTTTTAATTTAATTTTTGCACCACATACCACATACTGTATTTCATAGATAATTGTTAGATAATATACCATTCTATCTGTAAACTTTGTGGTCTCAGGTGCCTCCGTTGTCCACTTTGGTGTCTTCCTCACAGACTCTTCCCCATGGACAGGGGTCTCCTCCAGCAGGAATGGACCCAGGACTGCTGCTCAGGGCTATTTATGAGCTCTTTCTCCAACTTCTGGAAACACCAACCCAGGGATTGGCAGGAGTTCCATAAATATTCAGGCCGCATGCTTGTCAGAAACCATGAATCAGACCGAGACAGAAGTACAGTTAAATCACACTTGTTTAATAATAAAAGTAAATAGAACAAACACAGCCAAATTTCGGTAACTGGAACGGATAGTCAGCCAAGCCAGAAGGTCAGGGATTAGTGTAGTGGAACAACAATCAAGGAACTGAAGCCAGAAGGGATGTCAGCCAAGCGAGACTTTAACAGGAACACAGGAGATAGTCTCTGTGATGTTGACCAAGGCGAAGGCAGAGATCCTCTGGGCTGGACGGCTTAAGTAGGCAGGACTGACAAGCTGGATATCAGCAAAAGGTGAGTAACTGTGAAGAGATAGGAGCTGGAAATTAGCCAACAGCTGAGCTGCCAGATCAGAGAAGGAAGGGCTGAGCCCAGCCCTGACAATGCTATGTTTTTTTCTTTCACTATGATTCTAGAACTCACTAGAAGACAGGGGGAAGTAACAGAGCAGCAGGCTGTGAGACCTAAACAATCAACCCCTGCTCTACTGATTACAGAGGAGCTAAATTAAATTTACCTAGCAGCCTGCTCTCCACTAGGAGGGTGCTAGCTACAGAATTAAAAACGAATTTGATGCAATTCATGTAAACATCGCCACTGTGTAGATATCTCCCCCACTTAACATACATTGTCTACCACCTCATTCAATACTTTTCTATTTTGACCCTGATACTACAGGGCAGGTTACCAAACTCTTCTCAAATGCTCAGCTAACCCCCTATCTCCTGGCCCCATTTCCTCACAACTACTGTGGACAACCTCTTGCTCTATTCTATGCTCTCTCACTTACATCTTCTATCTTTCCTTCTATATTGGCATCTTCCTCTCCCCTCTAAAACATGCACTGGTCACCCCTGTATTCTCAATATCCCAAACATTTAAAATGTCGAGTCTACAACGGTCTGAGCTCCTACCTCGACAAACTTCTTGACTCCTTACAATCTGGCTTTTGCTCCCAACACTCAACAGAATCCGTCCTAATAAAACTCATTAACAACTTACTAACTGCTAAAATTAATGGCCATTAAACCATACTCATACTATTAGACCTTTCTGCTGCCTTTGATACAGATGACCACCTGCTCCTCCTCGAAAAATCTCAACTCTCTTGGCCTCCAAGTCTCTGTTGTATCCTTGTTCTCTTCCTACCTATCCAAGGGTTTCTTCTGTGTCACCTACAACTTTCTCTCCTCCTCCTCTCAATTTCCTCTTTCTGTAGGGGTCCCCTACTCGGTCCTGTGACCACTTCTAATCCCTATCCTAAATTCTGTAATCATGGACTCCGATTGGTCCTTTAAGCCTCAAAACCAGCCATGTCCAAATCTTGCTGGCGTTATCTCCATAAGACTTCCAAAATACACCACTTCTTAACCAATAAAACCACCAAGCTACTAATTTGCTCTATTTTTATCTATTGTCTCAACTATTGCAACTCACACCTTAGACTGTAAGCTCTCATGGGCACCCTCCTAACCATCTTGTATTGAATTTTATTGTAACTGTACTGTTCCCCTTTTCTCTTGGCTGCACAAACTGTTGCTGCCATATAAGCAAGGGGTGGCAAAACCACTGCTCAAACATCTGTTTTACTCACCTCTTTGACACCTAAGGAAGCAAGGCCTTACAGGCTTAACTGTGATAAGTGTAGCACCCTCTAGTATGTGTGCTAGATGTTTGTTTTTAGTGTAGGTAAAAATTAGTTTAGCCCAGGGCTAAGCCTGAGCTATGAATCTGGGTTAGATTCAGTGACTCAGGGGCTGGTTGACTCATCTGGCAGCTTTCTCTGGAACTTTCCCCTGGTCTGGAAGTTTGTAGAAACTTCCAGAGCTGGAGGGTGGGAGTAAGGAGGGGCTGCTATGCATATTTATGAGGCCTCGGACAATCCCCAGAGCTTACCTCATAAATAGACATGGGCCATGCCGGAAGGGGCAGTCAGGTGGAAGATAGAGATGGAGTGCTGAGGAGGGTGTCGGTGGTCCTCAGGGGTGCCAACTAGTCTCAAGGGGAGGGGTGACCTTGGGCCAGAGCTCAGGTGCTGGAAGAATCCTACCAAAACAAATGGAGGAAGCCCTTCCTGGAGGCACGGGAGCAATGAGAGGGGACAGCGGGAGCAGATCAGCACTACCGGGAGATCTCCTGAGAGTCAGCTGGATGGGCTGGTGAGTGTTAGTCTGGAGGACGGTGCTGGAGAGGTTAGTCTGGAGGGCTAGGAAAGGGGCAGCAGCAGCCAGGTGGGTTGTCAGTGCCTGATGAGGTGGTCCAGAGAAGCACGGAATGCAGACTGAAAGGGTTAATGGAGTGCTGGACATGACAGGGATGACTGAGGGATCAATAGGGTTAAATGTGCAGCAAGGGGTGGAGCAGAGCAAGAAGGGGGTATGTATTGAGAATCAACTTGCAGAAGGGGAGGGGCCATATAAAGGGAGTGGGAGGAGCATTGAGGCACTTGCAGAAAGGAAGCTGACAGAGGAGGCAGTTTTTCCCACCCTCCCTCCCTATGTAAGGTGTGTTTAATTGTTTGTGGTGTTTTGTTGTTCTTTCTTTCTTTTTCAGGTATCGGTTGCAGGTCGTCACGACAGCGGAGTGGTTCCAGCGGGTTGGGGCGGTGTTTCTGGTGGTCTTTGACGGTTGACATTTAATCAGAGGTGATCTGAAGGTGTGGGGGGCTCATCGAAAGATCGGCCCCTCTGGTGTATTCCTATTCCGGGAACGGTGGATGGAATACTGTTATGTTTTACTGCCGGAAGTCGTCTCCGACCGGTCACAGGTGGAGGCCTGGGTGAAGTTAAAAATGCGTACCGCAGTGCGTTTTGGTGTTTCGTATAAGTATGGGTCACCGTCAGAGATCACCAGACTGGGCATGTTATGGTTGTTATTTTACAGGTTGTATATATATATTTATATATATTTTATATATATATATATATATATATATATATATATATATATATTGCTTGGAGTGAGTTTAAGTTGTGTTAATAAAGGCTGTTGTGGCCATTTTACTACAAATAAAGGTGTGGTCTCATTGGTTTAACTGGGTATAAGAGGGAGGAGAACATTCAGGCTACACTGGTCATGGAATCAGTACCCACAGGAGTGATGCAAGCTGGACACTGAATTCTGCTACACAACCAAGGGGCCTTGGGTTCCTGCCTGTAATGGGCCAGTGCTCTAATCTGACCAAGTGACTGTAAGATATTAATACAGTGATCCAGCTGAGTTCTGCAAGCAAGTGAGTGCTGGAGGAAGAAGTAAAGCTGTACATACAGACCATATATAGGAAGAGTTGTCTTTGAAGTTTGTTGTTGAAGTCAAGTGGGCATTCTATAATCTCCCATCCCTAGCCAAGTTATTATCCCTCAACAAATTACAAAAATGAAGTCGTGGACTGTTCTCTGACTCTGGAGTACCTGTGAAGATTCAATGTTGCCTGGCTGTGCAGGTAGGGAGATCCCAGTTACTTACAGCTCCTGATGGGGTGTGCTATATATGGTTTACACATTTGATGGGTGGCACAATGGCCAAGTGGTTAGCACTTGTGCCTTACAGAGAAAGGGCCCTTGGTTCCTATCTTGGCTAGGGCACTGGTCAAGTTTGTGTGGGCTCCCTCCCATGCTCCAAAGATGTGCTGGTAGGTTAATTGACCCGAGTATGTGTTTAAAAATTGGCTATGCACAAGTGTTATCACATTCTGCATGCTTGTCCCAAGCTGAGCAATTGTTAGGGTTGAGGAAAGACCTACCTCATAAAAAATTGACTAAGAAAATGTAATGGGAAAAGGCCTGAAAGTGATTTAGATATATAGCCCCCATAGATTTGGCCACTATATATGATTGGGATTGGGAGGGTTGAGGAAAGACCTGGTGACCTACCTCACGAAAAAATTTGCAAGAAAAGTCTATGGAAAAAAGTGTATCAGATATAGTTCCTAAAAAATTGGGCTTTGTATGCGATTGGGATTGGGAGGGTTGAGGAAAAGCCTGGTGAACTGCCTCATAAAAACCTGATGTGTGTACAAATTGGCTATGCACAAGTGTTATATTATGCATGCCGGTCCCAAGCTGAGCATTCAGGAGGGTTGAGGAAAGACCTGGTGACCTACCTCATAAAAAATTGACTAGGAAAATTCAATGGGAAAAGGCCTACAAGTGTTTTAGATATAAAGCTCCCATAGAATTGGCCATTATATCTGATTGGGATTGGGAGGGCTGAGGAATGACCCAGCGACCTGCCTCACAAAAAAATTGCAAGACAGTCCTATGGAAAAAGTCCTAAATGTGTATCAGATATAGTTCCCAAAAAATTGGGCTTTGTATGGGGTTGGGATTGGGAGGGTTGAGGAAAAGCCTGGTGACCTACCTCACAAAAAATTTGCAAGAAAATTCTATGGAAAAAGTCGTACACGTGTATCAGATATAGTTCCCAAAAAATTGGGCTTTGTATGGGATTGAGATTGGGAGGGTTGAGGAAAAGCCTAGTGAACTGCCCCATAAAAACCTGATGTGTGTACAAATTAGCTATGCACAAGTGTTTTCATATTATGCATGCCGGTCCCAAGCTGAGCATTCGGGAGGGTTGAGGAAAGACCTGGTGACCTACCTCATAAAAAAATTGACTAAGAAAATTCAATGGGAAAGAGCCTACAAGTGTTTTAGATTTATAGCTCCCATAGAATTGGCCATTATATCTGATTGGGATTGGGAGGGTTGAGGAAAGACCTGGCGACCTACCTCACAAAAAAATTGCAAGACAGTCCTATGGAAAAAGTCCTACATGTGTATCATATATAGTTCCCCAAAAATTGGGCTTTGTATGGGGTTGGGATTGGGAGGGTTGAGGAAAAGCCTGGTGACCTACCTCACAAAAAATTTGCAAGAAAATTCTATGGAAAAAGTTGTACACTTGTATCAGATATAGTTCCTAAAAAAATGGGCTTTGTATGTGATTGGGATTGAGAGGGTTGAGGAAAAGCCTAGTGAACTGCCCCATAAAAACCTGATGTGTGTACAAATTAGCTATGCACAAGTGTTTTCATATTATGCATGCCGGTCCCAAGCTGAGCATTCGGGAGGGTTGAGGAAAGACCTGGTGACCTACCTCATAAAAAAATTGACTAGGAAAATTCAATGGGAAAGAGCCTACAAGTGTTTTAGATTTATAGCTCCCATAGAATTGGCCATTATATCTGATTGGGATTGGGAGGGTTGAGGAAAGACCTGGCGACCTACCTCACAAAAAAATTGCAAGACAGTCCTATGGAAAAAGTCCTACATGTGTATCATATATAGTTCCCCAAAAATTGGGCTTTGTATGGGGTTGGGATTGGGAGGGTTGAGGAAAAGCCTGGTGACCTACCTCACAAAAAATTTGCAAGAAAATTCTATGGAAAAAGTTGTACACTTGTATCAGATATAGTTCCTAAAAAAATGGGCTTTGTATGTGATTGGGATTGAGAGGGTTGAGGAAAAGCCTAGTGAACTGCCCCATAAAAACCTGATGTGTGTACAAATTAGCTATGCACAAGTGTTTTCATATTATGCATGCCGGTCCCAAGCTGAGCATTCGGGAGGGTTGAGGAAAGACCTGGTGACCTACCTCATAAAAAAATTGACTAGGAAAATTCAATGGGAAAGAGCCTACAAGTGTTTTAGATTTATAGCTCCCATAGAATTGGCCATTATATCTGATTGGGATTGGGAGGGTTGAGGAAAGACCTGGCGACCTACCTCACAAAAAAATTGCAAAAATTGGGCTTTGTATGTGATTGGGATTGGGAGGGTTGAAGAAAAACCTGGTGAACTGCCCCATAAATGTGTTGTGTGTACAAACTGGCTATGAACAAGTGTTATCACATTATGCATGCTGGCCCCAAGCTGAGCAATCGAGAGGGTTGAGGAAGACCTGGTGACCTACCTGGTAAAGCATTTGCTAAGAAATTTCTAGGGGAAAGGGTTTACAAGTGTATTAGATAGAGAGTCAGATATGACCAAACAGATATAGACTCGCCATGAATTGATTATTAAAAAATGCAAGAAATAAAAAAACTTGAACTTAAAGAAAAAGTCTGAAGTTGGGCACGAATAAAACAAAAACAACGAGATGATCCACCTTTTTCCTGGGAGGAGCCTCAACATAAAGTGGGTGGAGCTAGCAACAGCACATTGCCAAGTAGGCTCAGTGTCTCAAAAGGATTTCCGCTCACACTTCTTTGCAGACGGATACCAAGTAAAAGCATAAAGGAAAATCTCATTAAGCAAACAAATTGAAATCATTTATTGATTTAATTTTATAAGTGCAATGGAGGCATCGGTGACATTACAGAGAAGTGGAATTGAATATACTGTTATTTTATGTTCATAATAAAATATTTATTAGCTGAATGTGGATGATGGAGGGTAGAGTGGTACGAGGTGTGACATCTTTATTGGCGTTCTACGAGGGAGATGCTTAGAAACATATCCTCATCTTACATTTTAAAGAAGCAGTCGAAGTGCAAACAAGGAGCATAATACAGTATAAAGAATGTTTATGAGTTTACAGTACACCAAGGGCAAATGTAAGGCATTGATTTCTAAAGTATACTTTATAAAAATAGTATGCAGTAGAGATGACTGAACGGTTATATTGGTTACTGCCTACAGAACTATTTTATTATTTAATGAATATTATTATTTGTTTAAGTATTTATTATTTTATTAATCTATTTTTTTATTTATTTTTTATCCACTTGCGGACCACCCCATGCACTTATACAGAGACGGCGCGGCCTTTCTGCACTGGATTACGTACATGTATGTTGTTGCTGGTGGTGGATCTATGGTTGCTGAGGGGGGATATACTATTGAGGGGGGTTTCTATTGTTGCTGAGGGGGGATCTACAGTTGAGGGGGGAGTCTATTGTTGCTGAGGGGGGAATCTAGTGTTGAGGGAGGTATCTATTTTTGCTGAGGGGGGATCTACTGTTGAGGGAGGTGTCTATTGTTGCTGAGGGGGAGCTACTGTTGTGGGAGGTGTCTATTGTTGCTAAGGGGGATCTACTTTTAAGTGAGGTGTCTATTGTTGCTGAGGGGGGATCTACTGTTGAGGGACGTTTCTATTGTTGCTGAGGGGGTCTACTGTTGAGGGAGGTGTCTATTGTTGCTAAGGGGGATCTACTGTTGAGTGAGGTAACTATTGTTGCTGAGGTGGATCTACTGTTGAGGGAGGTATCTATTGTTGCTGAGGGGGTGCTACTCTTGAGGGAGGTGTCTATTGTTGCTAAGGGGGAATATACTGTTGAGGAAGGTGTCTTTTGTTGCTAAGGGGGGTCTACTGTTGAGTGAGGTGTCTCTTGTTACGGAGGGGGGTCTACTGTTGAGGGAGGTGTCTATTGTTGCTGAGGAGAGATCTACTGTTGAGGGAGGTGTCTATGGTTTCTGAGGGGGGATGTGCTGTTGAGTAAGGTGTCTATTGTTTCTGTGGGGATCTACTGTTGAGGGAGGTGTCTATTGTTGCTGAGGGGGAATCTACTGTTGAGGGAGGTGTCTACTGTTGCTGAGGGGATCTACTGTTGAGTGAGATGTCTGTTGTTGCTGAGGGGGAATCTACTGTTGAGTGAGATGTCTGTTGTTGCGGAGGGGGAATCTACTGTTGAGTGAGATGTCTGTTGTTGTTGAGGGGGAATCTACTGTTGCGTGAGATGTCTATTGTTGCTGAGGGGAGATCTACTGTTGAATGAGCTGTCTATTGTCGCTGAGAAAGGATCTACTGTTGCGTGAGGGGTCTAGTGTTGCTGAGGGGATCTACTGTTGAGTGAGGGTCTATTGTTGTTGCCTGCTAGGAGATATATTTTTGCTGAAGTGGATCTATTGTTTTGGTGGAGGCATCTATTGTTGCTGGGGGATCTATAGTTGGTGGTGGGATCTGTAATTGTTGGAGGCGTCTATTTTTACTGCTTTTCTTGTTATAATTACCAAATTCCATAAAAAATGACTTAGCACCAAAAAAAATTAAAAATTATACTTGGTTCTGTATTCTCCAAAAGGGGCGGTACTGGGAGGTAGGGGGCGGAGACAAGGGTGACAGAGCCTATTCTCTGAGAAAAAAAAAGCCCTGGTATTATCTCTGATCACTGTATTATTGCCACTGGTGATGTCAGTGGCAGTGAGTCAGTTCCTCCAGCCTCGGTTAGTGTCAGATTACCCGCCGCACTATTGCAGTCCCATTGTTGATTGCCGCTATTAGTAGTGTAAAAAAAATAAACAAATAAGAATTCTAGTAAATATACGCCATAGTTTGTAGGCAATATGACTTTCAAGCAAACCAATTAGAATACACTAGTTTTTATTTATTTTTTTTATTATCAAAAACATGTAACAGAATACATTTTGGCCAAAATTTATGAAGAAATTCTACTGTTTTTATCTTTATTTTTTATTGTATGTGTTTCATAGTAGAAAGTAAAAGAAGATTGTTTTGGCCGAGGTTCGGTTGATTCCCTTGTTTGAATCCATACACAGACCTCTGTTGAATGTTTGGACCAATGGTTACTCTATCTGGTTTGATAGGCTTCAATGAGTAATGCTACAACCATTCCTTATACATTACTGATGTTTAGGGATGAGCTCGGTGTTCGACTCGAACATCGGCCGTTCGTCTGTTTGGCGAATTCAGAACTTTGTGGACCATTCGCACCAAATTCGTGTGGTACGAATGGCCCACAATGCACTACGCCATCGCAGTGCATTGCTGGCTCATGATTAGCCAAGCGTGCACTGTGACCCCGCATGCTTGGCCAATCACAGCGCCGGCAGCGAGGAGGGCCATAATTGGCCACAGGCAGGATGCCTGTGGCCAATTATAGCTCAGGGGGTTTAGTACACGCCCCACACTATATAAGGCCGCCAGCGCGGCGGCCTTGTATATTGTGTTCCGGTGTGCAGGGAAAGAGCAAAATAGGCAGGGACAGTGTGTTCTTTTCTCAGGCATCTGCAGGAGTTAAAGTGGGTGTTGTGTGCCTCCAGCACAGTATACACCTGTATCTACCCTTTTTTGCTGGTGTTCTCTAATACAGGCATCTGCAGGAGTTAGTGGGTGTTGTGTGCCTCCAGCACAGTATACACCTGTAGCTACCCTTTTATGCTGGTGTTCTCTAATACAGCCATCTACAGGAGTTAGTGGTTGTAAACCTTTACAAACCACGTTGACCTACAGGCAAGCCTAGATTAAGGCTTACCTGTAGGTCCAAGAAATATCTCCTAAACCTAGACGGTTTAGGAGATATTTGCCGAAAGACAGGCGCCACTGTCTACGGCGCATGCCGCAGTTAACGGCGATATGCTGCGAGTGGTGGCTGCCTTGCGCATGCGCGGAGGTGACGTCATCGTGGCTCCGTCGAATGACAGCTTGGGAGCTTGGGAGACTAGTCCTATGCCGCGTACACACGGTCGGTGTTCGATGGGAGCCTTTTGTGGGAAATTCCGACCTTGTGTAGGCTCCATTGGGCATTTTCCATTGGAATTTCCGTCACGCAAAATTTGAGATCTGGATCTCAAATTTACCGAACAACAAAATCCATTGTCGGAAATTTCCGATCGTGTGTACACAATTCCGTTGCACAAAAGTGCCACGCATGCTTGGACTCAAGCAGAAGGAGCCGCACTGGCTATTGAACTTCATTTTTCTCGGCTTGTTGGACGTCTTGTACATCACCGCTTTCTTGACATTCACAATTTCCGACCAACTGCATACACCCGTCTGATGTATGCTCCATCGGACATTTGCTGTCAGAATTTCCACCAACAAATGTTTGAGAGCGGAAAGTCCGATTGTGTGTACACAAGTCCGACACACAAAAGTTCCACGAATGCTCGGAATCAAGCAGAAGAGCCGCACTGGCTATTGAAATTCCTTTTTCTCGGCTCGTCAGACGTCTTGTACGTCGCCGCGTTCTCACGGTCGGAATTTTTGGCCAACATATGTGTGACCGTGTGTGTGCAAGACAAGTTTGAGCCAACATCCTTCGGGGAAAAAAAATCCACGGTTTTGTTGTCGGAAAATCCGATCGTGTGTAGACATGGGCGCTGTCAAAAAATGTGTTTTGTTTCGTTCCGTTCTATTTTGTACGAAAAAAAAGAATTGTGTTTCGTAATTCGTGTACGAAATTCAATTCGGATTTGTACGAAATACGAATTTTCGTTAGATTCGTAAACTTTTCGTTAGAATAACGAAAGTTCGTTATGATGAATTTATCATTATGAGGGGTTCCCACCATCCCTGTGCTGTGCTGATTTCCTCTGATTAGTGAACAAAACACCAGCCACAATTCTGTTAATTTGGATCCGAAATTCATTGAAATGCTTAAGCATAGAAATCCCCATAGGGTTCCCACCATCGCTGTGCTGAGTTCCAGGGTCTGTACACCTGCTGTGCCCATTATGAGGGGTTCTCACCATCCCTGTGCTGAGTTCCCGGGTCTGTACACCAGCTGTGCCCATTATGAGGGGTTCCCACCATCCCTGTGCTGCGTTTCCTGGTCTGTACACCTGCTGTGCCCATTATGAGGGGTTCCTACCATCCCTGCGCTGAGTTCCTGGGTCTGTACACCCGCTGTGCCCATTATGAGAGGTTCCCACCAGCCCTGTGCTGAGTTCCCAGGTCTGTACACCAGCTGTGCCCATTATGAGGGGTTCCCACCATCCCTGTGCTGTGCTGATTTCCTCTGATTGGTGAACAAAACACCAGCCACAATTCTGTTAATTTGGATCCGAAATTCATTGAAATGCGTAAGCATAGAAATCCCCATAGGGTTCCCACCATCCCTGTGATGAGTTCCAGGGTCTGTACACCTGCTGTGCCCATTATGAGGGGTTCTCACCATCCCTGTGCTGAGTTCCCGGGTCTGTACACCAGCTGTGCCCATTATGAGGGGTTCCCACCATCCCTGTGCTGCGTTTCCGGGTCTGTACACCTGCTGTGCCCATTATGAGGGGTTCCCACCATCCCTGCGCTGAGTTCCTGGGTCTGTACACCCGCTGTGCCCATTATGAGAGGTTCCCACCAGCCCTGTGCTGAGTTCCCAGGTCTGTACACCAGCTGTGCCCATTATGAGGGGTTCCCACCAGGGGCGGACTGACCATTCAGCCACCCGGGCACTGCCCAAGGGCCCCGGTGCCACTAGGGGGCCCCATCAGAGTTGCCAGCCTCAGTAAAACCAGGGACAGTATGTAAAAATCTGTGTTTTTTTACATCTGTCTCTGAAATGTCCCTCACCGACATCCTTTTGGTTTGCCCCACCTCTCCAGTGCCTTCTCAGCCAATAGAAACATGTCTGTGTATACTGTGTGATATGTGTATACTGTGTGGCCCCATAATCTCTGATTGCCTGGGGGCCCCATAATCTCCTATTGTCCGGGGGCCCCATGAGTTGTCAGTCCGCCTCTGGTTCCCATCATCCCTGTGCTGAGTTCCCGGGTCTGAGTGTACACCCGCTGTGCCCATTGTAAGGGGTTGCCACCATCCCTGTGCTGAGTTCCTGGGTCTGAGTGTACACCTGCTGTGCCCATTATGACGGGTTGCCACCATCCCTGTGCTGAGTTCCCGGGTCAACGTGTACACTCGCTGTGCCCATTATGAGGGGTTGCCACCATCCCTGTGCTGAGTTCCCGGGTCTGAGTGTACACCCGCTGTGCCCATTACGGGGGGTTGCCACCATCCCTATGCTGTGCTGACTTCCTCTGATTGGTGAACAAAACACCGGTCACAATTCTATTAATTTGGATCCGAAGATCCCGAAATTCGTTAACGAAATGTTGTATTTCGTATAAAATTCGTAAGCATAGAAGTTCCCCATAGGGTCTCCACCATCCCTGTGCTGACTTCCTGGGGTTTTAACTTTTAGGTTCGTTAACTTTTCGTAACAATTACGAATTTTCATTATGAATTTGGATCCGAAATTCCTAAACGAAATTTCGTATGGAATTCGTATGCATAAAAATTCGTATTTCAGATTCGTATGAATGTACGAATTTCTGGAAATTCCTACGAATGTTCGATTTGTATGAAACGAATCGCACATGTCTAATTGTGGTTACGCGGCATAAGGATGCTTTTTCTCCAAGTGCTCCTTTATGGTTTAGTCCTACTCTTTTTTAAAGCACCGGAGCCTATTGCATGGATCAAGTATAATATTAAATTACTTTCTCAAGTGATTACTGATCGGAAACGATCTACCTTTTCTACAGTTACTTTGACTTTCAATGTCCCAAGCTCCCGCTTATTTAGATACCTTTCATGCACAGAATTTCAGAATTTTTGAATTTCTGAACTTCCGAATTTTCGAATTTCAGAATTTTCAAATCTCTGAATCTTCAAATTTCAGAATTTTCTAATTTTCAAATCTCTGAATTTTCAAATTCCTGAATTTTCAAATTTCTGAATCTTCAAATGTCCGAATTTTTGAATTTCAGGATTTTTTTGAATTCCCGAATTTTTTGAATTCCTGAATTTTCGAATTTCAGAATAAAAAAAAAAATGGAAATTCTGAAATTCGAAAATTCTGATTTCCAATTTCCATCATAACAAATGACCCCAAAAATGAAAAAAAAAAATCGCGAATGAAAACAAAACAATTTTTTTGGCAGTGCTCATGTCAAATTTTTTGTTTGTACAAATTATCTAGAATATTATAGAAGTTATGGGGAAAAGAAATGACACTCACATTGTACATGTTTTACCAGCTAAAGTATTTGTAGATTTGTGCCGCTGGTCTGCAGGCACCAAAGGTGAACCAGCACACTTTGGTCAAGCGCACCACCCCAGCCTGCTGATTGGACAATGACGGCACAGCAGGACACTGATGAGGCCGTCACTCTTGTTAGTATGTTCCCCGCCAGCACATGGGCACAGCCGCAGAGACTGATTGGCTTGAAGTGCTGCCCCTCCCTCGCTGATTGCTGCACGGCAGGCGGATGACGAAAAGCCGATGACATGACCTTCCCTTAGAACACACTTACTGATCTTCTAATGAATAATTACATTAATTGGTGTTTTTTTTTTCTCTATTGGCCCGCAGTTGGCATTCTTTCATAAGCCAAGCCATGGATTTTTCTTTTTCCGTCAGTAAACAGTGACTCACTCGGAGCTTCTCATGTCAAACAATGATTCATGAATCCGCAGCTGTCAATTCTCCGGGTAATTCGTCTTCCAGTATAAATAGGGGAATGTTCAGAAGAATGAGGCATCTTGTTCAGATTAACCACTTGCTTACCCGGACACCTTAAAAAGGCAGATTTAAAAAAATAAATAAATACAAAACTGTTTTATATTTTGTTATTAAATTTTACAAACAGCTAATTTTTCTCCTTCATTGATGTACGCTGATGAGGCTGCACTGAAATCACTGATAGGCTGCATTGATGTACGCTGATGAGGCTGCACTGAAATCACTGATAGGCTGCATTGATGGGCACTGATAAGGCTGCGCTGATGGGCACTGATAGGCTGCGCTGATGGGCACTGATAGGCTGCATTGATGGGCGCTGATAGGCTGCACTGATGGGCACTGATAGGCTGCACTGATGGGCACTGATAGGCTGCATTGATGGGCGCTGATAGGCTGCACTGATGGGCACTGATAAGCTGCACTGATGGGCACCGATAGGCTGCGCTGATGGGCGCTGATAGGCTGCACTGATGGGCACTGATAGGCTGCGCTGATGGGCACTGATAGGCTGCACTGATGGGCACTGATAGGCTGCGCTGATGGGCGCTAATAGGGTGCACTGATAGGCTGCGTTGATGGGTGCTGATAGGCTGCGTTGATGGGCACTGATAGGCTGCGCTGATGGGCACTGATCGGCTGCACTGATGGGCGCTGATAGGGTGCGATGATGTGCGCTGAAAGGGTGCACTGATGGGCACTGATGAGGCTGTACTGATGGGCGCTGATAGGGTGCACTGATGGGCACTGCTGGGTGACATTACTGGGCATTGATGGGTGGCACTGATGGGTGGCATTGATGGGTGGCACTGAAGGGCATTAATTAGGTGGCACTGAAGGGCACTAATATGTGGCACTGATAGCTGCCACACTGATGGACTGTCCCCTAAATTATCCATCTTTAAGCGATCCCTGAAAACCCTTCTTTTCAAAGAAGCCTATCCTGCTTCTAACTAACACTGTTTTACTTCCTCCATCTGCTCACCCCCCCCACAGCTATTACCTTTTGTATCAATTGCCCCTTCCTTTTTAGATTGTAAGCTCTAACGAGCCAGGCCCTCTGATTCCTCTTGTACTGAATTGTAATGTAACTGTAATGTCTGCCCTCATGTTGTAAAGTGCTGCGCAAACTGTTGGCGCTATATAAAATCTGTATAATAATAATAGGTGGCAATGATGGGCACTGATGGGTGGCAGGGATGGCCACTGATGGGTGGCACTGAAGGGCACTGAAGGGCACTGATAGCTGGCACTGATGGACACTGATAGGTGGCAGTGATGGGCACTGATAGGTGGCAGGGATGGGCACTGATGGTTTGCAGTGGTGGGCACTGATCAGCACTAGTAGGTGACTGATAGGCATCGCCGCTAGGTGGCACTGATGAGGCACTGATTGGATCTCTGATAGGTGACACTCGTGGGCATTGATAGGTGGCACTGATTGCTGGCACTGTTATACACTGATAGGCATTGATTTGTGGCACTGTGGACACTGGCAGGTGGCACTGGATGGGCACAGATGAGATGGCTGTGCACCTTCCTCTTCTTCCCTTGCACAGAAGGCGGTGGTCGGGGAAAAAAAAAAAAACGATTACCGATCTTCTGTTTACATCATGTGATCAGCTGTCATTGGCATTGGGATCGACCCCTTACTCCGATTCTGTGATCACCCGAGTCTGTGATCACAGCCTGTGCCGCGGGTGCCCTGCGGGGAGCGTGCAATGGGGAGGACGTCTATTGACGGCCTCCCGGCAAGGTAAGTCCGCGCTGTATCCATCATTTGGCTCTGAAGGGGTTAAAAGAAAAAGCTTCCCACACGCCTCCGGGGTGAACGTAACGCAAAGCAGCAATCCGGCAAGAGAAGAAGCGATATTATAATATGTATTCTGCTCGATAAGAATAGCTTAATGAGAGACCGTCACCCACCGAGACCCCGACCACCCACAATCCTCTGTGTGACTAATGCAAAGACAATCCTTTTGTAATAAAGTCTGCAAAATGTTCCCTTCTATGAGTTCTGAATCCTCCACATCAATGGCTCGTGTTCTGTTTGCAATTCTGCCTCGAGCACTGATATTATTTCTTAGACCCAGTCTGTCCAGACACCCGCTGACATGGCATCATCCACAGGCAGTGTAACTCTTCAATAAGACCGCAAGAAAATGCCCAGTATGTATTGGAAGTAGAAGACTATTAAATGCTCGTGGACATGCTCATAGTTCTCAGCAAAGGCTCACATGCAGGACGTGGCAGGCATTGGAACGCACAGAAAATGGAATGTGCGAACGCCCGGCACTGGCGCCAAACAGCCTATTTAACCACGTAACTACCGGGCACTTTCACCCGTCTCCCCCCCACCAAATTTCAGCTTTCAGTGCTGTCACAGTCTGAATGACAATTGCGCGGTCATGCAGCACTACCCAAATGAAATTTTTATCACTTTTAAAGGGGTTGTAAAGGTAAATGTTTTTTCACCTTAATGCATTCTATGCATTAAGGTGAAAAAACATCTGACAGTCCCGGCGCCCCCAGCCCCCCGTTTTACTTACCTCACCCCTCGAAAGTCCTGCGCTCGTCCCCCGACGTCCTTTCCACCATTCAGCCTGGCCGCTGATTGGCTGGAGTGGATGGATGGAAAACAGTGCAGCCATTGGCTCGCGCTGCTGTCAATCACATCCACTGACGCGGAGCGCCGGGGGGCGGGGCCGTGTGATACAGCGAGCGGCTATAGCCGCCGGCTGTATCACAGGAGCGCGCCCGCAGATGCTTCTCACCATGCGAGGGAGCTCGTATGAACGTGAGAAGCATCTGAGGGAGCAGAGACAGCCGCCGAGGGACCCCAGAAGAGCAGGTTTGGGGCCACTCTGTGCAAAACGAGCTGCACAGTGGAGGTAAGTATAACATGTTTGTTATTTTAAAAAAATAAAAAAATTCACTTTACAACCCTTTTAATCACTTTTTTCACACAAATAAAGTTTTCTTTTAGTAGTATTCTATCACCACTTGTTTTTTTACATTTCTTGCTCAACAAACAAAAAAAAGACCAACAATATTTATATATATAACATTTTGCAAACATGTCATTTTTTCCCCTTCACTCATGTGCGCAGATGAGGTGGCACTGATTGGCACTGATGAGGCTGCATTGATGGCTACTGATAGGTGCCACTGAAGGGTACTAATTGGCGGCACTGAAGGGCATTGATTAGCAGCACTGATGGGCACTGATTGGCAGCACTGAATGGCACTTATTGGCAGCACTGATGGGCACAGATTGGCAAGCAATTGGCAGCCTCATCTGCACTATTTGGCAGCCCTGAAGGGCACTGATTAGCAGCACTGATGGGCACTGATTGGCAGCACTGAAGGGCACTTATTGGCAGCACTGATGGGCACAGATTGGCAAGCAATTGGCAGCCTCATCTGCACTATTTGGCAGCCCTGAAGGGGACTGATTAGCAGCACTGATGGACACTGATTGGCAGCACTGAAGGGCACTTATTGGCAGCACTGATGGGCACTGATTAGCAGCACTGATGGGCACTTATTGGCAGCACTGATTGGAACTGATGGACACTGATTGGCAGCACTGAGGGGCACTTATTGGCAGCATTGATGGGCACTTATTGGCAGCAATGGTGCACACTGATTGGCAAGCAATTGGCATCCTCATCTGCATTAATTGGCGGCACTGACGGGCACTAATTGGTAGCACGGAAGGGCACTGATTAGCAGTATTGATGGGCACTGATTGGCAGCAATAGAAGGGCACTTATTGGCAGCACTGATGGGCACTTATTGGCAGCACTGGTGCACACAGATTGGCATGCAATTGGCAGCCTCATCTGCACTAATTGGTGGCACTGAAGGGCACTAATTGGTGGCACTGAAGGGCACTGATTAGCAGCACTGATGGGCACTGATTGGCAGCACTGAAGGGCACTTATTGGCGGCACTGGTGCACACAGATTGGCAGCACTGGTGCACACATATTGGCAGCACTGATGGACAGTGGATGGCTCCATCCTTATGGAGAAAAAGCAGATGAAGGCATTCTCAGGGAGTACTGTGATATCTGAGAGAGTTAATAAATACCTGCTTTTTTAAATTTATTTTTAAAACATCACTCATTAGTAACCCCCAACGCTGATTCCCCTGCTCATTAGTATCCCCCAACTCTGCTGACTCCCCACTCTGTAGTAACCTCCAGCTCTACTGACCCCCCACTAATTAGTAACATCCAACTCCGCTGATTCCCCCGCTCATTAGTATCCCCCAACTCTGCTGATCCCCCACTCTGTAGTAACCTCCAGCTCTGCTGATTCCCCCACTCATTAGTAACATCCAACTCTGCTGATTCCCCCACTCATTATTAACACTCAACTCTGCTGATCCCGCACTCAGTAGTAACCCTCAGCTCCGCTGATGCTCCACTCAGTGGTAACCCCCAGCTCTATTGATCTTATGGCTTGCTGATCCTCCTCTCTCCCCAGTTCTCACTCACCCCTCTTTATAATGCTCCCATTCTGCACACCACTTATGGTATCTGCTAGTTTCTCCCACCCTTGTCCCCCAGCTCTGCTGATTCTCTGCCTCTCAATCCCTTCTCTTTTCAGTCCCTGTTCACCTCCTGCTATATTGATCCCATGCTGCTCACCACGTGTGACATCTGCTAGTTTCTCCTGCTCTGGTCCCCCAGCTCTGCTGATCCTCTGATGCTCAGTCAGTATTCAGAGTGCTTTAAAATAAAGCTTTTTTTTGTGGCTTTCAGCTACTGACTCCCTTGATTGAGTCTTTTCTTTGATGCCATTGTAATAGCCTCAATGTCTTTTTCTCTTATGTAGACTAGAGCTCCTAGCCCTGGCCAAGGAATCCTTACTACTTTCATATAGTTAATGCTCTGTATTGGCGACATATCCAGCTGAGAGGGCTAATTATAAATTTTTGTTCTTCTATACACTTTATGGAATGTTGCACAAATGGGAAGGTGTGTGTGTGTGTGGGGGGGGGGGGGGTTATGTTTCTCTTTTTGTAGAAGAATGTTTGACCGTTCTTCCAGAAGTGTATTTGTGAGGTCAGGCGCTGATGTTGGACAAGAAGGCCTGGCTCGAAGGTCTCTGCTCTAATTCATCCCAAAGGTGTTCTATCATATTGAGGTTAGGACTCTGTGTGGGCCAGTCAAGTTCCTCCACCCCAAACTCGCTCATCCATGTCTTTATGGACCTTGCTTTGTGCACTGGTCCACATCATTTGGTGGAAGGGGGAATTATGATGTGGGGGTTGTTCTTCAGGGGTTGTGCTTGGCCTCTTAGTTCCAGTGAAAGGAACTCTTAAGACGTCAGCAGACCAAGACATTGTGGACAATTTTATGCTCCCAACTTTGTGGGAACAGTTTTAGGATTGCCCCTTCCTGTTCCAACATGACAGCGCACCAGTGCACAAAGCAAGGTCCATAAAGACATGGATGAGCAAGTTTGGGGTGGAGGAACTTGACTGGCCTGCACAGAGTTCTGACCTCAACCCGATAGAACACTTTTGGGATGAATTATGGAGACTGTGAGCCAGGCCTTCTCGTTCAAATCACAAATGTGCTTCTGGAACACTCCTAAACCTTGTGAACAGCCTTCCCAGAAAAGTTGAAGCTTTTATAGCTGCAAAGGGTGGGCCAACTCAATATTGAACCCTACGGACTAAAGCCCTGTACACACGATATCGGAAATCCCGCCAGCAAAAGTGCGATGAGAGCTTTTGGTCGGATATTCCGACCATGTGTATGCTCCATTGGACTTTTGCTGGTGGGATTCCCTCCAGCAAAAGATGGAGAGCAGGTTCTCCCGCCAGCAAAAGGCTGATGAGAGCTATTGGTCGGATATTCCGACCGTGTGTACGCTCCAATGGACTTTTGCTGGCGGGATTCCCACCAGCAAAAGATGGAGAGCAGGTTCTCAATTTTTCATTCGTAAAAAGTTCTGATAGGAAATTCCGATCGTCTGTAGCAATTCCGACCAGAAAAATTCCTACGCATGCATTCAATTCAATGCATGCTCGGAAGCTTTGAGCTTCATTTTCTCTGCTCATCGTAGTGTTGTACGTCACCGCATTCTTGACGGTCGAAAGCTCAGAGAACTTTTGTGTGACCGTGTGTATGCAAGCCAAGCTTCAGCAGAATTCCATCGGAAAAACCATCCAAGGTTTTTCTGACGGAAATTCCGCTCGTGTGTACCGGGCATAAGACTGGGATGCCATTAACCACTTCCCACCCGGCCAATGCATATATACGGCCGGGTGGGAGCCGTCTACTCCTGATAGGACGTTCAGGAACGTCCTTCAGGAGTAGCGGGATCGCGCGCGCGCGTGCCCGCGCAGCGGCACGATCCCGATGTGCTCGTGTCACCCGGACACGGCACATCCCAGATCGGCAGGAGGGCTCTGTGATTGGCCCTCCTGATCACATGACGGCCGTGTCCAATCACGGCCGTCATGTGATGTAAACAAACAGCCGGTTGCTAGGCAATCGGCTCTCCTCTCCTCACACGGAAGTCACCGCTGAGGAGAGGAGAACAGAACGCTGCAGCCGGCTGATGATCAGTGAGTATGGGCTGCTTTTTACAGCTTTTTACTCACTGATCATCAGTGTAGTGTAAACACACAACACACCACACAGTACAAACACAGTCCCCACATATGTCCCCAAAACACACATGTCCCCAAAACATACATGTCCCCAAATAATAAAAACACATGTCCCTAATAATAAAAACATGTCCCCCACATATGTCCCACTAAAATCACATGTCCCAATGAATATCTGCACACATATGTACGTGATCACCTGCACACATATGTACATGATCATTTGCGTACATATGTCCGTGATCACACAAACCAATTATTATACACTTAACGGAATTTTTTTTACCAAAAACATGTAGCAGAATACATTTTGGCTTAAATTTATGACAAAATTTGATTTTATTGGATTTCTTTTCAAATAGAAAAAAGAAAATATTGTTTTTTTCCAAATTTCCGCTATTTTTGCGCTTATATCGCAAAAAAAAAAAAACGGAGTCGTGAATAAATAACACCAAAATAAAGCTCTATTTGTGCGAACAAAATGATAACAATTTCATTTGGGTACAGTGTAGCATGACCGCGCAATTGTCACTGAAAGCGCTAGAGCGCTGAAAGCTGAAAATTGGGCTGGGAAGGAAGGGGGTGAAAGTGCCCTGTATTGTAGTGGTTAAAGTTCATGTGTGTGTAAAGGCAGGTGTCCCAATACTTTTGGTAATACAGTGTATTTGCTTTGAGTCCTATGAATACAGCTCACACTGTTGCACTGCAGTTTTTTTTTTCAGCGTAGCATGTTATGACGTACTACTCTGTATCGCAATTCACTGTGGTAAAAAAAAAAAGATGAATGAAATGATATTTTTTTGAGAATTCAATGCAGTTGAATGGCACACCGGGAATCATTGTTATAACACGCCAAACACATTACGTATAATGAAATATTATTATATGCTTACTTCATACAGAGCAAAGAGTTAAAGCTCCTCTTTTACGTGCCTCAATGTCTAACACTGGCACACCGGATTAATACAAGGTCTTAATTGCTGGTGGTAAATAAGATAAAACACAAAAAACTGAGTAATTTACCGGCATGGTTCGCCCCACTCAAAGGCTTAAACTTCAACCGATTTATTAATCCTTTCAGCGGATTCACGGATGCACAATACAAACGCGACCTCGCTAACACTTCCATCAGAATGTTTACAAAATAACAGCAGCCTCGGATGTTCCAGGCGCTACAGCGGGGGAAGAGCGTGGGAGGCAACGCGCGGTAAATACCAGAACCATTTTAATTAGATTTGCCCTCTGTGGAGAAGAAGAGACAATAGAAGCTCTAAGTTATCATTCTAGGGAAAAGTAAAAAAAAAAAAAAGACAAAGAAAAAAAACAAAAAAAACCCTAGAACACAATGAATGTAAATTTGAAGCATGCTTTGTAGATCATTGGTAATCCCTGTTCGGAGTTTATTACTAACCCTCTCATGCAGAACAGCTGAAAGTTAAAGGTAGGCACTTGTCTTCCCCCACTGACGGAGCGAGCAACACAAATTCATATCTGTGTTTCCTCTTGTTGCTTCATATGGAACGGTTCTCATGTTTTTAAGCACTGGGGGGGGGGGGGGGTCTGGGGTTGGGGGGCAGGATAAGGCACCGCACAATTGTGGGGCTATTTAGGGTAAACGGTACACAGCACAATGAGGAATTGATTGAAGAATAAGGAGGTGCCAATTATTTTAAAGAAGATCTATCATCATGGGCAAAGTATATGTAGTACATATTTGTCAGGAACAGGATCAGAACCCATGACGTCAGCTGCATCCAGCAGTAGCTCTTCTTGCTGAGCCACTTGAGATGCAGAAGAGCATCCCGTCTGGTTCCTTGGATAACCTTGCCTTGTGTTTTTCCACCTCATCCCAACCTGCAACCACCTGTTACCGACCTTTGGCTTGTTCCTCAACTATGCCTCTGCTTGATCCGAACCTGCAACCACCTGTTACTGACCTTTGGTTTGTTCCTCGACTATGCTTCTGCTTGATCCCAACCTCCAACAACTTGTTATTGACCTTTGGCTTATTCCTGGACTATGCTTCTGCTTGATCCCAACCTGCAGCCACTAGTTACCAATCTTTGGCTTGTTCCTCGACTGCTTCTGCTTGATCCCAACCTGCAACCACCTGTTACCGACCTTTGGCTTGTATCTCGACTATGCTCGACTATCCTCGACTATGCCTCTGCTTGATCCTAACCTCCAACAACTTGTTAATGACCTTTGGCTTGTTCCTGAACTATGCTTCTGCTTGATCCCAACCTTTAACCACTAGTTATCAACCTTTGGCTTGTGCCTCGACTGCTTCTGCTTGATCCCAAGCTGCAACCACCTGTTACCGACCTTTGGCTTATTCCTTGACTATGCTCGACTATCCTCGACTATGCTTCTGCTTGATCCCAACCTCCAACAACTTGTTAATGACCTTTGGCTTGTTCCTGGACTATGCTTCTGCTTGATCCCAACTTGCAACCACCTGTTACCGACCTTTGGCTTGTTCCTCGACTATGCTTCTGCTTGATCCCAACCTGCAACCACTTGTTACCGACCTTTGGCTTGTTCCTCGACTATGCTTCTGCTTGATCCCAACCTGCAACTACTTGTTACTGACCTTTGGCTTGTTCCTCGACTATGCTTCTCCTTGATCCCAACCTGCAACCACTTGTTACGGACCTTTGGCTTGTGCCTCAACTATGCTTCTGCTGGATCCCTACCTGCTATATCTGCTACTAGACCCCGACTTGCTCACCTCCTGGTGGGGTGATCTCGGAGGACTGCGACCTGGTACTAACATGCAGCAAAATCCATCTCCACCATCAGAAGCTCTGGTGAATACCGTTTAGCGCTTAGATTCCACAACCTCAGGTGATCCCATGTCATTCACCAGGGTGACCTGCTTGTGTACTTATCCAGCTGGTTGGTGCTATAGCCACTGGTCCCCTAGCCCGACCGTGACAGTCTATCCATGTTTCTAAGTACTTTCTAACCCTAGGTTTGAAGTCCGACCTTCCCCCCCCCCCTCATGCCACGGACAATCCAACAACAGCTATGAAGGAGTCAGTTGGTTCATAGTTGCAGCTTGTCTCCACTTTGAATGCTTTCCAGAGACAAGCAACAGCAAGGGGAATGCTGAGGGAGGGGTCATGTGTCAGTCTTTGCATTTCTCTTGCCATTTCTTTTCTTCAGAAAGTGTTCGCTGGAGCTATAGATCGACCGTCTCCTTCAGAGCTGTTGTTGGATCAGCCACAACAGGAGGAGGGATAAGTCGGACCTCATAACAAGGGTTAGAAAGCATTTAGAAACATGGGGCAAACTATTACATGTACTGTATGTTGTCCCATAAAAAAACATAACTGAAAAAAAAAATTATAATGATAGATCTTCTTTAACTGTCTGAGCTTCAGAAGGTTTTACCCCCTCCATTGCCAGGCCATATTTTTTATATTTAGCACTATGCTATTTTAATTGGCCATTGCTTGGTCACAACACGAAATACCCAAACAAAATATATATATTTTTTTTCTCACCAAGCTAACTTTTTTGGTGGTATTTCATCACCACTGGGTTTTTCTTTTTTTGCAATATTAACAAAAAAACTATATTTTTTACTTTCTGCTATAAAACATATCCAATAAAAAAAAATCTAATTTCTTCAAAAATGTAGGACAAAATGTATTCTGCTACATGTCTTTGGTAATAAAAACTACTATGAGACTGAGATAGGGCAGAGGACAATCTAACTGGGTGGGAACTGACTAAATGCCAAAGACATCACCAGTGACAGTAATACAGTAATCATGATAATACTATACACTGTCACTGTACTAATGACACTGGCTGGGAAGGGTTTAACATCTAGGGCAATCAAGGGGTTACATGTGTATGTAATGTGTGTAAAGTGTGTGTTGTGTGCTGATTTTTTCCGAAGATCTCTTTATTTCTTATGCCTGCTTTGCAGGGATGAGAAACAGAGATTGTTCCCTCTGTACAGAGCCCTGTATTGATCGTCAGCACAGGGCTCTGGGCTGTGATTGGACACAGCTGATCAGCAGGTCCCGCCATGAATAATTGACTGGGACTTACTGACAGACTCTCGCTGTGTACAAGCAGGTGTTGGCGGGGGGAACCCTAAACCCAGGAAGCAGGCAGCGACATATGAGTACATCGCTTTGCCTGACCGGGCCACCTGTCCACAGTACATTGCAGGCAGGCGGTCCACAGGTGGTTAATTGGTATCCCCCGTCCCCCCTGGGGGTGCGCAGCGGTGCGATCCACCAGACACAGCCGATTACTAATCACAGTACTTGGCCACTCAGAGCAACCCTGGTACCGTGTGATCTCTGTGACCAATCACAGCAATCACACTTGCAATAGTAAGCAAGGCTGTCATTCATGATGTCTTGCTTACTGTGTTGATCTCTGTGATTGGTCACAGTGATCACAAGGTACCAGGGCCAATCAGAGTTATGTATGTTGCCATTGCTGATTCCCTTTGATAAGTGAAATCAACCACTGCTGCTCATGGTAAAAGATTTGATAAAGAACCATAATTTGTTATATGCTGTAGTAATGATTAAATAACCTTGTGCTTACTTATATGCTAATGTTCTTTTCTTTAACTAATAACAACTTGTTGGAATGACCTTGCAGAAAGATGTTATTGGAACATATTTGCTGTTCTCTAGATCCTGTGGAACGTACAGACAGTAAAGCTGGCCTTACACGTTTAGAACTTTGTTTGAACATTTAGATGAGAAAGTATAAAAAATCTTCATGGACTTGACTAGTTTTACATTACTTTTTATTCAAATTCCATGTCAATATCTCAATTTTCGTCGAAAGATTACACAGGCACATGTGCATAAGACTAGTTATGATTTTTCTTGGCGGGGAGCCTAGTCAACATTTAGAAAACCATTCACATTCCCTTAAGATTCAACAAACATTTTCAAAAATTCTCCCTAAATTTCTTTTGCTTGCTCTGGTCAAAACTGATTGTCAAAACATCCCCTTTAACGCTTAGATCAGGGGTCTTCAAACTTTTCAACACGAGGGCCACATTATAGATTTTAAAAGTATTCAGGGGCTGAAAAAAAAAAAAACAGTTATGTACAAATTAATGAATCATCATTCCCATCAGTGTCCTCAGCAGAGTTTTCCCATCATCAGTGTCCCCAACAGAATTTTTTCCATTATCAGTCCCCCCGGCAGAGTTTTTCTCATCATCAATGTCCCCAGCAGAGTTTTCCCCATCAGTGTCCCCAGCAGAGTTTTCTCCATCAGTGTCCCCAGCAGAATTGTTTCCAATATCAGTGTCCCCAGCAGCATTTTCCCATTATGTGTCCCCAGCAGAGTTTTCACATCATCAGTGTCCCCAGCAGAATTTTCCCCATCAGTGTCCCCAGCAGAATTTTCCCCATCAGTGTCTCCTGCAGAGTTTTCCCCATCAGTGTCCCCAGCAGAGATTTCCCATTACCAGTATCCCCAGCAGAATTTTCCCATTTTGTGTCCCCAGCAGAGTTTTCCAATTTTGTATCCCCAGCAGAGTTTTCCCATTATGTGTCCCCAGCAGAGTTTTCCCATTTTGTGTCCCCAGCAGAGTTTTCCCATTATGTGTCCCTAGCAGAGGTTTTCCATTATCAGTGTCCCCAGCAGTGTTTTCCCATCATCAGTGTCCCCAGTAGAGTTTTCCACATCAATGTCCCCATCAGCGTTTTCCCATTATGTGTCCCCAACCGAGTTTTCCCACTTTGTGTCCCCAGCAGAGTTTTCCCATTTTGCGTCCCCAGCAGATTTTTCCCATTATGTGTCCCCAGCAGAGGTTTCCCATTATCAGTGTCCCCAGCAGAGTTTTCCCATTATGTGTCCCCAGCAGAGTTTTCCCATCATCAGTGTCCCCAATAGAGTTTTCCCCATCAGTATCCCCATCAGAGTTTTGCCATTATGTATCCCCAACCGAGTTTTCCCATTTTGTGTCCCCAGCAGTTTTCCCATTATGTGTCCCCAGCAGAGGTTTCCCATTATCAGTGTCCCCAGCAGAGTTTTCCCATTATGTGTCCCCAGCAGAGTTTTTCCATCATCAGTGTCACCAGTAGAGTTTTCCCCATCATTGTCCCCATCAGAATTTTCCCATTATGTGTCCCCAACCGAGTTTTCCCATTTTGTGTCCCCAGCAGAGTTTTCCCATTTTGTGTCCCCAGCAGATTTTTCCCATTTTGTGTCCCCAGCAGAGTTTTCCCATTATGTGTCCCCAGCAGATGTTTCCCATTATCAGTGTCCCCAGCAGAGTTTTCCCCATTATGTGTCCCCAGTAGAGTTTTCCTCATCAGTGTCCCCAGCAGAGTTTTCCCATCAGTGTCCCCAGCAGAATTTTCCCCATCAGTGCCCCCAGCAGAATTTTCCCCATCAGTGTCCCCAGCAGAGTTTTCCCCATCAGTGTCCCCAGCAGCAAAGAAGGGTGTGTGGGGGATGGGCCGCTTTGTATCTAGGACCTGCCAGACACACTGCCAATAACAGCAGCTTCTTTTAAAAGCCAGCAAATCGTCAGTGATGAGTTGCCAGAGCCTGGGTAAGCTGGGGGCCAGACAAATCTCACCCGAGGGCCGGGGTTTGGAGACCCCTGTCTTAGATGATCAAATGAAAGTTGCGAAAAACAAACATTTTCTAAAGAATTTCTACAGGTGTAAGGCCGGCATAATTCTCCTTGTTCTATAATGAGGTATTTGGGAGTCTGGAGGTCAGTTAAGCTGATACAGTGTTTCAAGATAACAGAAATGAATGTCTCCTGTGATCACAGGAGATGATGTGATGTGTTGCATGTACAAATCCTTAAAGCGGAGTTCCACTCAAAGCTGTAACTTACGCTTATCTGTCTCCACCCCCCCCCCCCTTTAGTGCCTCAGTTGGCACCTTTCATGGGGGAACAAGTACCAGTTCTTGACAGGTACTGTTCCCCACTTCCGGGGAGAGTTCAGCCCCCTTCTCCTTCTTCCGCCGCCGGACCAATAAGAAAGCACAGTGGCGGCTGGTGGGGTTTTTGGGGGGAGGGGGGAAAACAACCCTCCCCCCGGGCCGCCAGTTGAGTGGCACTATCAAAACTGCCAGCAATCCCCCCCCCCCAAGCGGTACGGCACTAACACCTGCCCTCCACCAACCTCTGTCCTTACCATGGATGTAGGTGGTGAGAGCAGTGGTCGGAGCTGCTGTAGACATTTTCATGCGTGGTGGGCTCCGGTGTCCTCCCCACTGTGCGTGCCTTCTCCTATCTGCTCCTCCCGGCGCTAGAAGTCAAATAGGATGACGTTTTGGCCAATTGGGAAACGGGTTTTATACCTGCTTCCTGACTGGCCATGAGGAGGATCAGTGTTGCAATAGCGAATATTCATTCACGTGCTCTGTGACTCGAGCCCACCCAATTTTGCAGCCTATAATTAGAGCCTGTGGCTCTAATCAGCTGCTTCAAAAATACAACCCCACCACTGTAATTCATGTGCCCGGTGACCCAAAAGAGGCCGGACACATGAATAGGGGGTGGTCAAGGATAGATTCATGCTATGCATGAATCTATCTACTGCATATAGGGGGTGGAGAGGAGAGAGGGGGCGACGCCCATGTGCCCCTAATGGACAGGCCACCACTGGTAATATAATTATATTCCAAAAATTGACTGTGCTAATATATGGACTGCTGCTGAAATAAAGGTATAGTTACCCTTTAGATTATTGTAACGGTAGCCCCGTAGAGGCTCCTAGTGGTTGTGGTCCGTCTCCCATCCTGCACAGCCAGGCATATGAATTTCCAGACACACATTAGTCAAGAATCAGTCCTTGTTTGTTTTTGTTTTTCTTTTGTTTTTATTGAGGGTATATAACTTGGATGGGGATAGGGTACATATGGGATGTCCACTTGATTGAAGATAGGAAATCAGGAACTGAAAATGTATACACCACCGGTATATACAACCTCTTCTCCTCCAGCACGTATACTTGCTTGCAGACTATCATTCCCAGGACCAGCTAGCACTGTTGGTTTGATCTACCACAGACTCAGTTAGATCCCTTGAAAATGCCCTTTGCAGGCAGGGACTGTGGGCCCCTTTGGTGTAGCAAAAATATGATAGTCCTGAGTGCTAGCTGTCCTACATGTGGCTACTGCTCCCAGTACCACCTCTTCAGGCCCTGCCAGCCCTCGTGGCTGCAGCTGCCTCTTTCCACTGCCCGTGCCACCACAATCCTCCTCTCTGAACCTATCCCAGACTGCTCCATCCCAGTCCTCTCAGGTGTGCCTCACAGTCCTCCTGACTGTGTGTCACTCACCAGCCCTCCTGGCTGTTCCTTGTTCCTCCTGGAGACTTGCCTAGCAATGTTCTCCCGCTGTCCTCCTTGCTTGAGTGCCTTCTGTCCAGGACACCTCAGAAGGTCCTGTCTGCACCCGAGCCCCAGGCCCAAGGCCCAGATTGGGGAGATCCCATTGGGGAGATCCCTCAACAGCAACAACAGCCTAACACTCCATCTCCAGCTTCCCCCCGAACAACTCCTCCCCAGCTTGGCTGACTGGACCCAGCTTGGGGATTGGTCAGGGCCCTCAGAATACTCCAGCTAGCTCCACTTTACTTTCCCTCCCATTTTTCTAGAAGGTTCCAGTACATTCTAGAAATAGGGGGGAGGTCTCAGTGATGCTGCCTGTGAGTCATCCAGCTCTCCCTGGATTTCTGCCCAACCCAGGAAACAGAGACCAAGCCTGCATAAATTTACCTGCTCTACAGCAAAAAACCTTTCTACATTTCTAGCCCTAGAAGGTGATACACTATCTATGTACTTAATAGGTACAGTGCCAACTGTCCTCTATTCAGCTACCAATCCCAGATAGCTCTTTTCAGGCCCTGCCAGCCAGTCTGGCTGCAATGACCTCTTTCCACTGCCCTTCCCACAGTCCTCTCTTCTGGTTCTGCACCCATCTCAAACTGCAATCTCCCAGTTCTCTCAGGTGTGTCTTACCAGTCCTTCCGACTGTGTTTCACTCACCAGCCCCCCTGGCTGTGGCCAGTTATCCTCCCTGGAGTCTCTTAGCAGTGTTTTTTCCCACTGTCCTCTCTTTGCTCTCTCATGTGCCTCTCCTACAGGATGTCTTCTCTCCTCCTGGAGGCACCCAGCCAAAGGTCACCCCCCAGACTGGGAAGCTCCCGTGGGCCCTGACAGCCTCCACACTCTCTCACTCCAGCTCTTCCACCCAACAACTCCTCCACAGCTGGGCTGACCCTAGATATTTAAGGAAGCCTGTCCTCTACCAATCCAAGTTGGGGATGAGTCAAGGCTCCTCAAAATACCCCAGGCAGCCCCTCCTCTCCTCTCCTCCTCTCTTTCTAGCACCTTCTAGGGAGGCGACAGTGATGCTACCTGTGAGAGTCACCCAGCCTTGCCCTGAGCCACTCCCAGCCCAAAATTAAAATAAACAAGCCTGGCAACCAGCTAGCATACTTCCCAACATTTTGAGATGGGAATGAGGGACACCTACTAGCAAATGTATGTAGGTATAGGACACACCCCCTGTCACACCCCCTTGAAGGAGAATTAACCACTTCAATACAGGGCACTTAAACACCTTCCTGCCCAGACCAATTTTGAGCTTTCAGCGCTGTCGCACTTTGAATGACAATTGCGCGGTCATGCTACACTGTACCCAAATGAAATTTTTATAATTTTTTTCCCACAAATAGAGCTTTCTTTTGGTGGTATTTGATCACCTCTACGGTTTTTATTTTTTGCGCTACAAATAAAAAAATACCGAAAATTTTGAAAAAAAAAATGTTTTTTTTGTTTCAGTTTCAAAACTTTGTAAATAAGTACGTTTTCTCCTTCACTGATGGGCACTGATGGGGCTACACTGATGGGCACTGATAAGGTGGCACTGATGGGCACCAATGTGGCACCAATGAAGTGGCACTGATAGGCGGCACTGATGGGCGACACGGATGGGCGACACGGATGGGCGACACGGACGGACACTGATAGGTAGCACAAATTGGCACTGATAGCTGGCACAGATGGGCGGCACGGATGGGCGGCACGGATGGGCATGGATAGGCGGCACAGGTGGGCATGGATAGGCGGCACAGGTGGGCATAGATAGGCGGCACAGGTGGGCATGGATAGGCAGCACAGGTGGGCACTCATAGGCGGCACAGGTGGGCACTCATAGGCGGCACAGGTGGGCACTCAGGCGGCACAGGTGGGCACTCCTAGGCGGCACAGGTGGGCACTCATAGGCGGCATCGGTGTTATAGTAATGGATGCCAATCAGTGCCAAACAATAATGCATGCCAATCAGTGATGCCCATTGTGGCCACTGATTGGCATCCATTATGGGCACTGATTGGCACCCATTGTGCTGACTGGAACCCTGGTGGTCTAGGGAGGATTATGGATTTTTATTACCTTTTCCCTGGTGGTCTAGTGGTGTCCTTGGTGGTCCAGTGTGGGCATCCTCGGGGGGGCTGTGCTGATAATCGATCAGCACAGACCCCCCCCTGTCAGAGGAGCAGCCGATCGGCTCTCCTCTACTCGCGTCTGACAGACGCGAGTGAGGGAAAGCCGATCACCGGCTCTTCCCATTTACACTGTGATCAGCCGTGATTGGACACGGCTGATCACATGGTAAAGAGTCTCCGTCGGAGACTCTTTACCGAGATCGTAGTTGCCGGGTGTCAGACTGACACCCAGCAACAACGATCGCCGCGATGCGCGCCCCCGGGGGCGCGCAGCGGCTCATAATCCTAATCACGTCATATGACGTCCGGTTAGGATTATGAAACCACTTTGCCGCCGTCAATTTGTAATAGGGCGGGCGGCAAGTGGTTAACCAAAAAAAGTTAACTAAATCCACAAGGGTTTTTTTTTACCACTACTATTCTTTTATATTGGCTTTTAAAATTTACAAATGCAGCAATTTAGAAATTGGATGAAAGGTTTAGCACTGGGAAACACTTTTTGAAAGATAAAAAGTGCATTTTTATACAACTATCGTATTTATCGGCGTATAACACGCACCCCAAGTTTAGGAGGGAATTTTGTGGAAAAAACTTTTAGGAGGGAAATTTAAGGAAAAAAAACTTACATTTAAATGCCCATCAATGCAGCCTTATCAGTGTCCATCTGAAGCCTCCTCAGCATCATTTGCAGCCTTGTCATGCAGCCTGTCCTCATGGCAGCCTTGTCATGCAGCCTGTCCTCATTGCAGCCTTGTCATGCAGCCTGTCCTCATTGCAGCCTTGTCATGCAGCCTTGTCATGCAGCCTGTCCTCATTGCAGCCTTGTCATGCAGCCTGTCCTCATTGCAGCCTTGTCATGCAGCCTGTCCTCATTGCAGCCTTGTCATGAAGCCTGTCCTCATTGCAGCCTGTCGGCATTGCAGCCTCGTCATTGCAGCCTTGACATGCAGCTTGTCCGTCTTAGTGCATTGTCAGCTTATGTTTTTAAAAATGGCGCCGCCGAGATGTCCCATGTATCTCGCCGGCACCCGGAAGTTCTTGGTGGCTTTCGGCCGCTCTCGGACCTTCTCGGCGGCTTTCGGCCGCCTAGGCCCTTCTCGGCGGCTTTCGGCCGCTCTCGGAGGCTTTCGGCCGCTCTCGGACCTTCTCGGTGGCTCTCGGAGGCTTTCGGCCACTCTCGGACCTTCCGAGAGCAGCCGAAAGCCGCCGAGAAGGTCCGAGAGTGGCCGAAAGCCGTGAGAAGGGCTCTGGGCGGCTGAAAGCCGCCCAGAGCCCAAAAAATTGTGCAGAAATCGCGGAGTATCGGCGTATAACACGCACCCACGATTTTCCCCTGATTTTAAGGGGAAAAAAGTGTGTGTTATACGCCGATAAATACGGTATATAGATCAGACCAAAATGAGGGACAAATGAGGGGGTAAGAGGGACAGAGGGACATTGCTCCAAATCAGGGACAGTCCCTCTAAATCAGGTACAGTTGAGAGCTATGAGCTAAGCCTGTCTAAATTTTCCTACTCTATCAGTAAAATCCTTACTGTAGCACCTATCTAACTAGAGGCTGCTACATGTACAAATTCAAAATTTCATATAGTCCAAATGTGAATGAATCCTATAAACAAAGTTCAAAAGTGCTTTCTTCAAATATGCAAAAAGCAAATGGTACTCCAATTCTTTGTGCAGATAATAAAGTGTCATGCTCAGCTAGGGTTAGCGTTAGCAGTGATGTTGCTGTCACTACTCCTGTCAGCCTAACAGAAGCAACTGGAACAGAGCGCCCCCATCCCTGGATTAAGCTATTTCGCCAAGGGCAACCATCCCTCCTGCCCACCCCTTGGTACACCTGCCATGTCCAGGGATCCCCACGTGTGTTACTCCCAGTCCCTCTGCTTCCTAAACGTTACTTTTACTTTGTAACTTATCTTCTCTAAATAAACATCCAAAACCTTCACTGTAAGTAGAGGTTGTTGCTTTCATTACTCCTTTCTGAAAATGTTGGAATGACTCAATACATTCATGACTTTGGTATCTTCTGTCTCATTGATCGGGAACAATTATACAGCCACTGAAGTCAACTCCACGGCTGAATATTAACTGTTGCAGGTCGGACATTTGAAAACTAATAAAGTCAATAAATCAATATGGCAGCCAGGTAGCTAGATTTTTTTAGAGGGAGGAGTCAGCCAGGTTTGCTTCCATACTTCTCTCAGTATAACTGTCCTTTAAAACAAACTTAGGGCTGGTCAAAAAAGTAACTACAGCCTCTTTGTTCAGCTGATGAAGAATATTATTCTCATTCTTTTTAGGGGGAACTAAAAAAGACAAGTACTTACTTAAAGCGGGGCTCCACCCAAAAGAGGAAGCTCTACTTATCTGCCTCTTGCCAACCTCCGGTGCCACATTTGGCACCTTTCGAGTCAGTGAGGGACGTGGGAACCTGTTTTTGACAGGTACCCACTCCCGGGTGATCTTGCCAAGGTGCGATCACCCGCGAGGGAAGGAGGAGGCCCCCCCTCGCTGGTGGGCCATTCCGAAAGTGCAGTGTGCTTCGCGAAAGAGCGATAGGGAACCGGCTGTGAAGCCACAAGGCTAAGAGGAAGAAAGGTGTCTTCAAGTTACTACTTAATGTTGCTGGACTGCCCCACTTTTACCCTGCACCCATCCAAGTTGTTAAGGTGTTCAATAAAGCAAGAAAAAAAAAAAAGATACCTCTAGACGGATCGTTGAGCCGGAGGAGTGATTGAGACTGCATGTCTGACTGCTGGAGCACCTACTGGGAAAAGAACCTTGGACCAAATCAGTGGGCCCTTTAGTGGTTGAGCGCTACAGTTCTGATGGATATGCAATAGAGTGATTCCTCCTTCAAAGGAGCTAATATACAATGAAGGTACAGTGTAGATGGACATTGTTACAGTCCCAGGCTGCTTCCTTTTTAATAACAACCAAAAAGAACACTAAGCAGATGACAAACTCTGGGTGGGGTATTAGGGACCGCACAGTTAAAAAGTTCATATCACTCAGAAGCCTGTTTGAAATGTTTATTTGTTAAGAGCCAGCAGTTCATAATGCAATATCTGACAGTCTTTATCAAGCCCTATTATAGGTTTCCTATTGCCTCTCATGGAATTCTTATCACATATACTGCTCCAGCTCTAAGAAAGGTAGACACCCCCCCCCCCCCCCCCCCATTTTTAAAAACTTCTGAGTGATATGAGCCTTTTTTTTACTGAGTGCTTCTCAATACCCGTCTCAGAGTTTGTCCTTGAAAGTTCTGGCTCAGATGACTGCCATCCACCCCCAAAAGTGCCCATCCTAATGGCCCTGGCTCTCTCCCCAGTGTCCAAATGGCCCTGGCTCTCCCCCCAGTGCCCTTCCTAATGGCCCCGGCTCTCCCCCTAGTGTCCAAATGACCCTGGCTCTCCCCCCAGTGCCCTTCCTAATGACCCTGGCTCTCCCCCCAGTGTCATCACATTGACCTGCTTATTAGGTCTGCATATTCTTCTTCTGCAGCCCAACTGAAAAAGCATGCACGCATGTGGCAGGCTGATGACACTGTTGCTAATTGCAAAGCTGGTCAAAAAATACATCAGTCCAAAGCTGGGGGAGTTCAGCTGATGAAGAATAAAATACTTGTTCTTGTTATGTAGGAAATAATACAGACCAGGGTTTCTCAACCATGGTTTAATGGAACCCTAGGGTTCCTCCAGAGGTTGCTAGCAGTTCCTTGAGCAATGAGCAATTTCTACCTCTCAGATAAGTTCCCACTGACGATTATATATTTTTCTATCTGTAAGGGTAGTAATTCTAATCAATGACCACAAGTGTGAAGGAAGAAACATTCTTCTTAATCTCTATCACACAAACGTATCATGAGTTGTAGATATAGTAACTATTAGCAGGGCTTCCCTGAGACCGGAAATTTATTTCAAGGATTCCTGTGTTGAAAAGGTTAAAAAAGTCAGATAAACACAAATACTTACCTTAACCTAAGGTCCTCCAATCCTTCTTTCCACCAGTCTGATTGAAATGACTGCCCCCCCCCCCCCCCTTTGAAGATCCTTTTCTTACCGGCTTGCATGCCTCCGCCTTGATCCCCAATGTCATCACATTGGCCTGTTTATCAAGCCTGTGTAGACCTAATAGGCAACCCAATAGCCACCTGAAAGCTGACCACTGGGCTACCTATTGGCCAGCCCAATGTCAGCAATGGCAGCCATTGGCATTTAGGAGCAATGGCAGCCTATTGAATGACAGACTGTGGCTTAGCGCCTAAAACAGAAAGTGCTGTCTCTGTCGAGATCTCCAAAAAAAAAAAGTTTTGCTACCCAGTAAGCCCTCCTTGGAACCCCGATAAAAAGCCTGCTGAATAGAGATAAAATGTATGCTGAGCAGGTTCTGCTTCTGAAACAGTTGCTGTGTTCTAACAGCCAATGATTGACTTCATCCATTGCCCAGGGTTGCCCTTTAATGCTATTCAATGTGAAAAGATTAAAAAAAAAAAAGTAGTCTGTGAAAGAAATAATTTAAGCGGGGATGATGACTTTATTCTGAACTTCATTCTTTACTTACAAAACTTTTCAATTAAGTATGTTCCGGCTATTTTTGTTCTTGGTACAATTCTTCACCGCCATCTCCATTCCTGCTGTTTTCTGTAATGCAATGTCACTGCGACCTCTGCGTTTTTGTTTCTCTCTCCCTTTCTCTGCAGTATTTTGTATTATATTTAAAGGTGAGCTTAGTTTTGGTTACCTGCAATGCAATGTTGTTCTATTCTCAGCTCCCTCTCTTCTCCTGTGAGCCCCCCCACCACCACCAGCTGCCCATCTAGATCTGGAATTTGAGAGCATCAGTGAGTGGAACAAAGCATTAAAGCTAAACCAAGGCAAACAAAGCGATACACAAATTTGAACTGTTTTTTTATTTTTAATTTTTTTTGCTTGTTTGGCTTTATGCCAAATAGCTTAGCCAGCTTGTGAAAAAAAAGATTTGATCCGGACGGCTGCACGCCAACAAAAAAAATATTTATTGGTTAAAAATCCATACAGCAAAAGATGGAATCAATCGCTAACATGTTTCACACCATAACTACTGGTGCTTACTCATAGCTGACTCTTTAGACAAATAATGGAAAATTTATTATTAAATACTTACTGTAATTTTCCTTTCCTGATGGACTTCATGGCAGGCTACTTGTGGGTTAACCCTGCCTCCTCTCCAATGCTATGGGACCCCACTCCCATAAATTTGAGCTCACCAATAGAGACTGTTCCGTTACTAGCCAACTCATGACCAAATGGGGTGGGAAATCCGTCTGCCATGGAGTCCATCAGGAAAGGAAAATGACGGTAAGTATTTGATAATAAATTTTAAATTTTCGTGACAGACTCCATGGCAGCCTACGTGTGGGAAATAGCTAGCCAGTCCACACGGGTGGGTATGCTGATCAAAAAGAAATTTAATTTGGCCCAATCAACTGACAGGGCTCTTAAGCCTTAAAGAGGAAGTAAACCCTGATGGGTTTACTTCCTCTTTCATTCCCTGCAAAGGCAAAGCATAATGGACTACTATGCATCACATAGTAGTCTATTATGTTTCACTTACCTGACACAGGAGCCAGCGAAGTCACCGCTGTCCCCTGTAGTCCGCCGCATCCATCTTCTCGGTGGGGTCTCGAAGCTCCGCCACTGTCATTCTGCGAAGCCGCGATGACGTCACTCCTGCGCATGAGCACGGGAGCCGACACGCGCGGCATCTTCGACGTTGACGATTCCGCGCTCAGTGCGCCTGCGTGCCGGTGTCTACGGCGCATGCACCGTAGACAGCGGTGCCTGTCTTCGGGCGAATATCTCCTAAACCGTATAGGTTTAGGAGATATTTCTTGGACCTACAGGTAAGCCTTAATTTAGGCTTACCTGTAGGTCAAAGTGTGTTGTAAGGGTTTACAACCACTTTAAAAGCTCACAGAAGATAGAGACGCAGGCTTTATGCAATAATGTGACATAAAGGTATTAATAGAGGCCCATGAGGCCCCTTTACAGATAACATCTGGAGCCACATGCCAAGCTGCTGCCCACAAAGCCGCCATACCCCTGGTGTAATGTGCCGTCACCGCCTCTGGAGGAGCCAAGCCCTTAGCTCTATAAGCTTGCTGGATGGTGGAGAATAAAAATACAGAATCCCGACCTTGCGAGCCGTGTTTGTACATCTCCTCCTGAGCATACGCAGGCTGCCCCTCACCATATGGGGCATACATGCCTGAAGCCACACACCGGCCCATGGCTGGGCCCTCGGCTCTACACACCGCTCCGTTGGTATGCCAAAGATCGGCCCGCTCGGGGCTCATTCGACCGATACGGATGTAAGGAAACGTCTTATAGGTCCAAGAGGAGGACAAAAAAGGAACGCAGTCTCTAGTGATGAGCTCAAATTTATGGGAAGAGGGTCCTATAGCATTGGAGATGAGACAGGGTTAACCCAAACGTAGGCTGCCATGGAGTCTGTCAGGAAAATAATGATTTATATACACATGCCAATACAAGTTAACAAAGTGGACGAAATTAGCTTAATTGAATAATTGAAAAATTGGTAAATTAGCAGATTCTTATTACACATGGCAACTTGATTCTGGTTGACACTGCATTCAATTTACTGGGACCCATGTCCTACACAATGTTATTGTTATTGAAAGCCCCCTTCCCAAGTTCTCCTCTCTGCACAAATCTCCCCCTTTCCCAGTTCTCCTCTTTGTACAAATCACCCACTTTGCCAGGTCTCCTCCCTGCACAAATCTCCCCCTTTCCCACCTCTCCTCTCTGCACAAATCTCCCCCATTGCCAGGTCTCCTCTCTGCACAAATCTCCCCCTTTCCCAGTTCTCCTCTCTGCACAAATCTCCCCCTTTCCCAGGTCTCTTCTCTGCACAAATCTCCCCCTTTCCCAGGTCTCTTCTCTGCACAAATCTCCCCCATTCCCAGTTCTCCTCTCTGCACAAATCTCCCTCTTTCCCAGGTATCCTCTCTACACAAATTTCCCCTGTTCCCAGTTCTTCTTTCTGCACAAATCTCCCCCTTTCCCAGCTCCCCTCTCTGCACAAATATCCCCTTCCCCAGCTCTCCTCTCTACACAAATCTTCCCCTTTCCCAGTTCTCCTTTTTGCACAAATCTCCCCCATTCCCAGTTCTTCTTTCTGCACAAATCTCCCCCTTTCCCAGCTCTCCTCTCTGCACAAATCTCCCCCTTCCCAGCTCTCCTTTCTGCACAAATCTCCCCTTCCCCAGCTCTCCTCTCTACAGAAATCTCCCCCTTTCCCAGCTCTCCTCTCTGCACAAATCTCCCCCCTTTCACAGTTCTCCTCTCTGCACAAATCTTCCCCTTTCCCAGCTCTCCTCTCTGCACAAATCTCCCCCTTCCCCAGTTCTGCTCTCTGCACAAATATCCCCCATCCTGCTCTCCTCTCTGCTAAATTTGCCCCCAACTTCCACTATCTGCATAAATCCCCCCTCACCACACACTTTCCCAGCTTTCCCCTCTGCTAAAATGTCCCCCCAGCTCTCTTCATCATCATTGCACAGATCAACCCCCCCCCCCCCCTCCCAGTTCTCCTCTGTACAAATTCCCCAAAACTTCACTTTCACCATTCTCTCTGTCCATGTTCACTCTCCTAAAAGCTCTTCCCCTCCCCCTTTTCACAACCCTTTACCTCCTCTTCTGCAAAGCAGCCACTGTTGTGTGGTATGCGCGGGCCCATTTCTTTCAAACTCGTCACAGTAAAGTGACGATCGGAGAGCTCCCCCCATCGGAACTGTGAGAGTAGCTGTGGAGGCGGCAGGCGGGGATGTAAGCTGCCTCTTGGATGGCCCACAAGGAGCTGCAGTACTGTGACCCGACCTGACCAAAGGCAGGACTCACATGGGCTATTGTGTTATATGACATATCAGAGCAGAGAGGGCTGCCATAGATGCCGGAACTGTGTACCGACGCATTCCGGCAGAAAAAACAGCTATATAGTTTGGGTACAATTGTCTAAATTAGACTTCGGCATCAGTCTGACTGGACTGTGAGATGTTCAGCCTGCCCACAGGGGGCACTGTCTCTTCTGGCAGGCATGGAACTATGGTCTGGTTAGGTGCTTAAGTTACTCTCTTTCGGAGCTTGCCCAGTGGGAGTGGAGCTCTCGCTGTGCTTTCTGGGAGAGGGTATTTAAAATGCGGACGTCACGTGGTTCGGGTGTTCCGATCCAGAATGATGTACTGACTTCATGGTCCTGGTCCTCCTGACCAGCCCACAGGAAGGCTATGGCCTGAGGTGCGGATCCACATGATTTTGATGTCTCTGGGCTGACTAGCCCGAGGCAAGGAAACTAAAGGAGGATTCTGAGGTGGTTCTGTGCCGACTCCGGTTTGGGAGAGACCCGGTGACTTCAAGAATTCCAGGGGAGGACTCTCCAGAAGAAGACCATGCATGAGTTGGTTTCTTAGTGAGAGCCTGGAAGGGCTGAACTACCCAAGAGAATCCAGTCTCATGGATATCGCCAAGCTGGCTGAAAGATCCAGGTATCCTGCGAGCGTTCTTCAAGTTTAGTTTCCCTACATGTTCTACAACAACGTCGGTGGCAGAGACATTATCTTGTACGTTCTACAACATCTGTGGCAGGGACTTTTTTCTGAGTAAGCACCTTGTTGGCTGCTAGGCCTTGTGAGAGAAGGACTGTCCTACTTGAGTGAACATCCAGTTGCGAATGGCTATTCTCTGTATGCCATCAAAGTAAGCAAGTTCTTCAACATTTTGACTTTGACTTTAAGTACCTGAACTTCCTTTCCAACTCTCTGATCCCAATTTAAGAGACTGTTCATTGTCTATGTTTTGCAAATAAAATACATTCAAGTGGATCTGTTGTCAGTCTCTCAAGTTACTGGGCCATCTACCACGGGACACCCCTAGACGTGAAACGAGGAGAGCAGAAGGAAACGGAAGGCCCAAATCTAACCAGCAGCTCCTTCGGGGTTAGTGCTATATATATATATATATTATATATATATATATATATATATATATATATATATATATATATATATATATATATATATATATATGGAAGGAATGAGGACATAATGAAAGGAAGGGGGTGTCGGCATCAAAAATAGTTTTATATTATGTGAATTCTGTATAAACATATGTATATACATACATATATCTCTGTGTGTACGGTGTGCTAATTGCTCTTAAAAGGAATCTGTCTAATGTGATAATGTAAAAAGCAACTGGCACTAGCATACACACAGAAAGTATCTCAAGAAAAGGCGGTCGTTGGTGTCTTAAAGCGAATGATATTATCCCTTCTAAGGTTTCATTAGAGGACTTGTATCCATGTGAGGGAGGGGAGCGGGGACATCCCACTCAAAATTCAAGCCTGCCGGTATCCTAGTATTAAAGAAAAAGATCCAGCAAGCTTCACGTTTACACAAAACCTTAAACTTATCACCTCCTCTAATAGATAACACTGTTTTCTCAACATCCTGAATAGTCAGACTGAGCACATGTTTTTGGTGTATGTTGTTCCAGTGTCTGACCACATTGGTGTTGTGGTCTTTGTGTATGGGGTAAAGTGACGACCAGAGCGGTGTGGCTCTCCTTCTGGGTGGACGTCATATGACGGCGTCTCCCAGAACTTCTGCTCTCGGGCGAGCAGTGCGGCAATCACAGCCGCGCCGCTTTGCTAGGACACGGTGCGACCCCCACAATCTCTGTAAAGAGCCATGTTCGCAGCTCTTTAACCATGTGATCGGCTGTGTCCAATCACAGCCAGTCACATGTTAACACGGAGATGCCAGTAATCGGCGCTCCTCGTCTCACACTGACAGTGTGTGGTGAGGAGAGCCAATCAGTGGCATCTCCACGCCGGGGGACATCTACACATCAGTGTCCTGATTACAATATAGTGCCAACAGTGTCACCAATCGGTACCCACCATTGCCCGTCAGTGCCAGCAATCATTTCCCACCAGTGCCAGCAATCAGTGCCCACCACTGCCCACAAGTGCCACCAATCAGTGCCTATTAGCAATGCCAGTCAGTGCTGGCTATCAGTGCCACCCATCAAAGCCCATTACTGCTGACGATCAATGCCCATCAGTGTCCACACCAGTGCCCATCAGTGGCACCCAACAATGCCCATCAGTGCCTCCTATCAGTGCTCATCAGTGCCACCTATCAGTGCCCATAAGTGCCACCTCATCAATGCCCACCAGTTCAGCCTATCAGTGCCCATCAGTGCCGCCTCATCAGTGCACATCAGTGAAGGAGAAAAATGACTCAGTTACAAAATGTAAAAAACCCAGCAGTGATTAAATACCACCAAAAGAAAGCTCTACTTGTGTGAAGAAAATTATAAAAAAATGTGTTTAGGTAAAGTGTAGCATGACCGCACAATTGTCATTCAAAGTGCGACAGCGCTGAAAGCTGAAAAATGGCCTGGGCAGGAAGGGGGTGTAAGTGCCCTGTATGCAAGTGGTTAAATTGGAACCAATGTTAACATGGTTGTTTACTAGACATGTGCAAAGTAAAATATTTCGTTTCGGAATTTCGTTTTCGTCCGAAAAATTTATTTATTTAGTTACTCCCGAAATTAGTTTTTATTTATTTCGTTTTTCGTTCAAAAATTGCATTCGTCCGAAAATCCACATGAATTACGGTCGAATCTGTCTTTGAAGGCTTATGGTGTCTGTCGAATGTATAAAGAAGATTCGACGGAGCTAGTATATAGCATACTAAGTGCCGGTTCACACTAGTGCGATGCCAGACATCACATGTAATTCGCACCACACGGCTGTTCACATTACATGCGATGTCTGTGCTGGTGCGATGTCAGCCATACAGATAGTATGGCTGATATCGCACCGCATTCGGTCCAAACACGCACAGGACTCTTTTTTCTGTTCGGACCAGAATCGGATCGCGTGTGTGTTCACACATATGCGATCCGATTCATGTCCGAACTGTCAGTTCGCAGTGCGATATGTGAGCTGAAATGGGGGTGTCGTTAACATATAATGACACTCCCCATCAGATCGCATATGGCAGTGTGAACTGCCATGTGTGTCAAGTGCGATGCGGGAACCTGCAGTTAATTCTCAGGGTTCTCGCATCGCACTAGTGTGAACCGGCACTTAGTGTGAACTTTAGAACCCTATTAAAGTCTATGGGACTCCAACGTTCAAAATCTAAAGTGCTAATTTTAAAGACTAATTTGCAAGTTACTGTCCTAAAAAGTGTTTGGGGACCCGGGTCCTGCCCCAGGGGACATGTATCAATGCAAAAAAAAGTTTTAAAAACGGCCGTTTTTTCGGGAGCAGTGATTTTAATAATGATTAAAGTGAAACAATAAAAGTGTAATATTCCTTTAAATTTCGTAGGGGGGGAGGGGTGTCTATAGTATGCCTGTGAAGGGGCGCATGTGTCTGGTGCTTAGAACTGTCCCTGCACAAAGTGTCATTTATGCAGGAAAAAAAGTCCTTTAAAATCAGTCGCAGCTATTATGAATTGTCGGCTCCGTAATACAGAGAACACTCATTGAAAGTCATTGATAAAATAATTAATTAATTAATTTAAAAAAAAGCGTGGGGGGTCCCCCAAATTCAATTACCAGGCCCTTCAGGTCTGGTATGGATATTAAGGGGAACCCTGCCTCAAATTTAAGAAAAAATTTGACATGGGGTTCCCCCTAAATATCCATAACCAGACCCTTCAGGTCTGGTATGGATATTAAAGGGAACCCCGCGTCAAATTTAAAAAAAAATTGACGTGGGGCTCCCCCTAAAAATCCATACCAGACCCTTTATCCGAGCACGCAACCTGGCAGGCCTCAGGAAAAGAGGGGGGGACGAGAGAGCGCCCCCCCTCCCTCCTGAACCGTACCAGGCCACATGCCCTCAACATTGGGAGGATGCTTTGGGGGTCTGTGACCCCTCAAAGCACCTTGTCCCCATGTTGATGAGGACAAGGGCCTCATCCCCACAACCCTGGCCGGTGGTTGTGGGGGTCTGCGGGCGGGGGCTTATCAGAATCTGGAAGCCCCCTTTAACATAAGGGACCCCCAGATCCCGCCCCCCCCTGTTTGAAATGGTAAGGGGGTACAAAAGTACCCCTACCATTTCACAAAGAAAGTGTAAAAAATAGTTAAATAAGACAAATACACTTTTGAAAAATTCCTTTATTAAAAATAAAAAATAAAATAAAAAAAAGATTCCAGCGGTGGTAATCCACTCTTGCTATCCAGCGACGGACGATCATCTCTCCAGCGATGGCTGATCTGAATCAGCGCAGCGAATCCATCCTTCTTCTGTCTCCACGGAGGAGACACTGCAGGGATTCCGGCGGCCTGACGTTTCTTATATACGGAGGGCGGGGCCACCTGTCACCTGACCCCGCCTCCTCTGACGCAAGGGGAAACCCGGGGTTCCCCGTGACGTATGGGTGACCCCGCCCCCCTCTGATGTAACGGAAACCTGCCTGTGTTACATCAGAGTGGTGTGGGGTCACCCATACGTCACAGGGAACCCCGGGTTTCCCCTTGCGTCAGAGGGGGCGGGGTCAGGTGACGGGTGGCTCCGCCCTCCGTGTATAAGAAACGTCAGGCCGCCGGAATCCCTGCAGTGTCTCCTCTGTTCTCTGTATTACGGAGCCGACAATTCATAATAGCTGCGAGTGATTTTAAAGGACTTTTTTTCCTGCATAAATGACACTTTGTGCAGGGACAGTTCTAAGCACCATAAACATGAGCATACTATAGACACCCCCCTATGAAATTTAATGGAATATTACACTTTTATTGTTTCACTTTATATATTTTACATATTTTATTGTTTCACTGGGTCCCCAAACACTTTTTAGGACAGTAACTTGCAGAATCTTTTCTCTCTGTCAAATCGTTTTTCTCTGTCGAATATTTTCTCTATATAATCTTGGACTAATAGAGGTAAGGTTAGGCACATTCGACCACAGGTTCTATAGACACAGATTGTTATTGTCAGAGTCACATCAAATCTCCTATTCTATATCGAACTGTTGTAACAATGAAAACGAAAATAAAGCATTTATTTATGTTGGATCTTTCGTTTTTCGGATTCTGTGCTTTCGTTATCGTTTGTCAAAACGAAAACGAAAATAGCTGAAATTCGGACGAAAATGCATTCGGACGAAAACGAATGCACATGTCTATTGTTTACAGCTATCTAAACTGGGTGACAGGGTCCTACCCAAAGTGGGGGCTCTGAGTCATACAATTTTCACTCCTTTAGACAAAATTTCAGCTTAAATGGGGTCATGAGATAAGACCGGTAAATATTTCAGAACAATATTTTTGATGTTATTATACTCGCTACTGAAAGGGGTAGAAAAAACAGGGTCTTGAGAAGTTACAATGGTGCGAGATGAATTTTTAATTTTATTAGATGTTTTGACTTTCAGTAAGTGTTCTTGTGGGGTGTTATCAGAGATGCTCATTGCTCTGTGTAGGATTGTCCTGGGGTAACCCCTATCTTTGAAATGTTTAGGCTACTTTCACTCTAAGGCATTGAAAAAACACGTGTTTAATGCCTAGCGCAATTGCCGCATTTTAGGCGCGCTTTTACTGCGTTAGCGCTAAAATTAGCGCTAATGCCCTAGCGTTTTTGACACGTTTTTGAAGCGTTCATTTACAATCCCAAGCCATTACATCATATTCCTGGTATTTCGTGGCTGAACAAAGAGAAAATAGTTTACTGAGCTGCTGTTGTTTTTTTGTGCTAATGTTTTGGAAACATATCCTGAAACAGAGGCAGGAACGTCACTATTGGATCCATCCCATCCTACAAACGCACTCCTCAAGAGGACAATTTGTGTTGTTCTATCAGGACTTGAGAGAGCACCCATTAAAGTTCAAAAATGACACACGGATGAGCATGGCAGCGTAAGTGATAATATCCCATCCTATTGAGACTAGTCCCAAATCCCTAACCCTAACCATAATCCCACTTCTACTATTCTCAACCCCCAACCCTAACCCCAGTCCTGGTAGTCCTAGACCCCCCAACCGTAAACATAATCCCACTTCTACTAGTCACAAACCCCCAATCCTAACACTAATCCCAGTACCTGGTAGTCCCAAACCCCCAACCCTAACCATAATCCCACTTCTACTAGTCCCAAACCCCCAACCCTAACCCTAATACCAGTCCTGGTAGTCCCAAACCCCCAACCCTAAACCCTAATCCCACTTCTACTAGTCCCAAACCCTAAACCCGCCCCCACTAGCCCCAAATCCCTAATCCCAGTCCTGGTGGTATAAAATCCCTAACCCTAATCCCGCCCACACTAGTCCCAAATCCCAAACCCTAATCCCCCCAGTAGTTCCAAATCCCTAACAATAATCCCTATGTTTAGCAGTGTATTTTCTACATTTTTTTTAACAATTTTCATATTTTCTTTACGAGATTTGACTTTCTGCTTGACATCTTAACCCCTGACTTGTTAAGACAGGATACCAATTGCAGGGTGGCAATATCACCATGTGAACGTTTACTTATAACGCTAAGGTAAGTAAATATGAATAATTAATAAGTGCACATTTTTTGTTAAATAATATATTTATTCTTGCACATATATTATCAAAAATGCACAACATGTGCAAAACAGAAAATCATTTTCCAAAAATGCATATTTATTTGCATAAATGCACATGTGCAAAACAGAAAACATTTTATGATATACCATCATTTTTTAGGACAAAGTTCTATTATCCAATGTAAAACTTTACAAAAAAGATATCAAACAAAAAATGTCACAGATTATGATAGCTGGGAGGATGATGTGTCTCCTCTAGAGGGGGGTGATGTGCCTCCTCTAGAGGGGTGGGAGGGGGAGGTTGGACATATTGCTGCATTTTGTAAGGTCGTGGTTGGTTTTGTGACATGATTGGAAATCTGGAACATGGGTTTTGGGACATAATTTGAAATATGGAAGCTGCAGTAAATGGGTATGTGTGTGAGCCTGAGATACCTGAACCATCGTACCTCCCAGAAAACTGATTGCTAATGTTGCCCTCATATGGTGCATCTCTATTTTGTGTCGATTGCTGCTGGTAATGAATGAGACACATTACTTCAGAATGCATCTCACATTGATATTCTGATGATACTTTTGCCATTTGAGGAACCAGACTTTTTGGCAAAGGACTCCAATTCTCCTCCATTTTTTTGTTGTTTGTTAAACAATTGTTTAACAACATCTAGGAAGTCCTCTGACAATTGTTGTTTTGTTAGTTTACGTTGTTTTGCTCTGTTGGTGGGCAAGGTTGCTTCTGGTGTTTCTGCTTCAGTTTCAGTTCTTTGCAAATTGTCTTCTGCATCTGCATTTCGTTGAGTTCCTCTGCATCCTCAGGGTCCTCTTCGCTTTCACTCTCCATATTGCTTTCTGTACTGAAATTTTCAAATTAGGCAATTTGTAAAAATTGTTAAAAATGTTGTTATTCTGTGCACTCCTAAAATAAAATGTAATATTAGACAATTTGTTCAAAATATTATTTACATAATAATCACATCTCCATGACGGGCTTCAGGAACATGAGCTCCTCATAGTGACAAGACAATACACTCTCCCTTTTCTCTTCCCAGCAAAACTACTCCTTATCTTATTTTGAAGATTGTGTTCTCTCCTATAATCATCCCTCATAGCCTTCCACCTTTTCTTGATTACTCGTACTGAAATAAATTATATATTTTTGTTTGATTACAGATATCTTGCCACAGGAAATACCTATACATCATTACAGTATGAATTCAGAACAGGTATATCGGTGATTAGCGAAATTGTGAAGATAACTTGATGCTATTTGGAATTTGAAAACTACATTCATGCCTATTCCAAATCAAGAGAAATGGAAAGATGTTGCTAAGCAGTTCTGGAGCAAAACCAACTTTCCAAACTGCCTTGGAGCAATTGATGGAAAACACATTTGGCTAATAAAAACCTGCCACAGTGGTAGCCGATATTATAATTACAAAAAATATTTTTCAGTTGTGCTAATGGCTGTGGTTGATGCAGACTATAAATTCATATTTATTGATGTAGTAGGATTTGGGAGTTCTGCAGACTCTTCTGTTTTACCGAATTTGACATTTGGGAAGCGTCTTCGATCTAATCCACTCAATTTGCCTGAAAACCAAACATTGCCCGGTACAGACAGTCCAGATATGCCATTTGTTTTCGTGGCTGATGAGGCTTTTGCTATGAACATTTAATGAAGACCTTCTCACTGAGAAATCTTGACACCCGGAAGAGAATCTTCGATTATCATCTCTGTCAGGCAAGTAAGCTAGTTGAATGCTCCTTTGACATCCTTGCCAACAAATGGCAAATATTCCATAAACCTATCAATCTCAAGGTTGAAAATGCATGCAAATTAATGAAGACAGCATGTGCGTTGCATAATATGGTAAGGGATAGAGATGGCGTGAATTTTGAAGACATATTGGCTCACAATTTGGAACCTGCTGATTTCCCTCATGTCCACGGTCCAACAGTGGGTTTCAGAATTAGGGATGAATTGGTAGATTAATTTAATTTATAATTTAAAAAGTAGTATAAAAAACATATAGACAGCTAAAAGCAAACTGTATCAGTTAAATACTACAAACAACAGAGGGCTCTGTTGAAGTCAGATATGACAAAACGCTTCAGGGCGTGACCCACACAATACCAGAAGTGACGCGTGTGCTCCACTGCTGCTGGATCCAGAATAAGGAAATGATCTTGGTTACTCCTTGGTTACGCAGACGGAGATATCGGTGCATAAACAGTGAAATGCACGCTTGATTACACTTTCAAAGCTTCATTGATTGCTATGTCTGTACATATATATATTTATGAGGGGATATTTGTTGTGAGTGGCTCTTTATTGTTATTAATAAATGAGATTACGCTATGTGCGCTCTCTTTTGTTTATGACTTTTTTGGAGCCTTCACCATCCGTTGATCTCCTGGAACGGTGGTGACTACATTGCATGGTTCAGAGGATTACTTCCCTTAGAGGCTGTTTTTACTATAGTGCTCTGGTGAGTTTAAGCCCCTGAGGGGAGTGTGTTTCACGTGGTGGAATTTGAGGAACCGGTGGAAGGTGCACACTTTGACAAATTTCAGGATCACCTATGAACACTATCTGAACCAGTGTAAGGTTCATCGCTGTTTTCAAAGACTTTGCTGTGAAGTTGGCCACATGCCAGTATTGCTCAACATTAGCGCTGTTTGTAGTATTTGACTGATACAGTTTGTTTTTAACTGTCTATATGTTTTTTATACTATTTTTAAAATTTTGTATTGTTTTTAAACAGCTACGTAGATAAGATTTCATCCCTTTTGTTTGTTAAAATAATTGGGTGACTTTGGTATTAATACTCTGCTTCTGGGCTACCATTTAGGTATTTTGGGAACAGTAATTAATCTCTTTGGTGCTGAGTGGTGTATTGTAGCCCTTTAAGTATACACCCCTGTTTCCTTAGATTATTTTATAAGCCCTGCAGGAGCAGTAAATTGGCAAGAAAATATGATTTAAAATTTATAGGTATCAAATGAAAATGATAATTAATATGTTTCATTGATAATTTTCTCTTGTTTGCAAAAAACTTTCAAAATAATAGCATATTGTTATTGATTCAGAAAATGTGTTTATTGTTGTATTGTTTCAAGACAACAAAAACATGTTTAATTTGACGTTGTTTATACTTTCTTTAGGAAATCAATAATAACAACAATATACATAAACTTACAGTGAATTTGGTTTGGGGGTTTGGGATTAGTAGAAGTGTGATTAGGGTTAGAGTTGGGGGTTTGGGATTTAAGTGGGATTAGGGTTAGGGTTGGGAGTTTGGGACTACCAGGACTGGGATTATAGTTAGAGTTGGGTTTTTGGGACTAGTAGACGTGGGATTATGGTTAGGGTTGGGGGTTTGGGACTAGTATAAGGGGGATTAGGGTTAGGTTTGGGGGTTTGGGACTACCAGGACTGGGATTATAGTTAGGGTTGGGTTTTTGGAACTAGTAGACGTGGGATTATGGTTAGGGTTGGGGGTTTGGGACTAGTATAAGGGGGATTAGGGTTAGGGTTGGGGGTTTGGGACTGCCAGGACTGGGATTATGGTGTAACGTTTGTGTTTTGCGACTATTCTGGCTGGGATTATGGTGTAACTTTTGTGTTTTGCGACTATTCTGACTCTGATTATGGTGTAACTTTTGTGTTTTGCGACTATTCTGACTGGGGTTATGGTGTAACTTTTGGGTTTTGCAACTATTCTGACTGGGATTATGGTAACGTTTGTGTTTTGTGACTATTCTGACTGGGATTATGGTGTAACCTTTGTGTTTTGCGACTATTCTGACTTCACAATCACACTCCTGCTTATCTGACAAGGATTATGGGATTGGTATACTTCTGGCGGATTTTGTGGAAGGTCATTCCAGTCCTCAATATGTTCATCAGCAATGGCACACCAACCTAAAGACTTTTTGCTGCGGTTGGCATACAAGGGATTTTTGGTGTCCCAAAGTTCAGGGTGGTCCCGCACTGATTGAATAAACTCCTCTGGTTCTATTGCTGCTGCATTGGAACTGGATGGTCTTGCCACCTTTTCTCCACTGGCTTGCATCCAGTTATCTGAAGCTTCCATGCTCTCTTGTCTCTCTCCTCAACACCTCTCCTCAGGATTTCCTGTATCCCAGCATTTTTTACTGCACTGAGGTCATGTGACCTTCCCACAGCTTCCGTCTATTCTCTAGGATGCTTTTCAGGTGCTTTTAAGGCACTTTCAAAGCGCTTCGCCTTCATTTTAATGGGCTTGGGCGTTTTTGAAGCGATTTCTTTAGCGCTACAGACAAGCTCAAAAGATGCTGCTTGCAGGACTTTTCTCAATGCCCCGCCAGTGCAACGCCCCATTGTGAAAGCATCCATTGAGATGAATGGGATGCATTTTTCAGGCGCTTTAAACACGCTATTTTTAGCGTTAAAATGCCTGAAATGCGCCTCGTTTACAAATAGCCTAAAACATGATCTCCGCTTCATGTTTATAATCCTTATCCTCACAACAAATCCTTTTCAGTCTCAAGAATTGACCCACAGGGATTCCTCTTAAGGTATGTTTAGGATGACTTGAATCAGCTCGTAGAAGCGTGTTACCTGTCATGGGTTTTCTAAAAATGTTAGTTGTCACTTTACCCTTATCTCCCTCTAGATGAACATCTAGATAGTTAATAGACGTAGAACCACTGTCGCCGGTGAATTTTAGCTTTAAATCGTTGTCATTCATATATGACCACTATTCATCCAGGCCTCCGGCCCTATCTGAGACTATAAATAGCAGGTCATCTATATAGCGACAGTAGAAGATGGTGTCCACATATATATATCACATGAATATCACAGAATATCACATGAAACGATGCGGGACCTCTCCCACCATCCCATGTAGACATTGGCAAGGGAGGGGGAGAACTTAGCTCCCATTGAGGCCCCACATCTTTCATACCTCCCGTCGACCATGAAATAATTGTGTGTGAGGAGATATTCCAAACACTGTAAAGTGAATTCCTGATGTGTTAATGAGTAGCCACTATATTTAGACAGGAAAACGACACTGCTCTTAGCCCCAATGAATGATGTCACCCATCTCAAGTTATCACTCCATTTGAAGTCTTTAAGTTTAATTAAGAGATGTTTAGTGTCCCTGAGATACTTCGGGAGTGCGACTACTAGGGGTTAAATATAAAAGGGAAGAGAACTAATGCACAAAACCTAAACTTGCTCAAATAAACAAAATAAGAATAAGAAAAGCTGCCAACATATGAAAGTGTTCCCACACAGAAAAAATAAATGAATAAAAAAGTATGTGGCGCTAACTAAAAATAATAAATAATAAAATAGCGAACAAAAATAAATGTGATAAACACACTTAATGAATAACACTTCTAGGACTGTGTCAAAGCTAATGTGCTTGGTAATCAAGTGCAGATAATCTTCAATAAAGTATAAAGTGGTAAACGTAAATAGTATCAACAATTCTAATAAGTGTAAAGGTTATAGCTTATAGTGCAATCAAAGTCCAAAAAAAGAGGATAAAATCTCCAAAGTGACATTTCATATAAAAAGCAAAAAGTGCATGTGCAGTATAATCAAACAAAATCCACTTCATCCAATTACTATCACCATCCGTGGTGCACCGCTGGTTTCCCCCAGCCTCTCACCTCATACAATGACCCCTACAGGTCAAGTCAAGCCTTGGAATGAATATAACCAGGATCCTCATAGAAAGATCCCCCGAGAGTGGGAGCTCTGGGCTATGCTTAGGCTGGAGTATATAGACCCTGCACACCTGTGTACTCAGACAGGCTGCAGGTACCTGGTAAAATCCGGACACAGGATTGAAGGTTCCAATGCAGAACTACAGAAAACCAAAAACACAGCATTTTCTGCTCAGAAACGACAGGCCCAAACCTTGCATTAACCTGTAATGCGGATCCTGTGGCACATTCTTCTCCATTTTCACAGTGACCAGGCATTGTGCCTCCCTCTTCTAATTAATGAAAGGAATTTAGGGAAGCTAAAATGAGGACAGATTTGAAAGCTCATCTCAAGGCAAAACTGACAGCCTCCAATTTGATTTTGCTGCAGTAGCACTACTGAACCAAAATGACAGCTCCCTGCTGGCTTCATTAAGTTTGTAGACAAACCAGCCAGTGAGGATCCTGGGTGACAATGTTGACCCTCAATGACGTCTCCCAGGATCCTTCGCTGGCCAGTTTGTCTACAAACAGAATGAAGCTGGGAAAGTATCGGTGAGTTAACATCATCAGGCGTGTCGGATTGGGGGGGGGGCGCTATCATCATATAGCTGAATAGCATGAATGAGATTTGATTTACATTGTAGGGTATGTCTCCCTCCCTTGCTGGCCATGGTACAACAGAGCCAGCTGTACTGTCTTATCAGTGGCCCTGCTTGCATGTCCATCATGCCCACATCTGATGCTCCAAGAGTATGAGGTCAATGAGAGGAACTTATTTGAATCTGGAAGCCCTTTTATAGTGAGGGGGGCCGTAGGTATCTGACCACAGTTGAATGAGTATGGGATACCCACTGTGACCTTATAAAAAAAATAAAAAATCAACCCCACCCTCTCAAAAAAAAAACACTGTGACCTTATAAAAAAAATAAAAAATCAACCCCACCCCCTTAAAAAAAAAAGTCCCACAATGTAAAACCCAAACTCAATCATATCATCCACACTATGACCCGCTGTCATGGTGAGGCTTCCCCGCTGCTACTTCCGCCACCAATGACAGGTCCCCAATGGTATTTGCTCAATGACATCACCTGGGATTCCTCCCCCCAATTACCTGGGATCCCTACCTCTTTCAAACATAACCAATCTGGCAGGAAACTGCCATTTAGTGGCGGTAGTTCTTTTTTCAAATGTCACTCAAGCAGTACATCAAACTGGTGTGCAACTTGATGTGTTTAAGTTATTCTCTACTTGCGTTATTTAAAAGAATTGATACATGCCCCATGGCACTGCCCAGCTACCCATGTGATGTTCGGGTTTAGCGTATGTTTTCATGGGTTTGACTAAGCTCTTGCAAACCAATCTTTACCTGGATTGCTCATTAGACACGTGCAATTCATTTCGTTCCAAATTAGTTTTTTAACAAATTTAGACAAATTCCATAATTCAGAGATATCCGAATTAACGAAAAACCGAAATGTTTCCAATATTCGTAAATTCTAAATTAAAAAAATTCAGAAAATTGGAAATTCAAAATCTGAACATTAGATAATTCCAATATCAGAAAATCAGAAAATAAGAATGAACATTCAAAAGAACGAAAAATAAGAACGGAAATCAGAAATTTCTAAAACCTGAAAATTCTAAAATCTGAAAAAATAACTAACTAATAATAATTTTTAAATTATAGCTATTGGAATTCTCCTTTCAAATTTGTCTGTTAGTGAACGTAATGAATACGAATTTATCCGAAGTTCTGAATTATCCATATTGATGAATGCCGTATCTAAATGAATGGAATGGAACAAATTAATAATAATACATAATAATAATAATAAAAACTTTTTATTATTATTAATTGGGTCCGTTCCATTTGTTCGTTATTTCAGATCATTCGTAACATTGGATAAATTTGTTTTCCTTACGTTGACTAACAGCCAAATTTGAAAGGAAATTCCAATACCTATAATTTAATAGTTATTATTAGTTAGTTAGCTATTATTTAGAATTTTTGTATTTTCAGTCTTTCAAACTTTCTTTCATATTTTCCAATTTTCCGAACTTCCGAATTTTCGAATTTTTGAATTTCTGAATTTTAGAATTTCCGGATTTTTAAATTTTTAAATTTTTGAATATTTGAATTTTTGACTTTTTGAATATTTGAATATTTGAATTTTTGAATTTTACGAATTTTTGAATTTACGAATTTACAAATTTACGAATTTTTGCATTTTTGAATGTTTGAATTTCTGAATGTTTGAATTTCTGAATTTACGCATTTACGAATTTCGATCATATCGAATGACCCAAAAAACGAAAAAAAAAAGGGGGAATAAAACTAAAACGAACACGTTTTTCGGCAGTGTACATGTCTATTGTTCATCACTACTTATTGCTCATGGCATCCAGCAGTACAATAAGGCTGGGTTCACACTATTGCGAATTGGATGCGACTTTTTCCACATCCAATTCGCATGTCTAAAGATTATGACCGGCTCTCTATGGAGCCGGTTCACACATCCCGGGAGCAGCTCTGGAGTCTTGTGCGTCTTCTGGTCCATTTCAGGTCCAAATTTAGCCAGAAATTGGGACTGAAACGGTGAACGGGGACACACCGGACCCCCTGCTGTGAGCCGCTCTGTGCGGTAGTGTGAACCCAGCCTAAAATAACTGAGCAGGACCCTTAGGACAGAGCAAAGTATAGAGAAAGAAGGGTTAGAAGTAGGGCTCAAGCACTCGCTTTTCAGCTTGTACGGCTACAATCACATTAAGTATTCCTCTGCCTAAAAGCCCGAAGAAGCTCGTGTTTTATTGTGCTCTTTCGCTTGTTTTTATTGAGCTTTTTTGGGCTTTTTCAAGCTTTTTTTTAGCTCTTTTAAGCATAAGTGTCTTTCCCCTCAAGTAATTTTTCCATTATTTATTTATTTTTGTGCTTTTTTTCTGCTCTTTCGAATTTCCTCATGCTTTTTTGAGCTTTTGATTTGTGTTTTTTGGGAGTTTAGGCATCTTTTCTGACCGAAAGCTCCTCACATAAATACGAGTTTTGGGGGGGGGGGGGCTCTAAGCTGGTATGCCTATAAACTCCTGGACATATTGGCTAACACGGAGGGTTAAGGCAGAAGAAAAATGACTGTAAGCCCCCAACCTCCTCTTCTGGGGTCCCCCGGCGGGTTACCTTGCGGGGCATGCTCCTGAGTCCAGCCTTTGCATCCATAGACACGAATGCCGGACTCTTTTGGGAGCAGGCCCGGCGGGCGCGATGACCGCCGGACATCCGAGATCGCTCGTGACAGAGCGAGAAACACACAAATCCCGATTCTCTCAGGGGAGAGGAGAGAGATTGTGTGTTCCTACTAAGTAGGAACACCAATCTATCTCCTCCCCTAGTCAGTCCCACCCCCCCTACAGTTAGAACACACACTAGGGAACACAGTTATCCACTTGATCATTCCCTAGTGTCAACCCCTTCCCTGCCAGTGACATTTATACAATAATCAGTGCATTTTAATAGGTATAATTGTCAGGCTGGTTGGTAAGTTGAGCTTAGAAATTCCTTGGTTTTATTTGACATGCGTTTTCCCTTCCAGTGCTCCTTCCTGTGAAGACCAGTTATAGGTGGGGGCAGGGACTTTTTTTGTATAATTGTCAATGGTCTCAAAAATGTGTCAAAAGTGTCCAATTTGTCCGCCGCAATATCGCAGTCCCGATAAAAATCGCAGATCGCGCCATTTCTAGTGAAAAAAAAATGATAATACTAAAAATGCCATAAATCTATCCCCTATTTTGTAGACGCTATAACTTTTGCACAAACCAATCAATATACGCTTATTGGTATTTTTTTAATATGTAGAAGAATACATATCGGCCTAAACAGAGGAATTTTTTTGGGGGGGTATATTTATTATAGCAAAGAGTGCTGTTTTTTTTTTTTTTTTCAAAATTGTCGCTCACCGCCGAGGTGATCAAATACCACCAAAAGAAAGCTCAATTTGTGGGGAAAAAGGGACGTCAATTTTGTTTGTGTGCAATGTTGCATGACCGCACAATTGTCAGTTAAAGCAACGCAGTGCCAAATCGTAAAAAGTGCTCTGGTCATTGAGCAGCCAAATCTTGATGATAAATGAATAAATAAATGTAAAATAAATACACAAATAAAAATCGTAAATAAAAAATAAATACATTCAATAAATGAATACTAAGTAACAATACATAAATAATTAACCCTTAACTTTAACCCTTACCCCTTAAAAAATAAATAAATAAACACACTAACACAAAATGTATTATCATATGAGTAATAATAAATAAATGTAAAATAAATACCCAAATAAAAATCACAAATAAAAAAATAAAGACATTCAATAAATTAATGCTAAGTAACAATACATAAATAATTAACCCTTAACTTTAACCCTTACCCCTTAAAAAAAAAAAAAAAAAAAACTAAACAACCTAACACAAAATAAATTATTCATATTATTAATAATGTATTTTTTTTGGTTGAGTTTGGGCATTTATTGTCATTTTATTATTATTATTATTATTATTATTATAATAATAATAATATGGTATTTAATATTTTTTAGAGGTTACATATTATTTATTAATGTATAATTGCATATTAATTTATTTTACTTATTTATGATGATTTTTATTTATTTGTGTATTTATTTTACATTTATTTATTCACATATTATTACTATTATATATTTTTGAAATGTTTTCATTTGAGCGGAAATTTGCGCAGAAATGCGTGAATGCGCACAAAAATGCGCAAAAACGCGCAAATGGCGTGTTTCCATTCACTTCATGTCTATGTTTTCTTGATGCAGGAAAAAAAAAACACATTGGACTGCGTCTAGGGTGAACCGGCCCAAGCTGGACAAATAAAGGTTGCGCAGCAAAAATTATACTGGACCGGGTGATCCTGGAGTTTTTATCGATGTTGCTGCATCGCTCGGCTGGTAGCGGTTTTCATCCTTCCTATTCCCGATTGAAGAGCCTTGAAGGGGCCTCGTCACCGCACTGCAGTGGAGAGATGCTGAGACAACGCAATGTAACCATTTTCTCTCTCTCCTTTCCCTCCCAAAGGCTTGGATGCAGTTGCCATGGAGATGCTACTATGAGTCAGTACTATTAAGAGTCACCATGGCAACAAGTGCCGCACTTACAGAAAGTAAGACAGAGTTTAATCGAGGATGCTGGCGTCATAAAATACAAGGGAGGGGGGAACAAGAGCGGTGAGATAGGGGCCTATTGATGAAAATGACATTTTGGAGCTTTTTTATATATATAGATACAGATATAGATATTTATATCTATATCTCTCTCTATATATATATAGAGAGATATATATATATATATATATATATATATATATATATATATCTATATCTAAAAGCTCCAAAATGTCATTTTCATCAATAGGCCCCTATCTATATCTATCTATCTATCTATCTATCTATCTATCTATCTATCTATCTATCTATCTATCTATCTATATCTATATATATATGTAGCCCTGGCTCCTGAAGAGCACGCGCTATGTGTTTTGAAATTTAACGTTACACCTGAACTGCAGTTTGGTTTGGGTATAATTATTCCAAATTTTGACCTCCAACATCAGTCTGACTGAACCATAGGGTGTTCAGCCTGGGCATAGGGGGTGCTGTCTCTTCTGGCAGGCATGGAAACACAGTCTGGTTGGGTGCTTTAAGGTTACTTTCTCTTGGAGCCCGCCCAGTGGGAGTGTCACTCTTGCTGTGCTTTCTGGGAGAGGGTACTTAAGCTGTCACGTGGTTTGGGGTTCCGGTCTATAAGTATGTTCTGGTCCAGAAGTATGTTCTGACTCCATGGTCTTGGTCCTCCTGACCAGCCCTCCCAGGACGCCTATGGCCTGGGGTGCGGATCCACCCGACTTTATGTCTCGGGGCTGGCTAGCCGAGGCAAGGAAATTAAGGAAAGAATTCGGAGGAGGTCCGGTCCTGTTTCAGGTTGTGGAGAGGCCCAGGGACTTCGTAGTTATCCAGGGGAGGACTCTTCAGAAGAAGGCCACGCAAGGGTTGGCTTCTTAGCAAGAGCCTGGTAATGCTGAAGGACCCAAGTGAATCCTATTTCGTGCGGTATCGCCGGACCGGCTGCAAGATACTGGTACCACACGAGTGTTCTACAAGCATTCAAGTTTCCTTGTTGATGTTGTGCTACAACGTCTGTGGCAGAGACTTGTTCCTGATTTAAGCACCTTGTTGGCTGGTAGGCCTTGTGAGAGAGGGACTGTCCAACTAGAGTGATCATCCAGCTGTGAATGGCTATTCTCTGGATTTAGTCAAAGTAAGAAAGTTCTTTATTATTGACTTTGACACTAAGAGTACCTGAACTTTTCACCTAACCCTCTGATCCTATACTAAGAGACTGTTCGTTAACTACGTTTTAGCAAAAATCCCTTTAAGCAGATCTGTTGTCAGTCTCTAAAGTTTCCGGGCCATCTACCACGGGAAACCCCTAGACACGAGGAGTGAGCGAGAGAAGGTAACGGTAAGCCCATTAGATACAGCCGCTCCTTCGGGGGTAAGTGCTACATATATATATATATATATATGTACACTATATTACCAAAATTATTGGGACACCTGTCTTTACACACACATTAACTTTAATGACATCCCAGTCTTAGTCCGTAGGGTTCAATATTGAGTTGCCCCACCCTTTGCAGCTATAACAGCTTCAACTCTTCTGGGGAAGGCTGTAGACAAGGTTTAGGAGTGTGTCTATGGGAATGTTTGACCATTCTTTCAGAAGCACATTTGTGAGGTTAGGCGCTGATGTTGGACAAGAAGGCCTGGCTCGCAGTCTCCGCTCAAATTCATCCTGAAGGTTGAGGTCAGGACTCTGTGCAGGCCAGCCAAGTTCCTCCACCCCAAACTCGCTCATCCATGTCTTTATGGACCTTGCTTTGGTGGGCGGCGGGCGGGTTTTAACCCTTTTTCCACCACTAGCAGGGGTTATAACTGCCCTGCTAGTGACTGAACAGCACCGCTAAAACTACAGTAAAGCGGCGCTAAATATAGCAACGCTTTACCGCCGACATCCACAATGCCCCAGTCTGAAAGTAGCCATAGGGGTAACTTGACAGAAGAAAAAACAGACAACATATCAATCCAAACATCGACTGTTACACTTATGAATTGGCCTCTCACCTCCAAAAATGATCCAAAGGTCAAGCAATATTGCCAAATAAAAAGTACCTTTAATTAGTAATAGAAGCTGCTTACATCACGTAATAATAAATAATGTTCCCTGAGGAAGCCGCGTGACCAGTGACGCAACGCGTCGGGGTGGAGCCTGGTGACGTAATTTCCGGTGGCGTTTTACAGAAGTGCGGTGACTACTCCCATTGTTTCTTACTGCGATTTTTATACTTGATGTAAGCAGCTTCTTTTACTTAATACATTTTACTATTTATTTGGCAATATTGCACTATGGCTGTTCTTTGTTTCCTTTGAGCGCCATTTATACAAGAAGTGCCATTTCTTGGAGCGAGCCGTTTCCTCTATATATGGAGTTTCCCCAAGATGTTTTGATACCAAGGTCTGGACATAGTTCTTCGTCTTCGCTTGGGACCTGGATGTCTTCACAGATCCATCAGCAGGATTTTTAATCTGGTGATCTGATGGGCCTCGTTAGACCTTTGGGTCATTTTTGGAGGTGAGCGGCCAATTCATAAATATAACAGTTGATGTTTGGATTGATGTGTTGTCTGTTTTTTCTTCTATCAAGTTACCTTGATAGCTTTAGTTGGACCTTTATTAATTTTTATCTATTTGTATGTTTAGGATACTTATCATGTTCATTCTTTAACCGCTTCCCGACCTGCGCACACCGATGTACGTCGGCAGAATGGCATGGGCAGGCAAATGGGCGTACCTGTACGTCCCTTTAAATTTGCCGCCCTGCCATCACGAGCATGCCGGCGACGGCGCGCTCGCATGTCGGTCGGGACCACCATGAGTCCGGTTGCGGGTCCCGCAGACTTGATCGTTGCGCGCATACCCTCGATCGTCTCACGGGGCGGCTGAACTAGGAGATGCCGTTGTAAACAGCATCTCCCAGTTCTGCCTAGCAACAAGTAACGCTGATCTCTGCTCCATGTGATTGGAGCAGAGATCAGTGTTCACTAAAAGAAAGCCCAGCCCCCAACAGTTAGTAACACGCCCCTAGGAACACTTAACCCCTACATTGCCACCCACTGGTTAACCCCTTCTCTGCCAGTGTCATTTATACAGGAATCACTGCATTTGTATAGCAGTGATTGCTGTATAAATGACAAGGGTCCCAAAAATGTCCGATGTGTCCGCCATAATGTCGCAGTCAGAATAAAAATCGCTGATCGCCGCCATTACTAGTAAACAAAAAATTATTAATTTTATTATTATTTTATTATTAATTTATTATTAATTAATAATATAATTAATTAATAAAAATGCCATAAAACTATCCCCTATTTTGTAAACGCTATAACTTTTGCGAAAACCAATCAATAATCGCTTATTGCGATTTTGTTTTACCAAAAATATGTAGAAGAATACGTATCGGCCTAAACTGAGGGAAAAAAAATGTTTTTTTATATATTTTTGGGGGATATTTATTATAACAAAAAGTAAAAAATTATGCATTTTTTTCAAAATTGTCGCTCTATTTTTTGTTTATAGTGCAAAAAATAAAAAACGCAGAGGTGATCAAATACCACCAAAAGAAAGCTCTATTTGTGAAGAAAAAAAGGACGTCAATTTTGTTTGGGAGCCACGTCGCACGACCACGCAATTGTCAGTTAAAGCAACGCAATGCCGAATCGCAAAAAGTGGTCTGGTCTTAAGCCAGCAAAATGGGCTGAAGTGGTTAAGTATATTAATTTATGGCACGTTCTTGAATAAGTGCACCACTCTTATTTCTTCTTTTCACATTTGTATTAAAGAGGGCGCTGGGAAAACAGGAGATTCTCCTGTATGTAATCTGTTGGTTCTCGTCCCGCCCCCCTCCCTGTCCCCTCCGAGGCTGCAGATGACCATCGCTGCATTCATTCAATGGTGAGGCTGCATTTGAGATGGACTCATGCAATGGTAAGGCTGCATTAATGGCAATGGTGAGTCTGCAATTATGGCAATGGTAAGGCTGCATTCATGTCAATGGTAAGGCTGCAATTATGGCAATGGTGAGACTGCATTTATGTCAATGGTAAGGCTGCAATTATGGCAATGGTAAGGCTGGATCATGGCAATGGTGAGGCTGCAATTATGGCAATGGTAAGGCTGCATTCATGTCAATGGTAAGGCTGCAATTATTGCAATGGTGAGGCTGCATTAGTGGCAATGGTGAGGCTGCATTCATGCAATGGTGGGGCTGCAAATATGACAATGGTAAGGCTGCATTCATGCAATGGTGAGGCCGCATTAATGGCAATGGTGAGGCTGCAATTATGGAAATGGTAAGGCTGCATTCATTCAATTCTTTATTAAAATGTACGTTTTTTTCGTTTAACTTCCCTCTTAAATTGAAGGTGCGTGTTATCCTCCGATAAATATGGCATATCCAAATAACACGCCCGAGCTCATCCTTAGTCCTGAGTGGCACTTGGAGATGCGTTGGGGGCCACAGAAGATATATATATATATATATATATATATATATATATATATATATATATATATATATATTGTGACATTGGGGTGTTTAGCTCAATTGGTAGATGCATTTTTTAGTCCACATCAGGCAGGCGTTTATGGTTAAGGGCCTGGTAGCCCACGTTTATTATAAGAAAAACAAAATGTTAGTCCATCCAGAAATCCCACGCAGGGGTCCAAGCTTAACCACTTCCCGACCAGCGCACGACGATGTACGTCGACAGAATGGCACGGGCAGGCATATTGGCGTACAGGTACGTCCAATATTCGATGCCGCCCTGCCATCGGGAGCGCGCCGCTGGCGGCACGCTCCCGCGCTGGTCGGGACCCCCGTGAGTCTGGTCGCGGGACCCGCGGACTCGATCGCCGCGGGCATCCCCGCGATCGTCTCACAGAGCGGCCGAATGGAGGAAATGCTGTATAAACAACATTTATCCATTCTGCCTAGCAACTAGTGACGCTGATCTCTGCTCCATGTGATTGGAGCAGAGATCAATGTACACTAAATGAAAGCCCAACCCCCCCACAGTTAGTAACACACCCCTAGGAACACTTAACCCCTACACTGCCACCCACTGGTTAACCCTTTCACTGCCAGTGTCATTTACACAGGAATCACTGCATTTATATAGCAGTGATTACTGTATAAATGACAATGGTCCCAAAAATGTGTCAAAAATGTCCGATGGGTCCCCCACAATGTCGCAGTCACAATAAAAATCGCAGATCGCCGCCATTACTAGTGAAAAAAAAAATAATAAAAAATTATTAATAAAAATGCTATAAAACTATCCCTATTTTGTAAACGCTATAACTTTTGCGCAAACCAATCAATAATCGCTTATTGCGATTTTTTTTACCAAAAATATGTAGAAGAATACGTATCGGCCTAAACTGAGGGAAAAAAATGTTTTTTTATATATTTTTGGGGGATATTTATTATAACAAAAAGTAAAAAATAATGCGTTTTTTTCAAAATTGTCGCTCTATTTTTGTTTATAGCGCAAAAAATAAAAATCGCAGAGGTGATCAAATACCACCAAAAGAAAGCTCTATTTGTGGGAAAAAAAGGACGTCAATTTTGTTTGGGAGCCACGTCACACGACCGTGCAATTGTCAGTTAAAGCGACGCAGTGCCGAATCGCAAAAAGTGGTCTGGTCTTTGACCAGAAAAATGGTCCGGTCTGCAAGTGGTTAAATTAAATACACAAAAATCCAAACGAAAATGCTAGCCCACCTGGCTACTCTTCAGCAATAGTGCTGCTATAGGTACTTGCTCCGTCCAACCAACTGCTTGGACGCACACAGCTTCAAACCCTTCAACACACAGCACATGGCTCCTTGGACGCACACAGCTTCAAGCCCTTCAACGCACAGCTTTGGACATGCACAGCTTCAAGCAGCAGCAGCAAGCTGCTCACATACCACCATCCTTCCCCCTCTTTTCCCAACAGCCCTTCATTATATGGCCTGTGTGCAGCTGGGCACACACCCTGCTCGTTATCACCAAGACCTGGACACAGGGCTGGAGATCCCTTTTTCCTCCAATTTCCTAGGGACAGAGCCTCGCTCTGTCACATATCCCCCCCCCTTTGTTTCGATCCGGAGGGAGGAACACCAGCACCCATCATGATGGTTGGGACACCTCTGTGCTGGCTGTCAGCCACGTAGGCCCAACCTTTTTTCCGGGTGCGCTTCCAGGAACATTCCCCCCTGGATCTTAACAGGTTCCTATATTGTCCTATACTCAGCCTTCCTCTTCTTTTGGGGTCCCTGGGCTTATTCACTTTCCTTGGGGGAACTCTGCCTTCCTTGAGCCCTCCTTTCAACTTACAAATACCCATTTTACCCTTCACCATCTGTATTTCAGGTTCAAAACAGTTTCTCTTGTTACCCATAGCAACCAAATCATTGTTCGCAGAACGAACTCTTAACAGATCACAGCTTTCCGTATCATCAGTGCTTTCCAAATCAGTGTTTGTTAGAAGAAGACCCGAGGAGGGACTACATCCGACGGGACCATAGCACAGCTCCACCTCACCCGTTGTCCAACACTCCATGGGTACCTGTTCTAACAAACTACCCTGACCCAAGCATAAACCATTTTTTCCAGGTGTACACATTACATTGTTATGGCAACCAATATTAACACTTTCTCCCACAGTGTCTCCGGGCACCTTAACTTGTACCTCTGGGCCAGTGACAGAAAGCATCTCTGCTATTGCTGAGTCCATTCTGGGCCGTTCCTTCTCATGAGGCCTAGCGGGTAAGGCAGTATCTGCGCCCTCTACTGACAACTGCTCAGCCTCACCTCGGACCACACCAGAAGAGATGTTTCTAGTCACCTCATCATGCCGAGAGACCTCAGATATCTCAAGCAGTTCTCTCGCGTGCCTTCCATACCAATCAATAACTAGAAGTACGCTCACAGAGAATCTGGAGATCCTGTGCCAAATGGTTAACCATTGGTCCCACCAATTCCACTGTTGGTCAAGGTTTCCCAGCACTGCCTGTACCACCTGGCTCCACCCATTGGTGCTACGCAGCACCACCTGGTCCAACTGCGGCGGAGATACCCAAGTATACAGTAAGTTCATCTTTACCAACTCTAGCATTTCCAGTAAGGTTTTTGTCATCTCTAAACATCCCATGTCTAAACACCAGAACTTTCTAGGGTCTTCTACCCTGTCCAAGACATAGAGGGGCTCAGCGACTGCAGGTTGAGAGGGTGAGACATTTGAAGAGACCTCATCCTCCTTGGAGGTACCCATCATCACAGCTTGTTGCTCCCCTGGAGAGCTGTCAGACACATGTCTCACACTTATCCCTTCTGCACCAGTGTTGGTGAGCCTCTGCAGGTCATTACAAGTCACACTATCACTTTGATACTCAATATCATTTAGCTGTGGGGCTGTGGACAACACATCTGCGATGCCAGTGCCCTGAACTGTTTCTTCAGAGTGGAGGGCAGCAACCTTTGCAGGGACCAAGACGCTCTCAACCACCGGAGGCTCTGCCATCCCCCTGTCTGGCATAGCAGTTGTGTCCACACCCTTGTTACTTAAGCTAGCCTTACCCAGCATGGCTAGCAATTGTTTGGCCCAGCTGTCCCAGTCCATTGTGGTTCCACCATGGGTGTTCCACAGCGTTGCATCACCTGCTGTAGAAGGCCGCACAGAAACCTGGGATTCATTAGCTTCAACTGCACATTCGTCACTTCTATATAGATCATTTTGCAACACCATACTTTTACCAATGCTGCATTGGGGTGATGCTTCGTCACCTAAAACTTGGTGCAGCGCACCATTCTGAACACCTTTTTCTGGTGGCACTACAGACACATCCAGCTTTGTACACTCAGCTTTTGCAGGCTGAATTAACCCCTTGCCCACTGGGCTACACGTAGGGTTGTGGGGCTGTGCCCACACTCTCTCACTGTGTGGCTCAGTCATAACGTTACAGGAAACACATTTTTCAGCATTATAATCACCAATCACATCACATTGGCCAACACTATTGTCAGCATGACCATCAATATTCTCATTATGTGTAGACATAGCTACTGCTTTTGTGGCTTGTCTATGAGCCACCATAACCTCTGAGCAACTCTTCACAGCACCCGCTCTCTTTAAAGGGGCACTTTTGCCTATTTGGGCAGCTCCATAGCTGACCTGGGAAACTCTCTGCTCCAACACTGCAAGCTCCTTGGAAGTTTCCCTGGGCAACCCTGCAGCAGCTATCACTAGGGAATATGGTACCAGCACTGTTTTGGTCACCCCTAGCTCCTTTTTCCCAGCCATCTGCTGGATCATAGCAAGCACATGCAGAGTCCCCATGTCCTTTTCAGTCTTTAGCCCTGCGTCTAGTTGGGCTTTACGCTGCGCCTCCCCACTGCTCTGGGTAGCACACTGCAGAAAGTCTATGTCCATTTGTACTGCGGATCTCCCCACTGGACATACTCCCACTTCGCTGGGTTCAGCATCATAAACTGAAACAGTCTTACCAGTTCCTGCAGCTGATGTCATAGCCTTCACTTGAGTGCGTTGTCTCACTGGTGTGGTGTCTCCATAGGCTGACTCCCCCATGTGGCCATGGAGCAAAACTGCAGCCTTTCTGGACCCACTGATGCCCCCTGTAGGTAACACAAGATCCTTGTTGATAGGGGTAACTGCAGACTTGCGCTCCAAAGCTGGTTGGCTATACCTCATGCAGGATTCAAGCTGATGTACTCTCCTTTCTGGACTGACCCCTTTGCCTAGGCGGCCATGACAGAAAACTTTACGTTTCTCTGGATTTCCAAATCCTAGGTCTTCCGGCGACACTTCTCCCATCCTGGAGCATTGCTGGCGGCCCATGATACGATGGAACTCTCCTCTAAGAAGGATTTCCTCTTTAAACTTGCTGTAGTCATCCTGGTCCCCATCCATCAAATGGTAAACCGACCGGAACTCTATCCGCAATAAGGTTTGCAGCAGTTTTGGCCACCGGTCCCTAGGCCATTTTCTCTTTACAGCAACTTTTTCAAATCTTACAAGGAAGTCTCCCACCTCCTCTGTAGGCAGCATGGGTTGCACATAGTCAGAGGCCAAGATCTCAGCCCCTTGCAGTGCACCCCACTCTTTGCGATTCCGCTTGAACCATTCATTCACTGTCTCACAAATCACTGGTCCCTTTTGACTGGCCCTACAAGGTGGAGACATCTTCTCAGGCCATGCTGAGCTCACGTCCTCTTTAACTTGATTAAACATGAACTTCTTGCTTTTTGACTGCCTCATCCTTGCAATCACATGCACACAGCAGCTTGTAACAGTTCTCAGCAGAGGAAGAAAAAAAAATCTGATGTTTGATTCTTCCTTCACAGGTACACAACCCGCATGCAACACAGTCCATCAAATAAACGTATACGCAATGCTGTTCGCCTGGCTGCCACACACAGCTAGCAGTGGTTCCTGATGCAACTCACCATGGAGCAAGGACCCGGATTCCACCATCTACATGCCTGCATTCTCCACCACTTGTGATATTGGGGTGTTTAGCTCAAATGGTAGATGCATTTTTTAGTCCACATCAGGCAGGCGTTTATGGTTAAGGGCCTGGTAGCCCACGTTTATTATAAGAAAAACAAAATGTTAGTCCATCCAGAAATCCCACGCAGGGGTCCAAGCTTAAATTAAATACACAAAAATCCAAACACAAATGCTAGCCCACCTGGCTACTCTTCAGCAGTAGTGCTGCTATAGGTACTTGCTCTGTCCAACCAACTGCTTGGACGCACACAGCTTCAAACCCTTCAACACACAGCACACGGCTCCTTGGACGCACACAGCTTCAAGCCCTTCAACGCACAGCTTTGGACATGCACAGCTTCAAGCAGCAGCAGCAGCAAGCTGCTCACACACCACCATCCTTCCCCCTCTTTTCCCAACAGCCCTTCATTATATGGCCTGTGTGCAGCTGGGCACACACCCTGCTCGTTATCACCAAGACCTGGACACAGGGCTGGAGATCCCTTTTTCCTCCAATTTCCTAGGGACAGAGCCTCGCTCTGTCACAATATATATATATATATATATATATATATATATATATATATATATATATATATATATATATATATATATATATATATATATATCCAAATAACTCACCCAAGCTCATCTCTTCACCACACAGCCACAAAGGCAGGAGAATTCTTGTTGGGTAGTGTATTTTTGCTCGGATGAACACACTTAGACCAAATTTTAATGGTTCGCAGAATGTCAGGCAAAGTGGTCGGCCCTCACGCATGTTCACTTCATCAAATCTTATAAAAAAGGAAAACACTTACATGAGAAAATAAAAATGCTGCACACCCCGAGTAATATCGAAAAAGGGAATGTCCCCCATATGGGGTTTTCTAGGCAGCGGGTATGGTAGAAAAATACTACATAGGTTTTAAAATTCTTTTGATTTTATTAATGACATCAATAACAATGACAGTTAAAATATGAGCTGTGGTATAGGAGATATAAAAAAACAACACAAATGAAGCTAAACACAATAGTAAACAACATTAAAATGCAGAAATGTTGATAATACACAAATCCTGGCCCTTTTCCACCCCTCAGGGTCTTCTTCGGAGGATTTGTTCGCTGTGGAAAGATATTTTCATATATTGGAATTATTATGTGTAACTGTATAATAAGAGGTTTGCTATTATGTCTATATTTATATTCATGAATTCCAATATATGAAAATATCTTTCCACAGCGAACAAATCCTCTGAAGAAGACCCTGAGAGGTCGGAGCCGGGTGCCAGTCCAGGCATGTGGGCCGACCAGGGCCGTTTTTAAGGCAGGGCAAAAGGGGCAGCTGCCCTGGGCCCTGTCATTGTTGTGGGGCCCAAAGCAGCTGCTTCATACTTGCCAACTATGCTGGTTTAAATTCCCTCGCCCCTTGAGGTTTTAGCCCTGTGCTGTGTCCCAGATGACTCACCTGGACCCTGTGTTTACATGTAAATTACTGGCATTCATATGGCATTCATATGTAAATAGGGATGGCCGAACGGTTCGCCCCAGCGGTCGTTTCGCGGCGAATTTTGGCTGTTTGCCGTTCGCCCGATCGGCGGACTATTGCCGCCGTTCGCCCGGCGGACTTCCGTGTTTACTGTGTAAAAGAACTTTGACCTATGATGACACATCCATCATGGGGTACAGGACAGCCAATTGAGATATTACAGCACATGGACACTTGGACATTCCCCCTAACTTATAAATAGACCCGATCCGGTGGCCATTTTACATTCTTTCGTATGTCACTATAGGGAGAGGTTGCTGTGTGGAGCAGGGTGAGAGACTTCAGTGACCCAAATCGCTAGCTATTAGGTCCACAAAAGATATTTTAAGGACTGGTATCATGGTATAGGTGTTAGGTGTAGTTCAGGATATAGGTTTGAGGCACTGCTGTGCTAGTGATTGTTGCAGCAGCTTGTCTTTTGTCAGTGTAGAGAGAGGGACAGGACGCTGTGTGCAGCAGGGGCAGTCAGTTTAATCATTAGCTGTTACTATTAGGTCCACAAAAGTCCTTTTCAGGACTGGTATGGTAAAGTAGTACAGGATATAGTTTTGAGTGCTATTCAAGTTATTGTTCCAGCAGCCTGTGTTTTGTCAGTTTAAATAGGGACAGGCAGGAAGCTGTAGGTGGCAGTGAGGGACAATCAGTTTAATCAGTAGCTGTTACTATTAGGTCCACAAAGGTTCTTTTCAGGACTGGTATGGTAATAGGCTTGTACACGTATAATATTCTTTCTTCCAAATATAGAGAGAATATTATACTTGACTGCCGCCCTTCTGCTGCAGTAGTCCTTTATCAGTATAGGGACTGAGGTACAGTCTGCTAATCATTCACAACCTACTAGTTCCACAAAGGTCCTTATAAGGACTGGTAAGGTATAGGGTACTACAGTACATAGGGTTGAGTGAGGAATAGTCTGCTATTCCTTAATGACTGGTATAGGTCCACAATATATAGGGTTGAGGTGCACTACTGCTGACTGCTGCCCTATACTGCAGCAGTCCTTTATCAGTATAGGGACTGAGGTACAGTCTGCTAATCATTCACAACCTACTAGTTCCACAAAGGTCCTTATAAGGACTGGTGAGGTATAGGGTACTACAGTACATAGGGTTGAGTGAGGTACAGTCTGCTATTCCTTAATGACTGGTATAGGTCCACAATATATAGGGTTGAGGTGCACTACTGCTGACTGCTGCCCTATACTGCAGCAGTCCTTTATGAGTATAGGGACTGAGGTACAGTCTGCTAATCATTCACAACCTACTAGTTCCACAAAGGTCCTTATAAGGACTGGTAAGGTATAGGGTACTACAGTACATAGGGTTGAGTGAGGTACAGTCTGCTATTCCTTAAGGACTGGTATAGGTCCACAATATATAGGGTTGAGGTGCACTACTGCTTACTGCTGCCCTATACTGCAGCAGTCCTTTATGAGTATAGGGACTGAGGTACAGTCTGCTAATCATTCACAACCTACTAGTTCCACAAAGGTCCTTATAAGGACTGGTAAGGTATAGGGTACTACAGTACATAGGGTTGAGTGAGGTACAGTCTGCTATTCCTTAAGGACTGGTATAGGTCCACAATATATAGGGTTGAGGTGCACTACTGCTGACTGCTGCCCTTCTGCTGCAGTAGTCCTTTATCAGTATAGGGACTGAGGTACAGTCTGCTAATCATTCACAACCTACTAGTTCCACAAAGGTCCTTATAAGGACTGGTAAGGTATAGGGTACTACAGTACATAGGGTTGAGTGAGGAATAGTCTGCTATTCCTTAATGACTGGTATAGGTCCACAATATATAGGGTTGAGGTGCACTACTGCTGACTGCTGCCCTATACTGCAGCAGTCCTTTATGAGTATAGGGACTGAGGTACAGTCTGCTAATCATTCACAACCTACTAGTTCCACAAAGGTCCTTATAAGGACTGGTAAGGTATAGGATACTACAGTACATAGGGTTGAGTGAGGAATAGTCTGCTATTCCTTAATGACTGGTATAGGTCCACAATATATAGGGTTGAGGTGCACTACTGCTGACTGCTGCCCTATACTGCAGCAGTCCTTTATCAGTATAGGGACTGAGGTAAAGTCTGCTAATCATTCACAACCTACTAGTTCCACAAAGGTCCTTATAAGGACTGGAAAGGTATAGGGTACTACAGTACATAGAGTAAGTGAGGTACAGTCTGCTATCCCTTAATGACTGGTATAGGTCCACAATATATAGGGTTGAGGTGCACTACTGCTGACTGCTGCCCTATACTGCAGCAGTCCTTTATCAGTATAGGGACTGAGGTACAGTCTGCTAATCATTCACAACCTACTAGTTCCACAAAGGTCCTTATAAGGACTGGTAAGGTATAGGGTACTACAGTACATAGGGTTGAGTGAGGTGCAGTCTGCTATTCCTTAATGACTGGTATAGGTCCACAATATATAGGCTTGACCTCTGGCCAGAGCTTGCCCAATTTGCAATCGAACTGTTGGCTTGCTCCTCGTCCAGTGTCCTGTCCGAAAGGACGTTCAGCGCAGCAGGGGGGATCGTGACCGATAAGCGTACTCGCCTAGCTCACGACAGTGTTAACTACTTCACATTTCTAAAAATGAATGAGGCATGGATCTCGGAGGAATTCAACACATGTGACCAGTAGACCATGTATATCTCTATAAACAATTTTTTTAATCGAGCACACAGACCTTCTTTCTTCATTTGGCTCACTTCCTTGTCCAAAAAAAGCACACCGTACTATATGCCCGTACCCTCCTGTTTGAAGAGGTTGAGCGATGTCATATTTTTGGGGCCCAGCAGCAAGTTGCTGATATCAGTGCTGCTGTTAGTGCTCTCTATCTCGGTGCTGGTGTCAGTGCACTCTATCACGGTGCAGGTGTCAGATCACTCTATCACGGTGCAGGTGTCAGTGCTCTATATCACGGTGCTGGTGCTGGTGATCATCTCCTGCACCCTCTTCTTTGCCTACCCTGACATTCCCTCGCCTCCATTGTCTCAAGATTCCTGAATTTTCAGAATTTCACATATAAAAAAAGAATGCTTGTAGTTGTCGATCCCAGATTCACCTCATACATGTGTTATATCACGGTGCTGGTGTCAGATCACTCTATCACGGTGCAGGTGTCAGTGCTCTATATTACGGTGCTGGTGCTGGTGATCATCTCCTGCACCCTCTTCTTTGCCTACCCTGAGCTTCCCTCGCCTCCATTGTCTAAAGATTCCTGAATTTTCAGAATTTCACATATAAAAAAAGAATGTTTGTAGTTGTCGATCCCATATTCACCTCATACATGTGTTATGTCATTGGCCATGTGGTGGGGCTATGTGTGCACAGCTAGTAATTATTTTGTGGCTGAAAATATGACCTGTAGGTTTGTAAAGTTCACCATCCCTGTGCTGTGCTGACTTCCTCCTGAGGCTGTACCTCTGCTGTGCATATTATGAGGGGCTCCCACCATCCCTGTGCTATGCTCATTATGAGGGGCTCACACCATCCCTGTGCTATGCTCATTATGAGGGGCTCCCACCATCCCTGTGCTATGCTGACATCCTCCTGGGGCTGCTTATTATGAGGGGCTCCCACAATCCCTGTGCTGTGCTGACTTCCTCCTGGGGCTGTACCTCTGCTGTGCATATTATGAGGGGCTCCCACCATCCCTGTGCTATGCTCATTATGAGGGGCTCCCACCATCCCTGTGCTATGCTCATTATGAGGGGCTCCCACCATCCCTGTGCTGTGCTGACTTCCTCCTGGGGCTGCTTATTATGAGGGGCTCCCACCATCCCTGTGCTATGCTGACATCCTCCTGGGGCTGCTAATTATGAGGGGCTCCCACCATCCCTGTGCTATGCTCATTATGAGGGGCTCCCACCATCCCTGTGCTGTGCTGACTTCCTCCTGGGGCTGCTTATTATGAGGGGCTCCCACCATCCCTGTGCTATGCTGACATCCTCCTGGGGCTGCTTATTATGAGGGGCTCCCACCATCCCTGTGCTATGCTGACTTCCTCCTGGGGATGTACCTCTGCTGTGCATATTATGAGGGGCTCCCACCATCCCTGTGCTATGCTCATTGTGAGGGGCTCCCACCATCCCTGTGCTATGCTCATTATGAGGGGCTCCCACCATCCCTGTGCTGTGCTGACTTCTTCCTGGGGCTGCTTATTATGAGGGGCTCCCATCATCCCTGTGCTATGCTGACATCCTCCTGGGGCTGCTTATTATGAGGGGCTCCCACCATCCCTGTGCTGTGCTGACTTCCTCCTGGGGCTTTACCTCTGCTGTGCATATTATGAGGGGCTCCCACCATCCCTGTGCAATGCTCATTATAAGGGGCTCCCACCATCCCTGTGCTATGCTGACTTCCTCCTGGGGCTACTTACGGTGCAGGTGTCAGTGTTGTATATCACGGTGCTGGTGTCAGTGCTGTATATCACGGTGCTGGTGTCAGTGCTTTATGTCACGCTGCTGATGTCAGTGCTCTCTATCACGGTGCTGGTGTCAGATCACTCTATCACGGTGCAGGTGTCATTGCTGTATGTCACGCTGCTGATGTCAGTGCTCTCTATCATGGTCCTGGTGTCAGTGCTGTATATCACGGTGCTGGTGTCAGTGCTGTATGTCACGCTGCTGATGTCAGTGCTCTCTATCACGGTGCTGGTGTCAGATCACTCTATCACGGTGTAGGTGTCATTGCTGTATGTCACGCTGCTGATGTCAGTGCTCTCTATCACGGTGATGGTGTCAGATGACTCGATCACGGTGCAGGTGTCATTGCTGTATGTCACGCTGCTGGTGATCATCTCCTGCACCCTCTTCTTTGCCTACCCTGACCTTCCCTCTCCTCCATTGCCTTCATGCGCTCCACAGTCCTGAATTGTCACAATTTCACATATAAAAAAAGAATGCTTGTAGTTGTCGAACCTCATAGATGTGTTATGTCATTGGCCATGTGGTGGGACTATGTTTGCACAGCTAGTAATTATTTTGTGGCTGCAAATTTGACCTGTAGGTTTGCAAGTTCACCTCCCATTGAAGTCAATGGGGCCCGCTGCGAACATTATGGTTCGCGAACTATCAGACGCTGTTCGCTGTGCGCGTTGGCGAAACGTCCCATCGGAAGTTCGTCCATCACTAGTGGCCGGCAGCATTGATATGTATATCATGCCCCCCTGAGATCATATCCACAGTAATCTTTAGCAACCAATCAACAAGCAGAAATCATGTGCTGTAACCTCTAGCAACTAACCAGTGTGCTGTAATGTGTTCTGTAACCTCTAGCAACCAGTCAGTGAGCGGTAATGATACACTGAAACCTCTGGCAACCAATCACAATAGCTGCCTGATCTGATTCAGTAAACTGATTTTGAGTCTAGCTGCTATTTATTGTATGTCCCAGAGCAAGTGGAGAGCGAAACTGCATGGGGAGGGGGGGGGCCCCCAAGAAAAGTTTTGCCCAGAGTCCAATCAATATTAAAGACGGCCCTGATCCCGACCATATAGTCGTGATCTTTCCCGAGCCTGGACCGACATCAGCCGGCAGCGGACTTCAACCCGCTGTCTACTGAAGATGTGTCACAGGAGTGCAGAAGGAACCAGTGGCGGCTGGTGAAGTTTTTGGATGGGGGGGCGCCCATCATTTTTGGCCCCTCCAACTTCTCATAAACCACGCCCCTTATATAATCCACCCAATCTGTCGCCTGTATTCCACTTCCTTCCACCCATAGTGTCAGGAGACGGCGCAATACTCACGTATGTGTTCGCTTCTGCACGCAAGCTCGTCGGGACTGGGTGCTTTAAGAAAAAAAAAAATCGTATTTATTATATTTATTTTTTCACAGTTTAAAAAAAAAAAATGGTGTCATTTTTATTCCTATTACAAGGAATGCAAACATCCCTTGTAATAGAAAAAGGCATGATGGGTCCTCTTAAATATGAGATCCGGGGTCAAAAAGTCCTCACATCTCATATTTACACTAAAATGCAAAAAAGGTTAGTAAAAATGTCTTTGCTAGCAAATTACTGTGAGTAACAAGCAGCAGAGCAGACCATTTACTTTGCTGAATAAGAATACCGCATGGCATGTACATTATCTCCTCCTGCAAGCATTATGTTATTATTCTGCTCTGCTCAATTTTATATTCTTTTAAAAATGGCTCTAATAATTCCTACACAGTTGACTAGTACTACTACAGACAAGAATGTAAAGGTCGGGGTGCATTTTAATAGATTTGGCAATTGGCATAAAAATCTTTTTTTTTTCCCTTAGAGAACATTGCACAGGACCACCTCACCTCACTGCAGCTCCACTCGGGCTGAGGAACGGAGCCGCCGACGTCACTTCCGGCTTTCGGCTGCTTCACGAAACCCGGAAGTGACCTGCCTGTATTTGAACGACAATGCTCCCGCTCGTAGAATCACAGTGATTTTATGGGCGGGAGCTAGTCAGGGGTTCTACATTGCGCCGCAAGGCAGGTTAAATACCCGCAAAATGAAGAGCCATGGATGCAATTTTGTGATTGCGTTGATATGGCGCTTCTCATAGTGCACTGCGACCAGCGCCGCAGTGCATTATGTTAAATTACTTTTTTATTTTATTTTATTTTTTTTAATGTCTTAAAGGGCCCGTTTTTTTTTTTTTTTTTACTTTTTTTTTTTTTTTTTTTTTCTGAGACTACAGGAGGGGGGGTCGGCGCCCGGGCGCCCCCTATGGGCGGGCCGCCACTGGAAGGAACTGAACTCCTGTGATCCACAGGAGGAGTACAGCCATATGAGCTCAGGCTCTACCTCTCCTTTAACCCAAAAGCAAAGATTTATTATATTGCAGCTTACCAATTCTTAGATGTGATGGCTGAATTTTATTTGACTTTTTAGGCTTTCTATTCTCATCTGGTGATCCAGCCAGTAAGTTCTGTTGTATTTCAAAAGCTCAAGCTCTCCAGCAGAATGTATCTGTTTACATGGATGAGACAAACCATTTAACACTGGCAGGGGTGGTTAAAATGATCAGCTTTTATTTATCCATGTAAAATCTTTATCTCAAAAGGAAAAAAATAAATTTTTGCTGTATCTGAATATACAATAAAGTGTTAGCTGGAGTTTGGCTTTAATTAGTTGGTGTATTTAAATCTGCTAAAGCGTTTAAAGCTCCCCTCCTCCCAGAATGACAATGCTGCTGTCTGAACATTTTTTTTTTCCTACAAGGCAGCATAGAAGGCTGCTCCTCCCCCCCGGATTCTGCAAAGTCCTGTGTAAGCCCTCCCGCACATCTGTCCTTGCGCAGGTTTCCTCAACTATTTTGGAAGTCCCAAAACAAAGTCGCATCTGTGTTTCATTCTTTTTTTTTATTTTTATTTTTATGGGTCATTCATTATGATCGCAACTCGTAAATTCATAAATTCGAAAATCCAGAAATCTGTAAATTCACAAATTCATAAATTAAAAAATTCGTAAATTCGAAAATCCAAAAATAAGAAAGAATAACTAACTAACTAACTAACTAACTAACACCAACTAACTAATATTAACCAGTTCCCGACCGGTGCACGACGATGTAGGTCGACAGAATAGCGCGGGCAGGCATATTGGCGTACAGGTACGTCCATTTCTATATGCCGCCCTGCCATCGCGTGCGCGCCGCCGGTGGCGCACTCGGATGCCGGTCAGGACCCCCTGTCAGTCCGGTCACAGGTCCCGCAGACTCGATCGCCGCGGGGATACCCGCGATCGTCTCACGGGGAGGCTGAACGGGGAGATACCGTTGTAAACAGCATCTCCCCGTTCTGCCTAGCAACAAGTGACACTGATCTCTGCTCCATGTGATTGGAGCAGAGATCAGTGTTTACTAACACAAAGCCACGCCCCCCACAGTTAGTAACACGCCCCTAGGAACACTTAACCCCTACACTGCCACCCCCTGGTTAACCCCTTCACTGCCAGTGTCATTTACACAGGAATCAGTGCATTTGTATAGCACTGATTGCTGTATAAATGACAATGGTCCCAAAAATGTCCGATGTGTCCACCATAATGTCGCAGTCACAATAAAAATCACTGATCGCCTATTTTGTAAACGCTATAACTTTTGTGCAAACCAATCAATAATCGCTTATTGCGATTTTTTTTACAAAAATATGTAGAATACGTATCGGCCTAAACTGAGCGAAAAATTTTTTTTTTATATATATTTTTGGGGGATATTTATTATAACAAAAAGTAAAAAATAATGTGTTTTTTTCTAAATTGTCGCTGTTTTTTGTTTATAGCGCAAAAAACAAAAACCGCAGGGGTGATCAAATACCACCAAAAGAAAGTTCTATTTGTGGGAAATAAAGGACGTCAATTTTGTTTGAGAGCCACGTCGTATGACCGCGCAATTGTCAATTAAAGCGACGCAGTGCTGAATCGCAAAAAATGGTCTGGTCTTAAGCCAGCAAAATGGTCCGGTCTGAAAGTGGTTAACTAACACTAACTAACTAATATTAACTATTTAATTATAGGTATATAGGTATTGGAATTTCCTTTCAAATTTGGCTGTTAGTGGACATAACAAATACGAATTTATCCGAAGTTGCGAATCATCCAAAATAATGAATGCTGCATCTAAGTGAATGGAATGTAAATAATTAATAATAATAAATAACAATAATAATAAAACGTTTTATTATTATTATTTATTATTAATTTGTTCTGTTCCAATTGTTTAGATACAGCATTTGTTATTTCAGATAATTCGTAACTTACGATAAATTCGTATTCGTTCTACGTTATGAATTATCCGAAATAACGAATGCCGTATCTAAACAATTGAATTAATAATAAATAATAATAATACATTTTTTATTATTAATGTTATTTATTATTATTAATATTTTATGTTCCATTTGCTTAGACACGGCATTCATTATTTCGGATAATTCGTAACTTCAGATAAATTCGTATTCGTTATGTTCACTAAAAGCCAAATTTGAAAAGAAATTAAAATACCTATAACTTAATAGTTAGTTATTATTTCAGATTTTCGAATTTTTGGGTTTTCGAAATTTACGAATTTTATAAATTTCCGAATTTTAGAATTTACGAATATTCGGAAAAATTTGTTAAACGGGTATTCGTTAATTCGGGTGTTTCTAAATTGAAAAATTTGTTAAAAATTTGTTAAAAAACTAATTCGAAATGAAATAAATTGCACATGTCTACTGTTCGGCACATTTGAGCATGTATCATAATGTCAGCGCTGGAGGGAGCGGAGCCACTAAACAAGGGACTGAAGCCCCTTTCTATTGGCGCCACCGTGTTTAATTATTTGCGCAGGTGTGCTGAAGACATCTGCCTGGCATTCGGGACCCAGTGAAGCCCTGCAGTGCACCTGCGCGCTCACTAGATTTCATGCGCATGCGCAGGAAAAACACAGGCACCAGGTCTCTGTGACTGTGACTGCACCAACCTCGCAGGAAAACACACATGTGGAAGAAGTGCTGAAGGTTTCTGCCAGGTCCCAAAGCCCTGCAGAGCCCTTCAGCATATCTGCACGTGCGCGAAAAAGGAATGAGCAGTAAAAAAAAAAAAAAATCCTACCGGAGGAGATGCACATAAATTGTCATTTGGGGTCAAGGTCTGCTTTAAATGTGTTTTCTTTTTAATGCTTTTTTCCTTTATTTTCAAAGGGTGATCTGCCCAGTGCAACGGACTGCCTGGCACCCCGCCAAGATAGAGCTTCCTCCACTCTGGAACCAGGTATTATAGCTGAGCGTTGCACTCAAGAACTAGACAACACTAGCTTAGGTGCAAACTGGAACTGACTTTATTGTAAATTAACGCAGAATATACAGTAAACCACACAAAATCAGGAAAGAACTGATCACATTATCCTAAACGATGCAAACTGTAAACAGTAATAGCAGTACATCACGGGGCCCCATACAACCTACCTGACAGGGCCCCAACACAAACATGACATGTGTGTATTTGGAGCCACTCACCCACATATGTCACCTATCAAATTAGGACAGGCGGCTATGTTCATACAGCTGCTGCATCCTAATAGAAATACAACTCAATACATCAACTCACTCACACTGCAGGGCCAGAGAACCCATGTGAATGGGCCCTTCATTTTTTACAATACATTGTACAATTTTTTTACAATATTGAAAAAAAAATGTTTTTACTTTTTTCTGACGGAGGGGGGCAATTACAGAATGATACCCTGTGTCTCTCCCTTCAACAGCTGAAAGCCGGCAGGAGGGAGAGCATCCGTATTTCAGCTGCTGCAGAAAGTCGCACAGGGCATCCTTCTATAACTGCCTCCCTCTATCTCGACGCACCGATTTCTCCCTGCTATCCAGGCCCTCTACAGGAGGACCGGCGATCCTGAGTTCATCTAATGAACAGCTAACATAAACAGCAAGCTTATTAACTGCTTGCCGACCAGCCTCCATAATTTTTCTGCGGAGGGTAGGCACGGCTGCGCAAATCGCTGTAGGTGTACGTCGGGCACTTTAAGAGCTATAGGGGGGCTGCTGAGGGGGGAGGTGATGCGTGCTGGGAAGGGGGATTGATTTTAGGGGAAAGAAGATTTCTGCTGGAGGGAAGGTGATTTGTGCTGGGAAGGGTGATTTTAGGGGAAAGAAGATTTCTGCTGGGGGGAAGGTGATTCGTGCTGGGAAAGGGGATTTTAGGAGGAAAGAAGATTCCTGCTGGGGAGAAGGGGATTTGTGCTGGCAAGGGGTATTTCAGGGGGAAAGAAGATTTGTGCTGGGGGGAAGGTGATTTGTGCTGGGAAGGGGGATTTTAGGGGAAAGAATATTTCTGCTGGGGGGAAAAGGTGATGCGTGCTGGGAAGGGGGATTTTAGGGGAAAGAAGATTTCTGCTAGGGGGAGAAGGTGATGCGTGCTGGGAAGGGGGATTTTAGGGTGAAGAAGATTTCTGCTGGGTGGAAGGTGATTTGTGCTGGCAAGAGGAAAGAATATTTCTGCTGTTGAGAAGGGGATTTGTGCTGGGAAGGGGAATTTTAGGGGGAAAGAAGATTTCTGCTGGGGAGAAGGGGATTTGTGCTGGCAAGGGGTATTTCAGGGGGAAAGAAGATTTGTGCTTGGGGGAAGGTGATTTGTGCTGGGAAGGGGAATTTTAGGGGAGAGAAGATTTCTGCTGGGGGGAGAAGGTGATGCGTGCTGGGAAGGGGGATTTTAGGGTGAAGAAGATTTCTGCTGGGTGGAAGGTGATTTGTGCTGGCAAGAGGAAAGAATATTTCTGCTGTTGAGAAGGGAATTTGTGCTGGGAAGAGGAATTTTAGGGGGAAGAAAATTCCTGCTGGGGGGGTGTGATCTGTGCTGGGAGGGGGAATTTTAGGGGAAGAGAAGATTTAAGAGGGGGGATTTAAATGGGAGAGAAGATGTCTGCTGGGAGGGTGATTTATGCTGGGAGGGGGAGTCTTAGGGGGAAAGGAGATTTCTATTGGGGGAATGTGATTTGTGCTGGGTGGCAGAAAGAAGATGTATGCTGGAGAGAAGGGGATTTGTGCTGGGAAGGGGAATTTCAGGGGGAAAGCAGATTTGTCCTGGGGAAAATGTGATTTGTGCTGGAAGGGGGAATTTTAGGGGGAAATAATATTTCTGCTGGGGGGGGGGTGATTTGTTCTGGGAAGTGGGGTTTTAGGGGGAAGAAGATTCCTGATGGGGGGTGGGTGTGATTTGTGCTGGGGGGGATTTTAGGGTGAAGAAGATTTCTGCTGGGTAGAAGGTGATTCGTGCCGGCAAGGAGAAATAAGATTTCTGCTGGGGAGAAGAGGATTTGTACTGTGAAGGGGAATTTTAGGGGGAAGAAGATTCCTGCTGGGTGGGGGGGGGTGTGATTTGTCCTGGGAGGGGAGGATTTTAGGGGGAAAGAAGATTTCTGCTGGGAGAAGGTGATTTGTGCTGGGAAGGGGAATTTCAGGGGGAAAGAAGATTTGTCCTGAGGGGAATGTGATTTGTGCTGGAAGGGGGAATTTTAGGGGGAAAGAAGATTTCTGCTGGGGGGAGGTGATTTGTGCTGGGAGGGGGGATTTTAGGGTGAAGAATATTTCTGCTGGGTAGAAGGTGATTTGTGCCGGCAAGGAGAAAGAAGATTTCTATTGGGAAGAAGGGGATTTGTACTGGGAAGGGCAATTTTAGGGGGAAGAAGATTCCTGCTGGGTGGGGGGATGTGATTTGTGATGGGAGGGAGGATTTTAGGGGGAAAGAAGATTTCTGCTGGGGGGAGGTGATTTGTGCTGGGAGGGGGGATTTTAGGGTGAAGAATATTTCTGCTGGGTAGAAGGTGATTTGTGCCGGCAAGGAGAAAGAAGATTTCTATTGGGAAGAAGGGGATTTGTACTGGGAAGGGCAATTTTAGGGGGAAGAAGATTCCTGCTGGGTGGGGGGATGTGATTTGTGATGGGAGGGAGGATTTTAGGGGGAAAGAAGATTTCTGCTGGGGAAGGTGATTTGTGCTGGGAGGGGGAATTTCAGGGGTAGAGAAGATTTTTTCTTGGGGGGGAGGAGAGTTCTGCTGAGAAGGGGAATTTTAGGGGCAAGATGATTTCTGCTGGGGAGAAGGGGATTTATGCTGGGGGGGGGGGTTCAGGGGGAGAGAGGACTTCTGCTGGGGTGAGATGCCTTGTGGTGGGAGAGTGGATTGATGGCTGGGGGGGGGGATTTTGTGCTAAGAGGAGGAATGTGGGGGGAGATGATTTGTGGTGGGAGAAGATGCTTCAGGAGTGCAATTTTTGAAAGGTGCAGGCGCTGCTTTTGGTGCGTTTTGGGCCCAATAGACTTCAATAGAAGCGCATGAAAAGCGAGTAAAAAATTTTGTGGGTTTTCTGCTTAACAATCAGTCTCCTTCTACTATAAAAAATGCAAAAAGCATGAAATCGCATCTAAAAAGCATGTAATAATGCACAAAGACGCACTGAAAATATGAGTTTGCAGCAGCACTAGTGTGAACCTAAGCTAAACTGACTGAAGAATAAAAAGAAAATCTTTTTCCTGTATATATATATATATATATTATATATATTTTTTTTTTCCAGTCCAGAACCTAATAAATAAAGAGAGAAATGTAGCGACATTCCCTTTAATAGTAACACTCGCCATATGGAAGGGGAGAATTTCCCAGCCGCTCCAAGTTTTCTCGCAAAGTTTAGAAGAAGAAAATGAAATATTACAATCTTCTCGAATTGCAAATAATGTAAACAAAAAGTGCAAAAGATTTTATTGCAAATTATTTCCCGGCAGAGAAGAATTCATTTATAATAAATCAGATTAAAATGTCAACGGAGGAAGAGAAATATATTAGAGAGGAATCGACAAATAATGCTCAGATGATATAAAAAAAAAAAAAAAGTGGGTACTATACTGATCTGGAATATTTTTTAGTACAACAGAGATTTTTGCTGGCTGGGAGGGATTTAAGGGGGAGAGAATTTGTATATGAGGGGGTGGGGGTGGGGGATTGTGTTGGGAGAGTGGATTTGGATGGGGGGGTTGTGCTGGGAGAATGGATTTGGATGGGGGGGGGGGGATTGTGCTGGGAGAGTGGATTTGGATGGGGGGGTTGTGCTGGGAGAATGGCTTTGGATGGGGGGGGAGATTGTGCTGGAAGAGTGGATTTGGATGCGGGGGTGTTGTGCTGGGAGAGTGGATTTAGAGGGGGGATTTGTGCTGGGAGATTGGATTTGGAGGGGGGGGATTTGTGCTTGGAGGGGGAAATTCAGGGGGAAGAAGATTTATGCTGGGGAAGATTATTTGTGCTGGGAGGGTGAGTTTGGGAAGCTAAATTTGTGCTAATAAGGGGGATTTGGGGTAGGAATACTCCTGCTGGGAAGGAGAATTTCAGGGGGAAGAAGATCTATGCTGGGGGGAGGGGATTATTTGTACTGGGAGGGTGGTTTTAGGGAGCTGAATTTGTGCTAATAAGGAGGGTTTGGGGTGGGAGGATTTGTGCTGGGAGGGGGAATTATCAGGTGAAAAAAGATTTCTGCTAAGGGGAAGATGATTTTTCCACGGAGGATGGATTGGGGGGGGGGGGTGGTGGGAGGGGTTGTGCGGGGGGATTTGGGCTGGGAGGGAGAAATTCAGGGGGAAGAATATTTCTGCTGGGGGGATGATAAGTGCTGGGAAGGTGGATTTGGGGAGGAGGATTTGTGCCAATGTGGGGGATTCGGGATGGGAGGATTTGTGCTGGGAGGGGGAAATTCATGGGGAAGAATATTTCTGTTAGGGGGGTGATAAGTCCTGGGAGGAGGATTTGTGCTAATATGGGATAATTGGGATGCGAGGATTTCTGCCTGGAGGGGGGATTTCAGGTGGAAAAAGATTTCTGCTGAGGGAAAAGATGATTTGTGCTGGGAGAGTGGATTTGGGGTGGGAGGATTTGTGCTGGGAGGAAGAATTTCAGGCGAAGAAGATTTCTGCTGGAGGAGGGTGATTTATGCTGGGAGGGTTGATTTGGGGAGGAAGCTTTGTGCTAACAGTTGGGATTTAGGGTGAGAAGATTTGCACTGGGAGAGGGAAATTCAGAGGGAAGAAGATTTATGCTGGGGGGTGGGTGATAACTACTGGGAGGGCGGATTTGGGGAGGGGGGATTGTGCTAGTGAGGGGGTTTGGGGTGGGAGGATTTCTGCTGGCAGGGAGAATTTCAGGGGAAGAAGATTTCTGCTTCTGTCGGGGGGGGGGGGGGGGTATTTATGCTGGGAGGGTTGTTTTAGGGAGGAGGCTTTGTGCTAATAGTTGGGATTTAGGGTGAGAGGATTTGCACTGGGAGAGGGGGATTCTGGGGGTAGATGATTTCTGCTGGGGGGGAGGTGATAAGTACTGGGAGGGTGAATTTGGGGAGGGGGATTTGTGATAATATGGGGGGATTTGGGGTGGGAGAGTTTATGCTGGGAGGGGGAAGGCATGTATTTGCGGTGTGTTCTGGTGAAAAAAAAATGAAGCATCCTGTCCTATTTCTGGATAAGTGTCACGGTCGTTCCACTATCCCGGTCGCTCAAGGAAGACTTACCCGCAGGTTCCCTGTACGAGGGGATCGTCGGTGCCTTCGGACGCGGGTTGGCGCTAACGAACGCACGCGAGTGCACGTAGTCCCCAACAGGCGCACGCGGGTGCGCGTTGACACGAGCGGGCGCACGCGGGTGCGCGACGAGCCGAACGGGGGTACGCGGGGTCACGAACGGGAGCACGGTTACCCGCGGGGGTACGCAAACGTACCGTGCGACCGTTCTTGGCGCCCAGTTGCCTACTTAAGGGACCTGCTCCTCTGTGCTGTCCTGTCTACAGCGTTCCCGAGACTCCTGCTATCCGTTCCTGTGTGTGTGTTCCTGATTCTGTACCCGGCCTGTTCCTGGACCTTGCCTGTTAGCCGCCTGCCTCCGACCCTTTGCCTGATTGACCACGCTTCTGCCTTCTGCTTTGTACCTCCGCTGCCCGATTGTTGCCGACCCAGCTCGTCCCTGACCACGCCTGCCAGTCTGCCTAAAGTCCAGCACCGACTACTTCTGCAGTTCCTGCCTGTCCACCTGTGCCAGCTGTCCAGCAGTTCCTGTCCAGCATCCAGCGCTGGTTGCACCTGCCGTTCCAGTCTTCCACCTGTTCCGGTTGGGTCTACTACCTTATCTGCCATTCCAGTCTACCACCTGTTCCGGCTACCCACTACCAGCTATCCAGCCTGGCACTTGTGTCCTCCGGACTCCTGAATCCCTGTTCCCATCTCCAGGGGCTCTCGAGCCGGAGGCTTACGAGGCGCCGCTCCCTGCACGCTTGGGCTCTCCAACCAGGTACGTGACAATAAGCACATCAAAGCACCACAATGGCGTGAAATTGGCTCATTGAAACATATTCAAATCCTTTCATATGCATTCCTACTGGCCATATATGGGCAATGACATCACCCAAATATGGCCATGGCCCGCCCCTTTCCCTTAAGATAATGACAGCTTAGTGAGTTGAGGGACATTTTGGGGGAATTTTTTTTTTGACTAAGGAACCTGTCCAAACTGTATTATGTACCCTGTACTTGTGCACATGGGGGGGGGGGGGGGTTGGTATCTGGGGACCTCGTTATTTTTAAAGGGGGCTTCTAGATTCTGATGAGCCCCTGGCCCTCAGACCTCCACAACCACCAGGCCAGGGTTGTTGGGAAGAGGTCTTTGTTGTCATCAACATGGGGTCAAGGTGTTTTGCAAGGTACCCCCCCCCCCCCCCATGTCGTAGTTTGGTATGGTTCAGGAAGAGGGAGAGCACACTTGGCCAGCCAGGTTGCATGCTCTGATTGAAAGTCTAGTATGAACTTTTAAGTTGACCCCACACTGAGTACCACCTCTAAATCGCTACCAGACCTAAAGTGCCACATTATAAAAAACGATGAATAAATGGTGTATTACATACTGCTTATACTCACTATAATATTCATTCTCTGTGTTCTTGTCAGAAACCATGAAATGAGACCGAGACAGAAGTACAGTTAAATCACACTTGTTTAATAATAAAAGTAAAAAGAACAAACATTGTCAAAGCATATCCAAACTTCAGTAACCGGAGAGGATAGTCAGCCAAGCCAGAAGTCAGGGATCAATGTAGTGGAACAGCAAGCAGGATCTGGAGCCAGAAAAGGATGTCAGCAAAGCAAGTCTTGAACAGGATCGCAGAAGAGCGTCTCAGTTTCTGTGATGTTGACCAAGGCGAAGGCAGAGCTCCTCTGGACTGGACGGCTTAAGTAGGCAGGACTGACGAGCAGGATATCATCAACAGCTGAGTCACTGTGGAGAGATAGGAGCTGGCCATTAGCCGACAGCTGAGTGGCCAGCTCAGACAAGGAAGGGCTGAGCCCAGCCCTGACAGTTCTGCAAAAAAAAACCTGGTTGATCGTGGTGCTCTCTATCTTCCCCTTCTGTTCATGTCCCCAATTCAGCTGGGGATTTTGCAGAGCAGCGTTGGCAGCTCTGCACATGCTCAGTTTTCAGTGAGTTTCTAGGCTGAGCTTTTCCTTCCTATCACATCTGAGCTGCTCATGTGACTATAGAGTCACACATGTGGGAGCATACACAGTGGATAAAAATGACAGCCCACTCCCTCCCTCCTCCTTCACACCCACTAGCCAGCTAAACACAATGGCGGGGGGGGGGGGGCAGGATATAACATGTAGATTGATGGAGGCTTCACCTCCCTCTTATTCTAAGACACAGGCTGGGGGGGGGGGCGTGACTGTCAGATCTGCACCATGTCATCATTGTGACCTGTCACAGAGCCCATCACAATAGTACACAATGGATGGCTGGAATCAAAGCCTTTCATTGTGTACAATTGCCAAGTGATCTGCTGTGTGATTGGCCACAGTGATCACATGGTAGCGACGGAGGGCCATTACAGTGATCTGTCATCGGGGAAGACACAGTGGGTAACAGATTGCGCCAGAGCACAGCCTGTGATATGACATCCTCCCAGGATAACAGTATAATTTTTTTTTACCCCCTCCCGCACAGTCTACTGTAATATGACAGCCAAGCGGGAGGGGTTAAAAATACTTTTAATTAAAAAAAAAACGCCTTCTATGTAATAGCATGGGCAGGTAAAAGGTCCTCTTTTTGGAGACTTTGGGGGTCTATTGGACTCCCCTACCCTTCAGTACAGCTAGCTGCATACTCGCCTACACTAAAAAAGAAATGACAGCTCTAACCCCAGAAGTGACATAAAACACGTTGCTCCTGGGGTCATTAGACACAGGAGGGAGTTCCCATAGCTCTCACTAGGGAAGAAGCTTCCTATGGAGGAACGGGAGAGCCCTAGAACCACAGAGGGTGCCACCAGGAGGAAGGAGGTGCCATTTGAGAGCTCCGTAAAAGTGATTGGGCGCCTCTAGATCACTTTTATTAAAAAGCTCTTCACCAGCTTGTTGGACTTTTTTTGGAAATCCCTTCACCAGCTTGTTTGACTTTTATTGGAAAGCGTTTCACCAGCTTGTTGGACCTTTACTGGAAAGCCCTTCACCAGCTTATTGGACTTTTATTGAAAAGCCCTTCACCAGCCTATTGGACTTTTATTGGAAAGCCCTTCACCAGCTTGTTAGGCCTTTATTGGAAAGCCCTTCACCAGCTTACTGGACTTTTATTGGAAAGCCCTTCACCCGCTTATTGGACTTTTATTGGAAAGCCCTTCAGCAACGTATTGGAATTTTATTGGAAAGCCCTTGTTGGACCTTTAATGGAAAGCTTTTCACCAGCTTGTTGGCCTTTTACTGGAAAGCCCTTCACCAGCTTGTTAGGCCTTTATTGGAAAGCCCTTCACCAGCTTACTGGACTTTTATTGGAAAGCCCTTCACCCGCTTATTGGACTTTTATTGGAAAGCCCTTCAGCAACGTATTGGAATTTTATTGGAAAGCCCTTGTTGGACCTTTAATGGAAAGCTTTTCACCAGCTTGTTGGCCTTTTACTGGAAAGCCCTTCACCAGCTTGTTAGGCCTTTATTGGAAAGCCCTTCACCAGCTTACTGGACTTTTATTGGAAAGCCCTTCACCCGCTTATTGGACTTTTATTAGAAAGCCCTTCAGCAGCGTATTGGAATTTTATTGGAAAGCCCTTGTTGGACCTTTAATGGAAAGCTTTTCACCAGCTTGTTGGCCTTTTATTGGAAAGCCCTTCACCAGCCTATTGTGCTTTAATTGGAAAGCCCTTCACCAGCCTATTGGACTTTTATTGGAAAGCCCTTCACCAGCTTGTTAGGCCTTTATTGGAAAGCCCTTCACCAGCTTATTGGACTATTATTGAAAAGCCCTTCACCAGCGTATTGGACTTTTATTAGAAAGCCCTTGTTGGACCTTTCATGGAAAGCTTTTCACCAGCCTATTGGACTTTTATTGGAAAGCCCTTCACCAGCTTATTGGACTATTTTTGAAAAGCCCATCACCAGTGTATTGGACTTTTATTGGAAAGCCCTTCACCAGCTTGTTGGACTGTTTATTGGAAAGCTTTCCACCAGCTTGTTGGACGTTTTTTGGAAAGCCCTTCACCAGCTTGTTAGGCCTTTATTGGAAAGCCCTTCACCAGCTTACTGGACTTTTATTGGAAAGCCCTTCACCCGCTTATTGGACTTTTATTGGAAAGCCCTTCAGCAACGTATTGGAATTTTATTGGAAAGCCCTTGTTGGACCTTTAATGGAAAGCTTTTCACCAGCTTTTTGGACTTTTATTGGAAAGCCTTTCACCAGCCTATTGTGCTTTAACTGGAAAGCCCTTCACCAGCCTATTGGACTTTTATTGGAAATCCCTTCACCAGCTTGTTAGGCCTTTATTGGAAAGCCCTTCACTAGCTTATTGGACTATTTTTGAAAAGCCCATCACCAGTGTATTGGACTTTTATTGGAAAGCCCTTCACCAGCTTGTTGGACTGTTTATTGGAAAGCTTTTCACCAGCTTCTTGGACGTTTTTTGGAAAGCCCTTCACCAGCCTATTGTGCTTTAATTGGAAAGCGTCTCACTAGCCTATTGGTCCTTTATTGGAAAGCCCTTCACCAGCTTATTGGACTTTTATTAGAAAGCTCTTCACCAGCTTATTGGACTTTTATTGGAAAGTCCTTCACCGGCTCTTAAGCTGGTACCAAGCTCACAGCTGCTCCAGCTTGATTTAACCACTTGTCTACCATGCGGTTTATGAATGTACCTTGGTGGACAATTGGTTAGAGAGATGAGTTCATGAGGTGGCATGCACCTAGCAGGACTTTACCCATAACAATCCACAACATTTTAGAAAGGGACTGAATTCTTGGAGTTTGGCTTTACTGCTATTGACAGACTATGTCATAAATGGTCACACTTTAATTACTCTTTGCCTATGGTCACACTTTAATTACTTTTAGCTACACGAAGCCGAAGTGTTCCGCATCACATTACAGAAGTACAAGAACTGACACAATGTAACAAACAATGAAAAAGAGGTAAAAGTCATCTTTTAGAGGGACAACGTGAGAAAACAAGTGTTAATGTTGCACAAAGCGCCAGTAATTTCTAATTAGAAAAAAAGTCATTTTATATTAATGGGATATAAATCGGTCACCAAACTGGATTCTGTGCCGAGGACGGCAATAAGGAAGCGGTTAGACCTCGCTCGTCATTATCGCATGACCCCCATGTTAATTGCAACCTAGAAAACCTCTCCCCTCACCTCTACCTTCCAGCATTCCATAACCTGCCAAACACAGCTAATTGCATTCTGCACACATCTGCTCCAGACTGGTGGCATCGTCACCCTCATTACATACAACAACAAGTATCTGCTGCCACCCACCCGATTCTGAGAATCCAGGCTTCCACCAGCTGGTGATGAGAAGAAAGAGGCAGCGGATTAAATATGCCGTTGTTTGTGCCTTTTTTTTTCTGCGAACGTCTATCAGGGAAGCCGCACGACGTGACCCGCAGCCCCAAGGCGTCTTCTGCTTGCAGTGATCTTCCAGGGATGATTGATCTGTCAGTACATAGCAGAGCGGAGACTGATGGCACTCCCGAATCCCAGTCAACCAACAAGTGCGATTTTTTTTTTTTTTGTTCATAAGTTGCCTCAAGCTTATTTTTTATTAAAGTGTACAGTGGTGTGAAAAAGTGTTTGCCCCCTTCCTCATTTCCTCTTCCTTTGCATGTTTTTCACACTTAAGTGTTTCGGAACATCAAACCAATTTAAACAATAGTCAAGGACAACACAAGTAAACACAAAATGCAATTTGTAAATGAAGGTGTTTATTATTAAAGGTGAAAAAAAATCCAAACCATCATGGCCCTGTGTGAAAAAGTGATTGCCCCCTTTGTTAAAACATACTATAACTGTGGTTGTCCACACCTGAGTTCAATTTCTCTAGCCACACCCAGGCCTGATTATTGCCACACCTGTTCACAATCAAGGCATCACTTAAATAGGAGCTGCTTGACACAGTAAGGTCCACCAGAAGATCCTTAAAAGCTACACATCATGCCGAGACCCAAAGAAATTCAGGAACAATTGAAAAAAGAAAGTAATTGAGATCTATCAGTCTGGAAAGGGTTATAAAACCATTTCCAAAGCTTTGGGAATCCAGCGAACCACAGTGAGAGCCATTATCCACAAATGGCGAAGACATGGAACAGCGGTGAACCTTCCCAGGAGTGGCCGGCCGCCCAAAATTACCCCAAGAGCGCAGCGACGACTCATCCAAGAGGTCACAAAAGACCCCACAACAACGTCCAAGGAACTGCAGGCCTCACTTGCCTCAGTCAAGGTCAGCGTTCATGCCTCCACCATCAGGAAAAGACTGGGCAAAAATGGCCTGCATGGCAGAGTTCCAAGGAGAAAACCACTGCTGAGCAAAAAGAACATCAAAGCTCCTCTCAATTTCTCCACAACACATCTTGATGATCCCCAAGACTTTTGGGACAACATTCTGTGGACCGATGAGACAAAAGTGGAACTCTTTGGAAGGTGTGTGTCCAAGTATATCTGGCGTAGAAGGAACACTGCATTTCATAAAAAGAACATTATACCAACAGTAAAATATGGTGGTGGTAGTGTGATGGTCTGGGGCTGTTTTGCTGCTTCAGGACCTGGAAGACTTGCCGTGATAAAAGGAACTATGAATTCTGCTGTCTACCAAGAGATCCTGAAGGAGAATGTCCGACCATCTGTTCGTGTACTCAAGCTGAAACGAACTTGGGTTCTGCAGCAGGACAATGATCCTAAACACACCAGCAAGTCCACCACCTAATGGCTGAAGAAAAACAAAATGAAGACTTTGGAGTGGCCTAGCCAAAGTCCTGACCTGAATCCTATTGAGATGTTGTGGTATGACCTTAAAAAGGCCGTTCATGCTCGAAAACCCTCTAATGTAACTGAATTAGGACAATTCTGCAAAGATGAGTGGGCCAAAATTCCTCCAGGACGCTGTAAAAGCCTCATTGCACGTTATCACAAACGCTTGGTTGCAGTTGTTGCTGCTAAGGGTGGCCCAACCAGTTATTAGGTTTAGGGGGCAATCACTTTTTCACACAGGGCCATGATGGTTTGGATTTTTTTTCACCTTTAATAATAAACACCTTCATTTACAAATTGCATTTTGTGTTTACTTGTGTTGTCCTTGACTATTGTTTAAATTGGTTTGATGTTCCGAAACACTTAAGTGTGACAAACATGCAAAGGAACAGGAAATGAGGAAGGGGGCAAACACTTTTTCACACCACTGTATGTCCAGCCAATTTTTCTTTTTTTCTTTTTTTGGATAGACTGGAGCAGGGTTGGACTGGGACAAAAATTTGGCCCTGGACTTCATCATGACCAGCCCACTTTAATTTTAAGTGTCTCCATCAGCACTTCCCCTTACATCAGTGTCCACCCTCTCCTCCCCCTCCCATGTGTACTCAGGTTTGAAGGCAGCTTCTCGTTCCTCTCTCCAGTCATGTGATAAGGGCAGAGAGGATGGAACGTTTGCCAACTGTCTATCTCCCCCTGCAGGCTGAAGGGAGCAGAAGGCCTAATGTTCTCTCCAGCAAGTTATGGCAGCTGCTCCAGCTAACAGGAGTGAAATCGCGATCACTCACTGTCAGAGAGGAGCGGCTCCAGGACTGCACCTGACCGGCCCACTGAGCCATCGGCCCACCGGGAAACTCCCTGTAGTTCCTATGGCCAGTACATGCCTGGACTGGAGAAGCCCCCTATTGGGTTTTATAGCTACTCAGGGTTCCGTCAGACTTTTCTTCTCAATTCCAGTTCTTTTGAAAAAGGCAGGAAGTGAGGCGATTGCATTCCGGCACCATAAAGGGGGCCCCAAGATGGCTGGAAGGGGGCCTTCTACAGAACAGTTGAAAGGGTTTACCCTGCTGCAATCACCCCCCCCCCCCCCACACACCCCCTTTGCAATTTTCTTGCAACTTGCTTGAGATTTCCTTGGGACTTGCTTGTGACTATTGTTATTTAACTTTACAGTCTATGGCAATCAAATCCCATGCAGAAAAGTAATGCAGAAACTTTTTTTTTTTTTTTTACAGCATGACCTGGGATCAGTCATCATAAACCAAGTCAAGGTTTAGGCACCTGGCTTCCATTGATGTGTGCCAGCTCCACCCACTGGCCACTGTAAGTTCCTACTCCTGACCTGTCCCTGGTGCAAGGAGCTATAGAGGATCTGGGGGGGCTAAAAGCCCTGTCTACATTTCTTTTGTTTTTTTTGTTTTTTAGCTAAAGAGTGTGACAAAAGGTTGCAAGAAAAAGCCAACACACTTTTGGGAGGAAATGTTCCCTCTTCATCATGCTTATATTCTGATAGTAAAAAGGGAGAATATTTGCTGGCTGATTACAAAATAAAATAAAGAGTATATGTCATTTGAATGGCACATTCACCTTCTTTTTTTTTTTGGTACTTTCTGGTACATTGGGCTGCCCTAAGGTCATACATGCGTCAATGCATTGCTACAGTGTGAATAGTTCCCTTAGGATATCCCTATTCTCCAAAAATAATCCATATACATCCACTACTTAATGGCCCTGTAATCAATTTTTCAAGAAATGGTTCCTTATTGTGCAGACAAGGGGACGTTTTTTGGTGGGATTTTAAGGGTGCCAAGCAAAAAAAAGTTAAATACAATACTCCAGAAGATAAAAATAAAACAGAATTTTTTTTACATGAAAGACAAGTTAAAAATATTGTCTGTACATGTAATACGCAGATACAATGTACACATCTAAACATTCTGCAAATTCAGGCACCCTTGGCCCCTCTATGAACCTAGGCTGGCTAAATGTATGTATGCCACGCTAAGTTACCCCATCCACTTTCTCATTACTCGCCTACTCTTGTTTTACACCTTGCACTTATATTCACGCCCTTTCACCCATCCCCCCAAATTGCCTTTCCCCATTCGTCCTCTCTTCTCCCTCCCCTCTTTCTCCTTTTTCCCCCCTTCCCCCTTTTGTCTCCCCTTTTCCTCCCCCCTCATTTTCTTTTTTTTCCCTTTCCCCCTTCCCCCCCTTTTTCCTTTCCTAATTTACCCCCTTTGCCTTGTTCCCCTTCTTATTTTTCCTACCCTCTTCCCCCCTCTTTCTTTCCTCTCCCCCCCCCTTCCATCATCCCCCACCTTTTCCTTCCCCACTCCCACCCCTTTATATTCCCCTTTCTTTTTCCCTTCTCCATCATATGTTCCTTCCCTCTTCCCTCCCCCCCCCTTCTCATTACACTTCCCCACTTAATTTGCTTAGGTCCTTATTATATTTTTAATATCTCCCTGGACAGATGCCGGCTGTCTGACCCTGTTCTGGGCCCTTTTTTGGTCAGCTTATTATTAATGCCAGCCAGTGTCCATTCTCCATTTGGCGTACATCAGGTCGCAGGTAAAAAGACCATCCTGTGGGGTGGCTGTTGGATATTAAGTGGGGTGACCAACAGCATATTTATGATATTGTGCCTTGTATTATACATTTGTACTGTTTCTAACTGTACTTTTTTTTATGCAGTATCGCATCTAACTGTTCAAAAACATACCCTGAGGAAGCCGTAAAAGGCGAAACATGTCTTATTACACTTCCCCACTTACTTTGCTTAGGTCCTTATTATATTTTTAATATCTCCCTGGACAGATGCTGGCTGTCTGACCCTGTTCTGGGCCCTTTTTTGGTCAGCTTATTATTAATGCCAGCCAGTGTCCATTCTCCATTTAGCGTACATCAGGTTGCAGGTAAAAAGACCATCCTGTAGTGTGGCTGTTGGATATTAAGTGGGGCGACCAACAGCATATTTATGATATTGTGCCTTTTATTATACATTTGTACTGTTTGTAACTGTACTTTGTTTTATGCAGTATCACATCTAACTGTTCAAAAACATACCGTGAGGAAGCCGTAAAAGGCGAAACATGTCTCATTACACTTCCCCACTTAATTTGCTTAGGTCCTTATTATATTTTTAATATCTCCCTGGACAGATGCCGGCTGTCTGACCCTGTTCTGGGCCCTTTTTTGGTCAGCTTATTATTAATGCCAGCCAGTGTCCATTCTCCATTTGGCGTACATCAGGTCACAGGTAAAAAGACCATCCTGTGAGGTATCTGTTGGATATTAAGTGGGGCGACCAACAGCATATTTATGATATTGTGCCTTTTATTATACATTTGTACTGTTTGTAACTGTACTTTGTTTTATGCAGTATCACATCTAACTGTTTCAAAAACATCCCCTGAGGAAGCCGTAAAAGGCGAAACATGTCCAGATAAGTCACTCCATGTCTTTGTTAAGTGGCCACTTCTTCTATCCACTGTTTAGATGTGCAAATTGTATCTCCGTATTATATGTGCAGTCAATATATTTAACTTGTCTTTCATGTAATAAATTCTGTTTTATCTTTATCTTCTGGAGTATTGTAATTAGCTGTTTTGCTTGGCACCCTTAAAATCCCACCAAAAAACATCCCCTTGTCTACTCATATTCTCAGGGATGTTGGTGCCACTTTTTTGACATTGTCACCTATCCATACCACCATTTTTCAGTTCCTTATTGTGTTTTCTGTTTCCTTGTAATGTCCTCCATGAGTTCCCGAACATCTCCTTTTCCCCTCACTTCCATTTCTTTGGAACGAGCAGTGCATATTAGTTGCGGTCATGCGCACTGCTTTATGTACACTACACATCCTATAGGCCAGTGGTCATCAACCCTGTCCTCAGGGCCCACTAACAGGCCAGGTTTTATGTTTTACCTTGAGGAGATGCAGACTAGAATACTTCAATCACTGAGCAGCAAATTATATCACCTGTGATGTATTTCAGTTATCTTGCAAACCTGGCCTGTTAGTGGGCCCTGAGGACAGGAGTTGATGACCACTGCCATAGGCCATAGTCTATCTCAGGAGCAAGCAAGAGAGAGTGGCTATGTTCCTACATACAGTGGGACCATGAAGAACGAACTTAGCCGCCCTCTAAAAGGAAGTTAGAGCACGGCAAAGGAATTTTGAGATTTTAAGGAGGTTTTGAGTAATAGATGGTGCTTTTTGAGTTAAGATATACATATTTTAATACTTTTTTTTTTTAACCAGTGCCCCTGATGACGTCACAATGACAAAACACATAGGGAGGAGCTTAACTGATCAAGGAGAGATCTCAGAGGGGCGGGGTCAGGTGACGGGTGGCCCCGCCCTTCTAATATAAGAAACGTCAGCGCTGGGATCTCCGCAGTCTCCGCAGTGGAGACAGAAGAAGGATGTATGGACAGCGCTGGACTGAGAGATCCCCCGTCGCTGGATAGGATCATCCATCGCTGGACCCCGGAGATCCGTCGCTGGATAGCAAGAGTGGATTAGCACCGCTGGAATATTTTTTTTATTTTTTTTATTTTTAATAAAGGAATTTTTCAAAAGTGTGTTTGTCTTATTTAACCATTTTGACACTTTCTTTGTGAAATGGTAGGGGTACTTTTGTACCCCCTTACCATTTCAAACGGGGGGGCCGGGATTTGGGGGTCCCCTTGTTAAAGGGGGCTTCCAGATTCTGATAAGCCCCCCCCGCAGACCCTCACAACCACCGGCCAGGGTTGTGAGGATGAGGCCCTTGTCCTCATCAACATGGGGACAAGGTGCTTTGAGGGGTCACAGACCCCCAAAGCATCCTCCCAATGTTAAGGGTATGTGGCCTGGTACGGTTCAGGAGGGAGGGGGGGCCGCTCTCTCACCCCCCTCTTTTCCTGCGGACCAGACCAGGCAGGCCGCAGTTGCGTGCTCGGATAAAGGGTCTGGTGTGGATTTTTAGGGGGACCCCCACGTCAATTTTTTTTTTTAATTTGATGCGGGGTTCCCCTTAATATCCATATCAGACCTGAAGGGTCTGGTATGGATATTTAGGGGGACCCCCACGTCAATTTTTTTTTTAATTTGACACGGGGTTCCCCTTAATATCCATGTCAGACCTGAAGGGCCTGGTAATTGAATTTAGGGGAACCCCCATGCTTTTTTTTTTTTTTTTTTATCAATGAATGAATGAATTGTCGGCTAATACAGAGAACACTCATTGAGTGTTCTCTGTATTACGGGATCCACCAATTTAGCCGCAAGTGATTTTAAAAGACTTTTTTTCCTGCACAAATGACACTTTGTGCAGGGACAGTTCTAAGCAGCAGAAACATGCGCCCCTTCACAGGCATACTATAGATACCCCCCAGCTACGAAATTTAAAGGAATATTACACTTTTATTGTTTCACTTTAATCATTATTAAAATCACTGCTCCTGAAAAAACGGCAGTTTTTAAAACTTTTTTTTGCATTGATCCATGTCCCCTGGGGCAGGACCCGGGTCCCCAAACACTTTTTAGGACAGTAACCTGCATATTACCCTTTAAAATGAGCACTTTGGATTTCTCCCATAGACTTGTATAGGGTGTTCCGGCTTTTCGAATTTGCTGCAAACAGCCCAAATTGTTCACTGTTCGCTGAACAGGCGAACAGGCAATGTTCGAGTAGAACATGAGTTCGACTCGAACTCGAAGCTCATCCCTAATGGTCATGCTTGAAAATCCCAGTAGATCAGCCGTTTTTGAAATACTCAGACCAACCCATCTGGCACCAACAACCATGCCACGTTCAAAGTCACTTAAATCCCCTTTCTTCCCAATTCTGATGCTTGGTTTGAACTTCAGCAAGTTATCTTGGCTAGGCCACATCTGGAGTATTCCCTACAGTTCTGGTCACCAGTCCTCAGAAGGGATTTGCTGGAACCGGAGAGAGTCCAAAGAAGGGCAACAAAACTAATAAGGGAATTGGAGGACCTCAATTACGAGGAACGACTGCAAACACAAAATATATTTTCACTGGAGAAGAAACGCTTGAGAGGAGACATGATAGCGATTTACAAATACCTCAATGGCGATCCCAGCATAGGAAAAAAAATAATTCAGTCTCAAGGAGTGTAATGCCGTGTACACACGATCGGACTTTTCGATGGACTAGGTCCAACGAAATGAAACCTGCCGAGCAATTCGATCATGTGTGGGCTTCATCGGACCTTTGCTGTCTAAAAATCAGATGGACTTTAGATTTAAAACATGTTTCAAATCTTTCCAACGGACTCGAGTCCAGTCGAAAAATCCATTTGTCTGTATGCTAGTCCGACGGACAAAAACCGACGCTAAGGCAGCTATTGGCTACTGGCTATGAACTTCCTTATACTAGTCCGGTCGTACGTCATCACGTTCGAAAACATCGGACTTTGGTGGGCTTGTGTGTGGCCAAGTCCGTTTGTGTCGAAAGTCTGTCGGAACTCCACCTAAAGTCCGTCGGGAAGACCATCGGACCTAGTCTCCGTCGTAAAGTCCGGTTGTGTGTACGCAGCATTAGAGGTCACGGGGCCACACAATGAGATTGGAGGAGAAGGGGTTTAACCTTATGCTGCGTACACACAGTCAGATATTCCGACGGGAAATGTTGGATGTGAGCTTGTTGTCGGAAAGTATATATTTCTTTGAACATTTGCTGTTGGACTTTCCGCCAACAAATGTTTGCTAGCAGGTTCTCAAATTTTCCACCAACAAAACGTTGTTGTCGGATAGTCTGTACAGTGTGTAAACAGGTCCGTCACACAAAATTTCACGCATGCTCACAATCAAGCAGAAGGAGCCGCACTGGCTATTGAACTTCCTTTTTCTCAGCTACTCGTACGTCACCACGTTCTCACACTCGTAATTGTTGGCCAATATTTGTGTGACCGTGTGTATGCAAGACAAGTTTGAGCCAACATCCTTCGGACAAAATCCATGGTTTTGTTGGCGGAAAGTCCGATCGTGTGTATGCAGCATTAGACTGTGCAGGGTGTTTTTTCACTGTCAGGGCAATAAGGATGTGGAACTCTCTTCCACAATCGGTGGTGGCTGTGGGGAGTGTGGATATTTTTAAGAAACTCTTGGACGTGCATCTTAAAGAACACAACATACAGGGATATGGGAAGTAATTATAGACACTGATACATGCACCTACACAGGTTGAACTGGATGGACTTTTGTCTTTATTCAACCTTACCTACTATGAAAACTATCTTCACCACGTCTAGATGCCTAAATGCATTGAGGTGCTGCCATGTGATTGGCTGAGCATATTTGTGTTACCAAGCAATATGGATGAGCCGAACAGCCCCCGGTTCGGTTCACACCAGAACCTTCGAACGGACCAAAAATTCTTACGAACTTTAGAACCCTATTAAAGTCTATGGGACTCGAACGTTCGAAATCAAAAGTGCTAATTTTAAAGGCGAATATGCAAGATATGCAACAGACAACACCAGCAATAAGGGGTATCTTCAGGTGTATACTGTGCTGGAGGCACACAACACCCACTTAACTCCTGCAGATTCCTGTATTAGAGAACACCAGCAATAAAGGGTAGATACAGGTGTATACTGTGCTGTGCTGAAGGCACACAACACCCACTAACTCCTGCAGATGCCTGTATTAGAGAACACCAGCATTAAAGGGTAGATACAGGTGTATACTGTGCTGGAGGCACACAACACCCACTAACTCCTGCAGATGCCTGTATTAGAGACCACCAGCAATAAAGGGTAGATACAGGTGTATACTGTGCTGGAGGCACACAACACCCACTAAGTCCTGCAGAGGCCTGTATTAGAGAACACCAGCAATAAAGGGTAGCTACAGGTGTATACTGTGCTGGAGGCACACAACACCCACTTTAACTCCAGCAGATGCCTGAGAAAAGAACACACTGTCCCTGCCTATCTAGCTCTTTACCTGCAAGCCGGAACACACTACACAAGGCCGCCGCGCTGGCGGCCTTATATAGTGTGGGGCGTGTACTGAACCCCCTGAGTTATAATTGGCCACAGGCATCCTGCCTGTGGCCAATTATGGCTCTTCTCGCTGCCGGCGCTGTGATTGGCCAAGCATGCGGGGTCACAGTGCATGCTTGGCCAATCGTGAGCCAGCAATTCACTGCGATGGCGTAGTGCATTGTGGGCCATTCGTGCCACACGAATTTGGTGCGAACGGTCCACAAAGTTCTGAATTTGCCGAACAGACAAACGGCTGATGTTCGAGTCGAACACCGAGCTCATCCCTACCAAGCAACTGAACAGGTCTACCTAATAAAGTGGCCGGTGAGTATATTGGTTGTTGGTTGATATTGGTATAGCAATACAATATATTTCATAAGCACCTTGGCTTGCACCGATCACTTTGGACATAAGTAATTAGGGACTCCCATACATTTTTTGTTGAGATGTATATTCTTTATTCATTGTGATTTAGTAATATTAAAGATCTCATTATTATCATTTTCACCATGCACCCATATATTTTTAATCTCACTTTAGCGAAGATTGCATTTTACATGGGCTTTATTTCTCTACTCCATACAGACATTTCAGCACCGGTTGCCCTCTTGCTCTGCTGTTGGCTGAGGACAGGTGCTCTTGATAACTCATAAGATACCCCTATTAACCTCTCGTGTTATGGGATGTGTCGGTGATTCACCAACCAGCTCCCTGGCGTACCAACCCTAACAAACCTTAAGCAGCATTTCCTAAATACGGCGAGATACTTTTTTTTTCTTGTTCTTGACGTGTAAAATGAAATGTTAGGAACGGTTTGATAAGGTCGACCACCCGGGGAATTTCCCACCTCAGCCTCCCACTTCCTCCAGCAAAGGGTAGCGCAGAGCCAGCTTAATTGCTGACAAGATCATGGTAAGAAAGAACAGGATTCTGGAGTCGCCCATACTGCCCACTTCTAGGGGGAAACTTTCCACTCAGAATATTCCCGGAATGCACAAGTTTCAGGGGTCTGGGCTTTAGTCTAGTAAATTGCAGACGTGTCAGAAAAATGATCTGACCCAACAGGAGACGGCTAATCAAAGGTGAAGGCCAAGACAAGATGACTGACGGCTACTGGAAATTAAAGGAGAGAAGCATTAGCTTGGAACGTTCTACAGAGCAGTGGCGGCTGCTGCTCAAAACTTTTTTTGGGGGGGAGGGGCGCAAACAGATTTTTTTTTTTTTTTAAACTCATCAATTGCAGCCACTGTGCCCTTCAAACGCAGCCACTGTGCCATCAAACGCAGCCACTGTGCCCATCAAATGCTGCCACTGTGCCATCAAATGCAGCCACTGTGCCATCAAGCGCTACCACTGTGCCCATCAAACGCATCCACTTGTGCCATCAAATGCAGCTACTGTGCCAAACGCTGCCGCTGTGCCCATCAAGTGCTGCCACTGTGCCCATCCAAGACACTTGTGCCATCAATTGTAGCTACTGTGCCAAACGCTGCCACTGTGCCTATCAAACGCTGCCACTGTGCCCTTCAAAGACATGCTGGTAGGTTAATTGGCTTCTGTCCAAAAAAAACTGGCCCTGGTATATGAATGGGGACCTAGGATTGTGGTCTCCTTGAGGGTAGGGACTGATGTGGGTGTGCAATGTACAGGGATAGGGACAATTGTAGACACTCACTCAGGTTGAACTGGATGGACTGGTGTCTTTATTCAACCTTACTAACTATGTAAACGCTGTCACTGTACCATCAAACGCTGCCAGTGTGCCCATAAAATACTGCCAGTGTGCCCAACTACCCATCAAATGCTGCCAGTGGGCGCAACTGCCCATAATATGCTGCCAGTGTGCCCATCAAATGCTGTCAGTGTGTCCAACTGCCCATCATATGCTGCCAGTGTGCCCATCAAACGCTGTCAGTGTGGCCATTAAATGCTGGCATTGTGCCCCCCGCCCACTCGCCGTCTGCCCGGCACTTACACTGTGTCTGTGGGGCATCATGTGTCTCCTCTCCTGCCAGGCATCCAATAGCGGCACCTGATGTTTCAGCCAATCGGGTGACAGGTAACAGACCCGAGCACCTGATTGGCAGAGAGGCGGTTCAGTGTTAGGAAAGCGAATAGCCATTTGCTTTCCTAACACAGGTGAATTCACCTGTTTTGCAGCTTTAGAGCCTTACTTACCAGCTCCGCTCAGGCCGTGCATTTCATGGAGCTTCTGACGTCACTTCCGGTTTTGCTGTGGCACCGGGAAACCGGAAGTGACGTCAGAACCACCGGAACCACTGCTACAAAGGATGGAAATGATAAACTGCAGGGGAAAAAAAATGAAGGAATTTAAAGGCTAAGTTCACCTTTTTATAATAAATAATAGGATTTTTATATACAGCTTACCTGTAAAATCCTTTTCTTGAGAGTACATCACGGGACACAGGAGCTTCATTACATAGTGGGTTATATAGGCACCTCTGGTGATTGGACACTGGTTGACCCAATTAAAGAGAATTCCTCCCCTATATAACCCCTCCCATTAGGGAGGCACCTCAGTTTTGTAGCAAAGCAATAAGAAACCACGTAAAACCCAAGAGGGGCGGGAGCCCTGTGTCCCGTGATGTACTCTCAAGAAAAGGATTTTACAGGTAAGCTGTATATAAAAATCCTATTTTCTTGATCATACATCACGGGACACAGGAGCTTCATTACATAGTGGGATGTCCCATAGCAATGCTCAGATTGAGGGGAGGGAGACACAGATCATAAATATAGACCGCCAGGGACCGGAGGACCTAAACTGCAGCCTGCAGTACACTGCGCCCGAAGGCGATATCCTCTTGCCCTCTGACATCCACCTGATAGAATCTGGTGAATGTGTGGACTGATGACCAAGTCGCAGCCTTACAGATCTGAGCCAGGGAGGCCTGGTGATGCACTGCCCAAGAAGCACTTACCGCCCTAGTAGAGTGCGCTTTCACCTGAAAAGGAGGAATCTTCCCCTTTAAGTCATAGGCCTGAGAAATAACCTGTCTGATCCACCTCGAGAGTGGACTTTGACGCTGCCTGACCCCTTTTAGGGCCTTCTGGCAGAATAAATAAACAGTCAGTTTTCCTTATCTGAGCAGTTGCTTGAAGATAAAGACTGATTGCTCTAACCACATCTAAAGTGTGTAAGGATTCTTCCTCTGTGGACTGAGGGTTTGGAAAAAAGGATGGTAGGATTACATCCTGATTCAGGTAAAAACCTGAAACTACCTTAGGTAGAAAGGACCCGTTGGGACGCATGACCACTCGGTCCTTATGGATAATTAAATAGGGCTCTTTACAGGAAAGAGCTGCCAATTCTGATACCCTTCTAGCCGTGGATATGGCTACTAGGAACACCAGCTTCTTTGTCAGGAGAGTTAAATAAGCCAGATGCAGAGGTTCAAATGGTTGGGCTTCTAAGGCCGAGAGAACCAAATTCAGATCCCAAGGGCATACCGGAGGTTTGACTGGCGGTCTCATCCGCATAGCCCCCTGGATAAAAGCCCGTACTAGGGAATGTGATGCAAGCGATCTTTGAAAAAAGACCGATAGGGCCGAAATCTGCACCTTGATGGTGCTTATGGCCAAATTCATTTCAAGGCCTGATTGGAGAAAGGCCAAGATTCTGCTAATGACATACCTTCTAGGATGCCATCTCCTGGGTTCACACCAGGAAACATATGCCCTCCAGATCTTGTAATAGATACGCCTGGAGGCCGGTTTTCTGGCATTGACCAGAGTGGAGAGGACTGGCCCCGAAAGACCACGGCCTCTCAAAATGTGGGTCTCAGCAGCCAGACCGTCAAATTCAGACTGCGTAAAGCAGGGTGGTAAATTGGACCCTGTGAGAGCAGGTCTGGCCGGAGAGGGAGGGTCCATGACCTGCCCACTGCCAACTTCATGATTTCTGCGAACCATGGTCGCCTGGGCCAAGCCGCGGCCACTAGAAGGACCGGCTTCGTCTCCCTCTTGACCCTTCCCAAGAACCTCGATAACAGCGGGCTCGGGGGGAAGGCATAGATCAGATTGTACTGATCCCAGGGAACTGTCAGAGCATCTGACCCCTGAGCAAGTGCATCTCTTGTCCTTGACACAAAGTTGTCCAGTTTCTTGTTGAATCTGGACGCAAACAGATCCACGTCTGGAGTGCCCCACTTGTGACATATGTCTTGAAACACATCGGGGTGCAGAGCCCATTCTCCTGGGCACAACTGCTGGCGGCTGAGATAATCTGCCTGCCAATTCTCCACTCCTGGGATGAAGACTGCAGAGAGGCACGGAACATGCTCTTCTGCCCAGACAAGTATGCGATTCACCTCCTTTTGGGCCACCAGACTTCTGGTACCGCCCTGGTGATTGATGTAAGCCACTGCGGTGGCATTGTCGGACTGAATCCGAACTGGGAAACCTCGCAGTCTGTGAGACCACTCTCTGAGTGCCATGTAAACTGCCCGAATCTCCAAGATATTTATGGGCAGCAGACTTTCGGTCGCAGACCATTTTCCCTGCGAGCATGTTTCCTGCAACACGGCTCCCCAGCCTGTCAGGCTGGCATCCGTGGTGACAATCTTCCATGAGAGGGGAAGAAAGGTTTTGCCCTTCAGCAAATTTTTGGTCTGTAACCACCAGACAAGACTTTTGCGTGCCCGAGGGGATAAACGCATAGGAAGATCCAGGGATTGGGGGTTCCTGTTCCAAATCGCAAGGATGCATCTTTGCAGGGGCCTTGAGTGGAACTGGGCGAATGGAACGGCCTCAAAAGAGGCGACCATCTTTCCCAACAGTCTCATGTACAACCGAATGGAGGAAGATCTTCTTCCCAGAATCAGGCGCACTAGATCTCCAATGGCCAAGGCCTTTGGCTTTGGAAGGAACACCCTGCCTAGAGTGGTGTCGATAATTAGACCCAGGTAATCCAACCTGGTGGTCGGTTGTAAAGACGACTTTTCTAGGTTTATAATCCAACCTAGGCGGCCCAGATGTTCTAGCGTTTTGGTGACGCTGCGACTTAGGCATGTTGCAGTTCTCTCTACGAGAAGCAAGTCGTCTAGGTAAGCCATGACGGCTATGCCCTGAACTCTTAAGATTGCTAAGAGAGGGTCTAGAATCTTCGTGAAGACTCGAGGGGCCGTGGCTAGGCCGAACGGCAGGGCCACAAATTGAAAATGGCGCTGCTCTACCGCGAACCTCAGAAACTTCTGGTGTGCGGGGAATATTGGCACATGGAGATATGCGTCTTTGATATCTATTGATGCCATGAATTCTCCTCCTTGCAGGGAGGAGACCACAGTGCGTATTGACTGCATCCGGAAGGTCTGGATGTGTAGAAACCGGTTTAAGTCTCTCAGATCCAAGATAGGTCTGACACTTCCGTTTGGTTTTGGAACGGTGAAGAGATTCGAATAGAAACCTGAGCCCTGATCTTTCGGGCTCACTTCTACTATCACACCCTGGGATAGTAATTGATCTAAGGCCAGAAATAGCGGTTTCTGCTTTATCGGATCCCTGGGGATCCTTGACCTTAGAAAACGGGAAGGTGGAATCTCCTGAAACTCTAGCTTGTAGCCCAGAGACACTGAAGAGATCACCCATTTGTCCTAAATCTCTTCCCGCCAGGCGCCTGCAAACCGCAGGAGCCTTCCCCCCACTCGGCCAAGCGGGGGCGCCCCTTCACAAGGATATCTTGGAGGTCTGCTTGGCAGGCTTCCGCCCCCAAGTCTTCTTCTGTCCCTGGGCTCGGCCCTGAGGCTTTCCAGCCGAGGAGGGCTGAGAAGGCCGTCGCCACTGTTTAGAGCTTGACGCCTCGGGAGAGAGAGTACGCCTGAATGAAGGACGTTTACTCTTCTTGACTGGAAGGAGTGTAGATTTACCTCCCAAAATATTTTGGACGAATTTATCTAATTCCTCTCCAAACAACCGTTCCCCTTTAAATGGGAACCCAGCCAAATGCTTCTTGCATGACATCTCAGCAGCCCAATTTTTTAGCCATAGAGCCCTACGCATGTGTATCAACATGAGGGATAAACGTGATGCTTGTTGGACAGAATCCAAAATCGCATCAATTATGAAACATAAGATATGAGGCATCTCTGCATATTTCTCTACTTCCTCATTAGGAAGGAGTTCAAACATCTGTTTAACCTGTTCTTTAAGGAACTGACACAACCCCACGGCTGCGACTGTAGGTTGCACCACAGCGCCGGCCATGGAAAAGGAGGCTTTTAACAAGGTTTCCAGCCTTTTGTCAGCTGGATCCTTAAATACCTGCGCATTATCCAAAGGACAAGTTAGGTTTTTATTCACACAAGAGATAGCCGCATCCACAGATGGGGCCCCCCATTTCTTGGTGAAACTTTCCTCCACGGGATAATACATAGAAAACCTCTTGGGAGGAGTAAACAGTTTATCGGGATGTCCCCAGTCCTCATACATCAAGTCACCCATTAAAGGATGAATTGGGAAGGAACAAGCAGTCTGTGGGGCTTTCCTGACTCCCAGGGAAGAGACAGAGGATGTGGCGACTTCAGCAGCTGGCATTCTGAACGTGGTACGCACCAATTCAGTGTAATACTGCACCTGCTTTCTGAGTGCCTGGGAGGAGGGGACTGACTCCTCATCCTCTGACTGATCCGACTGCTCATGATCCCTTTCCAAAGATAGGGATCTCTCCTCATTTTCAGAGCAGCTGTCTGAGAGAGGGATTTCAGCAGAGGGAGGGGATCTACCCCTTTTCTTGCTATCTTTTAGGGAAGCAGAAATAAAATTCATTATTCTCCCTTCAAAACTCTCCAATGAAGCCCTAAGGGAGTCCTCAGTGACATAGACCGGGGCTGCGACATTTGGAGAGGCTGCAAAGCCTGAAAGGGGCACTGACTCGTCTTGAGATGCAGGCTCCACTCTTGCAGAGGGGGATGGTAATCTGCATGCACTTTTGGAACCCCTGGACCCAGGCGGTGACCTGCCAGTGCTTTTGTTACCTGCCCCTGAAACCCTCTTACGAGGAGACATAGTACTGAGCTACAAAGCAGAGTTACTAGTGTAAAATGCAATCACTTTGTTGTGCTTAAAGTCTCACAATAAATCAATATAAGCTTAACTGCACAATATGATGCCGAGTAGGTGTCTTAAGGCTCGCCTGGATCCAATCCCACGGATGCTTACAGCCCACAGCTCCTGTGTCTCACCTTACAGTCCCCTGACGCTCTGGGCTTTAAAAACGGCCGTTTTGGCGCCTGCATTGCAGTCTGGAGCACTTGATTGTGCACAGCTGGCAACCACACCCCCCCCCCCCATTCCCTATTAGGCCGGGAGCGCGCCCGGCGCGCGTGCACGCGCCCGCGCGCGTGCACGAGGACCGCGGGATCCGGGGGGGGGGAAGGGGAACCCAAAAGGAGTGACCTGGGACCCCCTGATCTGCGTGGGACCCCTTTTTTACTTATATTGTGGCAGGGACTGCAAGGAAACGTGAATAGCTGGGAGAACCAGGCATTTCACTGAGCGTGTTTGTTTGAAAGGCATGTAAGTATGCATCAGGCTTGCTCTTACTCCCTCAAGTGGTGGAAACCAGGTAAGACATACAACTACTCACAATGAAGAAATCCATTCATATATTAAATATATAGGATGACTTCCCATACCTGTTCCCCGCCGCAGGAATTGCTGATTTCAGACCAATTCCAGCCTTCACCCATCACGGCGGGTATTGTTAGCCAACCTTCAGGCGTATCTGGGGTTCTTACGAAAAGATCCTCCTACCTGGGCCTTGTAAAAAACTCTGCCAGAAACTTACGGGCGCCCTGAGTAAACAGTACCCCAAGTCTGGTTGTCCCAGAGTCCAGTCTTCCAATGGAGAGGACTTACAGGCAAAACCTCGTGTCTTCGGCAGACGAGGCCCGGGTACCATACCATCTTGGGAGTCAATTATCGGCCCGAGGTATGGATCCGGTTTGTTGTAGCCCTTCGGCCCACGCCGGGACCCGCATAGAGCTAAGTTTTACGTGACCATCGACCAGACACTGGCGAAAAAACTGAGGTGCCTCCCTAATGGGAGGGGTTATATAGGGGAGGAATTCTCTTTAATTGGATCAACCAGTGTCCAATCACCAGAGGTGCCTATATAACCCACTATGTAATGAAGCTCCTGTGTCCCGTGATGTATGATCAAGAAAGAAGCATTTTCTAATGTTTTTTTTTTTCCCCAAGCCATCCCAATGTACTTATTTGTTACTTACCTAGTTCAGGAAAGCTTTGAAAGCTTTCAATCTTCAAAACTGCCACAACAGAGGTATCCATCTCTTCAGGTGGCGGTTCGGTAAATGATAATGGTGGTCTCTGTGGCGGATTCACCGCAAGATCACCATTATCTCCGGCGGGAGTGGTGCCACCCCCCCTCCCGCCGCTCTCCCGTGCCTTCCGCTGCTTACCGGAGCTGTCGGTAGCGGCGGAGGCGATCAGGTCCTGTCCGTGGCTGGGTATGGAGACCAGTGAGGCTAAGATGGCCCCCACCCATCTCCATACCATACGCCTTAAAGGCACATTTTTTCAATGTCATTTTTTCAAATTAAATTAAACATTTTTTTTATTGCATTTAAGTCCAAACATTAGATCTGTGGTCTTTTTGACCCCAGATCTCAGATTTAGGAGGACCTGTCATGCTTTTTCTATTGCAAGGGATGTTTACATTCCTTTTAATAGGAATAAAAGTGACCCAAATTCTTTTTTTTTTTTAAAACAGTGTAAAAATAAATAAAATAAAATAAATAAGAACATTTTTTTTTTCAAAGCACCCCGTCCCAACAAGCTCACGCTCGCATATGAAAACAGTGGTCAAACCACACATGTGAGGTATTGCCGTGATCTGTAGAGTGAGAGCAATAATTCTACCCCTAGATCTCCTCTGTAACTCAAAACATGCAGCCTGTAGAATTTTTTAAATGTCGCCTATGAAGATATTTAAGGGTAAAAGTTTGACACCATTCCACGAGCGGGCGCAATTTTGAAGCGTGACATGTTGAGTATCAATTCACTCGGCGTAACATTATCTTTCACAATATAAAATAAAAGTGGTTAATTAGATTACTGTTTAGGTTTATGTTGGCTGTTCATTAGATGTATTGGTGAGATTAGTTTGCATTGTTTAGGGTAAGGTGACCAATCTCTTACCTGATTTTGTGTGTTATATATATTCTGGTCTCATTTTTTGTAGTTAAAGATAACAAACATGTCATACTTACCTGCTCTGTGCAGTGGTTTTGCGCAGAGAAGCCCAGATCCTCCTCTTCTCGGATTGCTCTTTGGCTCTTCTGGCCCCTCCCTCCTGTTGAGTGCCCCCCACAACAAGCAGCTTGCTATGGGGGCACCCGAGACGAATCGCAGCTCCCTGTGTCCACTTAGACACGGAGCTGCGGCCCAGCCCCGCCCCCTTTCTCTCCTCATTGCCTGACTGACTTTGATTGACAGCAGCGGGAGCAAATGGAACCACTCTGCTGTCTCAGCCTATGAGAAGGAGAGTCCTGTGCAGCCGAGACATTCCTACAACATCAATGGATAGAGATGGGGCTCAGGTAAGTGTTATGCCATGTACACACGATCAGACTACCCGGCGGACTTGGTCGGGTGGATCAGAGTCCGCTGGACAATCTGCCCGTGTGTGGGCTGTTTTTCTTTCCAAAAGTCTGGCGGACTTGGAAAGAAGTTTTGACTCAAAATTGTAAGTCGCTGCACACCGTGTCCCTGTCATTGCGGCCAGAGAGAGCGTTGAGTCAAAATCTCAAGGAAGGAGAAGACAGAAGACCGGGCCACCGCTAGTAAAAGAGCTGGAAGAAGAAAGTGGAGGCCCAGCAAGAAGAACCGAAGAGGGGGACAAGACCCCCGAAGTCGGAAGAAGAGGCGGCCGCGACAGAAGTCTGGGCCACTGCTAGTAAAAGAGCTATAAGAAGATAGCGGAGGCCCGGCAAGAAGAACCGAAGAGGGGGACAAGACCCCTGAAGTCAGAAGAAGACCCCCGGACGGCGGCGGCGACGAAGAAGAAAGCTCCTCCGCTAGTAAAAGAGCAAGTAGAGGATAGCGAAGGAGTCCGACGAGAAGACCCGCCCCCCAAGACGGAAGACCATGGGAGCTGTGCAGTAAATTATTTTAAAAACATGTGTTGTGTTTTTTTCTTTACACTTTACACTTTTTTTCACCTTGCCCAAAGCACCCCCCATGTTGAGGGCATGCGGCCTGGTATGGCTCGTGGGGGGGGGGGGGGGGGGCGCTTGCTCGTTCTCACCCCCTTTCCTGACCGGCCGGGCTGCGTGCTGCGGTCTGATTTTTTTGGCGTAGGGCTTCCCCTTTAAATCCATACCAGATGACGGGGCCGGCGAGGTGTCAATCTCGCCGATGGAGGCGGCGACATTGACCTCCTTTGCTAGTCCCGTCTACCTGGAGCCGCGTTCAAAATGATCAGACTTTTCTCCGTGTGTGTGGGCAAGTCCGTTCATTTCAAAAGTCCGGTTGTGTGTGGGCAGGTACACTTGTTCGGAAAGTCCGGTGGACCTCCACTGCAAAGTCCGGCAGTTTGTCCGCTGGACTAAGTCCGCCGGATAGTCCGATCGTGTGTACGCGGCATCAGTGGGGCTGCTGCACACAGAAGGCTTTTTATCTTAATGCATAGAATGCATTAAGATAAAAACCCTTCTGACTTTACAACCCCTTTAAGCTTACAGCATGGCTGTAATAGAAGGGCAGAAGCCAGGAGTCAGAGCAGGAAGCTTCATCCACCTGTTGGGCAAGCACCTCATTGGTTGCTAGGACACCGGCGGTGGCAGGATCTGAGCAAGGAGGAGTGGCGACCATAGAGAGCCTTTCCTGACCTGCATCCTCAGTCTCTCCACATTGAGAATATACAACTGACCTTAGCTATAGGCCACATAAAACCTTCTAGCAGATGTGGCCCGTGTGCCAATCTGGGGACATTTTAGAACCTCAAGAAATGGGATGCATCAGAGTTTTTTTTTTTATTTTTTTTTTATTATTTTAGGTCTTTTTCCTTTCTATAGTAAAACATTAAAACCCCAAGTGGTTAATAAATACCAACAGAAGAAAGCACTACCTGTCTCAAAAAAACGGATATAAATATTGATTTGTGTACAATCATGTTACATGATGGAGTAATCGTCAGTCAAACTATCAAAGCACTAAAAGCTAAAAACTTGTCTGGCGATGAAGGGGTATTACAGGCTGCTAAAAAGCTTTACAGCAAACCCTATAGCCTGCAACTCCTTCCATTCACCCAGTTGAATTCTTACAAATGTACCTTTCCAAACTCTGCCATTCAATTAAAATAAAGATAATTTTGCCTAATTTAAAGCAAAGGGACCCCTATGGCTTTAAGGACCGCATAACGAGCAATTACCCAGCATTCATGCCAAGATGTCCATCAAGTGTCTGCCACCTCATCTCTATATAGAAGGACTACCTGATTAATCCGGAGAGTGTGAAAGTCTCTGCGTGTCACAAGGAAATTCGTTATTTATTTAATATGAAGTTCTAGAGGACAGCCTATAATTATCTCAGTTCAGCTTAATCTCGGAATGTTCTGTAAATGACGGGCAATTGCACATACGAATATCCTTCCAGGGGGCAATGTCATAAATGTCAAGTACAATATATATCAATTATTTTTTAAGTTCTACAAGTTCAAGCTATATTGCAGGGCAGGTAGTAGTACAAGTACAGCCAGTGAATGGCCAGAAGTAGAACCCACACACACAGATTTATTCCAGATCTGCAGCTTTACAATGATGATGTGATGTCGGTTTGGTTTACCATCCGCCTCGGTCTCCTGTAACTATGTCAGCTTTATAAATGAAGTACATACACTCCTCCATTCTCTTACACCTTTATTACTCCACCGCTACATTTTTAATAAAATTTGATTGATTAACATTTAAATGTGAACACAAAAGCCGACATCGATCTGCACTTCCAGTGATCGATGGTCTTCTAATGCCGCTTACACACGGTCGGACTTTCCGGCAGAAAAGGTCCGGCGGAATCATTCCATCGGATATTTTCCGATTGTGTGTGGGCTTCAGCTGACTTTTTCTTTCGAAAATTCTGACAGACCCAGAAATAGAACATGTTTTAAATCTTTCAGACGGGATCAATTCCTATTGGGAAAACCGTCTGTCTGTATGCTATTCCGACGGACCACAAATGATGCAAGGGCAGCTATTGGCTACTGGCTATTGAATTTCCTTTTTGTGCACTTTTTCACTTGCTCAGTTGTGAACAGTTGGACTATTTTATTGAGATATATATATATTTTTTTTCTTACTCATTTTGTACTATTTGTTCATGCATTGATGACTCAGCAGAGCATTCATTAATCAGGTGGTTTGCATGAACATAATAGAGGATTACATTGTTGCACATTGTATATTCGCACTATTTTGCGATTTTGCACATTGGATATTTTGCACAGGACTTTATTTAGTGGCGCATGTGATTATTTTGCACATAATAATTAGTTTTGTTTTTGCACTAATTTGCACAGCATATATTTGCGCTTAGTTTATTGTTAATTGCGCTGATCATTATTCCTATCATACACCCATTAAGTGAATTGTATACACTTTAGATCTAGCCAGCCACAATTTATTTAGATAATTCATATTCACTTTGATAGCGCAAGGTAATTTTATTATTTATTTATATATTGGACAGCTGCCTGTGGCTCCCAGGGACCAAAACTCAGCTGCATTTTATGTTATATATCCCAATACTCCCGTGTACATGAGCCCTTATTAAGTTCAGGAACAATGTAAGCTAAGTACAGGAACAATGTACACACACTGGCTTCACTGATACTCCATGTACACCAGGGGTCTCAAACTGGTGGCCCTCCAGCTGTTGCGAAACTACAAGTCCCATGAGGCATTGCAAGGAAGACAGAGGTCTGCTGTACACCTTTACCCTTATTAGGCCTTGTTGCTTTGTTCTTTTTAGATTTTAATAGCACATTTTGATATGGATATTTATTGCATATCACTGACAAAACAACTACTGAATCCTTTTAATCAAATTTTCTGATTGGTTGCTGAGAATTACAGTACAGCAAGTTATAAAACAAAGCGCACAGAGGTCGGGGTCTTCTGACTAATCCAGTGAGGAAATATTGTCCTTACGGGAATCTCTGATTTGTATTTAGCTCTCAGCAAAACAAATGCTATCAGGCAAAATGCCTAATTCTCATTTCTTCCTAATTAGACTCATAGCTGTTCAGTATGACCAAAAATTGTTAGATATCTTTATCCTTAAATACTCTTGGTGGATTATTTATTTATTATTTATTTCTCAAGACTGTGTTTGTCAATAATATTCTGCTTCATGTCTTAGATAACCTCATCTTTCTTTTATTTTCTTTCTTTCTTTCTTTCTTTTTCTTTCATTTTCTTTCTTTTTGTTTGTTTGTTTCTTTCTTTCTTTCATTTTCTTTCTTTCTCTTTCTTTCATTTTCTTTCTTTCTTTCTCTTTTTTTCTTTCTTATTTTCTCTTTCTTTCTTTCTTTATTTCTTTCTTTCTTTCTTTCTTTCTTTCTTTCATTTTCTTTCTTTCTCTTTCTTTCATTTTCTTTCTTTCTTTCTTTCTTTCTTTCTTTCTTTCTTTCTTTCTTTCTTTCTTTCCTTCTTATTTTCTCTTTCTTTCTTTCTTTCTTTCTTTCTTTCTTTCTTTCTTTCTTTCTTTCTTTCTTTCTTTTCTTTCTTTCTTTCTTTTCCTTCCTTTTCCATTCCTTCCCGGCATTTCCCTTTTCCATTCCCTTTCTTTTTCCCTGCATTTCCCTTTCCTTCCTTCTTCCCTCCCCATCCCTTTCCTTTCTTCATCATCCAATCATCTACTGTACATTGGTTACCACTAACCACCCTCTCCTTCTTCCTCATCCACCCACCTTCACTGGCCACCACCAACCACTCCTTATTCATCATCATCCACCCCTCTTCATTGGCCACCACTAACCAATCCCCCCCCCCTTTTCCATCATCCACCCACCTTCATTGACCACCATTAACCACCCCCCTCCTTATTCATCATACACCCCACCTTCATCAGCCATCACCAAATTTCCTCCAGGCACTTCAGTTGGGTTTCCAAGTATGGCAATTTTTTCTGTTTTTGTTTTAAAGGTGACTTGGACTTTAAATTACAAAATGGCTTATTCAGCAATGATGTGTTGTGCCATTATTTTACTATAACAGTGTATAGGAGGGGTAAACCCCTTTGTTTTTGGGTTTTGTGCTGAAAGTGATGAAATGTAAATAGCACAGATTACAGATAGGGATGAGCTTTATTTCCAGGTTGAACATGAGTTTGACGTGAATATTGGCTGTTCGCCTGTTCCTTGAAAACTGCTGTATGATGATTGGCCAGAGCATGCACCCTGACCTGAATGCTTTGGCCAATCACAGTGCCCTCAGCTAAGATAGCCATAATTGGCCAAAGGCAGGGTGCCTTTCGCCAATCATGGCTGAGGGGGACTAAGTCCACGCCCACACAATATAAGGCTGACTGCACGTCGGCCTCGAGTAGTGTGTCGTTGCCAGCATGGACAGAGAGAGTGTGTCATTTAGATTGAGCAGGCAGGCAGGCAGATTATTCAGTTTGCTGCAGTGTATTTCATATATATATATATATATATATATATATATATATATATATATATATATATATATACAATCAGTCTAATATATATATTTATCCACTGCATACAGTTTAGCTAGATCTCACTGTGGTCCGTTTCTGGTGTACTGTTTCTAATATACTTCAGGCAGGCAGGTGATTCAGTGATCTACAATGCATAAAATATATATACAGTCTTTTTGGGCTTACCGTTACCTCACCTGCTCGCCTCTCCGTCTCGGGGGTCCCATTTGAAAGTAGATAAATCAGACACTTAGTCCTTTTTTTAACATTTATTCAGGATAAACACAAAAGTCCTTCAATAGAGGGTCAGAGGATAAAGGGGAAGTTCAGGCACCTAGTATTTGCGGGTTAGAGGTATTAGTCAGATCCAGAGGACAAACAGCTCCACAGACTGGATCCAGCAACCATCGGATAGGCCCCTCTCACTTGACCTAGCAGCCGATGAGATGCTCAACAAAGTCTCTGCCACAGACTTGTCAATTAAACTTAAGAAATCTTGAGAGTTTAGAAGAACTACCATACAGTACCAGATTCTTTCAGCTGACCCGGCGATACTGTATGGGTGTTGATCCGGGTTGCGTCCTCTAACTGAGTTTGCAGGCTCCTCCACAGACACCAGCCTTGCACTCGGTCCTCTACTAGAAAAGTCCTCCCCTGTATTGTCCAGTTTTCTTGGCTTCTCCCCGCAGGCAAGACAGCGCAGGACCACCCCTGGTTCAGTAGGCCCCAAGACCTTTGTGGGCCCACCCTCTCAGTTGCAGAGCCTCGGGCCAGCCGGCCCTGAGGTGCAGGACCATGCGACACAGAACCCAGGAGGGCCATGAAGTCGGGATAGCGAACCCCACAAACGAACCACCAAAAATGGCGTTGGTACCTTAAATACCCTCTCCCCTCTCTGGGAACCAGTGCAACCCAGCTGGACTGGCACAGAAGCCAGAACTTTTAGGGAAAATTAGCCTGAGCCAAACTACAGCTTCAGACAACTAAATTTGAAAAAATAATAGCGTTTGCCCATCAGTCTAGCCAAGCCTATATCTGACTGCAGGTAGTTCCTGGTGTACGTTTTCAAATACAATTTCAGGCCAGCAGGCAGGTGATTCAGTGATCTGCAGGACATAAAATATATATATATATATATATATATATATATATATATATATATATATACAGTCTCCTACACACACACACATATATATATATATATATATATATATATATATATATATATATATATCCACTGCATTCTAGCCAAGCCTATATCTGACTGCAGGCCATTCCTGTTGTACGTTTTCAAATACACTTTCAGGCAGGTGATTCAGTGATCTGCAGTGCATAAAATATATATACAGTCTCCTGCATATATATATCCATTGCATTCTATTCTAGCCAAGCCTATAGCTGACTGCAGGTATTTCCTGGTGTACGTTTTCAAATACACTTTCAGGCAGGCAGGCAGGCAGGGGATTCAGTGATCTGCAGTGCATAACATTTCTATACAGTCTCATATATATATATATATATATATATATATATATATATATATCCACTGCATTCTAGTCTAGCCAAGCCTATATCTGACTAAAGGACATTCCTGGTGTACTTTTTCTAGTAGGAGGTGTTTTCTAGTAGGAGGTGTTTTAGGAGGTGTTTTGCTAATAAAATATTACAGTATGTCTGGAAGGCCACCAAGGAGAGGCAGATGCTCACAGGCCACTAAAAGAGGGCAAGCAGGCTTTGTGTCTATAGCCAACAGTGCTGGTCGTGGACACGGTGCATCCTCAGCACATGGTCGTGGGGCACGCTTGCCCTTTTTTTCGGCAGTTAGCCATATTGATCCACAACATGTAGAAGAGTTGGTAGAATGGATAACTAAGCCGTTCTCATCCTTCTGATAGAAGAGAGGTGGAGGAGGAGGTACATCTCCGAGGCAGGATGCCCTCCAGGGGCCAGCTTAAGGGCAGCCACCCGACTGCATCACACCGCAGAGCTCCGCATGTGCAGGGCGCTGCTGACTCCCCGCATATTTTGAAAAGGTCTTTGGTGGTGGCCTTTTTTGATACATGTGCAGCAGATCGCAACGTTGCTGTTTGCAACATATGTCTGAAGCATATCAAGCATGGCCAAAACAGCTTGACCTGACATATGACTATCCCATGCAGTCTGTTGGCGACAGTAATTAAAAGACCCACACCAAAGAACAAGGCGGACCTCTCCTTGCTCCTCATCAGCTGGGATCTCCAACCCCACTATACCTTCAGTCCTCTCAGAAACCTGCACTGAGAGGAATGAAGGTGTACAATTAGGTGTGCCAAGTACTTGCGGCTTATCTGCTATCGCTACACCAACATCCAATTGTAGCTACTAGCAGGCAAATTTACCTACCCCAGTTGCTAAACTGTCAAAAGAAATTCAGTCCCAGCCATCCACATGCTCAGCGGCTGAATGCTAGCTTGGCTAAATTACTAGCACTCCAACTGCTGCCTTTTCAGCTGGTAGAATCTGCCCCCTTTCGTGAATTTGTGGAATGTGCAGTACCTTAGTGGCAGGTTACCAAACACCATTTCTTTTCACAGAAGGCCATTCCAGCTCTCTGCATGTTAAAGGCAACGTCTAGACCTCGTTGGGCAGGGCAGTCAGCGGTAAGATGCATATGACTGCTGACTCATGGTCCAGCAGGCATGGACAGGGACGTTACCTTTCTTTCACGGCGCACTGGGTAAGTCTGCTGGCAGCTGGGAAGGATGCAGGATAGGGTGCAGTATTGTTGGAGCTTGTTCCACCACCACGCCTCCAAAATGCTAGTAGTGGTGATTCTGCCACACCTCTTTCCTCCACCCCTCCTCTTTTTCTTCCTCTATGGCCTCTTCCACTGCAGATTTCTCCTCTGAACCAGCGGTGCTCCATAGGCATTCAAGGGGCTAAATATATAGGCAAGCACTCAGACAAAAAGATGCCATGCAGTGCTTGAGTTGGTCTGCTTAGGGGACAGGAGCCACACTGGGGCAGAGATTCTGTTAGCTCTGCAGGGGCAGACTCAGAGGTGGTTGACACCACGCCAGCTTCAGGCAGGAATGGTGGTTTGCGACAATGGCTCAACCTCTTCTCCGCCCTCCGACAGGGACATTTGACCCACGTTCCCTGTTTGTAGGAGACGTCCTTAATTTGGTGGTACAGTGGTCCCTGTGCAGGTACCCGGGCTTACAGGATCTCCTGAGGCAGGCCAGGAAAGTCTGTTGGTATTTCCACCAGTCATATAATGCCAGTGCTTGGCTGGCTGACCTTCAAAAGGAATGCAACCTGCCCAAGAACCACCTCATTTGTGACATACCCACCAGGTGTAACTCAGCGTTGGCAATGCTGCAGTGGCTGCAAACGCAGCAGAGGGCCATCAATTAGTACCTGTGTGAGTATGGCACCAGGACAGGGTCTGGGGAGCTTGGCTTTTTTTGCCACGCCAGTGGCTACTGATCAAGGAGGCCACGAGGATGGTGAACAGTGACAGTGCATGCATCAGTGATACTGTCCTGCTTGTATTCCTGTTGGAGCACAAGAGGAGGACTTCCTTACCTCTCAAGGCCCCCTTTATCCTGACAGTGTTCCTGTGGGCCCACCAATTACACAGGAAGAGGAGGAGGAGGAGGAGGAGTATTGTGTCAGCATGGAGGTGGAGCCTAGCACTCAGCATCAGCAGCAGTCTTCAAGGGATCATTTTCAGTCCCCAGAAACCCACAGACTTGTGCGTGGCTGGGAGGAGGTGGCTGTGGATCATGTCATCCTTAGTGACCCAGAGGACTCTGGATCGAATGCCTCAGCAAACCTTTGCTGCATGGCCTCCCTGATCCTGCAAAGCCTGTGAAAGAAGGACCCTCGGATTTTTGGTATCAATGAGAGGATCATTACTGGCTGACAACCCTTCTTGATTCGCAGAGGGAGCAGAGGATGAAACATCTTCGAGAGGCCTTGCCGAAAGGTTTGTGCAATGCATTTCCAGAGCCTGGGAGGTTACAATTTCCTGGTCCTCCTAGACAACGTGTTGCTGAGGCTTCGGTCAGTCACAGAAGGAGCGGTGGAGAAGGTGGCTGTCTGACCGATGCGTTCAAACAATTCTTTAATCCGCAGCCCCAAGGTCTGATTGGTTCCAGCAACCATTGCCAGCGTCTGGTTTACATGGTGCAGGAATACCTAGGGGCAAGATCAGACTTGGGCACATTTCCAACCGAAAATCAACTGGGTTACTGGGTCCTGAGGATGGATCACTGGCCAGAGCTTGCACAATATGCAATTGAGCTACTGGCCTGTCCTGCATCCAGTGTTCTTTCTGAATGCACATTCAGTGCTGCTGGAGGCTTTGTAACCGATCACAGAGTGTGCCTGTCCACCGACTCGGTGAGTTGATCGTCTCAACTTCATAAAAATGAATCAGTCTTGGATCACCAGCTACCAAGCACCTGATGCTGATGTAACCAATTAATTTTTCTATGAATATGAGATCCCTTGAAGACTGCCTATGTTGAGTGGTTATCCTGTTATGCTGAGTGACTATCCCATTCCTCCTCGATGTTCATGTTGATAGCTTCTAAGAACATTTTTGTTTCAGGGAACCACCACCAGTGCCAAAGGCCCAATTTTTCTGCCCCTGACAGGAGAGTATAATTATAATGTGTGCTGTAATATTTCGCAGCGGGGCTCGTTCTTATGCTCAACTAGAGTATCTGTGAGGGGTTGCAGTGTTGAGGCACCAACACCAGTGCCTACTGTAAAGCCCAATTTTTCTGCCCTTGTTTAACAGGGTCATGTAATTACAATATTTGCTGTAATATTTCACAGCAGGGCTCGTTCCCGCGCTCAACAACAGAATCTGTGGGGGGTTACAGTGCTGTGGCACCACCCCCACTGCCTAAGGCCCAATTTTTCTGCCCCTGTTTAACAGGGGCATGTAATTACAATTCTTGATATAATATTTTGCAGCAGGTCCCATTACAGCGCCCACCAAGAGTAACTGTGAGGGCTTAAAGTGATCTGGTACCACCAACACCTAAGGCCCAATTTTCCGCAGAATGTATATGGCAGGCTGTATAGTATATACAGGCGGTCCTCTATTTTCAAAGATTGAAATTACAAACGACTCCTACTTGCAAGCGGAGGGGGACAACAGGAAGTGGGAGGAAATCTACCCCTAGGAAGGGAAATTCTCTGCTGTAAGAGTTAATATGGGTAAAAAGTGTCTCCACTGATGCTTTATCACTAATACTTGTTTCTACAACAACCCAACATTTTCAAAATCCAATTCTCAGTGGGACAGAAAGTGAGGTGTAATCTTCTGAACAGGAGCACAGACAGCAAAACAAATGTTACAGGGGTGATGATAACCCTTCCCTATGTTATCCAAAAAGCTTTTAAATAGATTGTTTGGCTGGACCTACACTTAGAAAATGTACCTGTTCCAAATTACAAACAGATTCAACTTAAGAACAAACCTACAGTCCCTATCTTGTTTGTAACCCGGGAACCGCCTGTATACTGCTGCTGTTCAGAGTATGTAGGGCCTGGGGGACTCAAACCTTTTTCTTTTAAATTTGAGTGCAGGGTTCACCTTAATACCCAAAAGGCCCATTAATGGGCTGGGGGGTCAACATTACATTACAGCCGCAAGCAGTTTTAAATTACTTTTTTTCCTTTAGAAATTTCACTTTGTGCAGGGACTGTTCTAAACACTGAAACATGCGCCACTTTGCGCCACTTTACAGGCCTACTGTAGACACCCCCCAGGTATGATATTTAACTAGATGATGACCAAATGACGGCCAGGCGGCGCACCTATTGTGGCGGGAGGCCGCCATATGATGGCCTCCCGTTTAAACAGGGAATGCGCGCAATCGGGCGCGCGCATCCCTGTTTCTTCGGTGGCGGTGTGTCACGGAGACACCGCTCGCCACCGAAGGGGGTGAACAGCCATTGGTTATGGCTGTTTACCACGTGATCGGCCGTGATGAAGTCACGGCCGATCACAGATGGTCACACCCCGGCTGTGCACGGCGCATGCGCGCGATCGCGAGCGCGCTGCGCGTGCACGTCGGTGGCGGCGTGTTCCCCGGGAACACTGCTAGTCACCGACTCTGGTAAACAGCCATTGGCCGGCTATTTACCCACGTGAACGGCTGTGAAAGGATCACAGCCGATCACTAAAATGTAAACAAACCGCGGTAACGAGATGTTACCGGGTTGTTCTCCTCCTCACACACCGATCGTGTGTGAGGAGGAGATTGCGGTAACATCTCGTTACCGCCTAGTGTACACCAATCACACTGATTGTGCCCCCCCCCCCAATAAAGAGGACCTGTCACCACCCCTCATAGTACCTGTCAATCACAGTCCATCAGACTACCTGTCAGTCCATCAGAGTATTTGAGTACCTGTCACAGTCCATCAGAGTATTTGAGTACCTGTCACAGCCAATCAGAGTAGCCGAGTACCTGTCCCAGTCCATCTGAGTACCCGAGTACCTGTCCCAGCCCATCAGAGTACCCGAGTACCTGTCACGGCACATCAGAGTACCCGAGTACCTGTCACGGCACATCAGAGTACCTGAGTACCTGTCCCAGCACATCAGAGTACCCGAGTACCTATCACGGCCCATCAGAGTACCCGAGTACCTGTCACGGCACATCAGGGTACCCGAGTACCTGTCACGGCACATCAGGGTACCCGAGTACCTGTCACGGTCCATCAGAGTACCTGAGTACCTGTCACAGTCCATCAGAGTACCCGAGTACCTGTCACAGTCCATCAGGGTACCCGAGTGCCTGTCACAGTCCATCAGGGTACCCGAGTACCTGTCACAGTCCATCATGGTACCCAAGTATCTGTCACGGTTTAACAGTGTACCCGAGTACCTGTCACAGCCCATCAAAGTACCCGAGTACCTGTCACAGCCCATCAAAGTACCCGAGTACCTGTCACAGCCCATCAGAGTACCCGAGTAGCTGTCACAGCCCATCAGAGTACCCGAGTACCTGTCCCAGTCCATCTGAGTACCTGAGTACCTGTCCCAGTCCATCTGAGTACCCGAGTACCTGTCACAGTTCATCTGAGTACCCGAGTACCTGTCACAGTTCATCTGAGTACCCGAGTACCTGTCACAGTTCATCTGAGTACCCAAGTACCTGTCACAGTTCATCTGAGTACCCGAGTACCTGTCACAGTCCATATGAGTACCTGTCACTGCCCTTCAGAGTACCCAAATACCAGTCACCAAGCCATCAGAGTAACTGTCACCAGGCCATCAGAGTACCCGAGTACCTGTCACCAGGCCATCAGAGTACCCGAGTACCTGTCACCAGGCCATCAGAGTACCCGAGTACCTGTCACCAGGCCATCAGAGTACCCGAGTACCTATCTCCAGCCCATTAGAGTACCCCAGTACCTATTTGCAGCCCATTTTAATAAAATATATGCTGGGATGTTTGTTTTCCAAAATGGGGTCATTTTGTGGGTAATTTTACTGTCCTGGTGGTCCAGGATCTTCAAAAGTGTGATGGGTAGGAATGAAATGAGATGTCTCATTTATGCTCCTAGAAAGCCTGAACGTACTACTTCAATGTTCGGCCTCTCTATGTGACCAGGCTCTGTGAAAGTCCTACACATGTGGTATCGCCATACTCGGGAGGAGTAGCAGAATGTGTTTTGGGGTGTAATTTTTGCTATATACATGCTATGTGTTAGAAATATCTCATAAATTGACAATTTTGTGTAAAAAAAAATGCGTTTTAATTTTCTTCCACATATTCCAAAAACTTCTGGAAAAAAATTAACCATTCAAAAGACTCATTATGCCTCGCAGATTATACATTGGGGTGTTTGCTTTCCAAAATGGGGTAATTTTATGGGCAATTCCATTGTCCTGGTACTCCAGGGCCTTCAAAAGTGTAATAGGTGGTTGAGAAATGAGATGCGTCATTTTTGCTCGTAGAACGTCTGAAGGTACTACATCAATGTTGGTGCTCTGTATGTGGCCAGGCTGTGTAAAAGTCTCACACATGTGGTATCGCCGTACTCGGGAAGAGTATCAGAATGTATTTTGGGGTGTAATTTGTTGTATGCATATGCTGTGTGTGAGAAATAACCTGATAATATGAAAATTTTGTAAAAAAAAAAATAATAATAAAAAGAAAATCTTCATTTTGCAAAGAATTGTGGGAAAAAATGACAACTTAAAAAAACTCATCACTTACTTAATACCTTGGGATGTCTACTTTGTAAAAAGGGGTCATTTGGGGGGTATTTGTACTTTCCTGACTTGTTAGTGTCTAAAGAAATGAGGTACACCTGATGTACTGAAGGCCTGATCAGAAGTGACCAATTTTCAGCGATTGGCACCATAGTTTGTAGACTCTATAACTTTCACAAAGACCAAATAATACATACTAATGTGGGTTATTTTTACCAAAGATATGTAGCAGTATAAATTTTGGCCAAAATGTATGAAGAAAAATTACTAATTAGCAAAAATTTATGACAAAAACAAAGAAAAAGGCATTTTTTTCACAAAATTTACGTTTTATTTTATTTATAGCACAAAAAATAAAATACTCACTAGTGATTAAATACCACTAAAAGAAAGCTCTATTTGTGTGGAAAAAAGGACGCAAGTTTCATATGGGTACAGTGTTGCATGACTGAGTAATTGTCATTCAAACTGTGAGAGCGCTAAAAGCTGAAAATTGGTCTGGTCAGGAAGGGGGTGTAACTGCACTGTATTGAGGTGGTTAAAGAAAATTTCCCATTTTTTTTTTCACTTTAAGCATTATTAAAATCACTGCTCCCTAAAAAACTTATTTTGTATTGATACATGTCCCCTGGGGCAGGACCCGGGTCCCCAAACACTTTTTAGGACAATAACTTGCATATTAGCCTTTAAAATTTGCACTTTTTATTTTTCATGTTCAAGTCCCATGGACTTTAACGGGGTTCACGTGTTCGTAGAAATTTTTGGTCTGTTCGCATGTTCTGCGGGGGATGTTCGGCTCATCCCTAATTACAAAATCTGAGCTGAATTCAAAATTGGCTTCAAGGGAAGCTTTTATTACCAGATATATTATTATTATATGGTTGTGAAGACATCTATTACTGTAAATATTTCAATGTCATCCTGATCACATGATCAAGAACAACCATCATGTAGAGAGACTGGGAGCGGCTATGAAGGAGTTACACACAAAAGATATAAGGGAACAATCTCTCTAATGTCTTGAAGACTCGCTGACACAGAGCTGAAGAGCCGCTGAGTTTTCAGGCATGCCGTAAATTCTTGAAGTTCAATCTTCCTAATATTCAGCTTCTCTGACTAAAAATCAATGACTTCTCCAAGGTCATGGGCTTATGCTAGTGATAGATGGAGCAATTACTTCATTTTAAACCATTGTTTTTCATTCAGCGTCAACATACACAAGTCTCGAGGTCGAAATCCCTGCACAGCATGCATCAGATGGGCAAAGGGAGGGTCAGCACTGAGAGATAACTTTTGTACAAGTTTACAGAAAGGGATGACTTCTTTCGTGCACTGATGATTCAGACACTGAATATCATTAAACCCAAAGGAATGTGGGCATACTTTGAGAGCAGGGCATCATGGACCCACCCATGAGGGGGCATAACCATTGTGTAATGATTCAGAGATACAGCCTGTATTATCATCACAGAAGCACCACCCTCTCCATCTTTGAGGGCCACCCAATGCCAGGAGAAGACACAAATTAAAAGATGACCCTGCACATCACATGACCAATCTGAAGACTTTAGAAAAATGTAAGTTATAAAAAATAAAAAAAATAAAAATAAATACAACAAGGAGAGGAAGGGGTTACTGAACCTGGACTTTCTCCGGGATGGGCTAACCACAGGTTTTCAGGACCCTTAACTTTTAGGAACGGACACCCTGGCTGCTAGAAACATGGCACATTGGAGGCATTAGCTAAATGTCTTTCCCTACCCTGGTAAGTCCATTCTACAAAATAAAGGCGATTGGATAAATATCAGGAAGAGATGGGGTGAAAGTGTGTGAGGTGTGATATCACTTACCTCCTGGAGCCCAAACAGCCATAGAGCAAATGCCCACCAGTCATCACATTAACAAGTTCAACTGTCAAGACTGTGACCCACTACCTCTTCTTTGTCTGGAAGTAGGTTTTCTTAGCTGAGCCACCTGCGATGCTGGACAGTATCCTATCTGAACCCTTGGATAATCTTGTCTTGTGACATATTTCTGGTGAATCTTGAACTTCTTGCGCCTCCCATGAACTTCCTATTTAAGCCATGCCTTGGCACTGTTTGTCAAATTATTGTGCTCTCTCCAGCTGATATCTTGCTACTTTGTGTACCTGCAGCTGCCTTTAGCTCCGCTACCACTCATTACAGACCTTTGGCTTGTTCTTCAACTACGTTTCTGCTTGATCCCAACCTGCAACCACTTGTTACTGACCTTTGGCTTGTTTATTGACTACACTTCTACTTGATCCCTACCTGCTATATCTGTTACTGGACCCCAGATTGCTCACCCCCTGGTGGACAATCCTGAGGATGGTGAGGTGACCTGGTACTAACATGTAGCAAAATCCATCCCCATCACCAAGAGCTCTGGTAGACACCAGTTAGTGGTTAGAACCTGCACCTCAGGCGAGCCTGTGTAATCCTTCAGGGTGACCTGCTTGTGTACTTATCCTGCTGGTCACTGGGAGCCACTCTACTGCTATAGCTACTGGTTTCCAACCCTGAACCCTGACTGTGACATCAAAACACCTTTGTTGGTGGGTTTCACATCACTGGATTTAAATGGTTTCAGCTTTGAGCACTATGAGAACCTTACAATTAAACAAGTGCGAAACAAGGTTTCTTCTATGATGTCTGTTCATCTGTCCATGTCTGTACGTCTTCACAAAAAATCTTATGGTTGACAAACAAATAAGGGAATGAATTGGTCCCCTTTTATTGGAAATTTATTGAACGTGCCAGGACCAGGCAAGGTCTAGAAGCTGTGACCCTAGCATGGAGTGAGCTGGCTCCATTGCAGCATCAAAGTTTCTATTCCTACAAGAGCCTTGGATTGTTGGACTACTGTTTGGAACCTACGGGGAAGCCAGGTGTTTAGAAAATGTTGTAATGTTATGACTATATAGGTGCATTCAAACTAATTTTAAAGCATAAATCAACTAATTGGTTGCACATAGCGCTATTACCAGTGTTACCTATCAGCACACACTACCTAAACTCCTAAGTGATCCTGTGTGGATCAATGTGCTATAGATTACAAACAGGAATCACATGAATTGCACAAATCACTATCGCTAAGTGAATATATTAGTTTACATCTAAAATATAAACACAGTGACTGGTATAATCAAAAAATGAATATAGTCCATCCACCAAAAAATAATTAATTATTTCAATTTCCAGACTCCAAAGTCCTTTTAAAAGTGCATAAGCAAGTCTCCAGTGTCCAAATCACTTTTTAAAAGTAACTCCTTCACCACACCATCCGTGTTTGTGATCCGCCCCTTCGTGAAAACACTCACCGGCTGATAAGCCTTATGCCACGTACACACGACCAGACTTTTCGAGGGACTAAGTTTGACAGACTTTCGACTGAGTTCTGACGGACTTTCCGAATGAACGGACTTGGCCACACACAATCACACCAAAGTCTGACGGATTCGAACGTGATGACCTACGACTGGACTAGAATAAGGAAGTTCATAGCCAGTAGCCAATAGCTGCCCTAGCGTCGGTTTTTGTCCGTCGGACTAGCACACACACGAGCGGATTTCTCGGTAGGAACTGGGTCCGGCGGAGTTCTGTTGGAAAAATTTGAAACATGTTCCATTTCTAAAGTCTGTCAGACTTTTGCAAATCAAAAGTCCGCTGCAGCCCACGCGTTCGAATAGTCTGCCGGAATCATTCCGTCAGACTTTTGATGTTGAAAAGTCTGGTCGTGTGTACGGGGCATTACACTCTCGTGTCAGGCTAAAGGAGCTTTCAAAAACCTCTCATGAGATGGTTCAAACACCGGCACATCCGATTAGATATCCTCCAATTAGGCACTTCAATGTATATGTATATACCTCAAAAGAAATCAAAGAGGGAGCCCCCAATAGTGTAATACTGTAATCACTCTTTAATCTTAAAAAATCTCACTCTTTATGCACTCACATGAACAAAAACGATTAAATCACTTCAAAAGGGTAAAAAATCACTTCACACTTCCACTTCACAAAATGCTCTAAATACGTCGGGGCATTGGTGGTCACAGCGGACTTATTAAGTAAGGTGCTGGATCGCTTTCTCTCACCCCTCCTCGTGCGTCCCGCCTGGTCCCACACAGCAGGTCCGTTCGAAAAGGGGGCGCCTTTTAGCTTGATGATTCAGTCTTCTTAGTCCAAGACCTCCTTCCCAGCTCCGTGTATGTCAGCTCAATGTTCGCCAGATAGCCACGCCCCCGACATGTTTCGTCATACCAGACTTAATCATGGGATTGGCTATCTGGTCTAGCATCCCACCTTTTATTTCCCTATCATCCAATCACCTCCCTTCATTGTCCGCCTTTCACACCCATATTCGATATAGTGTGTTCAGGCGTCCAAATTGCGCGCCGAAACCATATCCCTGGTCCACGCATGCTCAAATCACGACATTCGATGCCCCCATTCACAGAATGCGCATTCGACATTAAGTGTTGCACATTCGACATTAAAGTTCGCTCTGATCTCCGGTGCGTGTGTCGAAATGTGACTAGATTTGGTGTTCACATTCTATCTGTGACCAGCATGGATTTATGATGGTTTATGATTTAAACCAGCAAAGCTGTGGAATTGCTCTTCCATCAAAACTTTGTCGGGGGTGTTATTTGGTGAGTCCTTGCGTGAAGCCAGGGTTCACAAGATTGGTTAAAGGTGCTATAGTTAGGTTTACACCTATGGTTCTCAGCAGTAGTGAGCCGAACACATTTGTGTTCGGTAAATATAAATGAAGTTTGGATGCCAATTCTGAAACCCTTTGAGGCCAATTGGAGCCGAATGTCAAAAATCTGTTCTGGGCATATTCAAGGCTTACTAGATAAGGGACTGTCAAACAAATATTGGGGGGGGGGGGGCACTGAGTGGGCACTGCCCTGGGGCACATGTACCAAAGCAAAAAAAGATTTTTACAGAAATTCCATTTGGTGGGAGCAGCAATTTTGGTAATGCTTAAAGCAGAGCTCCACCTCACCTTTTGGGGGGGGGGGGGGGGTGGGTACCTTGTCGTGACAGGTACCCATTCCCACTTCTGGCTGAATTCGCTGTGGCTCAACTGAAACGTTAAAAATACTAAACTCCATTAAATGATATGCCTGGACCTGCCAGTGAGGTGGCTATAGATGTTAATGAGGACACCCCACATACAAAAAAACAGCATGGGGGTTCCCCCATAATTAATATCAGACCCTTCGGGTCTGGTTTTAGTTTATAAGAGGGTCAACAAACAAACCCAACTGAATTTGGCCTAAACCCAACTGAAATTTCAGTTAATAGCAGGACACCACCCAGTCAGCTGTGAAGTGGCTATAGATGTTAATTGGAGAACATCTACACAATACCAAAAAAACAGCACAGGGGTTACCCCATAATTCCTATCAGAAAGGTCTGGTATTCATTTTAAGAATAATAAAAAAAAACAAAGAAAAACCCAACTGACTTTGCCCTGAACCCAAGAGAAATTGTCACATGATAGCATGCCACCACCCAGTCAGCTGTGAAGTGGCTATAGATGTTAATGGGAGAACAGCCTAAAAAATAATAATGTGGGGGTTCCCACATAATTCATATCAGGTCCTTAAGTCTGGAATTATTTTTTTCAGTTCTGGTATTATTTTTTTTAAAGAAATAAAAATAAAAACCCAACTGCTTTTGGGTGGGGGCTCCCTCATAATTCATATCAGGCCCTTCAGGTCTGGTATTCGTTTTTTTCAGGTCTCATATTATTATTATTTTTTTTTAAATAAAAATAAAAACCCAACTGAGTTTGCCCTGAACTCAAGAGAAACTGTGACATGATAGCATGCCATACCCGAGTCAACTGTGAAATAGCTATAGATGTTACATAGTTACATAGTTAGTAAGGTTGAATAAAGACACCAGTCCATGCATTTCAACCTGAGTGAGTGTCTACAATTGTCCCTATCCCTGTACATTGCACACTCACATCGGTCCCTACCCTCAAGGAGCCCACAATCCAAGGTCCCCATTCATATACTAGGGCCAATTTGGGACAGAAGCCAATTAACCTACCTGCATGTCTTTGGAGTGTGGGAGGAAACTGGAGTACCCGGAGGAAACCCACACAGGCACAGGGAGAACATGCAAACTCCAGGCAGGTAGTGTCGTGGTTGGGATTCAAACCAGCGACCCTTTTTACTGCTAGGTGAGAGTGCTGACCACTACACCACTGTGCCGCCCCACCACAAAAAAAGAAAAACAGCGTGGGGCATAATTTATATCAGGGCCTTCAGGTCTGATAATACATTTTAACAGGGTCACACCCAACTGAGTTTGCACCCAGTGAAATTGTTACATGATAGCAGGCTGCCACCCACCAGCTTCGGCCACGGAATTCCAGCAGCTGCACATAACAAAAGGATGGGGATGCTTTTGACATCATTGACCTATTAAAGCCACACGTCCATATTTGGACTATGCCATTAACCAAATTTGGTGGCCACATGGGGCATGTTTTCCCTAATTTGGCCAGTGGACCATGTAATTGACCAAATATGGCCAAGTGGCCCATATTAAGTCAATGGTGTCACCAGCATCCACTCCCACTTGATATATGTGCTGGGGAGTTTCACAGCCACAGCTGATTGGGTTGGTGGTCTGCTATCATGTGACAGTTTCCTGAGGGCCTCAGTTCAGCCCAAACCTTAGTGCATCCTCACTAAAGAGGAATACGTCTGCATTAATATATGAAGAGCAAGTAAGGACACTGGATTTTCAAAGAAAGACTTTTCCCGCAGACGAAATATTGTCAGCGATATTTGACAGCAAATTATAACATATCTAAAAGTCAATCTTTGATTGTACAGCTCTTAGGAAAGTCCTCTAACCCCACCCCCCTCCAAAAGTCGGTGATCTCAGCATTTAGCACGGCGGCCACGTCAGGGCAGACGCACAAGACTATACACTGACACTCCTAATGGGAAACCTTGATTCCGAGCCAGCTGGCACAAACATTCCCAGCCTGGCAGACCTAGGGCAAGAGCCTTCTGCCCTCCGAGAAGCAGCAAGACTCAAAGTCAGCATTCGCGGTACGGCAATTCCCAAAGACGGACCCTGGCGGGGAAGCGGCGATGGATGATGTGATATTTTATTTATGTACAGAACCGTCCTTGGCTGTTAATATTTCATAGCACATTTATAAAATAATACAATGGGAGATGCATCCTAATCTTTAATAAACACCTTACTGGGATGGCGACTTTAATTTACGGGGCCCTCCGATGGCTCGGAATTACATGCTATCATGAATTATTAAGAAACCACTACATTTTAAGAGGATGCAAAAGAGTGTATTACGTGGGTCGGCCTCGTTGGCTCTGAAGCTTGGCCAAGCAAATGGGAGGACTGTGGGAATACGGCTCGGGGTTCATCCCTGCTTATTTGTCTCATAGACCAGCAATACAATGTACAACCTCTCAGCATTAAAGAGCAGGATAAGGCAAGAGTGAAGAAAATACTTCAAAGGGAATTCCAGGCAAATAGTTAGGCTGCATTCATACCTGCATTTTGCCACAGGTTCCAGAAACATGCCGCACATGCGCTGCAATCGCGGGTCGCACTTGCGGTGCCATTAAGGGCTCTTTTACACTTGCTTCGACTTAAACACGCATTAAAGTGCCTAGCACTTCAACATACTTTTTATTATGTGTTTTTGCTTCTGTGGTGCTTGTTTGAAAAAGCTGAGCTTGGCAAGTGCCCAGATCTGCTGATCCCTCACTCAGTAGTAACCCCCAGCTCTACTGATCCCCCCAGATCTTAGTAACCCCCAGCTCTTAGTAACCCCCAGCTCTGCTGATCCCCTGCTCGGTAGTAACCCCCCAGCTCTTAGTAACCCCCAGCTCTGCTGATCCCCCACTCTGTAGTAACCCCCAGCTCTTAGTAACTCCCAGCTCTGCTGATGCCAAACTCAGTAGTAATCCCCAGCTCCGCTGATCCCCTGCTCAGTAGTAACCCCAAGCTCTGTTGATCCCCTGCTCAGTGGTAAACCCCAGATCGTAGTAACCCCCAGCTCTGCTGATCCCCAACCCAGTGGTAAACCCCAGCTCTGCTGAACCCCCATCCAATAGAAACACCCAGCTCAGCTGATCCCCCACTCAGTAGTAACCCCCAGATTTACTGATCCCCCACTCAGTAGTAACCCCCAGCTCTTAGTAACTCCCAGCTCTGCTGATGCCAAGCTCAGTAGTAATACCCAGCTCCGCTGATCCTCTGCTCAGTAGTAACCTCCAGCTCTGTTGATCCCCTGCTCATTTTTAAAGATACAGGGAAGATACAAACAGGGGACTGGAGGGTAACCAACCCCCGGGACTTTTTAAACGGTACCCAATATCAAGACAGAAAGTAAAATCAATATAATTTTATTGAAAATACAAATGTATAAAACATTTCCGGAAATTGAAAATATATGAATATGAATAAACAAGTCCTTCAATACAAGAACTAGTGCAAAGTCATACAGAACTATACATGTTACCGAATTTGTACATTATATATGCTGCATTTTTCTCTACATGTTTCGCTCTTCTGAGCTTCTTCAGGACATGGCAGCGTGTACAGTTACACAGAGAAACTGAAAAAATATACAGAATAATCAATAAATTTATTAAATGCATTCCAAAAATTTGAAACACATATTTTTCTGTTTAAATTAGGTATCTGCTCTGACCAACCTTAGTTGATCAAAGCAGACACCCACCTCATTAGTTAGAAATTCAAGCAAGGACATTGATGCAAAATAACATAAAATAGGTACAAATCAATATAACCATAGAGTTATATATACATAAACTTAAACATTGAAACAACCTTGGACAGTTTCAAAAACTTGTCCAGTTGTAGATTTAAATTAACCACTTGGGACCTGCGCTATAGCCGAATGACGGCTACAGCGCGGATCTCCTTTTCCGGGACTACATCTATTGACGTCGTCCCATGCACGAGCGGCCTGCGTGCCCCCTGAGGGGCGCGCGCGGCGCGCTCTGTGATCGGCGAGTCTATGAGACTCGCCTGATCACCGATCAGAGAAAGGGGTCGAACCCGACCCCTTATCACGTGATCAGCTGTCAGCCAATGACAGCTGATCATGTGATATAACGGAGCCGGTAATCGGCTATTATTCCTCCTCGCGCTGACAGCGCGAGGAGAAAAAAAAAAGCCGATCACCGGCGGCCGTGATCGGGACATCAGTCCCAATCACGGCCAGCCCTGCCAGTGCCCACCTGCCCCCTGACAGTGCCCACCTGCCCCCTCATCAATAAAGATGATAAAAAAATAAGTGCCCCCGTCAGTGCCACCCAGCAGTGCCCACAGTGCCACCCAGCAGTGCCCACAGTGCCACCCAGCAGTGCCACCCAGCAGTGCCCACAGTGCCACCCAGCAGTGCCCACAATTTGCCTCAACAAAGGTGCTGCACCCCAGTGCCACATATCCATGCCCATCAGTGTCATCTACCAGTGCCCATCAGTGCCCAGCAGTGCCACCCATCAGTGCCCAGCAGTGCCACCTATCAGAGCCACCTATCAGTGCCACCTATCAGTGCCCATCAGTCCCATCTATCAGTGGTACCTATCAGTGCCCCTTAGTGCCACCCATCCGTGCCACCCATCTGTGCCACCCATCCGTGCCATCTTATCTGTGCCCATCTTTGCCCATCAGTGCCGCCTTTTCTGTGCCCATTGGTGCCGCCTTATCTGTGCCTATTAGAGCTGCAGCCTATCAGTGCCCACCAATGCAGCCTATCAGTGCCCACCAGTGCAGCCTATCAGTGCCGCCTCATCAGCGCACTTCAATGAAGGAGAAAAATAACCTGTTTGCAAAATTTTATAACAAACTATTAAACATGATTTTTTTTTTGCATCTTTTTTTGTTTGTTTAGCAAAAAATAAAACTCCCAGCTGTAATTAAATACCACCAAAAGAAAGCTCCATTTGTGGGAAAAAAATGATAAAAATTTAATTTGGGTACAGCATTGTATGACCGCGCAATTGTCATTCAAAGTGCATCAGCGCTGAAAGCTGAAAATTGGTCTGGGACTGAGGGGGATTTAAGTGCCCAGTAAGCAAGTGGTTAAACTAACCAAAAATGGCCGCCTTACCCAGTGGGTCTTTAGATTCATTCTTTTCAAAGGGTTAATAAAATCAAAATGTTGATAAATGGAAAGGATCACAATGTGAAAACAATATTTAATGAAAGCGCCACTGAGGAGCCCCAGTATTCCCCGGCAGTCTGTAGAGGCACGAGAAGTAAGATAGAATAAGTATAAGTCTATGAATTTAAGGCTAAGGAAAGGCAAAAAATCATCAGATAAAAAACGTACCTGAGAAATGTTTAAGGAAGCAAATGTGGAGAACAAAAAGTCTCAAAGTAGCCCGAGTGTTGTCAGATGGTATTGGAAATTTAATACCTTTGCAGAAGATGTTCGCCTGCAAGGGTTTAAAACAGAGATTTCTTATAAATAAGTTGCTATCAATTGAGTTGGGACAAAAGGAAAGCTCCCCAGCAAATGCTGAGCAAAGACTTTCCAGGTCCCAAAGAGTTCAAATGCACACAGAAGCCCATAAAATTTATCCGAAAGTGACCCAAATATACCTTTCCTAAGGGACAGATTTTCCTGAACATTTCAAATGTATCAGAGCGTTACATAGGTCCTTCTCCATCAATTGCCAAAACGGCAATGACGGAGAAGGTATTTGAGCTCGTGGCTCCAGCCCGGCAGCGGTGACGTCAGACGCCGCCGGGCTGGAGCCACGAGCTCAAATACCTTCTGGGGCTCCTGAGTGGCGCTTTCATTATATATTGTTTTCACATTGTGATCCTTTCCATTTATCAACATTTTGATTTTATTAACCCTTTGAAAAGCATGAATCTAAAGACCCACTGGGTAAGGCGGCCATTTTTTGTTAGTTTAATTTAAATCTCCAACTGGACAAGTTTTTGAAACTGTCCAAGGTTGTTTCAATGTTTACGTTTATGTAAATATAACTCTATGGTTATATTGATTTGTACCTATTTTATGTTATTTTGCATCAATGTCCTTGCTTGAATTTCTAACTAATGAGGTGGGTGTCTGCTTTGATCAACTAAGGTTGGTCAGAGCAGATACCTAATTTAAACAGAAAAATATGTGTTTCAAATTTTTGGGATGCATTTAATACATTTATTGATTATTCTGTATATTTTTTCAGTTTCTCTGTGTAACTGTACACGCTGCCATGTCCTGAAGAAGCTCAAAAGAGCGAAACATGTAGAGAAAAATGCAGCATATATAATGTACAAATTCGGTAACATGTATAGTTCTGTATGACTTTGCACTAGTTCTTGTATTGAAGGACTTGTTTATTCATATTCATATATTTTCCATTTCCGGAAATGTTTTATACATTTGTATTTTCAATAAAATTATATTGATTTTACTTTCTGTCTTGATATTGGGTACCGTTTAAAAAGTCCCGGGGGTTGGTTACCCTCCAGTCCCCTGTTTGTATCTTTCCTGTATCTTTAAAAATTCACAATTTGGGATGTGGTACCATCTTATTTCTTGATCAAACCCCATCTATTTAAATCTTTTGCATATATGATCCCCTGCTCAGTGGTAAACCCAAGATCTTAGTAACCCCCAGCTCTGCTGATCCCCCACCCAGTAGTAAACCCCAGCTCTGCTGAACCCCCATCCAATAGAAACTCCCAGCTCTACTGATCCCCCACTCACTAGTAATCCCCAGCTCTTAGTAACGCCCAGCTCTGCTGATCCCAAGCTCAGTAATAATCCCCAGCTCTGCTGATCCCCTGCTCAGTAGTAATCCCCAGCTCTGTTGATCCCCTGCTCAGTGGTAAACCCCAGATCTTAGTAACCCCCAGCTCTGCTGATCCCCCACCCAGTAGTAAACCCCAGCTCTGCTGAACCCCCATCCAATAGAAACTGCCAGCTCTGCAGATTCCTTACTCAGTAGTAAACCCAAGCTCTTCTGAATCCCCACCAATAAAAACTCCCAGCTCTGCTGATCCCCTGCTCAATAGTAAACCCCAGCTCTGCTCATCAAGTGGTCATACTCATCAAGTGGTCAAATGTGGTATATTTCATTTTAAATCAATGAAAATTTGGCCACTAGATGGTGCTAAGTAGGACAGGAAGTCAGTGTAGCCTTCTACCAGGAAATTCTAGAGCACTTCATGCTTCCCTCTGCTGACCAGCTTTATGGAGATGCTGGGTTGCACTGGGTTCTCCTTGGCTGCAGGTGTCGCTGTCAACGCTGGCAAGTGTGAGAACACAGTTTAGCCGGGTGTATTGAGTGCCAAGTTTTTCTTGGAACCAGCCCAGTGGGAGTTTTCTCCTGCTGTGCATTCTAGGAGGTGGTATTTAAGGTACTGACATCACGTGCTACAGGGTTCCAGTCCAGAAGATTTTTCTGTGTGGTTGGTTCTGGTTCTGCTGACCAGCCACCATGGCCCTCCTGGCCTGGGGTGCGGTTCCATGTTTTTCCAAGTCTTGGGGCTGGATAACCCGAGGCGAAGCAACTGCAGGGACAGGCCTGAATGGATATCGGGGCCTGGTGATTCAAGGGTGGTCCGGTGCCGTCTCATCTAAGAGAGACCCAGCAACTGGAGAAGCATCCAGGGGAGGACTCTTCAGGAGAGGGCCATGCACAAGGCATGGATCTACATTTATACGGTATCGCCAAACCGGCTGAGAGATACTGGTACCGTATGATAACTCTAAAAATTCGTCTATGTCCCTCAGTTACGCTCAAATCTGTGGCAGAGACTTTTTCTCAAGTATTCTACGCTCAAGTCTGTGGCAGAAACTTTACTTTACTTAACATCCTACCTGCTGCTAGGCCTAGTGAGAGGAGGTCTATCCGGGGGTTGGGAAAATCCAGCGGTGAAATGGTTATTCTCTGGATTTCTTCTATAAAAGACTTTCCATTTTTGGCAGTCCAAAGTACCTGAACTTCCTCCTAACCCTCTACCCTAAACTGAGAGATTCTGTTTCTACTTCAAATAAATAACCCAAAAGAAGATTCAGTGTCAGTTTCTGCATTTCTTTGGGCCATCTACCACGGGAAACCCCTAGACGGAGACGAGGTCAAGAAGGTAACGGTAAGCCCAATAAAACCAGCAGCTCCTTCGGGGGTCAGTGCTACAGTTATTTAAATATATATTTGATATCTATATTTTGGTTTTTAATAAATTAAGGCTGCTATGGCCTATTTACTCCAGAAGTTGTATGGTCTTTATTTTAAGGGGGTAAGGTTGGAGTATAGGTTGGTAGCATGTGAGCACATCTGTTATCCAATAGTCAGGAAATGCTTGAAATATATCACTCTGTGTGTAATGCTTCTATATAAAAAAAAATGATTTTCTCTTTTTTAAATTGAATTACTGAAATAAATTACTTTTTTGATGATATTATAATTTCCTGGTGCCTATCCATGGCAGCATACCTGTGACAAGCTCCGCCTTGGCTCCTCCCTCAGAACTAGTGAATATTATAAAAGAAAAGGTTAGTACAGCCCCCGCATTCTCCTTTTTTTCCTCATACCTCATGGCAGTGAATCCTGGTCGGCGTCCTTACCTTCTGCATTCGGCAGCGTCCGTCCGGGTTCAAGCCTCTCCCGGACGCAGTTCCTTCTCTTGGGCAGCTAAATGCGCTTATAAGGTTGGAAGTCCCTTCTGTAGGATCTTTTGGGACAAGCAGTTTGTCTCTTAAGTAAGAGCTTTACCTGCAGTATGGGCATTCAGGCTTCAGTCTATGGCAGCAGAGGTGGCAGCTTTGCTCTGTCCCTGAGACTTGTTGTTCCCCTCCTGTCTCATCTGTCCTTTCTCTCTCTCTCTTGCGCTCTGTTCCCCTGGTCCCCATAGTTTTAGGAGACCCCCCCCCTTCCCTTCCCACGTGCGTTTGTCATCCTCAGACTCACTAGGGGCCGCGCGCGGCGAGTCTGTGTCGTTTTATAATAGATCAGCGTTCCCGCCGTCGTCTGCGCATGCGCCGGCGGGTCGTATGTTTCGACGGCCAGTCTCGACGTTCGGCGCATGCGCGGTAGCATCGGAGGATTCGACGGCCATTTTTACTGAGGGCGAATGGTTCTTTTTGCCCTCAGAGTGTCAGGGGAGGAGCTCAAGCGTGACATCACTTCCCCTCCTCCTATTTATTTCCCCAGCAGCACAAGTGAAATGCCTGTGGTCAACAAGAGAATTACACTCTAGAGTTCCAGGCTATACCCACCCCTGTTAAGGTAAGGCATGTCTTAATGCATTTGTCTTCTTATACATGTGAGCATGCGAATATATATATATGTATAGCTCTGATGGAACAACTCGTTCATTAAAATTGTATTAATTTATTAATTTATTAATTGATTTATTAATTTATTAAATTATTTAAAAATTTATTTTTTCATCGGAGCCTCCAAAAAAAAAAAAAAAAAAAATGGATGTTTTAAAAAAAAAAAAAAACACAGCACACAGTAACAGGGGGAGGGAAGTCGTTACTTATGTAGGCAAATTCCCCTTTTTCCGTGAATCAGCGCACGACCGGTTGACGCCTTTTCCTCTGACTCTTTCCTAGCTGTTACCTCTGCTAAGCCGCCTAACATGAGCCTTTCGCCGCCCGCTCAAGATCCTACTCTACTCCCAAGGTAAGGACCTACGCCCAGGTAAGTTTAAAAAAAAAAAAAAGAGTGCACTAAGGACGATACTTTTTGTATTTCAGTCCTGTACGCCAGAAGACATCTAAGAAGACCTCAAGGCGATATGAAGATGACGATGATGATTCCTGTCACAGCAGGGACAGGTCGCCCAGACATGGGCATTACAGAAGTGGCAGGAAAGCTTCAGCCAAGAGGCGCCGTCATTCGCGCTCCCCGAGACCTAGACCTAATAAATGTCAGGCCTGCGGAGGCACCCCACTTCCGGACAAACTAATTTGTCGAGATTGCCTTAGAGACTATGCAGCAGACAGAGAGTCTGAGGCCGCGTACACACGGGCGGACTGTTCGCCCAACTTTGTCCGCTGAACAGTGTTTGGGCGGACAGTCCGCTCGTGTGTGGGCTTTCAGCGGACAGTTTCAGCGGACAGTTTGACGAACAAGGTTTTTCGGAAATTCCGTAAAACTGTCCGCTGAAACCTTGTTTGAGCGAACAGTCCGCCCGTGTGTAGGCTTGTTCGTCAAACTAAGTTCCGCGCATGCTCAGAAAGGATTTACACGCCGAAAGTTATAATGCAGTGTATAGGACGTCGTATTTTTCGTCCCGTCGTACGTGCCGTTCACGTCATCGCGCACGGTTTCAGCAAACTGTTCGTTCGTCGTGTGTGGCCATGTCCGTCCATGCTAATTTTGAGCGGACTGTTTGCTGAAACTGTTTGACGGACAAAGTTGGGCGAACAGTCCGCCCGTGTGTACGCGGCCTGAGGGCCTACAGGTGGCAGATCTCCTTAAAAAGGCAGTAAAAGACTCCCTTGCGGAATTGGTCGCTACAATGCCGACGCAACAACCGGCATCCCCTCCTCAGGAACAGATGGCCGAGGCCTCCATTCCCGTTCCATCCACGAGTGGAAGTGGTCATCCGTTCCCTCCCTCCTCCTCTAAGCATCAGGACGAAATGGCCATTTCAGAGGATTCTTCAGATGACACAGATGCCTCTGGCTTTGCCTTCGCCGTGGTCCAGCCCTATGTGCAGGCTGTTAAACAAGCAATCGGTTGGGAGGATTCCAACACGGAGGTCAGGAAGTCCAAATCATACTTCCCCTTCCTTAAGCGCCAGATCTCCTTCTTCCCTCTTATGGAGGAAATCAGGGAAGTGATCGAGGAAGAATGGGGGAGGACAGACAAAAGACTTTCCATCAATCGATTGGGAAAATTATACCCTTTCTCCGAGGCAGATTCCAAAATGCTGGACGGCCCTCCGGTGGTAGATGCCGCAGTGGTAAGGCTGGCCAAGAATGTCACTTTGCCCCTAGATGATTCAACCTCTTTCAAGGACCCTCTGGACAGGAGGATGGACCTTGACCTTAAGAAGGCCTTTTAGATGGCAGGAAATGCCTGTAAACCTGCAATAGCTCTGACATCAGTGTCCAACGCATTACGCGTCTGGACAGATAATATAGAGTCGGCAATCCAACAGGATATCCCTAAAGAAGATATAATCAGGGCATTGGATGAGCTGAAGCTCTCACCCGACTTCATTGGGGAGGCCGCCATCGATTTGATTCGTTGCTCCGCAAGGGCAATGCTTCACACAGTAATGGCCAAAAGGGCACTGTGGCTAAAACCATGGGCAGCGGACGTTGCCTCGAAGCAAAATTGGTGCAAGATACCTTTTGACGGTAAAGCCTTGTTCGGGGAAAAACTTGACAAAGCCATCTCTCGGGTCACTGGCGGAAAGTCAGGCCTACTTCCGCAAGACAGGCGCTCCAGACGTTTCAGATCATCTGCACCAAGGTTCCAATATTCCAAAAATAGGGACTACCGACAATCCAGACAAGGGAAAGGCTTCAGGCACAACTGGAAAAGCACACAGTCTACGTTTCTCAAGTCCAGGAGGCAGAGGCCAGTACCTACCCCACAGGATCCATCAAAATCCTTTTGACGCCAGGCCAGCCCAAGTGATCCCTGTGGGGGCCAGGTTGAAACAGTTCTCAAAGATTTGGGAACAAAAATGCAGGGATCCTTGGGTAGTTGCAACAGTCAAACACGGTCATTTCTGGTCCTTCCTAAACAAACCCCCCAAGGACTTTTTTTCTCCGACAAGGGTATCAAGATCTCCTCAAAAAGCGGAAGTTCTGAAGCAATTTCTTCTTTCCCTACAGGAACAACGAGCAGTAGTTCCAGTGCCTCCATCCGAGAGATTTTTAGGTTTCTATTCCACCCTGTTTCTAGTCCCCAAAAGAAACGGAGGGTGGAGACCCGTGATAGACCTAAAGAGGCTAAATCGCTATATCTTTCTGGAAAAGTTCAAGATGGAGTCTCTTCAGACGATTATTCGCGTAGTCCAACCAGGGGATTGGATGTTGTCAATAGACCTGCAAGACGCTTACTTACACATACCCATACTCCCTACATTCCAGAAATACCTGAGATTCGCGGTGGGGCAAGTACATCTCTAATTTCAGAGCCTTCCGTTTGGCCTCTGCACGTCACCCAGAGTCTTTACAAAAACCCTGATCGCCATCATAGCACCTCTGAGAGAATTGGGGCTCCGGGTGTATCACTATCTGGACGACCTTCTACTCCTGGCGAAGGACCCAACCCAGTTATTAGAACACAGGAATATCCTGTTAACAACACTAGTGGATTTTGGATGGAAGATAAACTACGAGAAAAGTCTTCTCTCTCCGACTCAAGAGATGGTCTATCTGGGAGCCCTGTTCAATACAATGAACGGATCGGTGTCTCTCCCACCTCAGAAGGTATCTTCCATTGTCCAAAAGATGAAGAAGGTGAGCTCGAGATCCTACCTGACAGCCTCAAATTGTTTGAGCCTGATAGGTCAGATGTCATCATGCATCCCTATGGTCCCCTGGGCCCACTGGCATTTGAGACATTTTCAGCTGGAGTTCTTAAGAATGTGGAACAAACGATATCTATCCCAACCCATACACCTGACGACCCGGATGCTCAGGAGTCTACATTGGTGGATGAAGAGACAGTCGCTTCTGAAGTCTCGCCCGCTAGGGCATGTCGACTGGATCATAATTACTACCGATGCCAGCGCAGCTGGTTGGGGAGCACATTCCAACAAGACCTCAGTACAAGGAAGATGGTCCTTCAATGCAGCCGGCATGGTGTCCAATGTCCTGGAGCTCAGAGCGGCCTATCTTGCACTGCTAGCCCTGGAGTTCGAGATTTCGGGCAAAGCAGTTCTCCTCAGGATGGACAACAGGGCCGCGGTATCTTATGTGCACCGTCAAGGGGGAACGCGCAGCAGATCTCTCCTGAACGAGGTGGAGCCCATATTCCTCTGGGCCGAAAGGAATCTGAAGGACCTGAGGGCAGTCTATCTGCCCGGCCATCTCAACTCAAGGGCAGACGGCCTTTCCCGCAGGTTCGCAGACACCAACGAGTGGTCCTTACACCCGGAAATCTTCAACTGGATAATGATCCAGTGGGGGCCCCTCGAGCTAGACCTCTTTGCGACAGCATCCAACACCAAACTTCCAAGGTTTATCTCGAGGTTTCCGCACCCCCAGGCGGAGGCAACAGATGCCCTCTCAGCCCCTTGGGCATGCGATCGGGCCTACGCTTTTCCTCCACGGCCCCTCATACCGAGGTTCCTGTCAAGACTCGTGAGGGAGACATCGACGGTGATAGCGGTTCTACCATACTGGCCAAGAAGGCCTTGGTTCCCTACGGCAATGGATCTGAGCACCAGTCCTCCAGTCAAGGTTCCAATAGTACCCCTCCTCCTGTCGCAAGGATGTCACACCCACCCAGATCCCCGCAGGCTGGACCTTCACATCTGGCAACTGAAAGGAAAAGGTTCCAATCCCTGGGGTGCTCCGACAAAGTGATCGCAACCCTGCTCAAAGCGAGAAAAATATCCACGAACAACATATATGATAAAGTATGGAACAAGTTCAGGACCTTCATGCTTGATAGAAACTGTGATCCAGGTTCCCCTTCGTCATCTCAAATTCTTGAGTTCTTGCAGGCAGGCCTGGACCTAGGGCTTGCATTAGGTACATTGAAGGTACAGGTGTCAGCGATCTCAGCAGCAACCAGTAGAAGATGGGCGGAGGATCCATTGTTAATCCAATTCTTTAAGGCCGTCAGGAAGATCAGACCACCAACAAAACAATCTTTTCCCACTTGGGACCTTACGGTCATCCTGGAGTCCTTAGCCAATCCACCCTTTGCCCCTTCGAACTCAATATCACTCTGGAATCTAACTTTAAAATTAGCCTTTCTGATAGCCATAACCTCCGGCAGACGGGTGTCAGAGCTCCAAGCTTTGGGAGCAGATCAGGATCACATTATATTTTACCCAGATAGAGTGGAACTCAGAACAGTACGAGGGTTCATTCCCAAGGTCGCTTCATCCTTGAGCATGTCAGAACCCTGGGCACTCCCAACATTTTCTGAACAGGACTCTGTTGTTCTTCATGAATTAGACATCGCCTCCACTCTGAAATGCTATCTGCAAGCCACAGCTTCATTCCGGGCTTCCATCAGACTGTTCATAATTCCCTGGGGAAAATACAAAGTAAAGGAGGCATCAGCCAGAACGATCGCTTCATGGATCGTCAAACTCATCCACAAGGTGTACAGGACAAAGGGACTAGAGACCCCTTCGGCGGTCAGGGCGCACTCCACAAGAGCGGTTTCTGCCTCTTGGGCGGCAAGAGCGAATGTGTCGATCGAAACTATTTGTCGGGCAGCGACCTGGTCGTCCCAACACACATTCCTGAAACATTACAGGGTGGACCCAGGAGCTCTCTCCTCAGTGGAATTTGGCAGACAGGCAGTCACTTCGGCCTTCGCCTCTTCTAAATAATAAATTCTTTAAATAAACCTCTAAGCATTATCCCACCCGTCTCAGCTAGTTATTTCTCACAGGTATGCTGCCATGGAGGCACCAGGAAAACAGAAAATTGTATCATACTTACCGTAATTTTCTTTTCCTGGTGCCTATCCATGGCAGCATACATTCCCACCCTCTGTATTCTATATTAACGAGAATGCGGGGGCTGTACTAACCTTTTCTTTTATAATATTCACTAGTCCTGAGGGAGGAGCCAAGGCGGAGCTTGTCACAGGTATGCTGCCATGGATAGGCACCAGGAAAAGAAAATTACGGTAAGTATGATACAATTTTCTGTTTTTTATGAGATGCACCTGTATATACTGTGTATGTATTTCTTTATATCTATCTCTATTGATATATCTGTCTCCTTACATTGGTAATAGTGATGGACGAACTTCCGACGGGACGTTTCGCGAACGCGAAACGCGAACGGACACAAACGTTCGCGAAAACGACCGTTCGCCGCGGGCTCCATTGACTTCAATGGGAGGCGAATTTCGCAAACCTTTAGGTCGAATTTGCGGCCACGGGGTAATTATTAGGGGGTAGCACGTAGTCCCACCACCTGGACAATAGCATAATACATGTATGAGGTGAATTTGGGATCGATAACTACAAGCATTTTTTTTTTATTTGGGAAATTGTTCTGACAATTCAGGACTATGGAGCTAATGAAGGCAATGGAGGAGAGGGAAGGTCAGGGACCAGGGTAGGCAAACAAGAGGGTGCAGGAGATACAGAGCACTGACAGCAGCACCGTAATACAGAGCACTGACATCAGCACCGTGACATACAGCGCTGACAGCAGCTCCGTGACATACAGCGCTGACAGCAGCTCCGTGACATACAGCGCTGACAGCAGCTCCGTGACATACAGCGCTGACAGCAGCTCCGTGACATACAGCGCTGACAGCAGCTCCGTGACATACAGCGCTGACAGCAGCACCGTGACATACAGCGCTGACAGCAGCTCCGTGACATACAGCGCTGACAGCAGCTCCGTGACATACAGCGCTGACAGCAGCTCCGTGACATACAGCACTGACAGCAGCTCCGTGACATACAGCGCTGACAGCAGCTCCGTGACATACAGCGCTGACAGCAGCACCGTGACATACAGCGCTGACAGCAGCTCCGTGACATACAGCGCTGACAGCAGCTCCGTGACATACAGCGCTGACAGCAGCTCCGTGACATACAGCACTGACAGCAGCTCCGTGACATACAGCGCTGACAGCAGCTCCGTGACATACAGCGCTGACAGCAGCACCGTGACATACAGCGCTGACAGCAGCTCCGTGACATACAGCGCTGACAGCAGCTCCGTGACATACAGCGCTGACAGCAGCTCCGTGACATACAGCGCTGACAGCAGCTCCGTGACATACAGCGCTGACAGCAGCTCCGTGACATACAGCGCTGACAGCAGCTCCGTGACATACAGCGCTGACAGCAGCTCCGTGACATACAGCGCTGACAGCAGCTCCGTGACATACAGCGCTGACAGCAGCACCGTAAGCAGCCCCAGGAGGAAGTCAGCACAGCACAGGGATGGTGTGATCCCCTCATAATAAGAACCCCCAGGAGGAAGTCAGCACAGCACAGGGATGGTGGGAGCCCCTCATAATAAGAACACCCAGGAGGAAGTCAGCACAGCACAGGGATGGTGGGAACCCCTCATAATAAGCAGCCCCAGTAGAAATATGACACCGCTCAACCTCTTCAAAGAGGAGGGTAGGGGCATATAGTACGGTGTGCTTTTTTGGGTCAGGGAAGTGAGCCAAATGAATTAAGAAGGTCTGTGTGCTTGATTCCAAAAATTGTTTATAGACATATACATGGTCTACTGATCACATGTGTTGAATTCCTCCGAGATCCATGCCTCATTCATTTTTAGAAATGTGAGGTAGTTAACACTGTCGTGAGCTAGGCGAGTACGCTTATCGGTCACAATCCCCCCTGCTGCGCTGAACGTCCTTTCGGACAGGACACTGGATGAGGGGCAAGCCAACAGTTCGATTGCAAATTGGGCAAGCTCTGGCCAGAGGTCAAGCCTGCCCACCCAGTAGTCTAGGGGTTCATCACTCCTCAGAGCGTCCACATCGGCCGTTAACCCAATGTAGTCGGACACCTGACGGTCTAGGCGTTCCCTGATGCTGGATCCGGATGACACCTGTCGATGGGTCGGCTGAAAGAATGACCTCATATCCGAAGTCACCAACACATCTTCAAACCGGCCTCTTCTTGCAGGCGCTGTTGGATTGGTACCCGCAAATCCTTCTCTGGGAGTGGGAATTGCTCCTCTGCCAGCGCACGCAAAAGCAGAATGCAGCATTTCTCGAAGCAAGGCCTGGAAGTGCTGCATTCTGACAGCCCTCTGCGACGGCGGTAACATTTCCGCCATTTTGTGTTTGTACCGGGGATCTAAGTACGTTGCCACCCAGTACTGGTCCTTGACCCTCATGCTTTTTATACGGGGGTCCCTATTAAAACACTGGAGCATGAAGGCCCCCATTTGCACTCAAGCGGAAGGTATGTGGTGGTGGTGGTGTTGTTGGTGGTAGTGTCTTTGGGGGTGCACATAGCAGAGAGTGAAGAAGAGGGTGCAGATCGAGAGGATGAGGAGGGTGCAGAAGAATAAGGCTGAGTGAGCCACTCAACCAAGTCTGGTGCGTCCTTTAAAGTAATTGAACGCACCTTCTGCAACTTCCCACTTTGGCTCAAGGCTGTTGCTCCTGCCCTACCCCTACCACCCCTGCGGAAGGGCCTGCCTCTTCCTCTGCCTGTCATTTTTTAAATCACCCTGTGACAAAACTCTTAGTCCCTATACCGCTGAAGGACTGCTGCAGTATAGGGCAGCGGTCAGCAGTAGTGCACGTCAACCCTATGTATTGTGGACCGATAGCGGTCCTTACAGAACAGCAGACTGTACTGCACTCAGGCCTATGTACCGTAGCACCCTATACCAAGTTACCAGTCCTTATAAAAACTTTTGTGGACCAAGCAGGTTGTGTGTTAGTGTTTAGCAGACTGTGCGTCAGTCCCTATACCGCTGAAGGACTGCTGCAGTATAGGGCAGCGGTCAGCAGTAGTGCACGGCAACCCTATGTATTGTGGACCGATAGCGGTCCTTACAGAACAGCAGACTGTAACGCACTCAGGCCTATGTACCGTAGCACCCTATACCAAGTTACCAGTCCTTATAAGAACTTTTGTGGACCAAGCAGGTTGTGTGTTAGTGATTAGCAGACTGTACGTCAGTCCCTATACCAATGAAGGACTGCTGCAGTATAGGGCAGCGGTCAGCAGTAGTGCACGGCAACCCTATGTATTGTGGACCGATAGCGGTCCTTACAGAACAGCAGACTGTACTGCACTCAGGCCTATGTACCGTAGCACCCTATACCAAGTTACCAGTCCTTATAAGAACTTTTGTGGACCAAGCAGGTTGTGTATTAGTGTTTAGCAGACTGTGCGTCAGTCCCTATACCGCTGAAGGACTGCTGCAGTATAGGGCAGCGGTCAGCAGTAGTGCACGGCAACCCTATGTATTGTGGACCGATAGCGGTCCTTACAGAACAGCAGACTGTAACGCACTCAGGCCTATGTACCGTAGCACCCTATACCAAGTTACCAGTCCTTATAAGAACTTTTGTGGACCAAGCAGGTTGTGTGTTAGTGATTAGCAGACTGTACGTCAGTCCCTATACCAATGAAGGACTGCTGCAGTATAGGGCAGCGGTCAGCAGTAGTGCACGGCAACCCTATGTATTGTGGACCGATAGCGGTCCTTACAGAACAGCAGACTGTACTGCACTCAGGCCTATGTACCGTAGCACCCTATACCAAGTTACCAGTCCTTATAAGAACTTTTGTGGACCAAGCAGGTTGTGTATTAGTGTTTAGCAGACTGTGCGTCAGTCCCTATACCGCTGAAGGACTGCTGCAGTATAGGGCAGCGGTCAGCAGTAGTGCACGGCAACCCTATGTATTGTGGACCGATAGCAGTCCTTACAGAACAGCAGACTGTACTGCACTCAGGCCTATGTACCGTAGCACCCTATACCAAGTTACCAGTCCTTATAAGAACTTTTGTGGACCAAGCAGGTTGTGTGTTAGTGTTTAGCAGACTGTGCGTCAGTCCCTATACCGCTGAAGGACTGCTGCAGTATAGGGCAGCGGTCAGCAGTAGTGCACGTCAACCCTATGTATTGTGGACCGATAGCGGTCCTTACAGAACAGCAGACTGTAACGCACTCAGGCCTATGTACCGTAGCACCCTATACCAAGTTACCAGTCCTTATAAGAACTTTTGTGGACCAAGCAGGTTGTGTATTAGTGTTTAGCAGACTGTGCGTCAGTCCCTATACCGCTGAAGGACTGCTGCAGTATAGGGCAGCGGTCAGCAGTAGTGCACGGCAACCCTATGTATTGTGGACCGATAGCGGTCCTTACAGAACAGCAGACTGTACCGCACCCAAGCCTATGTACCGTAGCACCCTAGACAGACCAAGTTACCAGTCCTGATAAAGAGCTTTGTGGAACAAGTGAGTTGTGAATGATTAGCAGACTGCAGCAGAAGGGCAGCAGTCAAGTATAATATTCTTTCTATATTTGGAAGAAAGAATATTATACGTGTACAAGCCTATTACCGTACCACTGATACCAGTCCTGAAAAGAACCTTTGTGGAACTAATAGTAACAGCAAGTCTTTAAAATTATCCTCACTGCCTGACACACTGCTTCCTGCCTGTCCCTATACAAATTGGCAAAAAAGAGTAGGCTGGAACGATTAGCTGGAACAGCTCTTTTGTGGACCTGATAGTAACAGCTAATGATGATGATGATGATGATGATGAAGAAAGACTAATCTGGCTGAGCTGTCCCTAAAATAGCAGCATACAGCGCTCTGTCCCTTTATCTAAACTGACAAAAGAAACTCAGGCTGCTGACCTAACACCTATACCAGTCCTGAAAAGAACTTTTGTGTACCAAATAGCTAGCGTTTTCTCTGTCCCTACTCCACACAGGATCCTTTCCCTACAGTGACAGAAGAAAGAATGTAAAATGGCCACCGGATCGGGTGTATTTATAGGTTAGGGGGAATGTCCAAGTGTCCATGAGCTGTCATGTCTCAATTGGTTGTCCTGTAACACATGATAAACGTGTCACGAAAGGTTAAAGTTCTTGTATACATTAAACACGTAAGTCCGCCGGGGCGAACGACGGAAAAAGGCGTTCGAACCCGCGGACGGCGAAAGTCGGAAATTCGCCGCGAAACGACCGCCGGGCGAAACGTTCGTCCATCACTAATTGGTAACTCTCTCTCTCTCTCTCTCTTCCACTCTCCATATTTGTTTTGAAGGCAGAGAATTTTCCTCTGGTGTTATCTGGATGTTTCTGCAGACTATTACACTCCAGCCCACCCTGGAAATCTCTCGGATGTCACAAAGAAAACATTTACAGAGACACACCACACCTGTGACGCTTTCCAAGTCCCATCAGGCTAACGAATCGTAGAGAGATCTCGTTTAGGGAAGAAGCCGGTCACTGGGCCAGACAGAGATAAATTGGAGGCCCATGTCTTCTTAGAGGTGTCTCCCATTAGAACGACAAATGAGACGACCCGTGCAATGACCTTCAATCATCCGTTGAGCCAAACACCTTTTATCATGCTGTAAATTTGATTAAGACTTAGTCCTAGCAAGGTAACAAAGTGTTCGGCTGCCAAGTTGTGGCACTAATACCCCGTCCTCGCTCCCCACGCTAAACAGAACGGAAGGAATAAAAGCACAAGATCCAACAAACCAGACTTATGCCCCATACACACGGTCAGATTTTTTCTGATGTATTTTGGCTGAAATTTGTCTTGCATACACACGGTTGCACAAAGTTGTCGGAAAATCCGATCGTTCGGAATGAGGTGACATTATACACGTACGACGGGACTATGTAGAGGCCAGTAGCCAATAACTTTTGTCTCCAAATTTTTTCTGAGCATGTGTGACACTTTGTGCATCAGAATTCACTACACACGATCGGAAAAAGTCCGATCGGATTTTGTTGTCCGAAAATTTTAGATCCAGCTCTCAAACTTTTTCTGTTGGAAATTCCAATAGAAAAAGTCCGATAGAGCCCACACATGATCTGATTTTCCGACAACATAATCCGATCTGACTTTTTCCGTCGGAATTTCCGACCGTGTGTACGGGACATTAGAAGAACTTTCTGTGGTGGGAATTTCATATATCTTTCATCCAGGGCTGTGTTTAATATTGATTGGACCCAGGGCAAAAATTTTCTTGGGGCCCCCCAATGCAATTTCGCTCTCGACCTTCTCTGAGACATACAATAAATAGCAGCTAGACTTAAAATCATATTAGTGTATCAGATCAGGCAGCGATTGTGATTGGTTGCCAGGGGTTACAGCATATCATTACTGCTTACTGACTGGTTGCTAGAGGTTACAGCATACATTAAGGCTCACTGATTAGTTGCTAGAGGTTACAGCACATGATTTCTGTTGATTGGCTGCTAGGGATTACTGTACAGTAATACTGCTCATTGGTTGCTAGAGGTTACAGCACATCTTCTCCTCACTGCAGGGGGGCATGATATACATATGAATGACACCTTTATTTACATATCAATGCCGCTGGCATCAGCTATTTACATTTGCATGTCGTTGCTATTTACATATGAATGACGGTTATTTACATGTAAACACGGGGTCTGCAGGTGAGTCATCTGTACACAACAATAGGGCAGAGCTGGGCAGCATTAGTTCACACTGAGATAGCAGGACACAGCAAGGGACTAAAACTTCAAGGGGGGAGGGAATTTAAACTGAGATAGTTGGCAAGTATGAGGCAGCTGCTTTGGGCCCCACAACAATGACAGGGCCCAGGCTGGCAGCTGCCCCTTTTGCCCTGCCTTAAAGACAGCCCTGCTTTCATCACTTCGGTGGAGATTTTCTGTCCAGTGACTTTGCCTAGGCGGAAATTATGTCATCAGTCTGTTGCAGGTAGGAGGAAGCATTTCCTCAGTCCCAGTGATTTTAGACTGGTCATTCAGTGTACAGGGTAAAGATACAAAACTGTGCCCCCGTTCTCTTCTCCCCACTTCTGCAGTTGGAATCCCACTCCGTCCTAGATGCCACCATGTTAGTCTCAGCCTCCTGGTCTGCCATCCATGTTTCACATGTACCCTGAAGTTTGTAGTTTTTGAGTGAGGTTGTGGGACCTTTGTGCTGGATATGCTCTGCCCCTGCCAGTCTTCTTGTACTGTTTGTGAATAACGCCATGCCTGCTGGAGTCATTTATGAAAGGCAGGACATGCACGCGATGAGGATGCATGCATGCGATGAGGTACCAAGCGACTGCGACTTGGTACCCTTTCCTCCACATGGTATCGCGGCTGCCCCTCCTGTTTTCTCCCACCACCACCCTGGTCCCCCCAACTGCGGTCAATGAAAAAAAACTTTAATAATTCTGAGATAGTATGGTAAAATTCCATGGGATGGTCCCACAACTTCACTATGAACTTCTTAGTCAATGTCAAGACTGGATGGTGGACCCAGATGCTGAGACATGCGTGGTAACACCTAGGAATGGGATTGTGAGTTATTATCTGTGAATTCTTTGCCAGGATTTCGACTTGTTCTCTTAAAGTTCTCTGGAGGGCTCATTCACGCTGGTGTGTTGCGGAAAACGCAAGCTAAAATGTGCACGCAACAAGTGGCAAGGAACCTGCTCTATGTAGGTGAAGGGCACCCTAACTCATTGCACAGCAGAGCACAACACATACCCCACCACAAACAGTTGCATTACATGCGGTTGCAGGTTGGTTGGGGAGAGACTTCATTTTTCTTGGATGAGTTGCCTTCAGAGTGAAATGCAACCCATTCAAACAAATGGGGCTGCGATGCAACTGTAGAAAAAGAGGGGAAAATACCACGCTAGTAACCCAAATTGGTATAGCAGCTAGCATAACTAATAGACACATTTGTGTAATGTATAAAAAAGTATTAAGTGCAGCACTGGTGAGAAAACAATGTACCTATAGAATGAACATGGTACTACTAAGGACAGCCATGGGTTGATGGTAAAACACAACAACCGCATATAATGGGGGAGGGGGGGGGGGTTGCCACGGCAATAATATGTCGCTTCCTCACTGCCTATTTTAGCCCTATAAATTTTGCAGCACTTTATTGCAACTGCATGTATTAGTCCTTGTACACACGGTCGGACATTCCGACCACAAATCCGTCAGATTTTTGTCCGATGGATTTTGTCCGAAACTGGTGTTGCATACACACGGTCGGATAAAATTGTCAGAAAATCCGATCGTTTGGAACGTGATGGCGTTTGTTTGTTACGACGGGACTACGTTCAGGTTAGTAGCCAATAGCTTTGGTCTCGTAATTTGCTCTGAGCATGCGTGGCACTTTGTCCGATCGGAATTCTCTACAAATTGGATAAAGTCCAATCGGATCATGTTGTCGGAATTTTTTTTTTCCAGCTCTCAAACTTTGTTGGTCGGACATTCCGACGGGAAAAGTCAGATGGAGCCCACACACAGTCGGATTATCCGACAACGTGGTCTGATCAGACATTTTCCGCCTGAATTTCCGACCGTGTGTACAAGGGCTAACACACAGCTGCAGAACGGTTTTGGAGAGGCCCGATTCACTTCAAGCAAATGGCACCAAGGCAAGCAACTTCCATGCAACCGCATATGACGGGGGTGTGGGGGGGATCATTTTGCCACTCCCCTGATATGCGACCACCTCACTGCATGTTCCTATAAATGAAGCAGTACCTCAATGCAATGCATTCACACGTGGTTACAGTGTAGCCCCTTTCACTTGAATGGGTCCTATTCGGTGGGCAATACAGATCCTGAACATTTAACCAAATAGGGCTGGAGTGCAATCGCCCTGCGACCATTTATGATAGGGAGGAAAATGTTTATCATTGCTGTGGCATGGGTACCCCCCTTCCATCTCAAAGTATTTGCAGCTTAAAGAGTAACTCCACTTTTGCTGAGAAAAAACCCTCCCTTTGGGTGATCACTGTACAGTGCCTTGAAAAAGTATTCACACCCCTTAAAATGTTCCACATTTTTCATGTTACAGCCAAAAAGGTGAATGTATTTTATTGGGATTTTATGTGATAGACCAACAAAAAGTGGCACATAATTGTGAAGTGGAAAGAAAATGATAAATGGTTTTCAAATTTGTTTACAAATAAATATGTGAAAAGTGTGGGGTGCATTTGTATGGCGCCCCCCTGAGTCAATACTTTGTAGAACCGCCTTTCTCTGCAATTACAGCTGCAAGTCTTTTTTTAGGGATGTCTCTACCAGCTTTGCACATCTAGAGAGGGACATTTTTGCCCATTCTTCTTTGCAAAATCGTTCAAGCTCTGTCAGATTGGATGGAGAGCGTCTGAGAACAGCAATTTTCAAGTCTTACCACAGATTCTCAATGAAATTTAGGTCTGAACTGTGACTGGACCATTCTAACACATGAATATGCTTTGATCTAAACCAGCCTTTCTCAACCTTTTCAACACAGAGGAACCCTTGAAATAGTTCTCTGTTGTCAGGGAACCCCTGCTAAAAATTTGAAATCTACATCTCATGATACATTAGTGTGATAGTCAGTGGGAAGAATGGTCCTTACACTTGTGGTCACTAGGAAGAATTACCTCCTTATAGATTTTTAAAAAGATCAATGCTGTCAGTGAGAACTTATCTGAAAGGCAGAAATTGCCCAATGCTGAAGGAACCCCTAGCAACCTCTGGAGGAACCCTAGTTGAGAATCACTGATCTAAACAATTCTATTGTAGCTCTGGCTGTATGTTTCGGGGTCATTGTCCTGCTGGAAGGTGAACCTCTGCCCCAGTCAAGTCTTTTGCAGACTCTTAGCCCTTGTACACACGGTTGGAGATTCTGTCGGAATGTTTCCTATCGGACCGTTTTGTCGGATATTCCGACTGTGTGTGGTCTGCATCGGATTGTTTCCGTCGGAATATCTGACGGACCAATTTTTCCAACTTGCCGGTAAAATTTTCCGACAAAATGCTCCGATCGGACATACTCCGATCATGTGTAGCCTACTCCGACGGATAAGGTGCCACGCATGCTCAGATCAAATTCCCTGACCAAAGCTATTGGCTACTAGCCTGAACGTAGTCCAGTTGTAACGAAATAACGTCATCACGTTATGTACAATCGGATTTTCCTACAACTTGGTCAGACCGTGTGTATGCAACATCACTTCCGGACCTCTTCTGGAATTAATCTGTCGGAATTACTCCGACGGATTTGGTTGTCGGAATCTCCGACCGTGTGTACAAGGGCTAACAGGTTTTCTTCTAAGATTGTCCTGTATTTGGCTCCGTCCATCTTCCCATCCACTCTGACCAGCTTCCCTGTCCATACTGAAGAAAAGCATCCCCACAACATGATGCTGCCACCACCATGTTTCACGGTGGGGATGGTGTGTTCAGGGTGATGTGCAGTGTTAGTTTTCCACCACACATAGCGTTTTACTTTTAGGCCAAAAAGTTCAATTTTGGTCTCCTCTGACCAGATCACCTTCTTCCACATGTTTGCTGTGTCCCCCACATGGCTTCTCACAAACTACAAACAGGACTTCTTATGGCTTTCTTTCAACTAGGGATGCACCAATACCATTTTTTTTTTTTTACAGTGAGTACGAGTAATTTTTTTTTTTTTTAGTACTTGCCAATACTAATTACCGATCCCTACCACAACTGTTTTATTTACACTTCAGCTGTCAGCAATGGTACAAAGCATTGAAAAGTTATTTACAAATGAAATAAATAGATTTTTTTTTTTTTTAATTTAGCGCTTTTTCAATGTGAAATGTGTAAATATATGTTAATCTATATGTCAAAATATTCTCTAACAAAGCAAACAAAAAAAAAGTTTTAATTGTTTATCGTTTATAAAATAGACGTGAACAAAAGAAAAAAAGCAGGAAAATAATAATTAAATGGAGGAGATTAGGGAGTTAATTAAGGCTGATTGGAGTAAATTAAGGGTTATTAAAGGGTTAAACAGAGGAACATTTGTTCATCCCTTTGATCTGCAGATGAAGAAACAGAAATATACAAATAGAAACAATGTTTCTTTTTATTTTAGTGTTTCAGGGCTGAGCAATGTTGTTAATAATAAACATCGACCTGCTTTTTTTTTTTTTTTTTTGACAGCTCCAATTACCGGACTTCTTTAACACAGGGAAGACCCACAGACAGCTCAAAGAGCCAAGCCTGAAAGTTTAGGTTTCAGGTACCGGTGCATTTGCATGAGTACCGATACTAGCAACCCTAATTTCAACAATGGCTTTCTTCTTGCCACTCCTCTATAAAGGCCAGATTTGTGAAGTGCCCGACTAATGCCCCGTACACACAATCGGAAATTCCACCAGCAAAAGTCCGATGTGAGCTTTTGGTTTCGAAATTCCAACCGTGTGTATGCTCCATCGGACTTTCCCGCCAGCAAAAGATTGAGAGCAGGTTCTCAATTTTTCGGTCTGAAAAAGTTCTGATCGGAAATTCCGTTCGTCTGTACCAATTCCGACGCCCAATATTCCTACGCATGCTCGGAAACAATTTGATGCATACTCGGGAGCATTGAACTTCATTTTCTCAGCTTGTCGTAGTGTTGTACGTTACCGCGTTCTTGGCGGTCAAAAGTTCAGCGAACTTTTGTGTGACCGTGTGTATGCAAGCCAAGCTTGAGCGGAATTCCATCGGAAAAAAACATCCAAGTTTTTTTCCGATGGAAAAATCTGATCGTGTGTATGGGGCATAATGCCCTGTACACATTGTCAGACTTTTCTGACGGAAAATGTGCGATCGGATCTTGTTGTCGGAAAATACGATCGTGTGTGGGCTCCATCTGGCTTTTTTCCATCGGAATTTCCGACATACAAAGTTTGAGAGCAGGATCTAAAATTTCCGACAACAAAATCCGATCGTTTAAATAACGATCGGGTGAAGACAGTTCCGACGGACAAAGTGCCACACATGCTCAGAATAAATTACGAGACGAAAGCTATTGGCTACTGCCCTCTTTATAGTCCCATTGTACGTGTTTTACGTCACCGCGTTCTGAACGATTGGATTTACCGACAACTTTGTGTGATCGTGTGTATGCAAGACAAGTTTGGGACAAAATCCGTCAGAAAAAAAATCCAACAAATTTTGTCATCGGAATGTCCGACCGTGTGTACGGGGCATAATAGTTGTCCTGTGGACAGATTCTCCCACCTGAGCTGTGTATCTATGCAGCTCCTCCAGAGTTACCATGGGCCTCTTGGCTGCTTCTCTGATGAATGCTCAGGGGAGGGCTGGCAGCCTTAGGCCTGGGGGGCAAGTCCAGTCAAGTGGCCTATTGAACCACTGAATCAGCTCACCACTCATCTACACCACATTCCCTGTACAGAGAGAGAGAGGGAGACTGCTCCACATTGCCCAAAGAGAGAGAGACTGCTTCACACTGCCTCCACAGAGAGAGACCCCGCTTCATACTGCCTCCACAGAGAGAGACCCCGCTTCATACTGCCTGCACGGACCTCGCTTCACACTGCCTGCACAGAGAGAGCAGTCACTTTCTGTGCAGGCACTGTGAAGCAGTCAGTCTCTGTACAGGCAGTGTGAAGTGGAGCAGTCTCTCAGAGAATGGAGCAGTCTCTCAGAAAGAGACTGCATGATTGCCCCAGAGAGACTGAGAAAAAGAGCTTGCCCCTTCCCCACACCCAGTACACAGACCAATGAGACTGCAGGAAGATGAAGACTAAAGACTGTGCTGTCACTGCCACCACACTAAGCACTACCTGTGGAATCCGGAGCTTCCCTGGTGAGTGAGCACCACACCACTGGGCAAGCCAAGCAAGCAGAGTAGCTGAGAGTCACAGTGAGCGCAGCAGGCTAAACACGCAAGTCCTGCTGTCTCCCCGGCATGAACACCAGATTCACCAGGGTGCAGGTTCCTCCTGTCTCAATTGCGGATAGTAAGAAATGCACATGCAGGCACATGCCAGAGCACGGGCCAGATTAAGAGCATTGTGGGCCTGGTGCTGCAGTGGAGCAGGTTTAGGAGTAGCAGGGATATGAGGTAAGTAATGTCATATCCCAGCTCTTGCCCAGACTTGGTCACAGCCCCACAGGGCTGTAATGTTAGGGAAGCCCAGAACTTGAATTACCAAGCTTCCATAAGAGCCGTGTGTCGGTGTGTGCTCTGCGGTGAAAGTTTCCAAGTCATCAGAATACAGTGATCACTGCTGGCAGCTATAGCAGCCAGCACTGATCGCTAAAAAACATAAAGACACGCTGGTTGTACTGTCAGTTGATGGAGTCAAATTCTGTACAACCAGTCTGCACAGAGATAGATTGAAATGTCTGAACCGGCAGAATTTCAATCTGTCTATTGTGGCCTAAGTCCACCAGTCTCTGGGTTTAATAATATCCTCAAATCTTCTGAAAGGGGGGCTCCACTTAGGTGTAGAAATTCACTTTGAACTCCACCTTATTTCCAGAACTCTCTTTAGGGTCCTTTAACACTGAAGGCGCTGTACAGGCGTTTTAGTGCTAAAAAATAGCACCTGTAAAGCGCTTCTTATGCCACCCCAGGTTTCCCACTGGGGCGGTGCGCTTGAAGGACATTCTGAAAAGTCCAGCAAGCAGCATTATTGGGGTGGTTTGGGAGAGGTGCCCAGACTATTGAAATGAATGCAACACTGCCCTTTTTAACACTTTCTTTGGCCACTAGTGGGGGTTAAAAGTGCCCTGCTAGCGCCACTAAAACAATGATAAAGCACCACTAAAACGAGCAGCGCTGTACCACTACCGCCCACATCGCCCCAGTGTGAAAGTACCCTTTGGTATTAGATGTGCAAACAAAAAGGTAAGACCACATCTAATACCTACAGAGAGTAATGGAAATAAGGTGGAGTTCAAAGTGAACTATGTCATTACCTGCAGGGATTGGCATTTAGGGGGGTTAAAGTAGGCAGGGATGAAATGTGATATCAACTATTCACTGCCTGTCAAATGCCTCTGAAAAGTGACCTGAGCATGGATCACTTTTCAGAGGAGTGGCAGTGGCTGCTGCAAGTGAATACAAGCATTTAGGCTCACGGTGTGCTGTGGTTTGGCTGCAGTGCGGGTGTACTGGCAGGTGTCACACCCCCTCAGACTTCTTTTAGGTTACTCATTGTTGCTGCATGTTCTGAAAGTGCACCAAACATGCAGCATGCAGGACGTTTTGTGCACTTTCAGAACATGCAGTAAAAATGTGCATCCTCTATGTCCCAGGGGCAACATGCAGGATGACTGCCAGTACACCAGCACTGCAGCCAAACTGCAGCATGTCAGTGAGAGCCCTCATCATACCACCTAGCCCTAGGAGGGCAAGGTACTGGCACAGGCTGCTAGAAAAAAACTCTTTGGCTGCAGAGAGGAGGAGCTCACTTACTTGGATGGTCCCAGCCTCCCAGGAGCCTCACTGGATTCCAGCCAACTGCTCTGATTGAGCAGAGAGCAGGTCCAGCCTCTGCCAGCCAGTGGTGTGGAGTAGGGAGGGGCTGGGCGGGGCTGTGCTGTGTAACACAGACTGTCAGCCCTGACATGAAGACATCGCTGGCTCACAGTACTGGACTCGGCAGCTCAAGAACTGTGCATGTTGCGGTTTTGAGCTGACGACACAGCAGCCTTTGCCACAGCATATCAGAGCAGCCCAGGGGGCAATTGCATCCCTGCCCCCTGGCCCAGCCCTCCCCTGTGAATGCTCCTGGTGACCTACAGTATCTGGTGTGTTCCTTGGCCTTCAAGATGCTGTTTGTTCACTAAGGTTCTCTAACAAACCTCTGAGGGCTTCACGGAACAGCTGTATTTATACTGAGACTAAATTACACAAAGGTAGACTCTATATTTACTAATTAGGTTACTTCTGAAGGCAATTTGTTCCACTAGATTTTAGTTAGGAATATCAGAGTAAAGGGGTCTGAATACAAATGTATCCCCCACACTTTTCACATATTTATTTGTAAAAAAAAAAATGATGACTATTTATTTATGATTTTCCTTCCACTTCACAATTATGGTGCCACTTTGTGTTGATCTATCACATAAAATCCCAATAAAATACTTTTACATTTTTGGTTCTAACATGACAGCATGTGGAAAATGTCAAGGGGTGTGAATACTTTTTCAAGGCACTGTATATTGCAGGGATTTTAACAAATGTTGTTGCAGATTCTGAGCTTTTGTTATTCTGAAGAAATGAATACAGACAAACAAATGACTATGTGCAAAAGTGAATGTTTTTTAATAGCATTCAATTATAATATGACATGTTGCAATTATATACACCATATTATTATTATTTTTATTTTTTTATTATTACTATTTTTTCCCCCACCAAAGTAGAGTTATGCTCTGTACACACGGTCAGACATTCCGACAACAAAATCCGTCAGATTTTTTCCGACGGATTTTGGCCCAAACTTGTCTTGCATACACACGGTCGCACAAAGTTGTCGGAAAATCCGAGCAGTGACGTAAAACACGTACAACGGGAATATAAAGAGGGCAGTAGCCAATAGCTTTCGTCTCCTAATTTATTCCGAGCATGCGTGGCACTTTGTCCGTTGGAATTGTCTACACACGATCGGAATTTAAAGAATCGAATTTTGTTGTCAGAAAATTTTAGATCCTGCTCTCAAACTTTGTGTGTCGGAAATTCTGACAGAAAAAGTCCGATGGAGCCCACACATGATCAGATTTTCCGACAATATATATATAATATGTTTGAGGGGATCTAAAATAAAAAATAACATTAACATTCTTAAACTTTTTTTTACTTACCAGAAACCGCTGTTGCTAAGCAGTCTTCCTAATCTGCCTCTTCCTATTCCGCGGCGCTTCCTCCTCTTCGGCGAGCGGCCCCGTTGTCTTCTGGGACATGTGTGTGTGTGTCCCAGAAAACAAAAGGGCCATTCAAAAAGCATTGTGCGACTTGCGCATGCGCAGTAGCAAACGGGCAGTGAAGCCTGCAAGGCTCCACTGCCTGTTTCCCTTCGTTAAGATGGCGGCACCGACACCCGATCCGATGCACGGATCGGCCTGGGGGGCCGACATCGCGGGCTCGCTGGAAAGGTAAGTGCCCTTATTAAAAGTCAGCAGCCACAGTGTTTGTAGCTGCTGACTTTTTAAAAAAAATTGCGGCTGGAACACCGCTTTAAGGAACGTACCAGCTGTAGAAAAATGTAAAGCCCCATACACACTATTTGTTTTTCTGCTGAGTTTTTCCTTCAGATTTACCAAAACCATATAATATGAGGTCAAACCTTAGGAGTTTCAATTTGTATGCAATTGGGCAGGCCCTTCTACTACATGGTTTTGGTAAACCTGAAGGAAAAACTCAGCAGAAAAACTGATAGTGTGTATGGGACTTTACAGCTAAACCCAAAGGGAGAAGTCTGGTTTCAGCACCATGGTCAGCGACAAAGCTGTACTCTGTCCCAGCCTGGAACTGCAGGTAGTTATCTGAATGGCAGCTATTAACATGACCTGAATACACAGGACAGCTACTACGTTAGGGGTTATTTTCTATATCGGAATGTTTTATCACCCAAAAAAATAATAATAGTAAAAAAGAAAATAATAATAATTAAGCACAACTGTCATCAAATAGCGCACATTGGGGGTTATTTACGAAAGGGAAATCCACTTTGTGCTGCAAGTGCACTTGGAAGTAAAGTCTCTGTAGATCCGAGGGGGACATGCAAAGAAAATAAAAAACAGCAATTTAACTTGCACATGATTGGATGATAAAATCAGCAGAGCTTCCCCTCATTTCAGATCTACCCCTTAGATTCAGAGCGACTGCACTTCCAAGTGCACTTGCAGTGCAAAGTGGATTTGACTTTCGTAAATAACCCCCATGGTCTTTTAAAATGAAGCTATAGCAAAACCTTTTTTTTTTTATTTTAGATGGAGTGTGGGGAGGGGGTTTTAAATCCCCTTTTTGTTCTCTTTTTGCTGTCTGTGTCCCATTAGAGAGAATTCCCTTCACTTCCTGTCCTGGAGCTACAACAGGAAGTGAGAAGAAATCTCTCCAAAACGAGGGACCATTGCACTCTTAGGCTCCAGTCACACCTGGGCTCTTTGGGATTGCGGCAGATCTCAAAACGCACTGCAATCGCGAAATGCAGGTTCAGGTGCCATTATTCTCAAGGGCAACTAAAAGGCGGTGCTGTTTTGCCACCAGTGTCAGACATGTGCAGTTTGTTTTGTTCTAATTTTGTTTTTCGGCGAAATTCGACAAATTCGTTAACCCTTAACTTAAATATTCGAATTTATGATAAAACACGTTTAACAAATTTTTCCGTAAATTCGCAAATTCGAAAACTCTGAAATTTCTGAATTCATGAACACGGAGATTTGAAAATTCGAAAATTCAAAAGAACGAAAATAAGAACAAAAATCTGAAAATTTGAAAACCCCAAAATTGGAAATAGTAATATTTATTATTATTAGTTAGTTATTAACTATAAAATTATAGGGATTGGAATTTCCTTTCAAATGTGGCTGTTGGTGAATGTAATGAATATGAATTTATCCGAAGTTGCGAATGATCTGAAATAACGAATGCCGCATCTTAACGAACGGAACGTAATAAATTAATAATAATAATAAATAATAATACCTTTTTTTTATTATTATTATTATTATTATTATTTATTATTATTAATTAGTTACATTCTATTCGTTTAGATGCGGCATTCGTTGTTTCAGATCATTCACAACTTCGGATAAATTTGTATCCGTTACGTTCACTAACAGCCACATTTGAAAGGAAATTCCAATCCCTATAATTTAATAGTTAGTTATTATTAGTTATTATTTCGGCTTTTCTAATTTTTGGGCTTTCAAACTTTCTCATTTCCGAATTCTCAAATTTCCAAATTTACGAATCTTCGAATTTGCAAATACCACATCTAAATGAATGGAACAGAATGAATTTGAATTTTTTCAAAGTCCCGAATTTATTCGAAATAATAAATTTTGATCAAACAAAAAAAACGAAATAAAAACGAATGAAGCGCATTAATCATGCGGCAATCATGGCAAATCACCTCGCGTGAAGCTCGTCGCCCAAAAAAGGAGCAGGAGTTTCTTTTGGGCAACAAGCTTCACGCAATGCGATTCGCTGCGTATAAATCACGCATCAATCACAACAAGACTGCACCACCAGCAATCTCAAAACGTACTACAATCGCTAAACGCAGGTTCAGGTGCCATTGTTTTTAATTTCACCTAAAGAGCGTCTGAGTTTTGCGGCAATTGCTGCGTGATTTATCACGCCAAATCGCATCACGTGAGGCTTGTTATTCAAAAGAAGCTCTTGCTCCTTTTTGGGTGACAAGCATCACGTAATGCAATTTTGCCATAATTGCCACACGATGAATTGCGTGACACTTGAGATATTTATTGTCACGTGATAAATTGCGCGACACTCGCGGCAAAACCGCACCGGATGTATTTTTGCGTGTATTCCCACATTGTACAAACGTGAACCTAACTTTATTCCTCAGTCACACAGCTGCGACTTGTCATGCGATTTGATAGTTTCAAAATGCATGACAAGTCGCACCCTATTGTCTGTAATGGAAGCGGTTAAATTGGCATTACTTCAACTCCACGTCTTCTAAGTCACACTGACAATGTCTAGTGAAGTCGCACAGTTTCAAAGTTGGATTCAGTGTGAACGAAGACTTAGAAAGCTGACATTGGAAAAGATGTTCCTGTTAGAAGATTTCGGTCCCATCTGACCACAGCACTTTCTCCCAATCCTTCTCTGAATTATTTAGATGTTTATTGGCAGGACTGTACACGTGCCTTCTTGAGGAGGGGGGCTCTCCATGTTTGGAGGAGGAAAAAAGCTGACTATGACCCTAAGAACACCATCCCTACAGTCAAGTACGGAGGTGGAAACATTATGCTTTGGGGCTGTTTCTCTGCTAAAGGTACAGGCCAACTTTGCTGCACTGAGGGGCCAGTAGATGGGGCCATGAATTGTAAAATCTTGGATGAGAACCTTCTTCCCTCAGCCAGAACACTGAAGATGGGTCATGGATGGATCTTCCAGCATGAAAATGACCCAAAGCATAGAGTGGCTCAAGAAGAAGGACATTAAGGTCATGAAGTGGCCTAGCCAGTCTCCAGACCTTAATCCTATAGAAAATGTATGGAGGGAGCTTAAACTTCGAGTTGCCAAGCGGCAGCCAAGAAACCTTAAGGATTAAGAGAAGATCTGTAAAGAAGAGTGGGCCAAAATACCTCCTGAGATGTGCAAACCTGGTCACCAACTACAAGAAACCTCTTACCTCTGTGCTTGCCAACAAGGGTTTCTCCACCAAGTACTACGTCGTGTTTTTTTGGAGATCAAATACTTATTTTATTCACTGAACTGCATCTCAATTTATAACATTTGTATCATGTGTTTTCAGGATTTTTGGTTGATATTCTGTCTCTTTCCTTTAACCACTTCCCGCCGGGAGGGCGTACATGGACGTCTTCCCATTTCAGTGGTTATACCGGGATGATGCCTGCACCTACAGGCATCAACCTCTCTTCAGCCGGCGATGTACTTCACCGTAAGAACAATCATAGCGGCTTTATCGTTCTTACAGGAGGCGGAAGGGGACGTCCTTCCACCGGCAGTGGAAGTTGACCATAGAGATTTCTGGGGAATAGATGTTCCCCGGTCACCTCTATGACTCTCGGAGGTCCGGCGGCGACATTCTGACATCACGCCGGGCCTGGCAGTTGTAAATACTGCCATATACTTAGCTCGAAAACCGAGATCGTCCTGGTTTTTATTTTTATTTTTTGATCTCAGGTTTTCCAGCCTGGAGGAGAGATGTAGGGTCTTAGTGACCCCATATTTCTCAATAAAGAGGACCTGTCACGCACTAATACATCGCTATGTACTATTATTAATTTATTAAGTTCCATTTGTTTAGATGCGACATTCGTTATTTCAGATCATTCGCAACTTCGGATAAATTCGTATTCGTTACGTTCACTAACAGCCAAATTTGAAAGTAAATTCCAATACCTATAATTTAATAGTTATTATTAGTTAGTTATTATTGTGGATTTTTGAATTTTCAGATTTTTGTTCTTATTTTTGGATTGTCATTCTTTTTGAATTTTCGGATTTTCATTCTTATTTTCAGATTTTCTAATTTACTCATTTTGGGATTTTCGATTTTTTATTTTTTATTTTTTAAATAACGGTTTTCGATCAGAATGAATGACCCAATACAAAAAAAAAAAAAAAAGAATGAAACGAAAACAAACACATTTTTCAGCAGTACACATGTCTACTTGCTTTAAGTCAGTAACGCCAAAAGCAGCCAAATAATCAAAATGGCGAGATTTTTTTTTAGAAGGATAGCAGTTATGGAAGTCTGGTTAATGACCGGTCCCCTTTAAATGATGGTGTTGGGTTTATATTCTGGCCTCTCTCCTGGCATAACAAATGGAAATGTGATTGCATTACTTTACTGGCCCTTCCCCCTATGTAATAACGCACGAGCGTTCATCTTTTTTGCTTTCCTATCCTGACAGCATTACAACATCTTTTTTTTTTTTTTATATTGTTTTGAATAATAAGCCAATTTTTCAAGCAATAACACTCAGCTCTATTAAGCCATTAGCACTGCCCCCCTGCTGTGCTTGCAGGAATGTAATTGTCCAATGTACAGAGATTCCCCAGCCTGATAATATTGGGGATATAAATTGCTATTGTGTAAACTCTTAGCAGAGCCTCTCCTTCTGCTAATATCCGAACATCACTTACTGGTCTGTTAAGCAGTAAAACAATGCATTGCTAAATGCTTATTAGTCCTCATTTGACTCGTATGCTGCTTCTAAACAGGCTTTGCTGTGAAGCCGAGCACCTGTATGAGAAGCCTCTAGAACACACGTATTAAACACAAGGCCTGCGGGACAAATCTAATCCACAAGGCCATTTCATGAGGCCCTCGCTGCGGCACGCCCTCATCTCCATCCAACCTTTGTCTCAGCATTTGGCAGCAGAGTGGTGGACAGAACTCCTCCAACAGATCCTGCCCCTTTCTGTGCAGCCCTAGCCCCTTGTCACCACCTCCCCTGGTCTCTGCAATCTCTGGCAGTTGACTCTAGCTCTCCTCTGGTCCTCCTCCAGACCCTGCACTGCTTCCCAGCGCCGACCCCAGCACAAGCAAACTCCAGCAGCTGACTTTAGCCATTCTCTGGTCCTCCTCCAGACCCTGCACTGCTTCCCAGTGCTGACCCCAGCACAGGCAAACTCCAGCAGCTGACTTTAGCACCTCCTCCAGGCACTGCACTTTCTGCTTTCCCAAATCTGCACCCAGCTTCTTGCACTGTGATGTAAGGGAGGGTGGGGGACTCAACTTCTGATGGTGTGAGGGGCTTTTGGCATCTGTGTAGCTACACTAGGAAACTGAGACCAGACTATCTATAGCAGGGGTTCTCAAACTTTTTAAACAGGGGGCCAGTTCACTGTCCCTCAGACTGTTGCGACTGTTGCATCAGTGCAGCCTCACCAGTGCACATCAATGAAGCCTCACCAGTGCCCATCAATGAACCCCACCAGTGCCCATCAATAAAGCCTTACCAGTGTCCATCAATGAAACCCCACCAGTGCCCATCAATAAAGCCTTACCAGTGCGCATCAATGAAACCCCCCCAGTAGCCATCAATAAAGCCTCCCCAGTGCCCAGCAATGAACTCCACCAGTGCCCATCAATAAAGCCTTACCAGTGCCCATCAATGAAACACCACCAGTGCCCATCAATAAAGCCTCACCAGTGCCCAGCAATGAACCCCACCAGTGCCCATCAATACAGCCTCACCAGTGCCCATCAATACAGCCTCACCAGTGCCCATCAATGAAGCCTCACCAGTTCCCATCAATGCTGCCTCTCCAGCGCCCATCAATGCAGCCTGATCATTGTCCATCAATGCACCCACACCAGTGCACATCAATGCAGCCTCACCAGTGCCCATCAATGAAGCTTCACCAGTGCCCATCAATGCAGCTTCACCAGTGCCCATCAATTCAGCCTTACCAGTGCCCATCAATACAGCTTCACCAGTGCCCATCCATACAGCTTCACCAGTGCCCATCAGTGCAGCCTCACCAGTGCCCATTAATGCAGCCTCACCAGTGCCCATTAATACAGCCTCACCAGTGCCCATCAATGCAGCCCGACCAGTGCCAATCAATGCAGACCGACCAGTGCCCATCAATGCAGCCTCACCAGTGCCCATCAATATAGCCCGACCAGTGCCCATCAATGCAGCCTGACCGGTGCACATCAGTGCAGCAGAGGAGGTCACCCAGCCAGTGAGTGGGAGCAGAGGGATGGTTGCAGCACACAAGGATGGGGAAAACAGCAGCTAGATCCGTGGGGAAGGCCAGCCAACCAGCCCCAGACAGCCTCTGAAACAGGATGAAGGAGTGCCACACAGCCAAATGTGAGCCAGGGGATTGATGCACATTGGAGAGCCCAGGAAATGGCGGTGGGCCGCGAGTATGCAGCCAGGGGCGACTGGATCAACACTGCAGATGAGCGGCCTGTCTGGGAAATGATGACTGGATATAAAGCAGGGGAAGGAGCGAAAAAGGCTGAGCAAGGAGGGAGACTCACCAGGTGATCAGAGGCACGGATGATGCAGGAGAAATTAAGGATGGTCGGTGCTCCTTTTCCAAACCGTCCTCTGTGGCTTACATCTGGATACACCTGCCCCCCCCCCCACCCCGGGGGGCAGGTAAATGACCTTGGCGGGCCGTAGTTTGAGGACCCCTGATCTATAGTTAAGTAAGGGCTAGTTCCCACCACAAGTGTTCCAGTGATTTTTTTTTTCTGTATCCAAAAACCATAGAAAGTAGGTTACATGGTTTTCAATGGCATAATTCACACCAGTGTTTACAGTTCCAGTGCGTTTTGGTTCCAAAAAAAAAAAATTAGAAAATGCTGCATTTTTCTGGCACAGAACTATACTGGAATGCAGTAAAAGCATAAAAAAAGTACCAGAACGCACCTACACACATCAAAAATACACCGGACCCCTGTACAGTAAAAAAAAAAAAAAAAAAAGAATAAAGAAAAAAAGCATCCAGAAACACATCAAAAAAGCTCATGCAGAAACGCATCCAGATCTGGAGGACATTTTTGTGGTGTGAACCACAACCAAATACCCAACAAACTACCTAACAGAGTAACAAAAGCCAAAATAACAAGCTACCTATATACTATATATACACAAAATGGGGAACACAGAAAAGCAGGGTAAAACTAAGGCCGCGTACACACGCGGGGACTGGTCGCTCAACTTTGTCCGCTGAACAGTGTTTCGGCGGACAGTCCGCTCGTGTGTGGGCTTTCAGCGGACAGTTTCAGTGGACAGTCTGACGAACAAAGTTTTTCGGAAATTCCGAAAAACTGTCCGCTGAAACTTGGTTTGAGCGGACAGTCCCCTCGTGTGTAGGCTTGTTCGTCAAACTAAGTCTCGCGCATGCTCAGAAAGAATTTACACGCCGAAGGTTGCATTGCAGTGTATAGGACGTCGTTTTCTAGTCCCGTCGTACGTGCCATTCACGTCATCGCGCACGGTTTCAGCGGACTGTTCGTTCGTCGTGTGTGGGCAAGTCCGTCCATGCTAATTTTGAGCGGACTGTCCGCTGAAACTGTTTGACGGACAAAGTTGAGCGAACAGTCCCCGCGTGTGTACGCGGCCTAACAGTACAGAAACAAATGAGAAGGGGGAATCAAAACTGGGATCAGGAACAAGGAGACATGGGTACAAGGCAGCAGGGTACAGGGTATAGGTACTAGGCAAAAATCACAAGCAGGAACAGGATAAACGGCAAGCAGTATCTGGCAGCAAAGTAAAACACTGAAGCGAGAGAGAAATGCGGAGGAGGAACTAAATACCCTCCCAGCAGCCAGCATCAAGTGGAAACTGATTACTGGGATCTGCTGGCTGCTGTGAGACACCCGCTGGTGGACACCAGAACTACAGTCTTCTGCTTTGGTAAGCACAGTATCACCAGAAGGTGATCTAGGTCCTGACATATCAGGCAAATGCAACATTATGGCCACTTGATGGAGCCAAAGATCATAGGAAATGAACGTATTAAGCAAAATAAGGACAGAATTCATGAAGGTTAGGAAAATGCTTGTGACATAAAAAAAGATGGAACATTGTGAAAAAAAAACATGTTTTTCTTAATTTCTGTTATAATATATATATATATATATATATATATATATATATATATATATATATATATAATAATATTTCTTCATTAATTTAGGCCAAAAATTAATTCTGCTACATTTCTTTTGTGAAAATAACCCAAATCAGTGTATATTATTTAGCATGTAGGAAACTTACAGAGTCCACAAACTATGGTATATATCTGAAAAATCGATCAATCCTGATGGTCTTCTCATTTCTTGTGGCCCGAAAATATCAGAGCAGTACAAATATCCCCCAATTGACCCCTTTTTGGAAAGAAGGCAGTCCGAAATATTTAGTAAGAGACATAGTGAGTTTTTTGAAGTTGTAATTTTTTTGTCACAAATTTTAGAATTTTTTTATTTTTTTTATACATACTGTCACCAGTGCAGTACAGTGTCATCATATAACTGGTGTGAATGATCAGGGACACTGACTGCTAATAGTATGATGATAATAATAATAATAATTTTGTTTTCTTTTTTTAATATTTTTTTTATTACATTTAAAAAAAAATTAGTTTTTTTAAATACAGTGACCAGAGTAATACATTGTTACCATAGTAACACTGTACTACTTTACGGAGGTGATCAGAATATTTTACAACTTATTTTTTACATACAGTGACCAGAGCACCACATTGTTACCATAGTAACACACTACTATTTTGAGGAGGTGATCAGGATATTTATTTATTTATTACACACTATGATTGCTTATACCTGTGAATTTTACAGCTATAAGCAACCATTTTTTTCTGAATTAAAGCGGAGGTCCACCCTAAAATGGACCTCCGCTCATCGGAATCCCCCCCCCCTCCGGCGCCACAATCGGCACCTTTCAGGGGGGAGGGGGGTGCAGTTACCTGGATAATCCAGGTAACTGCACCCACTTCCGGGCTAGCTCTCTGCGGAAAGGGGCGTACGTTACGCCCCCGTTCCGCAAGCGCCCGCCCCCTTCAGCAAGTGGCCCGCTGCCTGCTGGGAAACACACAGCTCCCAGAGGCAGCGGGGACCGTCCGGATTGCGCCGCGCGGCTCGCGCATGCGCAGTAGGGAACCGGGAAATGAAGCCGAAAGGCTCCATTTCCTGATTCCCATACCCAAGATGGCGGCGGGACCCGGCAGCCGAGCGAGCGATCGGCTTCGGGTGCCGACATCGCGGGCGCGCTGGACAGGTAAGTGTCACTATTTAAAAGTCAGCAGCTGCAGTATTTGTAGCTGCTGGCTTTTAAAAAAAAAAAAAAAAAAAACGCGGAGTCCCGGTGGACTCCCGCTTTAAAATCATTCATTCAGTGTTTACCATTGTGATTAGCTGTGATTGGCCCTCTCACATTGGACTCATCACATGGTACAGATGGGCTGTGATTGGCCCTCTCTGTACCATGTGATCCCTGTGACCAATCACAGAGCTCATCACAATAGTACACAATGAATGGGAAGAATCAAATCCACGATTCATTGTGTACAATTGTCGTGTGATCTGCTGTGATTGGTCACAGCGATCATATGGTATTCATTGGACACAGGGGGTGACGGATTGCACTGGAGTGGGCCCCGTGGGACTTGCGTGAGTCATATGACATCCTCCCAGGGTAACAGGGCTCCCAATCGGCATTCATATTACAATAGGCTGGGCAGGAAGGAGGGGGTTAGCATTCTTTACATTTCTTCACACATGTATATATGTGTATGTGTGTGTGTATATATTGTAAGGGATCTTCCCGGGGTAGGGTGTGTTTGGACACAGTTCACAGCAGACTTGGACTTTATAAAGTAGAACTTGGCGTTTATTCGTGGTACAAACAGTCCAACAAACAAAGTATACAGCAACACCGTGCTTCTTGTGTATAACAGGCACAAAATAATAACAAAAACAAAACAACCTAGCCCGGCTGGGCGCTTACTAACAGGTTCTTCTCACCTATCTGACACTTATAAACGCAGCGTCTTTCGCCTGGATATCGCAGGGTGGATTTTAGCTCCAGCAGTGGCTGTGCTTGCAGCTTCCTCAAACACACAGACTGTTCGTTTCCCTGGCTGGGAGCAATCACCTGCAGACCTTGCAGAGCCTTTAGCTTCCCAGGCTAATTAGGATCAAAGCTCACCTGATCCCAAACCCAGAACTGGATCGGGGGATGTGGAATGACAGGTCCCTCTACCAAACCTACCTGCCATTCCATATAAACCCAGGCCCGGCAAAATTAAATAACAACTCAGCAGCATATCGCTGCTGAGAAACTGATCCATCCTGGATTTACCATCTCACACTGTGTAGCAACCTAGGTGAGATGTACACCCCCTCGATCACTTCTCCAGTGACATGTCTACATATCCCCCCCCTCTTTTTCAGACCGGAGGGCTGAGCCTTTTGTCCCCACAGACAACTTACCCTTGACAATGCGTCAGCATTTGCCTGTAATTTCCCTGGCCTGTGTTCCACAGTAAAATTAAAGTTTTGTAGGGAGAGAAACCATCTAGTCACTCTTGCATTTCTCTCCTTGTTTAACTTCATCCATGTTAGGGGGGCATGGTCTGTCACCAACTTGAATTTCCTGCCTAGCAAGTAATACTTTAACGATTCTAGGGCCCACTTTACTGCCAAACATTCTCGCTCCACAATGGCATAATTTTTCTCGGCCGGGGTTAGTTTTCTACTCAAGTACGTCACTGGATGCTCCTCACCATTCACTACTTGTGAGAGTACTGCACCTAAGCCTGTGTTAGAGGCATCTGTCTGGACCAGAAATTCTCGCCTGAAATCGGGGGTGACTAACACAGGTGGTTGGCACAAGGCAGACTTAAGGCTTTGGAAAGCCTTCTCGGCCTCTGGGGTCCACGTGACCATTGCTGTCTTTCCGCCCTTTGTCAAGTCAGTTAGTGGAGCAGCAACTGAGGCAAAGTTCGGCACAAATCTACGGTAATACCCCGTAATACCCAGGAAAGCTCTAACCTGTTTCCTTGTCAGGGGTCTAGGCCAATTCTGTATTGCCTCAATTTTATTTAGCTGTGGCTTAATCAACCCTCTCCCAATAATGTAGCCTAGATATTTGGCCTCTTCTAGGGCTAGAGCACACTTCTCGGCATTTATGGTCAACCCCGCATCACTTATGGCATCCAACACGGCCTGTACCTTACAGAGGTGACTTTCCCAATCAGGGCTAAAAATGACCACATCATCGAGGTAGGCAGCTGAGTAATCACGATGTGGTCGCAGAATCAAGTCCATCAACCTCTGGAAAGTTGCAGGGGCTCCATGTAACCCGAATGGCATCACTACATACTGGAATAGCCCATCAGGGGTGGAGAATGCAGTTTTCTCTTTAGCCTCACCAGAAAGTGGAATCTGCCAGTAGCCCTTTGTGAGATCGAGGGTGGTTATGTACCTGGCGTTACCCAACTTCTCAATCAACTCATCTACCCTGGGCATAGGATACGCATCGAACTTGGAGATCTCATTCAACTTTCTGAAATCGTTACAGAACCTCCAAGTTCCATTGGGCTTTGGGATTAGCACAATTGGGCTGGACCATTCACTCTGTGACACCTCAATTACCCCCAGAGCAAGCATACGTTTTACCTCGGCAGATACGGCTTCCCTACGTGCCTCCGGTATCCTATAGGGCTTAAGGTTTACTCTGCTTCTAGGCTCCGTTTCAATGTGATGATGGATGAGGTGTGTACGCCCTGGGAGGTCAGAGAACTTGTTTTTGTTTTTCTGTAAAAATTCCTGAGCCTCCTGTTTCTGTGACACTGATAGAGTATCACCTACCTTGACTGGAGGGATTGGTTGTGACAAATTATTAACAGTATTTGTCGCGACCAAGGATTCCCTGTCTTTCCAGGGCTTGATCAAGTTTATGTGATAAACTTGGAAAGGCTTCCTTTTACCTGGTTGGTGCACCTTGTAGTTCACCTCACTGATCTTTTCAACAATTTCATAAGGACCTTGCCACTTCGCCAAGAATTTACTCTCAACAGTGGGGACTAGTATAAGGACCCTATCGCCTGGGTTGAATGTCCTGATTCTTGCGGACCGGTTGTAAATTCTACTTTGGGCCTCTTGAGCTCTCTGGAGGTGTTCCCTTACCAGGGGCATTACAGTGGCTATACGGTCCTGCATTTGTGCTACATGCTCAATAACACTCTTGTATGGGGTGGACTCATTCTCCCATGTCTCTTTTGCAATGTCCAGTAGACCCCTAGGGTGATGACCATAGACCAACTCGAATGGTGAGAACCCTGTGGACGCTTGGGGCACCTCCCTAATAGCAAACATGAGGTAGGGTAATAAATGATCCCAGTCACGACCATCTTTTGCCACCACTTTCTTCAACATATGTTTCAAAGTTTTATTAAATCTCTCCACCAATCCGTCCGTCTGGGGGTGGTACACAGAGGTACGGATGTGTGAGATTTTAAATAGTCTGCATAATTCCTTCATTACTTTCGACATAAATGGCGTACCTTGGTCAGTTAGGATTTCTTTGGGGATCCCAGTCCTAGAGAACATATAAAACAACTCACGTGCAATTGTTTTAGATGCAGTGTTTCTTAAGGGTACAGCCTCAGGATAGCGGGTCGCATAATCCAGGACTACCAAAATATACTGGTGTCCTCTAGCTGACTTTACAATGGGACCCACTAAATCCATGGCAATACGCTCAAAAGGCACCTCTATAATAGGGAGCGAAACCAAAGGACTGCGAAAATGTGACACTGGGGCACTAACCTGACATGTGGGGCACGACTCACAGTATTTTTTAATGTCATCATATATTGCCGGCCAAAAAAACCTCTGGAGAACCCTCTCTCGCGTTTTGTCAGTCCCCAAGTGTCCCCCAAGAACATGGTTATGTGCCATGTCAAGCACCTGACGCCGGTACGGCTTAGGTACCAGAAGCTGTTCCACAATCTCATCTTTAACCTTATTGACTCTATAGAAAAGATCATTAGTCACCGAAAAATGTGGAAATCTTTTTTCAGCATCTGGTTCCTGAGGTACCCCGTTCATAACAGCAACCTGCTCTCTCGCATTTTTGAGAGTGGGGTCCTGTAATTGTGCAGTCCCAAAATTATCGCTAGACACCTCTAAGTCTAGTATATTTTGCTCAGTGGGAGGAGCCTCCTCCTCCCCAGCCAGGACCTGCAAAGGAAAACAATCATTTTCATCCTGCACATTTTTATCATTCACAGTGGACAAGGCAACCCCCTTAGAGGTATCCTCACTCCTTTTGGGGATTTTTCTTTTTTCCCAAAGAGCCCAGAATAATGGAAAATCGCGCCCCAATATTACATTATGCATGAGGTTTTTAACCACACCCACTTCATATTGTACGGTGCCTTGTTCAGTCCCGACTTTAGCCAGCACTATAGGGTACACTTTTGTATCACCATGTATGCACACAACACTCATATGCTTTTTAGACTCTAAGTCCCCAGTCACCAGGCTAGCATGCACCAAGGTTACAAGGCTTCCTGAGTCCATTAACGCTTTAACAGGAAAGTCATTGATTGTGATGTTGCAGATTTGCGGTTCAGTCTCTAGTCCAGGAACTGCAGCACAAGATGGTTCCGCAAATAGCGACTGACGCCGGCTAGCGTCACATTCCATGGGTTCAGAGGTAAGAGGGCAATGGGCAGACACGTGTCCCGCCTCATGGCATCTCCAACACTGGATAGGGCCTGGTCTCTTTGGCAAGGAGTCCTTTTCAGAGCCCCTTAGCCACCCGGGACCATCACCAGTCTTTTGTCCCTGAGACACCACTTGAGCCCTTTTCCCCCCATCAGCACCCCTCCACACTCCCCCAATAGATGGAAGTCTCTTACCAGCTGACGGCACAGATCTGGCGCTCCGGGGAGGTGAAGATGCTGCAGGAACATCACGGAGGTAGTCCTCAGTCGCCTGGAACCTCTCCACAAGGTTGACAAGTTCGTTTGCGTTCCTAGGATCACCTTGTCCCACCCAGCGTTGCAGGTCAGTAGGAAGCGCTCGGAGGTAGCGATCCATCACGACCTTCTCTAGGATTTGTGCAGGAGTAGAAGTGTCTGGCTCCAACCACTTTCTTGCCAAATGGATTAGGTCATACATCTGGGACCTCGCTGATTTGTCCAGACTGTAGCTCCAGTTGCGTACCCTCCGGGCACGGACTGCAGTAGTAACTCCTAGTCGGGCAAGTATCTCCTCTTTTAGCCGAGTATAGTCCTTAACCTCTTGCTCACTGAGGTCATAGTAGGCCTTTTGAGGTTCACCTGTTAAATAGGGCGCAATTACCTCTGCCCACTCAGCGGCTGGTAACTTCTCTCGCTCAGCCACGCGCTCAAATACTGTTAGATAGGCTTCAACATCGTCCTCAGCAGTCATCTTTTGCAGCGCTTTCTGCACAGTCCTTCTCCCAGAAAAAATCTCTGGAGCGGCTCCCATCACCACAGGCGCCTCTCGATTTGCTATCAGGTGCTCAATAAGTTGTTGTTGTGCAGCCATGGACTGTTCATGTCGTCTATTGGCCTCTATCTGAGCCTGCTGTTGTGCAGCGATCATCTGCTGTTGTTCAGCCATGGACTGTTCATGTCGTCTATTGGCCTCTGTCTGAGCCTGCTGTTGTTGCAAACTCACTTGCATAAACTGCTTCAGCATCTCCTCCATGTTGCTGGACTGTTTTTGGAGTGTAGTTGCAGCTTTCACCCAGGACATCAGCAGCTGTAGCCAAGTCTGTCCACACCGTTGCCCCTAGCAACCGCGTTGCCCGCTACCTCCACCAATTGTAAGGGATCTTCCCGGGGTAGGGTGTGTTTGGACACAGTTCACAGCAGACTTGGACTTTATAAAGTAGAACTTGGCGTTTATTCGTGGTACAAACAGTCCAACAAACAAAGTATACAGCAACACCGTGCTTCTTGTGTATAACAGGCACAAAATAATAACAAAAACAAAACAACCTAGCCCGGCTGGGCGCTTACTAACAGGTTCTTCTCACCTATCTGACACTTATAAACGCAGCGTCTTTCGCCTGGATATCGCAGGGTGGATGTTAGCTCCAGCACTGGCTGTGCTTGCAGCTTCCTCAAACACACAGACTGTTCGTTTCCCTGGCTGGGAGCAATCACCTGCAGACCTTGCAGAGCCTTTAGCTTCCCAGGCTAATTAGGATCAAAGCTCACCTGATCCCAAACCCAGAACTGGATCGGGGGATGTGGAATGACAGGTCCCTCTACCAAACCTACCTGCCATTCCATATAAACCCAGGCCCGGCAAAATTAAATAACAACTCAGCAGCATATCGCTGCTGAGAAACTGATCCATCCTGGATTTACCATCTCACACTGTGTAGCAACCTAGGTGAGATGTACACCCCCTCGATCACTTCTCCAGTGACATGTCTACAATATATATATATATATATATATATATATATATATATATATCGCAATTGTAGAGGTAAGATGCACTGAACGATCCGTGAAGTGCAAGCAATCTAGTCCTTCCCACGGACAGATATGTAGAAACAACGGTGCGGATTGCTGCAATCCACATCGTTGTTTATATATATATATATATATATAATATAATATTTTTTTTTGTTTCTTTTTTTATGCAAGCCGCTGAAATACAAAAGTAACAGAGCATGGCATGCCGGAAAGTGTCGCTGTTACTTTGTATCTTCTGTGGATTGATTGAAGAACAGAAAGTGCGGCACCTCCTCGTCTAGACCAGTGCTTCCCAGCCAGGGTGTGGAGGTTGTTGCACCATCTCAGCATGTCAGGAGAGCCGCAGTCCACAGAAATGGAAAACGATAATCCAGAGCCGTTGACTGTCAGGGCAGCCCCAGCATTCAGAAAAGGAAGAAAGTCCGCCTCCTACCCTTTGCCACGCTGCCACAGCCACGCTCTGGGGAAGATTGGGAGGCAGGACACTCTTGTGAAAAAGGTAAGGGACTTAGTACCCTGATGTAAATACGGTAAGGGTGGATGAGTAGACTGAGGACTATAATGGGGGGGGGGGGGGGGTGGACTTAGCATCCTGATGGGAAAGGTGGGGGGAAAGGAAGTGCACTGATGACTTTAATGCTGAGGTGGGGGGTCTGAGGACTCTGATGTGAAGACGGGGGACTCAGGACAGGAGGGGCTGAGGACTCTAATGTATAAAGTTCAGTTTGAGGACTCTGATGTGAAGGAAAAGGAAGTTGGGGCTGAGGACTCTGATATAAAAATTGGGGGAGCCTGAGGACTCTGATTTGAAGGGTGGGGGGCTAAGGACTTTGATGTAAATTTTAGGGTGGGTGACTGAAGACTCTGATGTGAAGGATGGGGCATTGAGGACTCTGATGTAAATTTTAGGTTGGGGGGCTGAGAACTCTGATATGAAGGGTGGGGGGTTGAGGACTCGGATGTGAAGGGTGGGGGGGCTGAGGACTCTGATTTGAAGGGTGTGGAGCTGAGGACTTTGATGTCAATTTTAGGGTGGGGGGCTGAGGACTCTGATGTGAAGAGTGAGGGGTTGAGGACTCTGATATGAAGGATGGGGGGCTGAGGACTCTGATTTCAAGGGTGGGGGCTGAGGACTTTGATGTAAACTTTAGGGTGGGGGACTGAGGACTCTGATGTGAAGGGTGGGGGGTTGAGGACTCTGATATGAAGGGTGGGGGGCTTAGGACTCTGATTTGATTTGAAGGGTGGGGGGCTGAGGACTTTGATGTAAATTTTAGGGTGGGAGGACACAGTACTCTGATGTGAAGGGTGGGGGGTTGAGGACTCTGATGTGAAGGGTGGGGGGCTGAGGACTCTGATTTGAAGGGTGGGGGGCTGAGGACTTTGATGTAAATTTTAGGGTGGGGGGCTGAGGACTCTTATGTGAAGGGTGTGGGATTTGACATGAAGCGAAGCTTCTTTTGATGTTATAGGGACTGAGGTGCCCCAAGATTTTGCATATTCTCAAAGGGTGCCATCAGTTATAAAAGGTTGAGAAGCGCGGATCCAGACTGCTAGACCAGGTAAGTAAGATGGGTCATCCTCTAGCTGTGTTGTCACACATCAAACCCACACACTGTATATAGATATATACATAGAGAGAAGGAGATGGAGTGGTAAATCCCCGTCCTCCTCCACCATTGTCCAGGCCTCTAATCCGGTTGTCAGACAAAAGCCGCCACACCCAACCTTCCTAACAATGGAATATCTGCCTCTCTATAGAATGGAGCTGGAGGCTCATCAGATCCAATATATATTGTGGTTGGATCAGCAGCTGAAGAGATCAATCATCATCCGCAGACACAAATGTGTTTAAAAAGGTTTTAAATGTATCTGTATTGGGAAAGAGCGGATGACGGAACGCGCGTTCTCCCAGACGTCTGCGTTCCCTAAAATGGGTAAAGTTTGCCCTCTTGTGGGCGAATCATCAACGTTCACACAATAGTGCACACCCCAATCACAGCCCTACATAATACCGAGGACTCATTCACTAAACCGCAAAGTCCAAAGGTGAGCATATGGTCCATATGGTCCACATAGGTTGCATGGTTTGATGGACTTGTGTCTTTTTTTCGAGCTCACCTACTATGTAACAATGTAATCATGTAACAAAAGTAAAAATTTAGTAATGTTGCACTTTCATTGGTAATGGATACAAGGTTTCAATCACAAAGTCATTTCAAAAGTCAGAAAGTTTTTGATTGTATAAATATTATAGAAAGCCGTAAACCTTCCTGTGACGATATGTGATTTAATGTGATATTTTTGAGAGTTTTTTTCAGGGGTTTGTATGCGTGTTTTTTGAGCCTTTTTGTACAGTGTTGGAGATTCTTATTAGTCAAAAGAGAGAAATCGGTTTCATCATTTGTTTCTATGTTTTTTCATCTTTTCATCCATTTTTATTTATTATTATTTATAAGGGTTTTTTTATTTACTTTTTTTTGTAAGGGGTTAGGGGTTAATTTATGAATTTATTTATTTACTTATTATTATAAATTTTTTTACTTTAGGGCAGTGATTCTCAAACTGTGTGCTGCGTAAGATTTGCAGGTGTTATTTATAAGGGTTTTTTTTTTTACTTTTGTTTTACTTTTTTTTTGTAAGGGGTTAAGGGTTAATTTATGTATTTATTTATTATGATTTATTTACTTATTATTATTAATTTATTTTTTTTACGTTAGGGCAGTGATTCTCAAACTGTGTGCTGCGTGAGATTTGCAGGTGTTATTTATAAGGGTTTTTATTTTATTTTTTAACTTTTTTTGAAAGGGGTTAAGGGTTAATTATGTCATTTAATGTGATATTTTTGAGAGTTTTTTTCAGGGGTTTGTATGCGTGTTTTTTTGAGCCTTTTTGTACAGTGTTGGAGATTCTTATTAGTCAAAAGAGAGAAATCGGTTTCATCATTTGTTTCTTTCATGTTTTTTCATCTTTTCATCCATTTTTATTTATTATTATTTATAAGGGTTTTTTTATTTACTTTTTTTTGTAAGGGGTTAGGGGTTAATTTATGAATTCATTTATTTACTTATTATTATTATTTTTTTTACTTTAGGGCAGTGATTCTCAAACTGTGTGCTGCGTAAGATTTGCAGGTGTTATTTATAAGGGTTTTTTTTTACTTTTGTTTTACTTTTTTTTTTGTAAGGGGTTAAGGGTTAATTTATGTATTTATTTATTATGATTTATTTACTTATTATTATTCATTTTTTTTTTTTACGTTAGGGCAGTGATTCTCAAACTGTGTGCTGCGTGAGATTTGCAGGTGTTATTTATAAGGGTTTTTATTTTATTTTTTAACTTTTTTTGAAAGGGGTTAAGGGTTAATTATGTATTTATTTATTATTATTTATTTACTTATTATTATTCATTTATTTTGTTAGATTGGGGCAGTGATTCTCAAACTGTGTGCTGCGTGAGATTTGCAGGTGTTATTTATAAGGGTTTTTATTTTATTTTTTAACTTTTTTTGAAAGGGGTTAAGGGTTAATTATGTCATTTAATGTGATATTTTTGAGAGTTTTTTTCAGGGGTTTGTATGCGTGTTTTTTGAGCCTTTTTGTACAGTGTTGGAGATTCTTATTAGTCAAAAGAGAGAAATCAGTTTCATCATTTGTTTCTTTCATGTTTTTTCATCTTTTCATCCATTTTTATTTATTATTATTTATAAGGGTTTTTTTATTTACTTTTTTTTGTAAGGGGTTAGGGGTTAATTTATGAATTCATTTATTTACTTATTATTATTAATTTTTTTACTTTAGGGCAGTGATTCTCAAACTGTGTGCTGCGTAAGATTTGCAGGTGTTATTTATAAGGGTTTTTTTTTACTTTTGTTTTACTTTTTTTTGTAAGGGGTTAAGGGTTCATTTATGTATTTATTTATTATGATTTATTTACTTATTATTATTAATTTTTTTTTTTTACGTTAGGGCAGTGATTCTCAAACTGTGTGCTGCGTGAGATTTGCAGGTGTTATTTATAAGGGTTTTTATTTTATTTTTTAACTTTTTTTGAAAGGGGTTAAGGGTTAATTATGTATTTATTTATTATTATTTATTTACTTATTATTATTCATTTATTTTGTTAGATTGGGGCAGTGATTCTCAAACTGTGTGCTGCGTGAGATTTGCAGGTGTTATTTATAAGGGTTTTTATTTTATTTTTTAACTTTTTTTGAAAGGGGTTAAGGGTTAATTATGTATTTATTTATTATTATTTATTTACTTATTATTATTCATTTATTTTGTTAGATTGGGGCAGTGATTCTCAAACTGCGTGCCGCGTGAAATTTGCAGGTGTTATTTATAAGGCTTTTTTTTACTTTTTTTTGTAAGGGGTTGTGGGTTCATTTATGTATTTAATTATTATTATTTATTTACTTATTATTATTAATTTATTTTGTTAGGCCAGGGCCGTGATTCTGAAACTGTGTGCTGAGTGAGATTTGCCGATGTGCCATGGGAATTTTGAAAAATATTTCTAATTTGCTAGCGTTTTGAAAACCTTGAACATATCGAAAAATTAAATGGTAAATTAATGTCGCAAGAGCTAAAATAAATAACATATATAAAAAACGCAATCTCTGTCAGTCTGTCATTCCTTGTTTCCTTTCGTAACGCAAGACTTGTGCGAGATCTCGGGAGAACTCGATCGCTCTAATTATATCGTCAATGAAATGTGCGCTTGTTTATTGATTTTTGAGCCTCGCTTCCATCTGATTTGCTCTTGAAAACAGGCACCGCCTTCACATTAAATTTCAAACTAAATATATATGTAAAAGTAAATAAATTCTTCCCCAGAAAAATGGTTAAATCTTTTTTGGGTGAGCCGTAAAAACTTTTAATTCTTTTTGGGGCGCCGCAAGACAAAAAAAGCTTGAGAAACACTGGGTTAGGGGTTAGGAATAGGGGTTAATATTGGGGTTAGGGTCAGGGATATTATTAGGGTTATGGGTCAATATTAATGTTAGGGGTTAGGATTTGGGTTAGGGGTTAAAAATATGGTTAGGGATTAGATTTAGGGTTAAGAATAATATTAGAGTTACGGATTAGGGTTAGGAGTTAGGATTAGGGGTTAATATTAGTGTTGGGGGTTAGGATTAGGGTTAGGGGATAATTTTAGGGTTAGGGATTAGAATTAGGGGTTAATATTAGGGTTAGGGGTTAAAATTAGGTTTAGGGGTTAATATTAGAGTTGGGGGTTAGGATTAGGGGTTAATATTAGTGTTAGCCATTAGGATTAGGTTTAGGGGTTAATATTAGGGTTAGGGATTAGGTTTAGGATTAGGGGTTAATATTAGAGTTAGCCATTAGGATTAGGGTTAGGGGTTAATATTAGGGTTAGGGATTAGGTTTAGGATTAGGGGTTAATATTAGAGTTAGGTGTTAGAATTAGGAGTTAGGATTAGGGTTTAATATTAGTTAGTGTTTAGGATTAGGGTTAGGGGTTAATATTAGGGTTGGGGGTTAAATTAGGGTTAGGGATTAGGATTAGGGTTAGGGGTTAAAAATAGGGTTAGGGATTAGGTTTAGGGTTTGGAATAATATTAGAGTTACGGGTTAGGATTAGATTTAGGATTAGGGGTTACTATTAGTGTTAGGGGTTAGGATTAGGGTTAGGGGATACTTTTAGGGTTAGGATTAGGGGTTAGGATTTGGGTTAGGGGTAAAAATTAGGTTTAGGATTAGGGGTTAGGATTTGGGTTAGGGGTAAAAATTAGGTTTAGGGTTAGGGGTTAATATTAGAGTTAGAAATTAGGATTAGGGGTTACTATTAGGCGTTAGGATTAGGGTTAGGGGTTAACATTAAGGTTAGGGGTTAGGATTAGGATTTAGGATTAGGGTTTAATATTAGTGTTTAGGGTTAGGGGTTAATATTAGTAGTTAGGATTAGGGTTAGGGGTTAATATTAGGGTTGGGGGTTAAAATTAGGGCTAGGGGTTAGGATTTGGGTTAAGGGTTAAAAATAGGGTTAGGGATTAGGGGTTAATATTAGAGTTAGGATTAGTGTTAGGATTGGGGTTAATATTAGGGTTAGGGGTTAATCTTAAGGTTAGGGGGTTAGGATTTGGGTTAGGGGTTAATATTAGAGTTAGGGGTTAGGATTAGAGGTTAATATTAGAGTTAGGGGTTATAGGTTAATATTAGGTTTGTTTTATTTATATTTTATTATTATTTATGTTTTATTTATTTATTAATGAATTATCATTATTTATTTTTATTTAACTATTCCATTTGAGCAAAAAAAAAAACGTTCATAAACGCGCTAAGACAGTCAAAAACGATCGAACCAATCGCTTTCATGCATTGCTATGGAAGAAAAAACGCTTAGAAAAACACACCAATCTGCCGGATTCGAGCTACAAAATTAGCTCCAGAATTTTTTTAAGCTTCAGGCGACATGTAGTGGAGATGGAAACCATCTCCATAGAGAATGATAGATTATTTTTTTCTCTTCCAGTGTCTGGTAGCTTCGAGCTTCAAGCTACAAAACACTGAGGTGTTAATTGGGCCTTATCATTAAAGTGATAAAAAGAAAATGTTAATTTCCGAAAATAGATGAGCAAAAGCATTTCTTCACTTTAGTGAATTAGGATCCATGGTGTATCTTAGGAACGTACCTGGGAGGCGCCGGCTGGGGCCAGCACAGAGGCGTGTGGAGACAAAGAGGTGCAGGCACCAGAACAGAGTAGATGGGGGACAGTCAGGAAGGGTAGAGGGGAAAGTGTCAGGGAGGCCGGTCTTGGGCGGAAGCATGATATTGCGTGACATTGGGGAAACCAGTCAGGGGCCAGCGTTGCTGGAGCAGAGTGACGCCCCTAGCTGCCAGGGGAAAAACTCCTCCAGTGAGGGCGGGGGTAAAGCTAAGGGAAAGGAAAGACAGATTCTGGTGGTAGGGGGCTCAATTATTAGAAGGACAGAGAGGGCCATCTGTCAAAAAAGACTGTAAGCGCAGAAGTGTATGTTGTTTACCGAGTTCACTTGGGTTTGGCACATTGCAGATCAGGTGGACAGCTTATTGGGAGGGGCTGGGGGGGACCCAACTGTCATGGTACACATTGGCACCAATGACAAAGACATAGGAAGATGGAGTGTCCTGAAAAACGATTTTAGGGACCTAGGAGCTAAATTGAGGAGTAGGACCTCCAAGGTAGTATTCTCAGAAATAATACCAGTACTTTGAGCCACACCAGAGAGGCAGTGGAAGATTAGGGAATTTGGCAAGTGGCTGAGGAACTGGTGTAGAAAGGAGAGGTTTGGGTTCCTGGAGAATTGAGTTGACTTTTTCAGTCGGTAACCGGCTCTTTAGCAGGGACGGACTGCACCTAAATGGGGAAGGTGCAGCTCGGCTGGGAGAGAAGATGGCTGAAAAGTTAGAGGGGCTTTTAAACTAGGTGATGGGGGGAGGGTCCAGATGTATAGATAGCCAGCGTAGAACAAGGTTCAGCGGGTAGTATTGGGGGCATTAGCGGTAGGGAGACAAAAAATACCTAAACCCAAGGTAAGTAACTTGACAAATCCAAATTGCAACCTCATAACCAACAAGGAGATAGTATGTGACCGGACAAAACTAAGAGGCTTGTACACTAATGCTAGAAGTCTCCCTGAACCAGATGTGACCAGAACTGTGTGACTGCGACAAGTGAACCAGACACAAATAAGTGAAGGTAAATTTATTAAGCAAACGCATATAAATGTGAACACACCACCAATACAAACTAAGTGAACAAACTAACAACCAAACAGTGCAGATAAGCAAGTAAACCAGTATAATGTAACAAAAGGGAGAACCAGAATCGTAGTCAAGCCAGGCCGGGGTCATAAATAGGAGGTAAGCAGAATAGGGGGACAAGGAGAGAGGGAACAGGTACAAGAGGCAGGATACAGGAAACAGGGATCGGGGATCAGGTAACAGGTAACAGGTATCAGGTATCAGGTATCAGGTATCAAACAAGCTGCAGGTCAGGGCTCAAGGACAATACCAAGGCGAAGTGTATATGAACTTGCCGGGTATTTATAATGGCTGCTGTCAGTCATGTGACGCCTGACTGCAGAGGGCAATACCTGCTCCATACTGCCAGGATCCCTCCGCTGGTGGACACCAGTACTGCGAACCAAAGATGACATAATTCCAGCAGGAGACACCTGCTGGTGGATCGCAGTACTGCATGCCAAAAGATTGATATTACCAGCGGAGGGAACCTTTCCTGACAGTACCCCCCCTCAAAGGAGCGACCTCCGGACACTCCAACTAGCTGTTGCTGGGGAAAGTCCACTGCGTCAAGCTGGGCTATGGGCAAAGTCACATTAGGTTGGGTAACAGACACTTCAAGCAGGGCAGCAGATAGAACCACATCGGGCCGGGAAGCTGGCACGTCAGGCTGGAAGGCGGGCAGCGGCACGTCAGGCTGGAAGGCGGGCAGCGGCACGTCAGGGTGGAAGGCGGGCAGCGGCACGTCAGGCTGGAAGGCGGGCACATCAGGCTGGACAGCAGGCACATCAGACTGGAAGGCATCGGACTGCAAGGCCGGGACATCAGACTACAAGGCCGGGACATCAGACTGGAAGGCATCAGACTGCAAGGCCAGAACATCAGACTGGAAGGCATCAGACTGCAAGGCCGGAACATCAGACTGGAAGGCATCAGACTGCAAGGCCGGAACATCAGACTGGAAGGCATCAGACTGCAAGGCCGGAACATCAGACTGGAAGGCATCAGACTGCAAGGCCGGGACATCAGACTGGAAGGCCGGGGCATCAGACTGGAAGGCATCAGACTGGAAGGCCGGGGCATCGGACTGCAAGACGTCAGACTGGAAGGCCGAGACATCAGACTGCAAGACGCCAGACTGGAAGGCCGAGACATCAGACTGCAAGACGTCAGACTGGAAGGCCGGGACATCAGACTGCAAGACGTCAGGCTGGAAGGCGTCTGGCTGGAAGGCCGGGACATCAGGCTGGAAGGCGTCTGGCTGGAAGGCCGGGACATCAGGCTGGAAGGCGTCTGGCTGGAAGGCCGGGACATCAGGCTGGAAGGCGTCTGGCTGGAAGGCCGGGACATCAGGCTGGAAGGCGTCTGGCTGGAAGGCCGGGACATCAGGCTGGAAGGCGTCTGGCTGGAAGGCCGGGACATCAGGCTGGAAGGCGTCTGGCTGGAAGGCCGGGACATCAGGCTGGAAGGCATCTGGCTGGAACTCTGGCTCTGGCACTCCGGGCTGGAGCTCTGGCTCTGGCACTCCGGGCTGGAGCTCTGGCTCTGGCACTCCGGGCTGGAGCTCTGGCTCTGGCACTCCGGGCTGGGACAGATTGGTAGGTGTGGAGGCAGGTTGGGTTAATGGTAAGACCATTTTGGTTGGGAAAAACTTTCGTTTTTTCTTTGGCTTAGCCACTGAAGCTCTGTAGGGGACTACAGGACTGTAAATAAGGGGTGCAGCAGACTGGAAAGGAGGATTGTGATATGGCAGAGAAGAGGTACCAGTAGCTGGGGAAAGAACTTGTGGGTTTGTAGACAGCGGAGAGGAAGCAGGTGGGTTGAATGCAGGATAAGTACAGGGAGTAGAGACTGGATAGGAGTATTTGGTTGGGAGCAGCGTGTACTGGGGTGCAACTGAGGCTGACATGGCTGGTGGGGAAACATACTTTTGGGTAGGCTGATGTCTGATGGCAGAGGTGGATTGTTTGGCTGGGGCTGATTGCACCATGTCAGACCATGCTGAAAGTATGGGTTGTACAAACTGAAGTTTTAAGCCTCCCTGTCTAACCAAAGACTGAGCAGATACAATGCACTCAGCAATCACCTGTGGGGAACAGGCTGAGTAGTGTTCACAAAAATCAGAAGGATCATCTTCAAAAAGCCATACTAAAGATACAACCTGATTCATATCAAAAGGAGGAGTGAAATCATCACGGCCATCTGGGATACAGGGCAGGGCTAGCTCAGTACAGATCTTTATCAAAGGCTGCACCTCCTCAAACAATGTATAACCCTGATCGACCAGGGAGTGAGCCAAACGCATAGCTGCAAACAACTGGTCACTAGACCATCCTTTCAAAACCTGGCGGCAATAATCACCACTCTCAGATGCCAGCAGAGAAAAATAAATGATCTCATCAGCATTCATGTTTGCAACCAAACTAAAGCAAATGGTTCCCCTGTGCAGCCACTTCTGGTCAGGAATGGCCTTGGTATTCTGTCATGAACCAGATGTGACCAGAACTGTGTGACTGCGACAAGTGAACCAGACACAAATAAGTGAAGGTAAATTTATTAAGCAAACGCATATAAATGTGAACACACCACCAATACAAACTAAGTGAACAAACTAACAAACCAAACAGTGCAGATAAGCAAGTAAACCAGTATAATGTAACAAAAGGGAGAACCAGAATCGTAGTCAAGCCAGGCCGGGGTCATAAATAGGAGGTAAGCAGAATAGGGGGACAAGGAGAGAGGGAACAGGTACAAGAGGCAGGATACAGGAAACAGGGATCGGGGATCAGGTAACAGGTAACAGGTAACAGGTATCAGGTATCAGGTATCAGGTATCAGGTATCAGGTATCAGGTATCAGGTATCAGGTATCAGGTATCAGGTATCAGGTATCAGGTATCAGGTATCAGGTATCAAACAAGCTGCAGGTCAGGGCTCAAGGACAATACCAAGGCGAAGTGTATATGAACTTGCCGGGTATTTATAATGGCTGCTGTCAGTCATGTGACGCCTGACTGCAGAGGGCAATACCTGCTCCATACTGCCAGGATCCCTCCGCTGGTGGACACCAGTACTGCGAACCAAAGATGACATAATTCCAGCAGGAGACACCTGCTGGTGGATCGCAGTACTGCATGCCAAAAGATTGATATTACCAGCGGAGGGAACCTTTCCTGACAGGTATTCTCTATATTGCAGAGATAGGGAGGGTAAAAAAGGGGGAGGGGTATACTTGTACATCAAGAATGATGTGCAAGTGAATGTGAGGGATGACATCACTAATGGAGCAAGGGAGGAGATGGAATCCTTATGGGTGGAGCTTCAAAGAGCGGAAACTAAGGGGAAAGTAATATTGGGTATATGCTATAAGCCCCCTAACCAGAGGGAGGAGGGGGAGGCGGACCTCCTATCACAGTTTGAAATGGAAACAAGGATGGGGAGTGTCATTATAATGTAGGACTTTAATTATCCAGATATAGACTGGGTGGAAGGAATCATGCATTCATCTAAGGCTTGTAATTTCCTAAATATCTTGCAGGATAATTTCATGGGTCAGATGGTGAATGCACTAACAAGAAACAAGGCGTTACTAGACCTACTGATTACTAACAATAGAGACCTAGGAAATAGCGACCACAGGTCAATCAGTTTCAGTATAAATCACAGAATAGGAAGCACAAGGGTAATACAAAGACACTGAATCTCAAAAGAGGCACCTTCCCTAAACTGTGCTCTTTGCTAAATGATATTAAATGGGATAAAGTCCTAGGAACAAAGAACATGGAGTAAAAATTGGAGTGCTTTAAGAGCATACTAAATTAAGGTATTGGCCAGTGCATTCCCATGGGAAATAATGCGTAGGGGTTGGGTGGGCGTGGAACACCAATACTCCTACAGAAGCACCATCTCAGAAGATATATGTAAATATATTTCAAAAAAATAATAGAACAAAGTGGGACTCTAATTGTGCCTCAGAGGAGTACAAAAAATTGAAAGACATGGGAAATAAATTTTAAAAAGCTAATAAAAATCCTGGATGGCTCAACTGCAATGTAAAAATGCATATAAAAGCAAAGGAAAAGGCCTTTAAAAAATACAAAGCTGAGAAGTCATTGTCAGCATTCCAACTTTACAAAGAATGCAAAAAAAATCCCAAGAAATTCTTTAAGGATATAAATAGTAAGAAATGTAGGCCAGATCATACTGGAATAAAGGATGATGAAGGGAATTTGGTTACAAAATACGGAAAGATGAAGAAGTTATTGAATTCATTCTTCTCCTCAGTCTTCACAAGGGATACAGGGGGATACAGAAACCAAGACTGCAATGTTAATTTTCATAGCATGTCACAGGAAGCACCCTCATGGCTAACAGGGGACAGAATTAGAAATAGACTTGAAAACGTAACATAAATAGGGCATCGGGACCAGATGGCTTACATTTGACGGTCCTTAACCACTTGCCGACCAGCGCACGACGATGTACGTCGACAGAATGGCACGGGCAGGCAAATGGGCGTACATGTACGTCCCTTTAAATTTGCCACCCTGCCATCGGGAGCGTGCCGCCGGCGGTGCACTCCCACACTGGTCGGGACCCCCGTCAGTCCGGTCGCGGGACCCCCGGACTTGATCGCCGCGGGCATCCCCGCGATCGTCTCACGGAGCGGCCAAATGAAGAAATGCCGTTGTAAACAGCATTTCTTCATTCTGCCTAGCAACTAGTGACGCTGATCTCTGCTCCATGTGATTGGAGCAGAGATCAGTGTTCACTAAATGAAAGCCCAACCCCCCCACAGTTAGTAACACACCCCTAGGAACACTTAACCCCTACACTGCCACCCACTGGTTAACCCCTTCACTGCCAGTGTCATTTACACAGGAATCACTGCATTTGTATAGCAGTGATTACTGTATAAATGACAATGGTCCCAAAAATGTGTCAAAAATGTCCGATGGGTGCCCCACAATGTCGCAGTCACAATAAAAATTGCTGATCGCTGTCATTACTAGTAAAAAAAAAATAATAAAAAAATATTAATAAAAATGCTATAAAACTATCCCTATTTTGTAAACGCTATAACTTTTGCGCAAACCAATCAATAATCGCTTATTGCGATTTTTTTTACCAAAAATATGTAGAAGAATACGTATCGGCCTAAACTGAGGGAAAAAAAATGTTTTTTTATATATTTTTGGGGGATATTTATTATAACAAAAAGTAAGAAATAATGCGTTTTTTTCAAAATTGTCGCTCTATTTTTGTTTATAGCGCAAAAAATAAAAACCGCAGGGGTGATCAAATACCACCAAAAGAAAGCTCTATTTGTGGGGAAAAAAAAGGACGTCAATTTTGTTTGGGAGCCACGTCGCACGACTGCGCAATTGTCAGTTAAAGCGACGCAGTGCCGAATCGCAAAAAGTGGTCTGGTCTTTGACCAGCAAATTGGTCCGGTCTGTAAGTGGTTAAAGAACTCACTCAGGTGATAGTCAGACCATTTGTTCCTAATTTTTGTGGACAGTTGACTAACTGGAAGGGTGCCAGATGATTGGAGAAAAGCCAACGTGACACCAATATTTAACCACTTCAGTCCTGGAAGAATTTACCCCTTTTCTGACCGGGCCATTTTTTTGCGATACGGCACTGCGTAATTTTAACTGACAATTGCGCGGTCGTGCGATGTTGTACCCAAACAAAATTGACATCCTTTTTTTCCCACAAATAGAGCTTTCTTTTGTTGCAATTTGATCACCTCTGCCTGCGAGTTTTATTTTTTGTGCTATAAACAAAAAAAGACGGACTATTTTGAAAAAAAAGCAATATTTTTTATTTTTTGCTACAATAAATATCCCCAAAAACAATATATAAAAAAAAAAAAATTCTTCCTCCATTTAGGCCGATATGTATTCTTCTACATATTTTTATTAAAAAAAATAAATAAAGAAATCGCAATAAGTGTATATTGATTGGTTGAACCAGCTAAAACCCGGACACATTATTCAGACAAGGCTGTAGCTCCAAAAGTAACCAAGATAGTCATACACAAATCTGTTTTGCCGCTGCGGGAGGCTGTTTGAGAGCAGGTTTGGCATCACTGAAGGGCGGGGTGTGTCAGAAATCATGAATCAGACTGAGACGTACAATTAAATCACACTTGTTTAATAATAATAATAATAAAAAAGTAAACATAGTCAAAACATAGCCAGAGTTCAGAAACCGGAACTGATAGTCAGACAAGCCAAAATGTCAGGGAGCCAGAGATGAGCGTAGTAGAACAGCAAGCAGGATCTAGAGCCAGAAGGAATGTCAGCCAAGCAAGTCTTTAACAGGAACACAGGAGATGTGACCAAGGCGAAGACAAAGATCATCTGAGCTGGACGGCTTAAGCAGGCACAATTGACGAGCAAGATATCATCAACAGGTGAGTCACTGTGGAGAGATAGGAGCTGGCAATTAGCCGACAGATGAGTGGACAGATTTGAGAAGGGCTGAGCCCAGCCCTGACAGGGTGATGATGTCAGCAAGAGCAATTTGGCCACACCCACTGGTGTGCTCTGTTTGCTACATTACTACTCCTCTTGAGGCACCCAAATGTGTCCCAGGTCTTTTATAATCCTATAGTGTTTACTGCAACAAAAAAAAAAAGAAATTGCCCTGTGCCGCAAAAGTTTTCGGGTTTGGCTTGAAGAAAAGGTGGCAATCCTAGTTTACTGTACAAACTAAGGTCTGCCATCATGGACCATATGGTGAGTATATTGACTGAAGCCTGGCTACAGGGGTGAGTTCAGAGGGTGGTGATAAATGGAGAGTTTTTGGAATGGTCAGGAGTGGGTAGTGGGGTCCCCCAGGGTTCTGTCCTGGGATCAATCCTGTTTAATTTATTCACAAATGATCTGGAGGATGGGGATGGTGTGAACAGTTCAAACTCAGTATTTGCGGACGATATAAAGTTAAGCAGGGCAATAACCTCTACACAGGATGTGGAAAGCTTACAAGAAGACCTAAACAAATTAACAGGGTGGGCAACTATTATGATGTTTTTTATGATTACTTGATTTTTTAGAACACACCTTTGTATAATCACGTTTTTTATTCATAATCACTTGTATCATTCGTATATTACCCGGCGCTGCACTTTTTCTCTATCCACCGTTCTTAACAGTTCCCCCTCCCTAAGGAGTGGCCTCCGGATGCTCCATTCAGCCCTGGGTTCGACAAACCGAGTGGGTGCAGAAACACCCTAAAAAGTTTCCCTACTGAGTCTGTTGACTTCTTTTCACATCCAAGGATAGAGTCCTTTAGTTTACTGGGGGACGTGCCACTAGCACGGGACAGGAATTTTTGATCTGGAGATGAAAATTATCAGGGCAACAGTCAAGAACCGATTGGAGGCAGACCACACAGGGGCATTACATTGAGGCTGGGCAAAAAGCAGGATTGACACAGCGGCAAGATGGGCATTAGCCAGGAACAGGTTTAGCAGGCACCATGTCATCAGGCTGGGTAAAGGGCTCTGGGTAATCTGGCTGGGTAAAGGGCTCTGGGTGATCTGGCTGGGCAAAGGGCTCTGGGTGATCTGGCTGGGCAGCAGGCTCCGGGTCATCGGGTTGAACAGCAGACCCTGGGTCATCAGGCTGGGCAGCAAGCAGAGGCATTTTAAGCTGGGCAGCAGGCAGAGTCACATGAAGCTGGGCAGCAGGCAGATGCACATCAATCTGGGCAGTGGCAGATGAAGCTGGGCAGCGGGCACAGGCACATGAAGCTGGGCAGCAGGCTTGGGCACATCAGGCTGGGCAGCAGGCACAGGCACATCAGGCTTGACAGCGGACAGAGGCACATCAGGCTGGCCAGCAGGCGCAGGCACATCAGGCTGGGCAGCGGACAGAGGCACATCAGGCTGGGCAGAGGACAGAGGCACATCAGGCTGGGCAGAGGACAGAGGCACATCAGGCTGGGCAGAGGACAGAGGCACATCAGGCTTGGCAAAGGACAGAGGCACATCAGCCTGGGCAGCGGACAGAGGCACATCAGGCTGGGCAGCGAACACTGTATCAGTAAGCTGAGTAACGGGTACTGGCTCAACAAGCTGGATAACGGGCACCGGCTCAGTAGGCTGGGTAATGGGCACCAGCTCAGCAAGCCAGATGATGGATACTGGCTCAACAGGCCGGGTGACGGGCACCAGTTCAGCAGGCTGGGTGGCGGGCACCAGCTCTACAGGCTGGAACATGGGTACAGGAACTTCAGACTGGGATACGGGCACCAGAACCTCTGGCTGGGACACAGGCACTGGAAATTCATGCTGGGATACGGGCGCTAGAACTTCTTCAGGCAAGAACACGGGCACCAGAACTTCAGGCTGGAACACAGGCACCAGAACTTCAGGCTGGAACACAAGCACCAGAACTTGAGGTTGGAAAACGGGCACCAGAACTTCAGGCTGGAACACGGGCACCGGAACTTCAGGCTTGAAGTTCTTTTTGGTTTTATCCACTGAGGATTTGTATGTAGGTACAGGGCTGTAAGTAGTGGATGCAGCAGGGAAAATTGAAGAGCTGAAGGATGGTAAAACAGAGGGAGCTGGTTTTGAAGGGAGATTTAGTGGAGCTGATGGAGGCAGCCGAGAAGAAGCAGGAGGGTTAAAGGCAGGGTAGAAGCAGCAGGAGGAAACAGGGTACTGGTACTTCATTGGTAGATGGGTATAGTGGGTGGCAACTGTGGTAGTTGGGGGTAAAGGAGAAGAAGACACCCCAGCAGGCTGGTATCTAGACACAGAAATGGGTGGTTGGGAGCTGACAGATCCTGAGAGTAACAAACTTGACCAGGCCTGTAATAAAGATTGCACCAAATCAGGTATGCACATTGCTCGTCTGACCAGAGAGTCATCTTCCAATCGCCAAACCAAAGACTGCACTGAAAGGGGGTGTATAGTCATCACTTCCCCCAGCGACATCCAACAGGGCCAACTCAGCACAGATCCTAATTAATGGTTGCACGTCTTCAAACAAAAAACTGCCTTGATCAATAAAAACATGAGCTAGATGGATGCATTCTAACAATTGTTCCCTAGTGTATTCACCCAATGTCTGATAACAAAAATCTCTGTCATCAGTTGCCAGGAGCAATAAATACAGAATATTTTCAAAATCCATCCTTAGTAATATAGCAAGTGCTCAAACCCAATTCCCAGGTGCAACCGATCTGATTGTATGGCTTCAGAATTCTGTCAGGGATGCTATACACAGACATCCAATACAGGTGATCAGATTGTTGGGCTGCACCAAGGAATCAGGGACAAACAAGTAAATGAAAAAAGTATTTTTCTTAAAGATAAAGACATGCGTACAAACCAAACAGAAAACCATAAACAAGTACAAGACACAGCAAATCCCAAAACCACCTAACTATCCAATTAATATATATACACGAGCAAAGGAAACAAACATGAAATAAACAAGGCAGGGACAAAAGCAAAAGGGGAACAGAAGCCAGGTATAAGGAAGCAGACCGTAAAGGGAGCAAGTAACAGGGAACAGGTCTCCAGGACAGGATTCACGGAATGGGGTACAGTACAAGGCAGGAACAAGGCAGGAACAAAAGCAGGGACAAGGCTAGCAGAGGGAATTCTGAAGCAATGAGCTTGGGCTCAGGGCGGGTTTATATAGACCAGCAGACTCACAACAGGTGTGATTGATAGCTGGTCGGTAGTCCAGGCAGGGAGACACCTGCTGGTGGCCACCAGAATTACACCCTTTGGTGCTGAGGGTAACAGTGCCACCAGCAGGTGAAACCAGTAATGACATTGTTCCTGACATTGGCAGAGCCGAGAAGGAATGGATTACTTTAACGCAGTTGGCCAGCTTAAACATGTATTGCAATATGTCTGAACTAAATATCCCCGTTTTTCATTGTAAAGTTTGCTAAAAAGAGTATAGCAGTGTGCAGAGGGTTCATCTAGAATTTCTAGGGTTACCATATAGTCACACCCCTTTAGAGCCTGATAGATTATATACATGTACAAGCTATTGGGATTTGAGCACAGGTATATCCTGCAGGGGCCACTGGTTTTAACTGGCTCTCCCCACAAACAACAGTCTATTTACTTCGGCTCCAATAAGAAGTCTAGGGTTTGTCTTTTTGTGATGTATTGCTCGTAAAACTTGTAAAAGTAGAAGGGTTGGAGTGGTATGGGATACTCCAAAAATACTAACTTGCAACAGGAGGACACACTTCACTAGCTAAAACGTCTTCTTTTGAACAGTCTTTACACCAGTAACCCAAGGGGATGTTCAGAACTGTAACCCTGTAGGGGCAGTCTCACAGAAAGAGCGGCCACTGGCATCTTGAGTTTGGGTCAGTAATCAGAGTCACCCAAGGAAGCTATACCTCCTGACTCCCACCAGGCACTCCTCAGTGAGTTCTCCAAACCAAGTCCCTAGCCCCCCCCCCCCCCCCCCAAAGCTTTGCCATACCTGCTGGGACCTTGATGAATCATCAGCAGACCAATCTGATTGCAGGACGACCTCAAAGGGCCAGCTGAACTTTAGGCTGGAAACTTCTCCAGCAGGACAAGAACAAGGGCTGCTCAAGGCCCTAGGATATTTCTGCTCTCCCCCAGCCACCTGCTGGGCACACCTCTTCAGGGTTAGGCTGAAGCACACTATACAGTATATTCAAGCTGCCCGTTTGCCTTTTTCAGCCCTCTATGTTCTGAAAGCCTCCAGAATGCAGGAGGGAACAATTAACCCTGCACCCTGTATAATCTAGAGCAGCCCAACATTATCAATATCTGCTCCAATGATTACACAGGAGCCAACAATAAATATATGTACCTATCATCCTAACAACCTACCTAGGAGGGTGCCACATATAGATTTGCTGCCCTTATATGGCCATAGTTACATGGCAGAAATTGCTAAAAACTAAGAAAGGTTAGAGTTTTCCCATAGAGGGTGTGGAATGACCACTGATTTGGGGCAATGAAATCAGTCATTGGCTACCTTGCAAGCTTTTATGTTGGCCAACATTCAATATCTGATACATTGTGGAGGTTGGATTCTTAAAGGATAGATTGCCTAACCACTTGACTATTGGGGCAGTTTTTTTATTTTTTTATTTTTTTTTTACACATGATAAAATCTGTATTTCTTGCTAGAAATTACTGTACCCCGGAGAATAAAATGGTGTTAGTTGCTATTTTTTTGTCACAGGATATTTGCACACTTAATAATCAAATACATATTTTCAGGAAAAAAATGCACTAAAATCTATTTTAGGACAAAGAAACACAATAATTTACCCATTTTTTTTGTTAAATTCTAAATGATAGTGGTGTGTCAAGTAAACAGATACCAAACATGTTAGGTCTTAAAATTGCACACCCATGGAATTGCATAAAACCATGGTACCCAATACTTTTCATAGGATGATGAGTTTAGAGCTACCCATGAACTGTGACCCTGGAATTATTGCTCTTACTCTGACGTTCATGACGATACCTCACATGTGCGGTGAAAATTATGTTTACATACATATGCTCCCCCTACGCTGTGCATTTTATATGGGGTGTGTGCGAGGTGACGGGGTTTATTAAAAATATAAAATTATTTATTTTTTATAATTCTTTTTTGTTTTATACTTTTTTACTTTTTTTTTAACTTTATTGTTATCACAAAGGGGCTAAGAAGCTAAGAAGCCCCCTATATGATATCATAATAAAAAATGGAAACGGACGTGTCCAAGATGGTGACCGGAGCAGAAGATGGAGCTCCGTTATCCCGACTGCTTGACATCCTGTTTCCCTGCGGACAACACCAGCTCCGAGGCTGCCGGAGTCCTGTTAGCGACACCCTGGACTGGCATGCCCTGTCAAAAGAAATTGGCAATGCCACAGAAAGCCAGTAGGCCGTGCACACAGCCTCGCGGCGGGGGATCCCGGCCCTGCATGCTGTCCACCATGGTGCCACAGACCGAAGCTGCAGACTCTACAGACCCTGCACTCCGGGAGCAGGACAATTTCCCAGCCCTAATGCAGGCCATCAGTACATGTCAATCCACGCTGACGAGTAAGATTGACACCATACAGCTTGAAATGGGGCTGATTCGGAAAGACATGGACAAGTTTCAAACCAGGATGATGAAGGTGGAACATCGCATGGGGACCGCGGAGTATACGCTGAGAGACCACTCTGCCTCCCTTCATAGCCTCACCACCAAGGTCCGCGCGTTGGAATACTGGGCGGAAGATGCGGAAAACCGCAATCGAAGAAACAACCTCTGGGTCATTGGGCTGCCAGAGGGATCGGAGGGTCAACTGCTCCCACAGGCGGCCTTCTCGCTGTTCTTTGCAGTTGAAAGGGCTCACAGGATGCCGGCGGCCATGGGACCTCCTGGGACCCCACCACGCACACATATCCTCCGTCTCGTGAATTTTAGGGACAGGGATCTGGTGTTAAGGGAGAGCAGAAATGTGGAGAAGCTGCAATTTGAAGGTACCCGGCTCATGATCTTTCCAGACTTTTCCATGGAAACACAGAAGCAAATGAAGTCCTTCGATCATGTGAAGCAAGGTACTATTGGGCAGTGGTATTAGTCACGGTCCGATGGTGGTTCACCCAAACTAAGTCCAACCCTGCAGTTAATTTAGAAGCAGCAATCATTGGCTCATATGCAGCCCTAACTAACCTAGTCTATAGGGGAACCAAGTCTAGCCCGCAGGCAACAACCCCCGATGCGGACTACAGTCCAAGTTTGGGAAAAGGTCACCACCACAGTTAAGGCGGCTGACTCTATTTCCCCTCATACCCCGCTATGGGGCAATCCTAAACTCCCGCACTTCCGATCTATCCCGGATCCCAGTCTCTGGGCCAGATTTGAAATAGTCAAGCTTGAACAGATCATGCCAGCTGGCGCTCTCCTCCCATTTCCAAAACTTAGGGAGGCACATCCCTCCTGGATGCTATTCAGATACCTACAATTAAAACATGCGACCCAGGTGCAGTTCCCAGGGAAGATATCGGTGGAGCCTCATGTAATCAAGAGATTTCTTATCTCTCAAGGGGTGGACAGAATCCTCTCCTCCCTATATCTCCGCTTGACATGTGAGAAACCAGGGGGGGACTCACCCTTGTATCAGACTTGGAAGGGAGACATCCCCTCCCTTTCAGAGGAGGAATGGGACCTAGAAGTCAATGTCGGGCCCCCCTTCCCCAAAGCACCCCCCCATGTTGAGGGCACGCGGCCTGGTACAGCTCGGGTGGGGGGGGGGGCGCTCGCTCGTCCCCACCCCTTTTCCTGACCAGCCGGGCTGCCTGCTCGCATAAGGGTCTGATATTGGCTTTGGGGCGGACCCCCACCCTGTTTTTCAGCGTAGGGCTTCCCCTTTAAGTCCATACCAGGTGACAGGGCCAGCGATGTGTCAGCGCCGACATTGACCTCTTTCGCTAGTCCTGGCTACCTGGAGCCACGTTCAAAATGAACGGACTTTCCTCTGTGTGTTGGCAAGTCCGTTCATTTCAAAAGTCCAGCGGACTCCCGCCATAGTCCGGCGGTTTGTCCACCGCACCTAGTCCGCCGGAAAAGTCCATTTGTGTGTGGGCAGGTCCGCTCATTCGGAAAGTCCGCTCGAAAGTCTGGCGGACCTCCGCTTCAAAGTCTGATCGTGTGTACGTGGCATCACACCAATGTGTCTGTTGTTTAACAGCCAGAGCGCCAGGTATCAGGAAGGATCTCAGGAGATTATCACTGCTAAGTGTTTAACCTGCTGAACCCGCTGCAGTGGGGAAATGTTGTCTCTCCCTCTCTGCTTTATGGACGGATCAATTGGAAAAATCAAAGATGTTTACCAGCAGTTTCAGTCTATATAGAAGCTTTAAAAGGGGGAATTAAAATGTTGGTAACTGTCTTGTACAGATGTAGCTGCATCATTCATTAACTTTTTTTCCAATCTCCCTTACATCAGTTCCTTAACCCTGTATGGAGAACATACACGATATTACCAAAAGTATTGGGACGCCTGTCTTTACATGCACATGAACTTTAACCACTTAAGGACCGAGCCTATTTTTTACACGTGTTGTTTGCAAGTTGAAACCGTTTTGTTTTTTTTTGCTAGAAAATTACTTAGAACCCCCAAACATTCTATATATTTTTTCAAACACCCTAGAGAATACAATGGCGGTCGTTGCAATACTTTATGTCACACCGTGATGAGGGACTCATTAATGACGGGAATAGTCCCACTGGATTGGCGCAGGGCGAACGTGGTGCCTATATTTAAAAAGGGATCAAAGTCTTTACCAAGTAACTATAGACCTGTTAGCTTAACTTCTATAGCTGGGAAGATACTGGAGCGTTTAATAAAAGACCACATCGACGAGTTCTTGCTGAACAAAAACACTTTAAGCAACAGACAACATGGAATCATGAAAGACAGAAGTTGTCAGACAAATCTGATTTCTTTTTATGAGGAGGTAAGTAAAACCTTGGACAGAGGGGTGGCGGTGGACGTGGTATACTTGGATTTTGCAAAAGCATTCGATACAGTTCCGCACACACGGCTCATGTGTAAGGTAAAGTCTACAGGTTTGGAAATATCAGTTTGTAAATGGATAGAAAATTGGCTAGAAGACAGAATTCAAAGAGTCGTGGTTAATGACTCTTACTCTGAATGGTCTAAGGTTATCAGTGGTGTACCCCAAGGTTCAGTGTTGGGACCCTTACTTTTTAACATCTTTATAAATGATATTGGGTCTGGCATCAAAAGTAATATTTCTGTCTTTGCAGATGACACCAAGATATGCAGTGGAATAACGTCTTTACAGGATGTCTCCAATTTACAAGCCGACCTCAATACACTGTCTAATTGGGCGACTATGTGGCAGATGAGGTTTAATGTTGATAAATGTAAAGTTATGCACTTGGGGCCTAAGAATATGCATGCATCATACATGCTAGGGGGAGTACAACTGGGGGAATCCATAGTGGAGAAGGATCTGGGGGTTTTGGTAGACCATAAGCTCAATAACAACATGCAATGCCAAGCTGCTGTTTGCAAAGCGAGCAAAGTCCTTTCTTGTATTAAGAGAGGTATGGACTCCAGAGAAAGAGATATAATTTTGCCCCTGTTAAAATCATTAGTAAGACCTCACCTGGAATATGCCGTTCAGTTTTGGGCACCAGTTCTCAAAAAGGATATCGGGGAACTGGAGAAAGTGCAGAGAAGGGCAACCAAACTGATAAGAGGCATGGAGGAACTCAGCTATGAGGAGAGATTAGAGGAACTAAATTTATTCACTCTTGAGAAGAGGAGATTAAGGGGGGATATGATTAACATGTTCAAATATATTAGGGGTCCATATAGTGAACTTAGTGTTGAGTTGTTCTCTGTACGGTCAACCCAGAGGACACGGGGGCACTCTTTACGTCTAGAGGAAAAGAGATTTCAGCTTCAAGTACGGAAAGGTTTCTTCACAGTTAGAGCAGTGAAAATGTGGAATAGACTCCCACCAGAGGTGGTTCTGGCCAGTTCAGTAGATTGCTTTAAGAAAGGCTTGGATACTTTCCTGATGGTACATAATATAACTAGGTACTAACATAGGTAAAGTTGATCCAGGGAAAATCCGATCGCCTATTGGGGGATCAGGAAGGAATTTTTTTCCCCTGCTGTAGTAAATTGGAGCATGCTCTGCTGGGTTTTTTTTTCGCCTTCCTCTGGATCAATTGTGGGCATAAAATTGGGTATCTGGATTGTACGATTATTTTTTATTTTATTTATTTGTTTTTAAGGTTGAACTGGATGGACTTGTGTCTTTTTTCAACCTGACTAACTATGTAACTATGTAACCGTATTTGTGCAGTGGTCTTACAAACGCAATTTTTTGGGGAAAAAAATACACTTTTTTGAATAAAAAAATAAGAAAACAGTAAAGTTAGCCAAATTTATTTCTATATTGTGAAAGATAATGCTATACAAGGAAATTGATACCCAACATATGATGCTTTAAAATCGCGCCCGCTCATGAAATGGCGAGAAACTTTGGGACTTAATAATCTCAATAGGTGAGGTTTAAAAATGTCTACAGGTTACTAGTTTAGAGTTACAGAGGCGATATTGTGCTGGAATGATTGCTCTCGCTCTAATGATTGCGGCAATAACTCACATGTGTGGTTTGAACACCATTTACATATGTGGGGGCGTGACTTAATAAGTATGCGAGTACGGAGGGGCGGGGCGCTTTACATTTTTTTTTTATTTTACTTTTTATTTTTTATTTTTTTTACACTGTCCCATTAAAAAATAAAAATAAAATTGGATCATTTTTATTCCTATTACAAGGAATGTAAACATCTCTTGTAATAGAAAGAAAGCATTACAGGTCCTCTTTAACCACTTTCAGACCGGACCATTTTGCTGGTCAAAGACCAGACCACTTTTTGCGATTCGGCACTGCGTCGCTTTAACTGACAATTGCGCGGTCGTGCGACGTGGCTCCCAAACAAAATTGACGTCCTTTTTTTCCCACAAATAGAGCTTTCTTTTGGTGGTATTTGATCACCCCTGCGGTTTTTATTTTTTGCGCTATAAACAAAAATAGAGCGACAATTTTGAAAAAAAACGCATTATTTTTTACTTTTTGTTATAATAAATATCCCCCAAAAATATATAAAAAAAAACAATTTTTTCCCTCAGTTTAGGCCGATACGTATTCTTCTACATATTTTTGGTAAAAAAAAATCGCAATAAGCGATTATTGATTGGTTTGCGCAAAAGTTATAGCGTTTACAAAATAGGGATAGTTTTATAGCATTTTTATTAATAATTTTTTATTATTATTTTTTTTCTAGTAATGGCGGTGATCAGCGATTTTTATTGTGACTGCGACATTGTGGGGGACCCATCGGACATTTTTGACACATTTTTGGGACCATTGTCATTTATACAGTAATCACTGCTATATAAATGCAGTGATTTCTGTGTAAATGACACTGGCAGTGAAAGGGTTAACCAGTGAGTGTCAGTGTAGGGGTTAAGTGTTCCTAGGGGTGTGTTACTAACTGGGGGGGGGGTTGGGCTTTCATTTAGTGAACACTGATCTCTGCTCCAATCACATGGAGCAGAGATCAGCATCACTAGTTGCTAGGCAGAATGGAGAAATGCTGTTTACATGGCATTTCCTCCATTCAGCCGTCCCGTGAGACGATCGCGGGTATGCCCGCGGCGATCGAGTCCGCGGGTCCCGCGACCGGACTCACGGGGTCCCGACCAGCGCGCCGCCGGCGGCGCACTCCCCATGGCAGGGCGGCATTGAAGATTGGACGTACATGTACGCCAATATGCCTGCCCGTTATATTCTGTCGACGTACATCGTCGCGCGCTGGTCGGGAAGTGGTTAATGTGAGATCTGCAATCAAAAAGACCTCAAATCTCATATTTACACTGAAAAGCAAAAGAAAAGAAAAAAGTATTATTTTTTCTTGTAAATAAAATTGTCCCTTCAAGGCCAAGGGCATAGAGTCGACTAGGGGTCATCTTGCACTTGACTTCCTGCCCATCAGGCCACAGGACTGGATCGTCTCCACCGCTTCCAACGGCTCCGGTAAGCGGTGGAGGCCACCGGGACGTGGCAGAATGGGGGGGGGCACCTCTCCAGCCGTCCATAAAAGTGAACTCGCTGCGAATACGCAGTGGAGACCATTTTTACCTTAAAGCAGATCCCCCACTGTGAATAAAAATACGCGGGTTATCTAGCGAAGTCTATCCATGGTGGGTGGTCCAGAAGTGCCTAATGGCATCCCAGTCTTAGTCCGTAGGGTTCAATATTGATTTGGCCCACCCTTTGCAGCTATAACAGCTTCAACTCTTCTGGGAAGGCCGTCCACAAGGTTTAGGAGTGTGTCTATGGGAGGTCAGGCACTGATGTTGGACGAGTAGGCCATAATACCCCTTCACCAAATGATTTGGACCAGTGCAGAAAGCAAGGTCAGTGCCTGACCTCACAAATGCACTTCTGGAAGAATGGTCAAACATCCCCATAGACACACTCCTAAACCAGCAAAGGCTGTCCACAAGGTTTAGGAGGGTGTCTATGGGGATGTTTGACCATTCTTCCAGAAGAGCATTTGTGAGGTCAGGCACTGACCTTGCTTTCTGCACTGGTCCAAATCATTTGGTGGATAGGGGATTATGGTGGGGGATGGGGGTTTCAGGAGTTGGGTTTGGCCCCTTAGTTCCAGTGAAGGGAACTCTTAAGGCGTCAGCATACCAAGACATTTTGGAGAATTTCATGCTCACAACTTTGTGGGAAACGTTTGGGGATGGCTCCTTCTTGTTCCAACATGACTGCGCACCAGTGCACAAAGCAAGATCCATAAAGACACGGATGAGCGAGTTTGGGGGGGAAGGAACTTGACTGACCTGCACAGAGTACTGACCTCAACCCGATAGAACACCTTTGGGATGAATTCAAGAGGAGACTGCGAGCCAGGCCTTCTCATCCAACATCAGTGCCTGACCTCACAAATGCACTTCTGGAAGAATGGTCAAACATCCCCATAGACACGCTCCTAAACCTTGTGGACAGACTTTACGATGGGAGAAGAGGATTTGTGCTAGGAGGGGGTGATTTTTTTGGGGGGGTGCGTTCGTGCTGGGGATTTGGGGGATGGAGAGGGCAGAGATTTGTGCTGGGGGTGGATTTGTACTGAGAGTAGGGGGAATTTATGCTTAGGGGGAAATCATGCAGACTAGTGCCTAATTATTATTTTTTTTTGGGGGGGGGGGGGGGGTTGCTGACAGATAATGCTCATACATCTTGGGGAGGGGGGATCCTTGGACATAGTCTGTCCAGACAAATCGGTCACCTGCTGACTTGGCACTATTTACAGGCAGCTTAACTCTTCTATAAAACAAAGACGATGAATCCAAGACAATTTAACTTGAGATAGTTGCAGACAGTACAGAGGATGTTTCTCCAGTCTGTGTAAGCAGACAATGGCTTTCCTAAGCCCCATCTCTGTGAAGAGCTAGCACTGACTAAGGGAACATGGAAGAAACAGGGCGGTTCTAGCTAGAACTGAAAGTGGTATTAACCCCAAAACCAAACATATTTTATATTGTAGCTAACCAATCATTATATATGGTGGCTGCATTCGTTTTCTTATTTTTTTTAGACTTTTTTTCCCCTCTGTTTTCACCTGGTGATCTGCACAGTATTACACCTCCTGTATTAGAGCCCCCCTACTTTGGACTGGCTGTGTGCTTACCCCAGTTTGTGACTCCCCCCGGGTTAACCCTACTCATGGATCAAGGACCGCAAGTCAGGAAGATAGAGTACTAGGACGAAAAACAGATAAGTGAACTGCGGGTAACAGTGGAGTTGAACAGATCAGGTAACATTCAGAGGTCAAGGCTAACTGTGACCATAAATAATTTGGATACAAGCCAGAGGTCAGGATAGGCAGCAGACAGGAATAACCAGGATACAAGCCAAAGGTTAGGATAGGCAGCAGACAGGAATAACCAGGATACAATCCAGAGGTTAGGATAGGCAGCAGACAGGAATAACCAGGATACAAGCCAAAGGTCAGGACAGGCAGCAGACAGGAATAACCAGGATACAATCCAGAGGTTAGGATAGGCAGCAGACAGGAATAAGCAGGATACAAGCCAGAGGTCAGGACAGGCAGCAAACAGGAATAACCAGGATACAAGCCAGTGGTCAGGGCAGGCAACAGATAGTGAAAAACAGGAAAAACAAAACAGAAGTCAGGGCAGGCAGTGGATATCAAATATCTGAAAAAAAAACAAGAGGTCATGGCAGGCAACAGATAATGAAAATATGGAAATAAAACTGAGGTCAGGGCAGGCAGCAGATCATGATAAACAGAATTTAAGCTAATAGTCAAGGAAGGCAGCAGACAGGGATAACGAGGACGCAAGCTAGAGGTCGGGAAAGGCAGCAGGCATGGATAACCAGGATAGAAGCCACAGGTCAGGGAAGGCAGCAGACAGGGATAACCAGGATACAAGCCAGAGGTCAGGGCAGGCAGTGGATAGAGAAAATCAGGAATCAAAAGCAGAGGTCAGGGCAGGCAGCAGATAGGAATACCCAGGAAGCAATGCCAGATGTTGATACACAGTGAATAATAATGTAGGTCAGATAGCAGGAGCGCTCACCAGGGGCATGGCAACTAGCTAATAAAATTATTGCTTGGCCCGTGAGCCAGAAACTGCAGAGAGCTTAACCACTTGCCGCCCGCCCTATAGCAAAATGACGGCGGCAAAGTGGTTTCAAAATCCTGACCGGGCGCATATGACATCCTCAGGATTTTGAGCCACTGCGCACCCCCGGGGGAGCGCATCGCGATGATCGTTGTTGCGGGGTGTCAGTCTGACACCCCGCAACTACGATCTCGGTAAAGAGTCTCCGTTGGAGACTCTTTACCACGTGATCAGCCATGTCCAATCACAGCTGATCACAGTGTAAATAGTAAGAGCCGGTGATCGGCTTTTCCTCACTCACGTCTGTCAGACGTGAGTAGACAGGGGGGGTCTGTGGTGATCGATTATCAGCGCAGCCTCCCCCCGAGGATGCCCACACTGGAACACCAGGGATGCCCAACACCAGGTATGCCACCCTAGACCACCAGGGATGCCAGTCAGTGCCCACAATGGATGCCAATCAGTGCCTACAATGGGCATCACTGATTGGCATGCATTATTGTTTGGCACTGATTGGCATCAATCAGTACAATATAATGCCGTCTATCAGTGCCCATCCGTGCCGCCCATCAGTGCCAATCCGCGCCACCCATCAGTGCCCATCCATGCCACCTATCAGTGCCCATCCGTGCCACCTATCAGTGCCCCTCCATGCTCATCTGTGCCGCCTATCCATGCCCATCTGTGCCGCCTATCCATGCCCATCCATGCCAATCCGTGCCAGCTATCAGTGGCAATTTGTGCCACCTATCAGTGCCCATCCGTGTCACCCATCAGTGCCACCTATCAGTGCCCATCAGTGCCACCTATCAGTGCCCATCAGTGCCGCCTATCAGTGCCACATATCAGTACCCATCAATGCCACCTCATCAGTGCCACTTCATTGGTGCCACCTCATCGGTGCCCATCAGTGCCGCCTTATCCATGCCAATCAGTGCAGCCCCATCAGTGTCCATCAGTGAAGGAGAAAACTTACTTATTTACAAAGTTTTGAAACTGAAACAAAAAAAAACATTTTTTTTTTCATAATTTTCAGTCTTTTTTTATTCGTTTAGCAAAAAAAAATAAAAAATGTAGAGGTGATCAAATACCACCAAAAGAAGGCTCGACAGCGCTGAAAGCTCAAAATTGGTCTGTGCAGGAAGGTGTTTAAGTGCCCCCCGGTATTGAAGTGGTTAAATAGATGGACAGAAAGAGAAAGCTGACAGTGCATGCAGGGAGTGGGGGCAGCACTCCTAAATGGTAAAATAAATAATATACATATTATAATTCATAAAAATAGTAGAATATTGTATTTTATTATTCCATAATATTACTCAGATATTATCGCATTATTAATGTCAGATAAGGCTCAAAGCCTGATAAATTTTCTTTTCCCATTATATATAGATTTGTTTAAGACTAAGCCAAAGCTGACATATTATAATTTATTGTGTTGGTTTGCAATTGTATACATTATTTTGTATTTTCTTCTTTAAAAAAAAATATTTAAAAAAATTATATATGGATATATATTATACTGTTATACTGTGTATATATGTGTGTGTGTGTGTATATATATATATATATATATATATATATATATATATATATATATATATATAAATTTTTTTTGAAGAAGAAGAAAATAACTTTAAATATAAAAAAAAGTCTGTTCCCCAACAAAAAGTTTATATATATATATATATATATATATATATATATATATATATACACATATACAGTATATTTTTATATATATATATATATATATATATATATATATATATATATATATATATAACTTTTTGTTGGGGGAACAGCAATGTTTTTTTTATTCCTAGAGGTTTAGATGTAACTCTTCTCCACTCTCCAGAAATAAAAGGAAAAAAAAACTTGACTTGAATTTTACAACATGGATATATAGGTGCGCCCTCTAGTGGCAACAGAAACTTTTGCAATAAATAAGGCCTCATGCACACAGGGCGCTTTTACTGTCGCTTTTAGTAGGGTCAGGCTTTTTTTTTTTTTTTTTTTTTTTACAGCTTCAAAACCCCTCTCCGTGTTATTCTAGGTGTCCGTACACACACAGGCTTTTAGGAGCTGTAAGTGGCATAGGTGCTTTCAAGCTGTAAAACAAACCCAGGGCCAGAGCGTTCTGAAGCAGCAGCGTTAAGCTGTAAAAACATCTGACACCTTGACATTCTGACCCTAAGATGTATACTTCTCATCAAGACTAAGCGTTTCCTCGTCCTTTCCCCATTCTAGAGATTGTGACCCTAAGGCTACTGATTTTACCCATATATCTGGTATATTCGGATCGTATAGGCTATTGGGACCCACTTGGGTCCATTTGTCCCGAACCTGGGGCTTTACTGCCATTGGTTCTTTTATACTCGCTACACAAGTGTTTGTATCTGTATGCTTATATACTGTACAGTTATTTTCTGTAACCTTTTATTTGTAAAACCAAATAAAACATTTTCAAAAAAATAAAAAATAAAACATCTGACGCGGCTAAATGCGCGTGAAATCTGTATACAGCTTTATGCCGCAACAAACATGTTTAAACTGTAGTAATTGGATTTGGCAGTGTAAAATTGAAGAGAGCAGAGAAACGCTGCTAAACGTGGCCAAGCGCGCATTAACGCCAATGCGAAATGTTTCTAAAAGCGCGTTCCTACAGCCGCTTTTTCCTGCCGTCGGCGCTGGCTCTGCACCTCGTTTTGTTTAACACCCTCTATGCATGAGGCCTTAAAGAAAAAAAACAGCAAATTAAAAAAAATAAAAATGGTTTTCAAACAACTAATATGGCACATGCTATAGACCAGGCGGGAAGGTGTTAAGGGACTTTTAAAGTCATGTACATTTATAGTCGTGGGCATTCTGGAACTTGTAGTCCAACAGCTGTGTCCTAGAAACATTGCGACTTATGATCTAACACTTGGCCAAGCCTCCATCTTCACCTCTGCCTAGATTCCCACTGCTCCAGCTTTTGATATGAATATTGTATCTCTCTCTCTCTCTCTCTCTTGGCAGGAAAGACATTAACATTTGACTCGTCTTTGTCGCGCCGCGTCCACCAGAACCGATCATGTTTTTCAGATCACGCCTCCGCTGCCAGGACCGCTGAGAACTGAAGCAGAGAATTTAACGGGAATGTTCTTGAAAATCTTCAGAGACACAAAGGAAAGTCATGCTTCAGGTAACTGCTAACCTTTGTATGACAGAAGTCAGTCCATTTCGAGTATACGCCGTAGCTGCTGACCTGACCCCTTCCTGCGGCGGGATAACAATTTGCGCCGTTTTTTCCCTGCAGGTTTTTTTAACTGCCGTCAAATGAGGGGAGCTAGTTTAGTGGACTCTGATCCAGCAAATGCATAGTTCATATATATATAAATATAAATATATATATATATATATATATATATATATATATATATATATATATATATATATATATATATATATATACATGTAAAGATGTAGCGCCCTCTTCTGGTTAGGTTGCTATGTAAATTATCTTTTTGGCTCCATTGTAGTAAATGGAGCAATGATTGATTGTGTAAGTCTGTTCAGGGTTTCCTGAGCTGCAAGTTTGATTACTCCCACCTGCCTAGTGCTGGGAGCAGGGCCGGCACCAGCATAATTCCCCATACACACGATGAGATTATCGGACGAATGATCATCCGTTTTTTATTGCATGCTAATCTCAGATTGAAACTGATGAGTTTACTAAAGTCACAAAAATTCCCGCACGACAGAAAAAAAATTCGGAAGTGATGTCATGTGTTGTAATGCATTTGTATTGCATTTTCGAACGATAGCTGTACTGATTAAACGAAAATCGTACGATTTGGCATCGTACGAAAAAAATTTCCGTGCATGTCCGATAGAATAATATCGGATGTACTGTCCTAATCGGCTCTCGAAAGCTCTGTACTAACGATCCGATTATCGTACGATCGCTTCGAAAGCGGTATTTTCCGTACGATTTTCGGATCATGTATACGGGGCATAAGGCTGCTTAGGCAGCCACCTTAGGGCAGAAAAATCAGAATCCCTAGCCTCTTATGCCGGCCATACACGGTTCGAATTTCATAAGAATTTTCTTTCGAAAACCGTATCTAAGAATTTTCGTATGAATTTCGTACCATTAGTCGGATGCAGCAACAGCCGATTTTCGTGCGGAAATAAAATTTGAGGAATCGGACATGTTGGAAATTTTTTGAAAAACGAACGATTTTCTAATCAATGATGGGAGAATCGTGCGAGAAATGTAATAAGAAAAGAAAATTTACGGAGATAAAAAATTTACGGAGAGAAAAGAAGATTCCCGGCCAAGAAAATTATTTTCTGTAGCAACATGAGGTGAAATTGAAGGCTTGGTCGGCCGAATTTCGAATATCAATGGTGGCATCATCGGATCACGAAAAAAAATTTTTTTTCTGATTTTTAAAAGAAAATTTGTCGACCATGTATGGCCTGCATTACTGAGGATTCGAATTATTAAAACACCTATCTTTCATTCCCTGGCCCTACACCCTCTTTCCTGCCGGGTGCAGTGTGAAGGTTTTGGTTTGCCTCGCATACCAGCTGCCCATGGTCGGTGGAGGGAGACAGGGATTGTGTGGCCCCATCAGCTCATTGTACGCTGGCACTTGGTGGCAGTTAGGGGCAGCTCGAGTTTTTCGGTGCTGTGTGACGTCCTTCGCTCTGCACCGCATCACATTTCGGGCATGGACTGAAGGGGGTGCCGGTGAGGCCCCGGGGGATGGAGGGGTGTGGCAGTTGGTTGGACTGGACCCAACCCTGATTGCACGCACCATTTGGGGGCAGTTTGGTTGGGATTTTGGATACAGCATTGTGTCCTTCTCTGTACGGGTGTAGTTTGTGCTGTGTGGAGGTGGGGGGTTGTAATGTGGGGGGGGGGGGGGTGGCAAGCAGCAGAGGGGGTGGGAAATGGTGGCAGGGCGTGCTTTTGCCTGTGTGGACAGGGATCCCTGCACAAGGCCTGGCTGGGAGATTCAAATGATCAGTTGAATATTTGTCATGCCTAGGACCCTGGAAGGAGGCATCCAGAAGTTGGCTGCACAGGATGCCTGAGCAGATTGTTCCTTCCCTTGAGTAAGGGTTCCAGGTTCTTTTGGGGTGTTGCCCCTTGAGGCAGCTCCACTAAGACAAGATAATGCAGTCTGGGCCTCAGCAGTTGTTGGGCTAAGGGGCCTGTGGAGGATTGCCTGAGGATTACATGTTGTGGAGGGCACTGCACTGAAGTCCTGGGTATGGAGGAGGTGCTTGTTATTTCCCTCATTAAAGCTCTACCTGCGGAAGCTGGGTGGCAGGCAACGCCTGGAACACTGTGAGTAGAGACCTTGCTAGGGACTAATAGCTGTGTGAGTGCCATAAAGGAACTTAGTCCTAGATATAATGGCTATTCCCTGTTACCTCCAGCAAAATCTAGAAGATTAGTGAGGGGTTTGTCTTCCCATTATTGCTATTGATCGTTATGGATTATCCTGTGGCCACCCTCCTGTTGAAGTTCTTCAGCAATAAATCCTAAAAAAAATCCCCTAGACTGAGCCTTAAGTGTCAGTGTGTGGGGGGACTGAGCTTGTGTGCTTGGCAGACTCTGTACTATTTGGGAGGACCTGGGCTTATTTTTAGTGACCCCTTCGGGGGGTAAGATCTACATATGTCAGGGATGGGTCCTGGATGGGAGATACATGTCTTCTTCATTTGGGTTTTGGTCTATTCAAGGGGGAATGACAGGAACCAGTTTAGAGTACCCAAATATTCTCACCCATGTAGGGTGAGGGGTTCCAGGATGATCTGCTAAAGAGGGAAAACTGGTTTACAGGACCCTAAATGACAACCCTAAATGACACTCTCACCACCAAGCTTAACTGTAAGCAGGAGACCCCTCACTTATTTTCTGCCACACACGCTTGACACCATCTGAACCCAATAAGTTTATCTTGGTCTCATCAGACCACAGGACATGGTTCCAGTAATCCATGTCCTTGGTCTGCTTGTCTTCAGCAAACTGTTTGCAGGCTTTCTTGTGCATCATCTTTAAAAGAGGCTTCCTTCCGGGACAACAGCCATGCAGACCAATTTGATGCAGTGTGCGGCATATGGTCTAAGCACTGACAGGCTGACCCCCCCACCCCTTCAACCTCTGCAGCAATGCTGGCAGCACTCATACAGTGGTGTGAAAAAATGTTTGCCCCCTTCCTCATTTCCTGTTCCTTTGCATGTTTGTCACACTTAAGTGTTTCGGAACATCAAACCAATTTAAACAATAGTCAAGGACAACACAAGTAAACACAAAATGCAATTTGTAAATGAAGGTGTTTATTATTAAAGGTGAAAAAAAATCCAAACCATCATGGCCCTGTGTGAAAAAGTGATTGCCCCCTAAACCTAATAACTGGTTGGGCCATCCTTAGCAGCAACAACTGCAACCAAGCGTTTGCGATAACGTGCAATGAGGCTTTTACAGCGTCCTGGAGGAATTTTGGCCCACTCATCTTTGCAGAATTGTCCTAATTCAGTTACATTAGAGGGTTTTCGAGCATGAACGGCCTTTTTAAGGTCATACCACAACATCTCAATAGGATTCAGGTCAGGACTTTGGCTAGGCCACTCCAAAGTCTTCATTTTGTTTTTCTTCAGCCATTCGGTGGTGGACTTGCTGGTGTGTTTAGGATCATTGTCCTGCTGCAGAACCCAAGTTCGTTTCAGCTTGAGTACACGAACAGATGGTCGGACATTCTCCTTCAGGATCTCTTGGTAGACAGCAGAATTCATAGTTCCTTTTATCATGGCAAGTCTTCCAGGTCCTGAAGCAGCAAAACAGCCCCAGACCATCACACTACCACCACCATATTTTACTGTTGGTATAATGTTCTTTTTATGAAATGCAGTGTTCCTTCTACGCCAGATATACTTGGACACACACCTCCCAAAGAGTTCCACTTTTGTCTCATCGGTCCACAGAATGTTGTCCCAAAAGTCTTGGGGATCATCAAGATGTGTTGTGGAGAAATTGAGACGAGCTTCGATGTTCTTTTTGCTCAGCAGTGGTTTTCTCCTTGGAACTCTGCCATGCAGGCCATTTTTGCCCAGTCTTTTCCTGATGGTGGAGGCATGAACGCTGACCTTAACTGAGGCAAGTGAGGCCTGCAGTTCCTTGGACGTTGTTGTGGGGTCTTTTGTGACCTCTTGGATGAGTCGTCGCTGCGCTCTTGGGGTAATTTTGGGCGGCCGGCCACTCCTGGGAAGGTTCACCACTGTTCCATGTCTTCGTCATTTGTGGATAATGGCTCTCACTGTGGTTCGCTGGATTCCCAAAGCTTTGGAAATGGCTTTATAACCCTTTCCAGACTGATAGATCTCAATTACTTTCTTTCTCAATTGTTCCTGAATTTCTTTGGGTCTCGGCATGATGTGTAGCTTTTAAGGATCTTCTGGTGGACCTTACTGTGTCAAGCAGCTCCTATTTACCGTAAGTGATGCCTTGATTGTGAACAGGTGTGGCAATAATCAGGCCTGAGTGTGGCTAGAGAAATTGAACTCAGGTGTGGACAACCACAGTTATAGTATGTTTTAACAAGGGGGGCAATCACTTTTTCACACAGGGCCATGATGGTTTGGATTTTTTTTCACCTGTAATAATAAACACCTTCATTTACAAATTGCATTTTGTGTTTACTTGTGTTGTCCTTGACTATTGTTTAAATTGGTTTGATGTTCCGAAACACTTAAGTGTGACAAACATGCAAAGGAACAGGAAATGAGGAAGGGGGCAAACACTTTTTCACACCACTGTACATCTATTTCCCAAAGACAACCTCTGGATATGACTCTGAGCACGTGCACTCAACTTCTTTGATCGACCATGGTGAGGCCTGTTCTGAGTGCAACTAGACATGTGCACACTGAAATATTTTGTTTCAGAATTTTGTTTTCGTCCGAAAAATAAATTAATTTAGTTACTCCCAAAATTCATTTTTATTTATTTTGTTTCGTAAAAAAAAAAATGCATTTGTCCGAAAATCCAAAATAATTAAGGTCAAATCTGTCATTGAAAGCTTATGGTGTTTGTCGAATGTTCTAAGATTCGACGCTGCAATCGTACATTTCCGGTCAAATGTTCCGCCACAAGCTATAGTAGAATTCTAATGTTGTATGACACTAGTAATAATTATATTTATTAATTATTATTTCTAGTCAACCAACGTTAGAATTCTGCTATAGCCTATGGGCGGAGCATTTGACCATAAATGTACAATCGCAGCGACTGCTTTGTTGAATCTTCATGTCGAATCTTCATGTCGAATCTTCATGTCGAATCTTTTCTCTCTATGTTAAATAATCTTGGACTAATAGAGTTAGGTTAGGCACATTCGACTTTTTTTGCTATTGTCTCTATAATGTTGAATCTTTTCTCTCTATGTAGAATAATCTTGGACTAATAGAGCTAAGGTTAGGCACATTCGACCACAGGTTAGATGGACACAGATCGCTATTGTTAGCGTCATATCAAATCTCCTATCTATATCGAACTGTTGTCACAACGAAAACAAAAATAAAGCATTTGTTTATGTCGGATCTTTCGATTTTCAGATTCTGCACGTTCATTAACCACTTGCTTACTGGGCACTTAAACCCCCCTCAGTCCCAGACCAATTTTCAGCTTTCAGCGCTGATGCACTTTGAATGACAATTGCGCGGGCATACAACACTGTACCCAAATGAAATTTTTATCATTTTTTTCCCACAAATAGAGCTTTCTTTTGGTGGTATTTAGTTACAGCTCGGAGTTTTATTTTTTGCTAAACAAACAAAAAAAGATGCAAAAAAAAAAAAAAAATCATGTTTTAATAGTTTGTTATAAAATTTTGCAAACGGGTCATTTTTCTCCTTCATTGAAGTGCGCTGATTAGGCGGCACTGATAGGCTGCATTGGTGGGCACTGATGGGCTGCATTGGTGGGCACTGATAGGCTGCATTGGTGGGCACTGATAGGCTGCACTGGTGGGCACTGATAGGCATAGTTAAGGCGGCACTAATAGGCACAGATAAGGCGGCACCGATGGGCACAGATAAGGCGGCACTGATGGGCAAAGATGGGCACAGATAAGATGGCACGGATGGGTGGCACGGATAAGTGGCACGGATGGGTGGCACGGATGGGCACTGATAGGTACCACAGATAGATGGGACTGATGGGCACTGATAGGTGGCACTGATAGGTGGCTCTGATAGGTGGCACTGCTGGGCACTGATGGGCGGCACTGCTGGGCACTGATGGGCGGCACTGCTGGGCACTGATGGGCGGCACTGGGGTGCAGCACCTTTGAGGCAGATTGGGTGGCACTGTGGGTGGCACTGTGGGTGGCACTGTGGGGTGGCACTGTGGGTGGCACTGTGGGTGGCACTGTGGGCACTATGGGCACTGACGGGGGGCACTTACTTTTGCTTTTACTTTTACTTCAGGATGGCACTGCGGGAGGCAGGTGGGCACTGGCAGGTGGCAGGTGGTCCCTTTTATTGATGGCCGTGATTGGGACTGATGTCACGATCACGGCCGCCGGTGATCGGCTTTTTTTTTTTCTCCTCGCGCTGTCAGCGCGAGGAGGAATAATAGCCGATTACCGGCTCCGTTCTATCACATGATCAGCTGTCATTGGCTGACAGCTGATCACGTGATAAGGGGTCGGGATCGACCCCTTGCACGGATCGGTGATCAGGCGAGTCTCATGGACTCGCCCATCACGGAGCGCGCCGCGCGCGCCCCTCAGGGGGCGCGCAGACCGCTCGTACACGGGACGACGTCAATAGACGTAGTCCCGGAAATGTAGGTCCGCGCTAATGCCGTCATTTGGCAATAGCGCGGATCCCAAGTGGTTAAACGATAACAAAAATACCTGAAATTCGGACGAAGATGCTTTCGGACGAAAACGAATGCACATGTCTAAGGGCAACCTGTCATGTCAAACGGCTGCATGGTCTTGGCCACCGTACTGCAGTCCAGTTTCAGGGTCTTGGTAATTATCTTATAGCCTAAGCCATCTTTATGTAGAGCAACATTTCTTCCAGTGACCAGTATGAGAGAGTGAGAGCGATAACACCAAATTGAACACACCTGCTCCCCATTCACACCTAAGACCTTGTAACATTGTAACGAGTCACATGACTCCGGGGAGGGAAAATGCCTAATTGGGACAAATGTGGACATTTTCACTTAGGGGTGTACTCACTTTTGTTGCCAGCGGTTTAGACATTAATGGCTGTGTGTTGAGTTATTTTGAGGGGACAGTAAATTTACACTGTTATACAAGCTGTACACTCACTACTTTACATTGTAGACAAGTGTCATTTCTTCAGTGTTGTCACAGGAAAGATGTACTCACTTTTTTGAGATACTTTATATGTTGTATATTTAAAAGAGGTTGAACAAAAATATGGAAACACCAGGTAAAAGAACAAAATCATTACCTAATGCAGTATTACCCCCACAGGAGCCGCTTAAATATTGGCTTGCCCGGGCTTCCCACTGATTCATCCACAGCCAGTTTCAGGGTATTTTCACACAGCCAGGTGCACACACTCTTCCGCTCGTTATTTCCAATAACCAGTCAAGGGGATTTGTTTTTGTATTTTATTTGGAGAACTGGGATAGGAGAAGGGATTTAGTAGGATACCCCAAAATAACTATTCACAGGTGAGGACAATTCTCTCAATAGAACTGTGTAGCAGATTATCTGTAGGACCATACAGCACCAGTATGGAATGAACAAGTCCCTTTGTAGCAGAAGGAACTCAGTGAACTTTGCCTCTTCAAGACCCTAGCCAGTGTCCCCTTTAGCTCACACCCAGCAGCTGACCTCTGGCACCCAGAGAAGGATCTAACAACACCAGTCTCCAGGATACCCTGTGGAGGTCTGTATTTACAAGGCTCCTTAAGCACCAATGGCAGCCTTCCTCAGTATTACCAGACAGGATCCATGGACATCCTCCCTCAGTCAGCTCTCACAAGAACCATGGGTAGCAGCTTCAGTGTTTCAGGCCCTCAGATCTACCACCTGAGGCCGCATGGCAACCAGTGCATTAGAGGGGCAACAGCCCCCTCCTCACCAGGACCTCTCTCTTCACGGAAGACCCAGAGCCCACATGCTCCTCAGATATAAATATATTCAGCCAGCATGTCTTGGGGCACATCCCCTTCTAATTGGCCAGGGCTGTATAGACAGTCATGCTCTCATCTGCCAGGTTTCCTCCCACTGTCCAGTATACTTCATAGCTATTGAACCGGTGTGGAACTTTCAAGACAGCATGAGCAGCACGAGAGCACGCTAAGCAGACTCTATCAATCAATCACAGCTCTCTGTTAAGCATACAGAACATACATTTGCCTAGCTGTCTCTCTGTTAAGCAGAGAACCCAAAAACGATATACACTCACTTTAGCACCTAACTAGGAGAGTGCTACACTAATATGGTGCTTTACCACCTTTGGCGTCCAAGACAGATTGAATACTCCTGGGAATTGACAAATATAAGTTTTGGATGGTGGATAGTAGAATCTGATATCACACTTCATGCACAAATGGTTTCAGTTCTTGCAGAGATGAGAGATGCCAAATGGGTAAAACAAGGCGGAACCTTGTTCTCCAAAACTGACCATAGTGATAGTTTAATAGTGAGGTTCCTGCAACTGACTTCCTCTGCTTGCTCGTCAAACCACGATTTGACAACACCAGCAGGGGTGCGAATCGGAACATTATCATCTTGGTAAATGGCGCTGTTGGACAGAGTCAGTAAGTCTGTTTTTCAATAGAACAAGCTCTCCAGTAGAATGTATCAGGTACAGAGGTGAGACAAGGGGTCTACGATGATTAGCTTTTATTTATGTATGCAAAACCTTTATCCCAAAAGGAAAAAGAAAGGTTTGCTGTAATTGATTATGAAGTGTGAGATGGAGTTTGCCTTTGATTTGTAAGGTTCGGGTTCACATATGTCCGACCCCAATTTCAGTGTGGTTTTTGTTCACTGGTTCAAGAGCAAATTTTTTACTTGAAAATCACACTTGAACCGGACTGAAAAACGCACCGGACTCTTTTTAAAAATGGACTACAGCTGGCCTGGACATATGTGAACCGTCTCCATAGAAAGCCAGTTTGGTTCGCGTTATGTGAATCCAAGTTCAAAACACAACCAATTTGCATATATGTGAACTGAGCCTTATGCCGCGTACTCACGACCAGACTTTTCAAGGGACTAGGTCCGACGGTCTTTCCGACGGACTTTCGGTGGAGTTCCGACGGACTTTCCGAAATAACGGACTTGGCCACACACAATCACACCAAAGTCCGACGGATTTGAACGTGATGACGTACGACCGGACTAGAATAAGGAAGTTCATAGCCAGTAGCCAATAGCTGCCCTAGCGTTGGTTTTTGTCCGACGGACTAGCATACACACGAACGGATTTCTCGGTCTGGCGGAGTTCCGGTGGAAAAATGTAAAACATGTTCTATTTCTAAAGTCCGCCAGATTTTTGGACAGCAAAGGTCCGATGGAGCCCACACACGATTGAATTATCTGCCGGTTCGTTCCGTCTGACCTTTGCTGTCAAAAAGTGCGGTTGTGTGTACGCGGCATAAGTGTATTTGAATCTGCTAGTACATCAAACACTCTCCTCCCCCTAGACTGACAATGCTGTTGTCCAAAGGTGTCCCCTTTGCTCCTTTATCCAGAATGGGGGCACTCTATTCCCTTGTACACACGGTCGGAGATTCCGTCGGAATGTGTCCGATCGGAGTGGTTTGTCGGATATTCTGACTGTGTGTGGTATGCATCTGACTGTTTCCGTCGGAATATCCGTCGGACCAAATTTTCCAACTTGCTGGAAATATTTTCCGACAAACTGCTCCGATCGGACATACTCCGATCATGTGTAGAGAATTCCGATCGGACAAAGTGCCACGCATGCTCAGATCAAATTCATACATCAATGCTATTGGCTACTAGCCTGAACGTAGTCCCATCCTAACGAAATTACGTCATCACGTCTGAAAGATCGGATTTTCCGACAACTTTGTCCGACCGTGTGTATGCAACAGTTTCGGACAAGATCCGTCAGACAAAATCCGACGGACAAAATCCAACGGATTTGGTTGTCGGAATCTCCGACCATGTGTACAAGGGCTAATACAGGAGGTGTGTTACCGGCTGGATCACCAGATAAAAACAGAGGGGAAAAAAAGACTTATGCCGCGCATACATACAGTCGGAATTTCTGCCAGCAAAAGACCGATGGGAGCTTTTCATGGGAAAATGCGACCGTGTGTATGCTGCATCGGAATTTTGCTGGCTGAATTTCTGCCAGCAAAAGATTGAGAACAGGTTCTCAATTTTTCCGACGGAAAAAGTTTTGGAAATTCCAATCGTGTGCAGGCAATTCCGACACGCAAAAAAACACGCATGCTCACAATCAAGTACGAGACAGAACCGCTCGGTCTTGTAAAACTAGCGCTCGTAATGGAGATCGCACATTCGTCACACAGATCATTTTTAAATCTTTCAATGCAGCGCATTCTCTTCTTCTTTATAATGCTAGGAGAATGAAGTTGTTTTGCTGCTCATATTCACACAGAGTTCTCACAAACTTTTCTTTATTATTTCTCGTGATCTCATGAATAATCTTTATTTAAAGCCAGATCTCCATATTAATGTTGACCTTTTTTTAGAGTCATATTTTTTTTAATCAAGATTTCCTGTTTTGTTTTTCTCATGATCTCCTTTTAATTTTTTTATGTCACGTTTCCATGATACCATTATTATCTTGTATTTGTAAATCTCAAGGAGGTTGCTTGGTGTTGGTGTCCCTTGTTAATTTGACGTTGTATTTATGAAATGTACCTGCCTACGCGAGTATTTTCAGAAACAAAAATCTCAATTTATTTTCCCTCATAATAACAAAAGAAATATGAAGGCAACGCTGGAGAAACTTCTGGAATTTGCGCAGCCTTTGGCCCCCAAAGCAGGTATCAACTTTGTGGCTAAAAAACTTGGTAGCTTGAGAAGTCCACATAGAAGGGAGGTCAATCTGATCCAGGACTCCCAGAGAACAGGAACAGCAGCAGATGACATATCTGTCCACAGGCTGTGGTACTACAACAGGCTGCGTGTTCTGTCAGACCAGACTGAAGCCAGGCAATCACTTTCGACTCTTCCCTGCAACCTTACCTCCACGCTGGCCTGCAGCCTTCCCTGCAGCCTTCCCTGGAGGCTTTGGCTCTGGAGGTGGACTTGTGGCAGGAGGAGGAGGATGGGGTGCGCACACAGGTGGTCGTCTTCCGTCATTTAGCCACTCACCCCCTTGTGGATGGCCTTGAAAAATATGTTTTCACAGTTGAGGCATTGGCCCTCCTCCATTTTCTGTAAATTAGAGGCTATGTAGATGCCATAGGCCTCTACACCATTGAGGGGGGAGTTCATGGCCGCATTAGCCTCCTTAATGAGGGCCAGTTCTGCCTCCTCCGTCTTACTCCCCTTCCTGGGCCTTTTGTTTGGAAGGCAGAGGGGAGGTACCTGGGATTGGGTGTGACTGGGCCCTGCCACTTCCTGGCTGACACTTACCTCCGCCTCCTCCTGTGTGTCACATTCCAGAGCCTCGTCCTGGCTGAGGTCTTCTTGTGTATGAAGAAGGGACATAGTTTTAGTTTTTGGTTCATCAAACACACACAATTTTCAGCTCATGACTGTTGCAAATTGAATGCTAATAAATATAAAAGACTATCATTCTGACCCCAGAATTTTTCATTCTTGTCACAATCATTTTTGGCCCCTACTGTCTATTGATATGCCAAACACTTTTTGATAAATCATTAATTTGTTATCAATAATAACATCTAGTTACCAACAATCATTTTCCTACAATTTTTTTTTTCCAAATACTATACCTGGCTCCATCTGGGCTCCTCAATTTCTTCCAGGATGGAAGGCCCAGGTTGGTCCTTGGAAGCCTCAGCTGGGGTTGAGGGAAGGGTGGAGGGAAGGGTGGCTGGAAGGCTGGATGGAAGGGGGGCCGGAAGAGTCTAAAGCGATTCCCTGGCTTCAATCTTGTCATCCAGAAAACGCATCATGTTGTAGTACCACAGAATGGGTACATAGACGTCATCTGCTGCTGCTCCTGACCTCAGGGACTTCTGGACCTTCAGATACTCCTTCCTATATGTGCTTCTCAAGCTACCAATTTTAGATTCCAGAAAGCTCATGTCTGCATTAGGGGCCTGAGTCTTTACAAATTCAAGCAGTGTCTCCAGCGATGCCTTCCTACATGCTTTATTGTGATATAAGGGGTTTTTCACCTCCCATAAATTTCTCATATCTCTGTATTTATCCAGGAATTCACCCAGGAATTCTTGATCTTTAAATGGATACATTATTTCTGCAAGACCAAACAAAAGAAAAAGCACTCATCTCAGGCTAATCTTATCCCAATATAGGCTTCAATCTAGATTCAATATAGGCCGCTCATGTCCCAAGTTAAAATCTTACCTCTGTTATAACGTTTGTCACTTCCGTTTCTCCTTCCTCCACACACAGAACGTAGTTACGACACACACGTGTTAGCTTTATATACACTGCGCATGCGTGAAACTCCACCCACGTTGCCCGCCCCTGACGTTCTTTCTAGAATATTCCTCAACCCGTCTCTTTCCTCACAGTGGGAGAGGAACATGGCGGAGCACAGCAGGTGCATAATAGCAGTAATGAGGAGGAGCAAGCCCGGAGCCAGAAACGTGACAATCCAGGAGGAGATTTAAGGCCTCCAATATGTCCTTTGGTGAGATGTTGGAGATGGTCGACATCTTGAGGAGGAATGACTATGATGGTGATTATGGACCGTACCCAGACACAAATATGAAAAAGGCCAAGATCATGACCAAAGTTGTGAAGAGTCTGCACAGGAATTTTGGGGTACGACGATCCAAGGATCAACTGAGGAAACACTGGTTAGACCTCAAATTGAGGGAGCAGGATCAATACAGAAGGATCAAGAAAGTTCTTCAAAAAAGTAAGTAGTTGTCATGTGTCCCTATTATTATTACTTGCATGCTGCGCCATGTGCTTTTCTTTACTGTTGGACATTTTAAAATGGCTACTTTTATGTTCGTGGGCGGCACAGTAGTAAACATCGTTCGTTTGCCAACTAAATACGATGCTGATACAGGGTTAACTACATTTTCTCATGCTAATTTCTATTAAAAGAAGTTTAGAACATTGTTGTCTAGATGTGTTTGAAACTAGAAGGAATAGAAAACTAGATTCAGTGGAATGTAAGGAGTGGACACTCAGCAGCTGTTTACACATCTGGACTCAGGAGCACTAGTGTGGGACACCAGAGCACATTTTTAAGGTGTCCCACACAGGTGTGTACATGTGTGAAACTTGTTCAAAAAGGTAAGTATTCCAGCTTGGTAAAAAAGGGAATTGATCATGTCTTCAACTTGGAACTCTGCACAAACAGACAATTGTACCCCACTTCCAAGAAATGTTTAATATTCCTATTTCTGGCCTCAAATATCTGTGTACTAAGTATACCTTTTGTTTCATTCCCATAGGGGAGCAAAGACTCAGGAAGTCTCAGCACACCACGGACCCCCCACCTCCTGAAGAAGGGGAACAGAGGTCACAACCAGGGGATGTGGAGGAAGGAGAGGTGGCGGAGATTGTCACCACAACAGGTGAGTGTCTTACACCCCAGGTTCAGGTAATAGATGTATGCCTGCATATTTATAATACACGGTGTGTATTTTATTTTTTAGGTGATGTACAGGTTGTGGAAGAACAATCTCATAATTTCACCAGTGACAGTGGCCAAAGGCTAATCCAAGAGATAATGTGTTGTAGTCAGGATTTAGACTGTATAAAGCAAAAAACAATTAAGATTGAACAAAAAGCAAGATTGATGTCCTAGGAAGAATCGAAATACCCCAAAAATGTCACCATTTTTTCATACCACAAATTTTTTGAACATTTTAAAAGCCAAATTTTGAAGATGCACACAGTGTGGCTATCTGCCATCAGGTGATATCAATGTACACGTTTTGTGGCTGCTTCCTCGAAACTCAAGTAGGAGAGAGGAAGTGGTTGCACCCCCTAAACACGTCCATTGATCCCCGATGATGGGAGATAGCACATGTTGATTAGGCAGTGACTTCACCCCATCTGATGAAGGCAATATCAAGACATTTTGGACACTATAATGTCTGATATTGCCTTCAGTGCTTAAATGTTGAACTTTGTAAGTTCCAGAGTTGTGTATGTTATGTTTTGAAACATGCCTGTTTATGTACCCTAATTTTTTTTAGAAAAAACGAAAACAAGAATTGGTGTTTTTACCAAAAATATGTTTTACAAGACACATGTACATGTGCACAGAATAAAAGATTTTATACTCAACAATGTGTGGCTTCGTTCAATGATCAATACCAGTTTTTGTATTAAGTTGGTGTTTACATGGACAATGGGTGTTATTTAATAATGGGAAAAACACTTAGCACTACAAGTGCAATAGGAGAACCTAGGAGACAGCAAAAATAAACCCAAACAGTAAATGAAAATCCATATTTTATCTGATAAAAAATAAAATGTATTCTAAATTGGGTGGCAAAGAAATGTCCCCCCTACCTGTAAAATATTGTAAATATTTTTGCCGCACTTCATGGGCGCTTTGGGGGGCAAGCCAGGACGGCCCGCTTCCAGGGCCGTCGGTGTTTCATTACTAAGTCCGGCCTCGGGCCCAACTGTTGCAACATAATTAGCATTCTTTCTTTTTAAAAAGTTGTGCAGGATGCAGCAGCTCAAAATTATATAGTTCAGTTTGTATTCCACCATATTTATGGCTGTTTGAAACAGGCAGAACCGGCTGGCCAGGATCCCAAATGCATTCTCCACATCTCTTCTGGCTCTAGCCAGCCGGTAATTAAAACCCCTCTTCTCTGGGGTGAGGGCCCTCTGGGGGTATGGCCTCATCATGTGGTCATCCAGACCGAATGCCTCATCTGCAACAAACACAAATGGCAGTCCTTCGACGTTCTGCGGAGGTGGGAATCCCAAGCCACCACTCTCGAGACATCAGTAGAACTCAGTCCGGGCAAATACTCCACCATCCGACATCCGGCCATTTCTCCCCACATCCCCATACAGAAACTCGTATGTCGCTGACGCCACCACCATTAACACAATGCTATGAAACCCCTTATAGTTAAAATAGTATGACCCCGAATGGGGTGGTGGGACAATGTGGACGTGCTTTCCATCGATTGCCCCTCCGCAGTTAGGAAAATCCCACCGCTGGGCAAAATGGGAAGCCACAGCCTGCCATTCCTGTGGCGTTGAAAGAAACTGTGGCGTCAAACAAGAAAAATCTATTTAGTAATTTTACACATAAACATTGCAAGAAGATTAGACACAAACATTCTTGGCCAACATCATTAAAACATTTTTTGGAAGGAGTATTTAAAGGCAAAAATATAATGCCTGCTTATCAGATTCCTCACCCCCTCTGATGGCCCCTTGGAAATATTTTAGAGGGGAGGGCAGGGTATGTTTTGGACAGGTAACCCACTAAGTAATGGAGTAACAAAGTAATGTGTGTTATTTGGCCAGCCCCTTCCTAATTACACTATTGGCAGCCCACTGGACAGGTAAGAAGTGGCATAATACAAAAATAAAAAAAATTGGAAGCATATTTTTAGATTCTGCAATTACCTATCAAGATAATAGGAGAACAAAACTTTACACAGTACCACTTGAAAGTATTGAGGCAGGCCCTTGCACTACATGCTTTGGTGAACTCATCCATAAATATGAACACAAAAGAGGTAGGTATAGTGTGTATGGGTTGGCAAAGTCATCAGATTATCATTATTGGTTGGGGGGAGAGGTTGCAAATAATTTTGGACCCCCAAAAAAAGGCCTCTGGCACTATGCATAAATTTAAGGACACAAATAACATTTGTACACATTTTTGGGGGGGAGGGGGTAAATTACGACAATGGAGCTGACTAAATACATTGTTAAGTGACTAGGATATAGGCGTATATGGGACCAGGATAGCATGCTGGGAAGGTTGGGAAGGTTAGTGAAGGCAAATATGCATGAAGGACAAAAAAGGAGCATTAAAAGCTTACAGCATTCATGAGGACAAAGGGAACATTCACAGCATATTACATATTACAACCATGGTAATTAGGGAATGATGAGAGAAATAAAATACATTAGCAAACATTAAATACATAGAATGTGATGTTAACCGCTTAAGGACTGCCTCTTGCACATATACGTCGGCAGAATGGTACGGCTGGGCACAATCTCGTACCTGTTCGTGGCTCTTTAAATGCCCAGCCATGGTTCGGGAGCGCACCGCCGGCGGCGCACTCCCGACCCGGTCCTGAGCTCCGTTACCGTGGCCGCGGGTCCCGCGATCGGGTCACAGAGCTGAAGAACGAGCAGAGGTCTGTGTAAAGTAACCTCTCCCTGTGCTTCCTACTGAGCCTGTCACTGATCGTCTGTTCCCTGTTATAGGGCAAGACGATCAGTGATGTCAGACACCAAGCCACACCCCCTACTGTTAAAAAAAACACACACCTTTAACCCCTCCCCGCCCCCTAGTGGTTAACTCCTTCACTGCCAGTGTCATTTACACAGGAATCAGTGCATTTAAATAGCACTGATTGCTGTATAAATGACAATGGTCCCAAAAATGTGTCAAAAATGTCCGATGTGTCTGCCATATTGTAACAATAAAAATCGCTGATCACCGCCATTACTAGTAAAAAAAAAATATTAATAAAATACTATAAAACTATCCCCTATTTTGTAAACACTATAACTTTTGCGCAAACCAATCAATCACTAATTGCGATTTTTTTTTTTACCAAAAATATGTAGAAGAATACATATCAGCCTAAACTGAGGAAAAAAAAATGTTTTATATATTTTTTGGGGATATTTATTATAGCAAAAAGTAAAAAATATTGCATTTTTTTCAAAATTGTCGCTCTATTTTTGTTTATAGCGCAAAAAATAAAAACCGCAGAGGTGATCAAATACCACCAAAAGAAAGCTCTATTTGTGGGAAAAAAGGACGCCAATTTTGTTACGGAGCCACATCGCACGACCGCGCAATTGTCAGTTAAAGTGACGCAGTGTCGAATCGCAAAAAGGGGCCTGGTCCTTTGGCTGCAAATTGGTCCAGGGCTTAAGTGGTTAAAGGATAAAACTTACCCTAATATAGTCCTTCTGCAGGATCTGAATGATGGCAGAACAGGTCTCTGGAATAGTAATAAAAAAAAGTAAAGCTGCGCTAAAAATAACTGATAGGACATCAACCAAGGAAGTTGGAGCAGTGCACTTGTCACTGGCGAACAGTTGATGTAAACAAATATATGTTAAAAATAGTAAAAACCTGTATGGCAGTATGTGAATAAAGAAACATAAAATTGTTTACAAATATAAGTTAACAAACACCACTAAAAATGTGCAAAATAATTAATAAAATCCAATCCTAATGATTGATGATGATAAAAATATAAACAGATGATGATAAGTGATAATAGTGAACAAAAACACAAGTGACGTTGATAAGTGACATAAATGCGGAATTAATTGTCAACTAGCAGTGAATAAATGTGACATAAGAGTGCTGATAAATGCAAATAAATGTCCATGCACAGTATGCGGGTGACTTGATCACGGTGACATTAATCCAAACATCACAAGGACTGTGAGAAGAAAGGGAAAGTGCCTCCACCTAGGTACACACTGCCTCTTACCGGAACGATATGGTCCCTCATTACAGGGAACCCAGAAGAGCAAATGACTAATAATCCAGCCTAGGATCTTAATGGCAAGCACCACACTCCACACTCCTCTATCATAACAGCGATCCTCCTTATCCAAACAGGGCCAGAGGGTTAAATCCCCATAGAATAAAGAGAAGCTGGCATAGTGTAAAACCTTCACTATTTATTAAACTTCTAAAAAAGTCAAATGGACACTTACAATAATGTTGAGTAAAAAACAGCATAAAAAATGTCACTACAAAGGACGTCGGCACAAGGTACGGGCGGCGTCTTGACACACCGCTTAAATAACAAACATATTTAACCAAGCCTCGATCTGAGTCCTGTAACGCCGTCAACCGGTGCTATCTTAGTTGTGGGCAAGAACACTAAATGTGCATATACAAACCCCATTAAGGCAAGGGCAAAAAGATTATTTATATGCGTATCCACATATTGATGACAAAAAGAGGAGTGGAAGCCATCGCATCAATACCGAAGCACACATCTTAAAAAACAAATGATATTAAAATTAAAAAATAAACAGTTGTTCAGAAGCGAAGAAAGTCACGCCAAGCTGCACGATGCTAGGCCCCTCTGACCCTGATGGAACAACCTATAAAAAAATATTTTGAATTGCAGACTAGAATATAATAATTAGATGGATCCCTGTTATGCACTGTAAGGTCATGTTTTGACAAAGTTTGTTTGGTAAAAACCTTTGTGTATGTTGTTTATATGTTCATTAAACGAACCTGCAATGGTCGCTTAGTCTGGCCTACATACTGCAGGCCACACGGACACTGAAGCATATAAACAACACCCACCATAGAGCAGGTGATGAATGGTTCGGTAGCATAGCTTTTAGAAAAATGTTGGGTTTGGGGCACAGAGCATTGTGCCCCAAACCCACCCACTTGTGATATTAGTGCATCAATATTCGCTACTGTCTTCAGGCTTCTCCTCCCAGCCAATCAAGACAGGAGGCAGATCTTAAGACTGGATTAGCTGTAAAGAGAAGCCGAGGAAGCTATGACCTGAATGGGGTAAGTGCAGACCTGGCTGGTGGGGTTTGTTTGCTGCCCATAGTGAGGAACAACTAATCTTCATTAGTGGGGCCTATTAATGAAAAGTTTTCCATGTGAATCCTTCTCGCCCCTATGTATACAGATCCTAAAAAAGGTGTAGGCATGTACAGCCTGTTTTATACACTGCAGGTGGCGCTCAACCGCAGCAGCATTGCAGAGGAAAAGGAAGTCAAGAGGAACATGGTTTCCTGGGTCAATGAGGAAGCTATAGGATTGGATGCTGCCGCACCATGTGACTCTAGTGGCCATCTTGGGTCAGGCAGAGCCGACAGCACTATAGCCGAATTATGTCCCTGGGTGTGGACATCGCGCTCTGTGATAACAGTGTCCGGAGGATCAGCGGCTCTTTACCACATGATCACAGTGTCCAATCACAGATGATCACGGATTTAAATAGAAGCTGGTCATCGGCACTCCTTTCCTCATGCTGACAGTGTGAGAAAAGGAGAAGAGAGCTGATAACCGGCTACTCTGAAAGGGACATGTATACTGATAATCAGGGCACTAGTTATCAGTGTCCTGATTATCATTGCAGTCCCAAACAGTGTCCACCAGTGCTGCCAATCAGTGCACATCAGTGCTGCCAATCAGTGCCTCATCAGTGTCACCTATCAGTGCTGCCTAGCAGTGCCCATCAGTCCCACATAGTGCTGCCCATCAGTGCCCATCAGTGCCACCTATCAGTGCCAACTATTTGTGCCCATCAGTGCCCATCAATGCCACCTATCAGTGCAGCCTCATCAGTGCAGCCTCATCAGTGTAGCCTCATCAGTGCCGCCTCATCAGTGCAGCCTCATCAGTGCAACTTAGAACCCCCAAACATTATATATTTTTTCCAGACACCCTAGAGAATAAAATGGCAGTTGTTGCAATACTTTATGTCACACTGTATTTGTGCAGTGGTCTTACACAATTTTTTGGGGAAAAAATACACTTTTTTAGAATTTTCAAATAAGACAGCAGTAAAGTTAGCCCAATTTTTGTTTCTATATTGTGAAAGATAATTTTACGCCAAGTAAATTGATATCCGACATGTCATGCATTAAAATTGCGCCCGCTCGTGGAATGGCGACAAACTTTGTCCCTTAAAAATGTTCATAGGTGACGTTTAAAATTTTTTACAGGTTACCAGTTTTGAGTTGCAGAACAGGACTTTTGGTAGAATTATTGCTCTGACGCTAAACGATCATGGGAATACCTCACATGTGTGGTTTAAACACCGTTTTCATATACCGGAGCGACTTATGTATGCAATCGCTTCTGCGCGCAAGCTAGGCGGGACGGGCACTTTTAAAAAAAATTGTATTATTATTTATTTTACCTTTAATTTTTTTACTTTTATTTTTACACAGTCCTTTTAAAAAAAAAAAATTGGGTCACTTTTATCTCTTGTAATAGGAAAAAATACATGACAGGACCTCTTAAATATGAGATCTGGGGTCAAAAAGACCTGAGAACTCACATTTACACTTAAATGCAATAACAAAATATATATATAAAAGAATAAATGTGGTTTTTTTTCCCCTTTAAGATCATTGGGCGGAAGTGAAGTTTGGTGTCGCTTCCGTCATCCAATGGTATGGAGCCGATTGGGGGCCATCTTTCCCTCACTCGGCTCCATGCTACTGAGGGGAAAGGGTCAGATTGTCCCAGGCGCTACCGACGGAGACAATCCGACCGGGGGGCGGCGAGGGGGCACCACTCCCGTCGCCAACAAAAGTGATATTGTGGCGAATCCGCCATGGAGACCGCTTTTATCTGAAAGAGGATCGCCCGCCGTTGAAGAAAACTATCTGCTGCCATAACCCCGGTATTTTACATACAATGACGGCGGTTTGCGGGAAGTAGTTAAAATGTGCAGGCCAAGCCACGACTACGGCTATACGAATGAATGGACCATACATCCACAATTAATTCCTTTTGCTGTAAAAACAGAATAAAAGACAGCAAAGTATTATATGTGCAATATATCAGGTGTGATAGCAATCTACCCTTCATTATACTGCAACATTTCCACGCTAATAAATTTTAAGACTGTATTTTTCATTATGGCCACACGATGGCAGTCTAAGCCAATTCTCACCACTTCAAAGTAAAGGAATCCAGCATAGCAGCTGGTCATATTTAAAGTAAAGCTAAACGATATCCTTATTTTTTAAAATATTATCCATACGCATCCACTACTTAATGGCCCTGTAATTTATTAAGTCCCCATGCACACATGGCATTTTTACAGCTGCTTTTGGCAACGTCAGCCGTTTTTTTTTTTGTTTGTTTTTTAGCTTAAAAATGCCTCGACATGTTATTCTATAGTCTTTTGCACACACAGGCTTTTAGAAGAAGTGGCAAAGGCATTTTCAAGCTGCAAAAAACAAAACAAAAAAAAAAAACAAGGGCCAGCACGTTCTGAGGACCGGCGTTACAGCTGTAAAAATTAGCTGATAAACACGGCTTAATGCTGGATACAGTATTAAGCCGCTTCAAGTGTTTTTTGACATGTCAAAATCAATGGCTCCCTATGAGAGCCTATTGATCTGAATAGAAGTCGCATCCAAGTTGGATCATGATGATCCGACTTGTGATGCAACTTGTGCTCTGAGGATCTTGAAAGGGAACCCCACGCTAAAAAAAAATTTAAAAAAAATGGCGTGAGGCCCCCCCAAGATCCATACCAGGCCCTTTGAGTCTGGTATGTATCTTGAAAGGCAGCCCCAAGCCAAAAAAAAAATTAAAAATGGCGTGGAGTCTCTCCCGCCACAAGACCATTTGGTCTGGTATGGATTTTGTAGGGAACCCCCACGGCGTGGTGTCACCCTCAAAATCTATACCAGACCCTTATCCGAGCATCCAGCCCAGCAGGTCAGAAAGGGGGGGACGAACAAGCACCCCCCCGGACCATGCCAGGCCACATGCCCTCAACATGGGGAAGGATGGGTGCTTTTGGACAAGGGGGGCTCTGTGCCCCCCACCCCAAAGCACCTTGTCCCCATGCTGATGAGGGCAAAGGTCTCTTCCCCACAACCTTGGGCGGTGGCTGTAGGGGTTTGTGGGTGGAGGGCTTATCAAAATCTGGAAGCCCCCTTTAAGAAGGAGGGCCCCACCCTATGTGAATGAGTAGGGGTACATAGCCCCAATTGAAGATCCCTTGTGTCGAAACGCATCGGGCTTGCACATTTGTGACTCCCACATTGTTTTTCTTTTATTCTATTTTATTTTGGATCAATCTTATCACGTATCTTGCAAACTGTTGTGAGATTTTATAAGCCCAATAAATGGTTATTGGTTGACCTGCACCATATGGAGCTTTTCCTTTTTTTTCCCTTCCATCCTTCATCCTGCCAGTTTTGATCCCTGCCCGTCCATTGCTACGTGGATTCATCCGGACATCTTTGGCTGCTGGTTTATGGTTCTATATGGACTTCCATGGTCCGAGGATTGGGAACTGCTCATCAACGCACCCTAAGTGATACCAACAGGAGAATTACAAGCTTTTCTGACCCACTGCCAAATGGTACTTGTGTCCACCTCAGCTGGTAAGCGTACCTTATCATGTGTACACCGTTGTCAGATTTTGATTGCCATATTCATCATATAGTCCGAATTACACTCCAGCCAGGTCTTTCTGGAAGGGAGGCTTCAAAGAAATTGTTAACGTCTTTATTTATGAACTATTACACTTTATTGAGTCCCATTGGCACCCACAGTGTTTCTACTTTGTTGTTTTACAATTTTATGTGGACTAGTTGAACATTATTATTGTTTGAGCAATTCTTCATACTCACTTATTGTCACCTTTGTTGTCATGTTCCTATTCATGGGGTTACATGTCTGAGCGCTACACATATTTTTTCACGGGGTACATAGTACCCCTACTCATTCACCCAAAAAGTATCAAAAATAAATAAAAACAGCACACAAGTTTTTGACAAAGTCCTTTTGACAATGTGTCTTTTCCCTCTGGTATTCTCCTGTCTCCGGTGATGTCTTCTTCCTCCGATCTTCTTCCTCATCCGCTGATGTCTTCTCTCTCCAGTTCTCCCTTTACTGTCTTCTTCCTCTGGTTCTCATGCCTCTGGTTCTTCTCCCTCCACCGTCTTCTTCATCTGGTTGTTCTGCCTCCGGTTCTTATCCCTCCACTGCCTTCTTAATCTGGTTCTTCTGCCTCCAGTTCTTCTCCCTCTGCTGTCTTCTTCCTCTGGTTCTTCTGCTGCCTCCGGTTCTTCTCCCTCCACTGTCTTCTTCCTCTGGTTCTCCTGCTGCCTCCGGTTCCTCTCCCTCCGCTGTCTTCTTCCTCTGGTTCTTCTGCCTCGGGTTCTTCTCCCTCTGCTGTCGTCTTCCTTGGGTTCTTCTGCTGCCTTCGGTTCTTCGCCCTCCATTGTCGTCTTCCTCTGGTTCTTCTGCTGCCTTCGATTCTTCTCCCTCCGCTGTCTTCTTCCTCGGGTTCTCCTGCTGCCTCCAGTTCCTCTCCCTCTGCTGTCTTCTTCCTCTGGTTCTCATGCCTCTGGTTCTTCTCCCTTTGCCGTCTTCTTCCTCTGGTTCTTCTGCCTCCGGTTCTTATCCCTCCACTGCCTTCTTAATCTGGTTCTTCTGCCTCCAGTTCTTCTCCCTCTGCTGTCTTCTTACTCTGGTTCTTCTGCTGCCTCCGGTTCTTCTCCCTCCACTGTCTTCTTCCTCTGGTTCTCCTGCTGCCTCCGGTTCCTCTCCCTCCGCTGTCTTCTTCCTCTGGTTCTTCTGCCTCTGGTTCTTCTCCCTCTGCTGTCGTCTTCCTTGGGTTCTTCTGCTGCCTTCGGTTCTTCTCCCTCCGCTGTCTTCTTCCTCGGGTTCTTCTACTGCCTCCGATTCTTCACCCTCTGTTGTTTTCTTCCTCCGGTTCTTCTCCCTCCACTGTCTTCTTCCTCTGGTTCTTCTGCTACCTCCGGTTCTTCTTCCTCCTGAAGCTAGCTCCCGCTGTTGTGTTAGGTCCAGCATGTGCCATTACTTATATAGACACGGGGCGTGGCCATCCGGTGACGCCATCTGGAAATCCCACCACCTTGTGACGTCACCGCCGGGGCATGATGGGGCGGTGACTTCACAAGGGGGTGGGTTCTCCCCCTTGGAGGGGTTCCTCTTCAAGATCCTCAGACTTGGATGCAACTTCTATTCAAATCAATGGTCTGAAAGTCGGATCAGTTAAGACGGCTCTCATAGGGAACCACTGATTTTGAATAGAGGCAGAGAAACGCTGCTAAAAGCTAACGCGGCTAAACGTGCTTTAACTCCAATGCAAAAAGCTACTAAAAGTGTGTTTTTATAGCCACTTTTTCCTGGCATTGGTAGTGGCTTTACAGCAATTTTTTTTCAAACGCTCTCTGTGCATGAGGACTAACTGTGTTTTTCTGTCTGCTGCTAATGTCCGCCATGAGCTGCCAAATCCCTCCTTTCCCCCTTGCTTGTGTACATTAGTGGAGGTCATGTACACTGCCCTATGCACACTACAAATCCCCCAGTCCATAGCCCCTAGCAGTGCCAGGACAAGAGGCCCTCCAGTGTCCAGTGCAAAGATGCCAAACTGCACCTACCCCCCTTTCCTATAGGTTTAGGGTCAGGGCGCCCAGATTAGTGTTGCCACTTTTTCTTCAACCAAATCCGAACACTTTACCGGTGCACAGCAATTTTTTTTTTTTAGGATACACTATAGCAGTGATGGCGAACCTTGGCACCCCAGATGTTTTGTAACTACATTTCCCATGATGCTCAGCTACACTGCAGAGTGCATGAGCATCATGGGAAATGTAGTTCCAAAACATCTGGGGTGCCAAGGTTCGCCATCACTGCACTATAGGATTGTAACAGACCTAGGAGATCGTTGGGCACTCCAAAGAGAATAGTAATACAGCGTGCATAGTGTCCCCTCACCCTCCTGTCAGCCCCTATTCTGAGCCACATTCCTGTCTGAATAATGTGTCCAGGTTTCAGACGGACTGAAACCCGGACACATAATTCAAAACCCGGACTGTTCAGGTGAATTCTGGACAGGTGGCTACCCTAGCCCACATCCCTGCAATAAACCATGGCACCCCCGGCAGCCACCCCTCCTGCCCACTCCTTGTCCCTGCCCTGGCATTTAGTCAACCCCGAGAGTGAGCAAAAGAGCTGTCATACTGACCCCTGACCCCGGGCACAAGGTAGGTCTGGTAATTCATTGTCCATTTTTACAGGTCAATGGATATAAGCCTTTGAATGGCCACCTTTAACAGAAAGCTATCAGGGACAGTTTCCAAAGGTAGGTAGGATTTCTATGGCAGGGCAAAATTACAAAACAAAAAAAAATATGCAGTGCCAGTGACGGCCCATCCATTAGGTGCACCGCTCCTCTAATCCATGAGCCTGGCCCCTAATCTGCATGCAGGGTGCCGGACGTGGGGATTCCAGTTGTTCACATGATTAGAGCCAGAGGCTCTAATTGGCTTCAAAGAAGGGTGGGCTCGAGGCACAGAGCACTGCGCCCAGGACCCACTCAGTTCTGTAACAATAGCAAATTAATTTTTGCAATTGTCTTTCTGCTACTCCTCCCGGCCAATCAGGAAGCGGGTCGTAAGACCCAATTGGCCGAGAGGAGAAGCGACCATATTGGCCACCAAGGGAGAAATGCAGGTGGAAGCAGGCGGCACTGAGTGGGGAGCCCGGCAGCCTTATATCGAGTTAATTTCCCGGAGCCGTCCTTTCCCTGATCCTTGGATCTGGCAGGAGGGATTTGGACTGTGTGTGGACTGGGCAGGGAGCCCCCCAGAGTGAGCAGAGGGGACATACAGAGGGCTTTAGCCTCCATAGCCATAAGCAGGGACCTGGGGCGGGGGGAGGCTCTGCTGCCAGTCTTATCAGAGACCCCATAGCCATCCCAGGCCCGAGGACAGGATGCCCGAAGAAGGAAGTAACTGCGATGGAGCTGGTGTCAGCCCCGGGCTTCAGACTCAGAGCAGCCACGTCCAGGGGGTGAGTGGTACTGGGACTGGAGCACCAGCCACCACGGTGCAGTGCCTCCCTGCAAAGTGTGCACATGTTATCCCTACAAGCACAGAAACATACCTGTCAATCCAGAAATGCTTTCAGCTGCTAATTTCCACTTATGGAGTGACACCGTTGTGACTTAATTTGCAAGACTTGGTGTCAGCCCTGACCAGTTGTCTGTTGTTAAACTTTTTATCACAGTTCTAAGCAATTATTGAATAGCATTATGAATGGCATCCATTGATCCAGTGTGTAATATTGTAAAGCTGTGATTGGCCACAGCTATCACATGGTACACACACACTGTGATTGACCCTGTCTGTACCATGTGTACCATGTGATTACTGTGACCAACACGATAATACCCAGATAAATGGCTGTGAATGAAAGCCATTTATTGTGTATATGGTAACTGTCATGTGACAGGTTTTGGAATATATAGAATATATTTAGAATATATATGGTTTGGAGGGCCTTTTACAAGCTTTAAGTGAAAAATGACCTCGGATTTTTAGAGTAAATTGTTTTTATTTTTATTTTGCGCACCATCAGTTTTCACCATTTCACAAAAAGGCGCAATTTAACCACTTCAGCTCCAGAAGGTTTACCCCCCTTCATGACCAGGCCATTTTTTATGATACGGCACTATTTTACCTTTTATGTTTAGTAGGAATTTTGTAAATTTTGCCATGTAAGTATCCACAAAAAATGATTTCAATGTATTTTTAGTGAAAATATTGCTTTAATAAACAATAACAGTTGTACAAATGCCTTAAAAAATTTGTAGCACCTTCCTTTTATTCTACTGGTCCTTCGCTTTCAGAAAATTTCTGGTTTGGGGGGTATTTTACAAACTCTGAAAGCTGTAAGGGGAAAAAAAAAGCGATGGAATAATATATATATATATATATATATATATATATATATATATATATATATATATATATATATATATATATATGCAAGCCCACCCTAAAAATCCATACCAGACTCTTAATCTGAGCATTCTTACCAGCTTGCACGGACCTCTTATTACGGAAGGCCAGTGACACTTGGGGCTCAAAATCTAGCCAGGGCCTTTGTCCATCCAAGGAAACTTGTGGGTCATAGAGATCCACCCTCAAGGTGGCACGATTGTGGGAGATCCAGCCTTCACTGACCTCCTACTACGGAAGGTCAATGGTCCTTGCGGCTTAAATTCCAGCCTTTAATCATCCATGGAAACTTATGGGGCACAAAGGTCCACCCTGTCACGCTCATGGGAAATCCCCAAAAATAATTGAGCCGCAAGGACCACTTACCTTCAATAACAGCAGGTCAGTGAAGGCTGGATCTCCCGTGATCATGCCATCTTGAGGGTGGATCGCTATGTCCCACAAGTTCCCTTGGATGGACAAGGGCCCTGGCTGGGATTTGAGCCGCAAGGACCACTGATCTTACCGTAATAAGAGGCCAGTGAAGGCTGGATCTCCTGTGATTGTACCATCTTGAGGGTGGATTACTATGCCCTACAAGTTCCCTTGGATGAAGAAAGACCCCGATTGGAATTTGAGCCGCAAGGACCACTTACCTTCTGTAACAGGAGGTCAGTGAAGGCTGGATCTCTCATGATCGTGCCATCTTGAGGGTGGATCTCTACACCCCACAGGTTCCCTTGGATGGACAAAAGCCCCGGCTGGGATTTGAGCCACAAGGGCCACTGAGCTTCCGTAATAGGAGGTCAGTGAAGGCTGGGTCTCCTGTGATTGTACCATCTTGAGGGTGGATTACTATGCCCTACAAGTTCCCTTGGATGAAGAAAGCCCCCGATTGGAATTTGAGCCGCAAGGACCACTTACCTTCTGTAACAGGAGGTCAGTGAAGGCTGGATCTCTCATGATCGTGCCATCTTGAGGGTGGATCGCTATGCTTCACAAGTTCCCTAGGATGGCCAAAGGCCCTGGCTGGGATTTGAGCTGCAAGGACCACTTACCTTCCATAACAGGAGGTCAGTGATGGCTGGATCTCCCATGATCATGCCATCTTGAGGGTGGATCGCTATGCTCCACAAGTTCCCTTGGATGGCCAAAGGCCCTGGCTGGGATTTGAGCCGCAAGGACCACTTACCTTCCATAACAGGAGGTCAGTGAATGCTGGATCTCCCGTGATTGTGCCATCTTGAGGGTGGATCGCTATGCCCCACAAGTTCCCTTGGATGGACAAAGGCCCTGGCTGGGATTTGAGCCGCAAGGACCACTTACCTACTGTAATAGGAGGTCAGTGAAGGCTGGATCGCCTGTGATCGTGCCATCTTGAGGGTGGATCTCTATGCCCCACAGGTTCCCTTGGATGGACAAAAGCCCCGGCTGGGATTTAAGCCGCAGCGGCCACTGAGCTTACGTGATAGGAGGTCAGTGAAGGCTGGGTCTCCCGTGATCGTGCCATCTTGAGGGTGGATCTCTACGCCCCACAAGTTCCCTTGGATAAACAAAGGTCCCAGCTGGGATTTGAGCCGCAAGGACCACTGATCTTCCTTAATAGGAGGTCAGTGAAGGCAGGAACTCCCACAATCGTGCCATCTTGAGGGTGGATCTCTACACCCCACACATACCCTTGGATGGACAATGGCCCTGGCAAAGGCCCATAATAGGAGGTCCGTGCAAGCTGGTAAGCGAGCACTCTTTAAGGTGGAGGTGGTAACTTCAGGATCACGCACTTTATAGTGACAGATGTTGTGGATACAGTAGGAAGGATTCTTCTTATCACATATTGGACTTTTGATTTCATTTTTCTTAATTTTTTAGCTCGTCTCAATATACAATTGTTTTACATTTTAGATGGGGGGGGGGGGGGGGGGGCTGTAGAAGGCACAGTTATGGTGGGAGTAAGATGGAGAGTATTGCAAAGAAAGAAAGAAAAAAAAAATGTGATTTTTTTTTTTTTTTTTCAAGATCTGGAAGGTGGAGGACAGATCCTTAGAGCTCAGATTGCTCACTTTATTTAAGCTCAGCAAGTCTTTAGAATAATTAACCCTTCCAAATTCACAGCTCTCTCTCATGTAGGACAATGGTGCCTCAGGCCTACTATAGTTATGCATTTATGTAAAATAATGGATAGAGAGTGAAAGTGGAAGAAGGAGAGCTTATTAAAAAAGGACTTGGCAAGCGAGAGACTATACATTTAATTAAGGCCCTTTAATAAAGGCAGGTGTTTCTCACAGGCCATTTAATCAATGCGCTGCAGCCAGACACACTATCCGCCGCGCATTGGCCCGTCAATGGGACTTTTGGATCCAAGTGCCGCATTTGCATAGCAAATTGTCAAAAGCAAGACACACAAGTCCCATGCAAGGTACGAAAATAATGTGTGACACCGGGGGGAGAGGGGGGGAGGCCGGTTACCAAACATAAAATGCAAAGAGAAAAAATAAATATATGCATTAAAAAAAAGATATTTCCTAATTGTTGGGTGGGAGATGGGGGGATATTTTTTCGGGGTAAGAGGAAAAAAATTGTTGGTTTCTTTTCAACCCATGCCAAAACTTCAATACAAATTATGTGATTAAAAAAAAAAAAAAATAGGATAAAAGCTAAAGATAAAGCTAAAGAGTAGAAAGGGTTTGTATGTTATTAAAAATGAGACAGGTTTACAGTCAGGCCATGTAGGCGTGTTTCAAGTGCCAAATGTCTGCATAGCCAACACAGGCCATTGCCGGGGAAGGCTACAGCCACCCAAACACACATGCCTTATACATTCTACAGAAGGTATAGCTGGGTGAGCCTATGCTGGATAAGGACTAGGCTGAGCTGGCAGATAGCAGACTTAAAGGATAACTCCACTTTCCTGGGAATTTTGTTTTTTTACTAAATAAATGAGGGTGGGAGGGTGGTAAGGGGTAGGGCAAGGGAATATGGTGTGGGAAGGAAAGGGAAGAATTATGGGGAAAGATGACAATATTTTCTTTTATTTTTGCTTGTTTTTATGATTGCTGCCTTGATCTTTGTGATATGCTGTATTTGTTCATTTTTTTCTTCCTAAAATGAATAAAAAAGAATTTAAACAGAAAAAAATAAATAATAATATAGCAGATGCAATTGATACACTTTTTTTTTTAAATAAATAAATGAGGGTGGTAAGGGGTAAGGGGTAGGGCAAGGGAATATTGTGTGGGAAGGAAAGGGAAGAATTATGGGGAAAGATGACAATATTTTCTTTTTTTTTTGCTTGTTTTTATGTTTTCTGCCTTGATCTTTGTGATGTGCTGTATGTGTTCATTTTTTTCTTCTTAAAATGAATAAAAAAGAATTTAAACAGAAAAATAATAAAATAAATAATAATAATAATAATAATAATATAGCAGATGCAATTGATACACTTTTTTTTAAATAAATAAATGAGGGTGGGAAGGGGTAAGGGGAAAGGGAAGAATTATGGGGAAAGATGACAATATTTTCTCCCATTTTCTCCCCCTTAATAACACAAATTGATTGTTTTTGTTTTTTTTTGTTTTGTTTTTTTCTTTGAGAAGGGGGAGAAGAAAGGATTTAGGTTCAGAGGCATAGTAACCCTTATATCCACCTGGGTGAAGGATTAATTGGATTTAAAAAAAAATATGTCTTTTATTTTTTTTCTCATCGGGGAATAAATATGATACTGTATGTTGGGGCAATACAAGAAGGCCATAGGATATACACCACTTTCTTTTTGTTATAGGTTTGTAATAGTATGAATGTATTATTTTTGTTTTGTTTTTTTTGCTTTTGTTTATGATTGCTGCTTTGTGATTGATGTGCTGTATTTATTCATTTTTTTTATTCTTAAAATTAATTAAAAAAATAATTTAAACAGAAAAAAATAATAATATAGCAGATGCAATTGCTACACATTTTTTTAAATAAATAAATGAGGGTGGGAGGGGGTAAGGTCGTAGGGCAAGGGAATATGGTGTGGGAAGGAAAGGGAATTATTATGGGGAAAGATGACAATATTTTCTACCATTTTCTCCCCCTTAATAACACAAATGGATTGTTTTTTTGGTTTGATTTTTGATTTTGAGAAGGGGGGAGAAAAAAGGGGGGTATGAGGTGAGGGTGTAAAAGGTACGGATTAGGTTCAAAGGCATAGTAACCCTTAGTTCCTTCCACCTGGGAGAAAGATTAATTGGATTTAAAAAAAATATGTCTTTTATTTTTTTTCTGGAGAGGGGGGGGAGCCTCTACCTCTCATTGGGGAATAAATATGATACTGTATGTTGGGGCAATACGAGAAGGCCATAGGATAGACACCATGTTTTTGTGGTTATAGGTTTGTAATAGTATGAATGTGTTACTTTATTTTATTTTATTTTTTTTGCTTGTTTTTATGACTGTTGCCTTCATCTTTGTAATCTGCTGTATATGTTCATTTTTTTCTTCTTAAAATTAATAAAAAAATAATAATAATATAGCAGATGCATTTTCTACACAAGCCATATTGTAATGTTATTGAATGTTATTAAAAATAACCTTTTTTTTTCAATCTGCAGCAACAGTAATTTTCTGTAAAAAAAAAAAAAGAATTAATTATATTAAATGCAATATATCAACGAGGCCTTTTGTACACAAAGAAATGTCACATCATGCTTGTGACATACTCACACAAATGGTTAATCCAAAGGAATGGCGACAGCGGTGACATCATTGCCCATGTATGGCCACTTGCCATATTTGGGCAATGACAAACAGTTGCACAAACGATGTAACATGAAAAAAAAATAACAACTACTATATTATTATTCTACATGGCCTCTGCTTGCATAAAAAATGTAATGTTCAAGAGGGTTAAGTCATTTTAAAACCAAAAACTGCAGATTTTAACATGTATGCAAAAATTTTTAAAAAATGTCCACGTCGATTTAATGTTTTCCCAAAACAGTTTCATTCAAGGCATGGCTTGAATGAAAACCCGTCACTGGTGCATGTGCTCTCAACCAAACTGGCAAGCCATCAAATGGCTGGCATTAAAACTGATCGCTTGCGCAGCAGCATGGCATTAGTGATGTGCCAAACTGCCCCAGGGTTGGGTTTAAAAAGGGAGTAAACTCCCATGCATGATTTGTACCCATAATAATAATTAATAATAATAAGCCTATAATAAGGCTTAGGTATAGATACTGTAAATATCTCCTAAACGTTCACCGTTTAGGAGATATTTACTGCAATGCAGCCGGTGACATCACCGGTGCATGCGCTTTGAAGAAACGGCTATCTGGGCCGTTCCTTCAGAATCCTGTGCCGTACACAGCGGCTCCTGCACGCATGCGCAGGAGTGACATCATCGTGGCTCCGGCCACTCACACAGCCAGAGTCCACGACCCCGGAAGGAAGACCAGGTGAAGATGGAAGCCATGTTAGTGGTGACAGCACCCCGCTGGAAGGGCATCGTTCTAAGGCAAGTTTCACATAATGTGCTAGTATGTGACGCATACTAGCACATTATGGCTTTACCTTGCAGGTTCCAAAAAAAATAAAAAAACACAAAAAAAAACCCACACACCGTTTTACTACTGCTTTAAGCAAGGTTCGGCAAACTTCAAAAGAACTATGGATGCCAAACCCGAACCCCACTGAAATCAATGGGTGCCAAACCTTTTCAACTGAAAATGGCAAGGGGGTGTAAAAAAAAAAAAAAAACAGCAAAAATAAAAAAAACCCTGGGGAACATGTACAAATGCAAAAAAAATTTTAAAAATTCAATGTGACCTGTAGAGTTTTAAATTACCAGCCAATGACATCTCACTGGCTGGCAATTTTTTAAAGAATTCCACACAGACCCCAAAGGTCCCCCCAAAATGCATAGCAGACCCTATACAGGGGTGGGGTGCCTTGCCAGGGGGATCCCATGTTGATGAGGACAAGGGCCCCTTCCTCACAACTCTGGTCGGTAGTTGCGGGGGTCTGGGGGGGCATATCATCTCCAAAATGTACATAGAACCCCTACTCATTCACAAAAATAAGCTGTAACCTAGAAACAAAGACACCCAAAACGTTTGGTCAATGTCAATGCGGATGCCTTAAGAGTTCCCTTCACTGGAACTGAGGGGCCAAGCCCAACCCCTGAAAGACAACCCCCCACACCATAACCCCCCTTTACCAAATGATCTGGACCAGTGCACAAAGCAAGGTCCATAAAGACATGGACGAGCGAGTTTGGGGTGGTGGAACTTGACTGTCCTGACCTCAACCCAATAGAAAACATTTGGGCTTAATTAGAGCAGAGTTTGCGAGCCAGGCCTTATCATCTAACATCAGTGCCTGACCTCACAAATGCGCTTCTGGAAGAATGGTCAAACATTCCCATAGACACACTCCTAAACCTTGTGGGCAGCCTTCCCAGAAGATTTGAAGCTGAAGTTGAAGCCAACTCAATATTGAAACCCTAGGGACTAAGACTGGGATGCCATTGAAGTTTATATGTGTGTAAAGGCAGGCGTTCCAATACTTTTGACAATATAGTGTATCATGACATGTCGGGGGTTGGTTTGTGAAGTTCCTGAGAGGTTCACTTTAAGGGAAAAGTTTGTAGAGCGTCCTGAACAAAACTTTCTTAAACAAAATGCTGTTCTGCCTCTCTGGAAGTCTTGCCTGTTGGGTCATCTGCCTTAACTGGCAGACATTGAAGATAACATTTAATTTCTGCTTTGTCTTGGCATCTTCTGTTCATTACCAGCTCTGCCCACGAAAATCTATAGAAGACGAGTGAGACAAATGAGCATCTGCTAAACATGGCAGAATTGGCATGTGTCTGTTCTCGTAGGACAGATCCACGCCGATTCGTATCCCTGACACCCTATATGCTGCCCTGGCCTTCTCTGTAATTCCAGCAAGTTCCCCCCTCCACCTCCATTGGGTACAGGGGTCGGTGGGGATTCACCTGGCGTTGTGTCTCTGCGGACGTCTGCTTCCTCCCAAACCCTAAATGCCCTCGGAAAACAAGCACAGGCTCTAATTAAATTATCTGGATGGTGTGTGTTACAGAATTGTTGTCTGTTGGTTGGCAGTGGATCTCAGGATATGCGTTGTACCTTCTGTCACAACTACGTTCACATCCAAGAACGAGACTTGTACACTGGGCTTATTCTGACTGTTGGCGCAACATATGGTGGAATCTTTGGCAACGACAAGTCCAAATCAATTAAACATGAAAGTATGGAATATTAAAAAGAGTAAAATTAAAATAAAAAAATAATGCACGGTGTACAATGTCAGAGGGAACCTGAGTGTATCACCTTTCATGTACCTACTAAGGATGGGGGGCGGAATGTGTGATCCTTGTAGTAGGGAGACAGGTGAGAGGATGGAGGAGTCCTGGTTCTAGACACTTCTGTGTTTTAATGATTGTTCACATGTATAGTGAGTGAGGAGAGAAGAAACACGAGAGAGAAGACAGATGGCTGAACATAGGAATGACACAGAGGATAATCTGCGTATAGATACAACATACCAAATATATGTGATACCGACTACATCAAATAGAGATGTGCATATACAGTATATTCAGGAGGCTAGATAGGATAGATACATAGACAGATATTAGATAGATAGATAGAGAGATAGATAGAGAGACAGAGAGAGAGACATAGATAGATACATATATAATAGATAGATAGATAGATAGATAGATAGATAGATAGATAGATAGATAGATAGATAGATAGATAGATAGATAGATAGATAGATAGATAGATAGATAGATAGATAAATAGATAGATAGATAGAGACAGAGAGAGATAGATATATAATAGATAGATAGATAGATAGATAGATAGATAGATAGATAGATAGATAGATAGATAGAGTATCTGACAAAAGTGAGTACACCCCTCACATTTTCGTAAATATTTTATTCTATCTTTTCATGTGACAACACTGAAGAAATTACACTTTGCTACAATAAAGTAGTAAAAAAGTAGTGAGTGTACAGCTTGTATAACAGTGTAAATTTTCTGTCAACTCAAAAAAAACTCAACACACAGCCATTAATGTCTAAAGCGCGGGCAACAAAAGTGAGTACACCCCTAAGTGAAAATGTCCAAATTGGGCCCAGTTAGCCATTTTCCCTCCTCGGTGTCATGTGACTTGTTAGTGTTACAAGGTCTCAGGTGTGAATGGGGAGCGGGTGTGTTAAATTTGGTGTTATCGCTCTCACTCTCTCATATTGGTCACTGGAAGTTCAACATGGCACCTCATGGGAAAGAACTCTCTGAGGATCTGAATAAAAAGAATTGTGGCTCTACATAAAGATGGCCTAGGCCAGTGATGGCGAACCTTGGCACTCCAGGTGTTTTGGAACTACATTTCCCATGATGCTCCACTACACTGCAGAGTGCATGAGCATCATGGGAAATGTAGTTCCAAAACATCTGGGGTGCCAAGGTTCGCCATCATTGGCCTAGGCTATAAGAAGATTGCCAAGACCTTGAAACTGAGCTGCAGTACGGTGGCCAGAACCATACAGCAGTTTAACAGGACAGGTTCCACTCAGAACAGGCCCCGCCATGGTCGACCAAAGAAGTTGAGGTCACGTACTCAGCGTCATATCCAGAGGTTGTCTTTGAAAAATAGACGTATGAGTGCTGCCAGCATTGCTGCAGAGGTTGAAGGGGTGGGGGATCAGCCTGTCAGTGCTCAGACCATACGCCACACACTGCATCAAATTGGTCTGCATGGCTGTCGTCCCAAAAGGAAGCCTCTTCTAAAGATGATGCACAAGAAAGCCCACAAACAGTTTGCTGAAGACAATTCCCCTAGACACACTCCAAAATCTTTCCCAGAAGAGTGGAGGATGTTATAGCTATCAAGGGCAACCAACTCCATATTAATTGTTGGCCATAGTTTTAGAATGATATATCCAACATACTCATACCGTGTAGGTGTAATGGTAAAGTGTCCGTACAGAGGGACATGCAACATTATCTGCATACTCTCTTGGTCCTGAGCTTCCCAAAACTAGGATCCGTGGGGATCTTCAAGTCTTATGCCGTGTACACACGAACTGACTTTTTGACGGACTGAATTCCGTCTGACTTTTCAAGAGTTTTGACGGACTTCCATCGAACCGGACTTGTCTACACACAATCACACCAAGGTCTGACGGAGCGACCCTGATGACGTACGAATGGACTAGAATAAGGAAGTTCATAGCCAGTAGCCAATAGCTGCCCTAGCGTGGGTGTCATGGTTATGCAATAGAGTTCATCTGCTTACCTGTCTCCATGTGTTCATTTCTAGAGACCAGCCGAGCATCACCTGACTGCTTTTATAATCCATCCTCTGGCATGGCTCCACCCTAGCTCCTATCAGACTACTCTATATTAACCTGTGCACTGCAGGCCAATCCTGCTGATCAACCTTTGTGTGTTAGCTTCCTGTTACCTGCCGTGTGCTCTTCTACTGTTTTCCGTTACCGACTTTGGCGTGTTCTGACTATCCCTGTTTGCTTGTGATCCTGACCTTTTGGCGTGTCTCCGACTATTCTTGTCTGCTTGTGGCCCCCGACCTTGGCTTTGTCCCTCACCATCCCTATCCCCCTGTTGCCTACTGTGGGTGTGAGCTGGGGGACCCTGGGGGTCGCGACCTGGAGCCAGTTGCAGCCAAGTCCATCCTCACCACTCGAGGCTCTGGTGAACACCTGCTGGCTCTTAGACTCCGCGCCCCAGGGAATCTTACGCTCTAACCCCGGTAGGATCCATCTTGGTGTTCTGGCAGCCCTGCCTTCATATCACCTTGATCCCTGTCCGCAGCAGTCAGCCGTAGGGTCCACAACCTTGCGGTGCACTCCTAAGCCCTACGGTGTGCATCTGTCACCTGGGCTCTAGGTGACCTGACAGTCGGTTTTTGTCCATCCGACTAGCATACAGACGAACGGATTTTTCAACCGGACTCGAGTCCATCGGAAAGATTTGCGTTCTAAATCTAAACTCCTGTCTGATTTTTCGACAGCAAAGGTCCGATGAAGCCCACACACGGTCGAATTGTCCGACGGATTCGTTCCGTCGAACCTTTGCTGACGAAAAGTCCGGCCGTGTGTACACGGCATTATCCATCTATTTCCTGGAATCTTCGACTCGTATTTATAGAATGAAGCACCTGCTGTCCTATACAAAGAGTTATCCTGATTTCCCCTTGTCTCTGGATCCTACTACTCCCGAACATATTGGATGGATGGATACATTGTTACAAATTTACATATTTTCAGCATTGATACACTCTGTTCTGCAGCATCTTACATAACCATAGGACATTCTGTCTCAGTCTCCTGCATATTAATGTATTACAATTGTACATAATAATTAAAATATCTTCCTCCTTCGCAAGAGACCTTAGAACGGGTAACCTGACAAAAGAGCTACTCTTTTTTGCAGGGCACCTTCATGAAGTGCTTTGTACATCTAAACTGACCCTATGACCTAAAACCTGAGCAAATTCAGAAAAGCTTCCACTCTTTTTTTTTTTTTTTAACAAAAAAACCCCACAATTTACTGCATTTCCTTCAATATAAAGGAAGGTGACCTCTGACTCTTGTCTATGAGACTACAAAATGACGAAGGTCTCCCTATGTGTTGGAGCAGAGGACGAGCATAGTTCGCAAGCTAAACAAATACCATGTATTATTTTTGTAATCTTTGTGACCTTCACATATTTTTTTACCAGATCTGTATGGTAATGCAGCATAAAACAACTACTACACTTTACATTGCCCCAGGGGCGGACTGACCATTCGGGCACTCGGGCACTGCCCGAGGGCCCCATGCCACCAAGGGGCCCCATCAGGGTTGTCAGCCTCAATAAAACCAGGGACATTATGTAAAAATCTGTATTTTTTTTTTAAAAATCCCAAGATTATAGCTGCCCCCTTTTCCAGTACCTTTTCAGTGTGTGGCCCCATAATCTTCTCCTATTGCTCGGGGGCCCCATGAGTTGTCAGTCCGCCCCTGAATTGCCCTATCCCTGTACATTGCACACTCACATTGGTCCCTACCCTCAAGGAGTCTCTGTGGAAGAGTCTTCTGACCGCTCACCTCTGCTCTCTCTCCTTGTGTAGGGTGACTGGTCTTGTCTCTACCCCCCCCCCCCCCCCTCCCCATCAGGGTTCGGCAAAGGATAAAACTTGGAAGGACTTCACAGATCAATTTTAGAACCAGTATTAAAGTAATTATAAAGGATTTTATTTTAATTAACAACCATGTCTATACTTACCTGCTTTGTGCAATGAAAATGTTTTTTGTTTTATTGGCCCCATGAGCGTTTTTCACCCGGATCATCCCCAAGCTTTGCGCCATGTTAGGAGCCCCTTACGGGACCCATCACGTTAACCGCTTGCCGACCAGCCACTGTCATTATACTGCGGCAGGTCGGCACATTCCCGCGAACCGTCGTAGCTTTACGTCAGCCCTTTAAGCGGGGATAGCAGGCCCCCTCTGCACTGCGAGCGTGCCGATACGCTTGGCCAGTGTTCGCGATGACCGCCTGCCACACACGATTGTGGGCACGAGAGCCAGAACAGGGACGTGTGTGTGTGTTTGTGTAAACATACAAATCCCTGTTATGTGAGGAGAGGAGAGACAGATCGTGTGTTCCTACTAGCTAGGAACAACGATCTGTCATCTCCTCTAGTCAGTCCCATACCCCTACAGTTAGAACAGGCATGAGGGAACACAGTTAACCCCTTGATTGTCCCCCTAGTGTTTAACCCCTTCCCTGCCAGTGGCAAAATTGAATAGTAATCAGTGCATTTTTATAGCACTGATCGCTGTATAAATGTCAATGGTCCCAAAAATGTGTCAAAGTGTCCGATCTGTCTGCCGCAATGTCGCAGTCCCGATAAAAAAATCGCTGGTCACCTCCATTACTAGTAAAAAAATAATAATAATAATAATAAAAATGCCATAAATCTTTCCCTTATTTTGTAGACGCTATAACTTTTGCACAAACCAATCAATATAGGTTTATTGTGATTTTTATTACCAAAAGTATGTAGAAGAATACATATCAGCCTAAACTGAGGAAAAAATTTACTTTTTTAAAAAAAATTGGAGATATTTATTATATGTACAAAATTAAAAGTACAAAATATTGTGGTTTTTTTTCAAAATTGCCTCTCTTTTTTTGTTTATAGCGCAAAAAATAAAAACCACAGAGGTGATCAAATACCACCAAAAGAAAGCTCCATTTGAGGGGAAAAAAGGACGTAAATTTTGTCGGGTACAGCGTCGCATGACCGCGAAATTGTCAGTTAATTCAATGCAATGCTGTATCGCAAAAACTGGCCTGGTCATTGAGCCAAATCTTCCTGGGCTGAAGTGGTTAAAACAGACCTTACCCCCCCCCCCCCCCATCATTCAAATCCATGATGCATGAACTCTTGTGTGGTGAAAACATCAGGAAGACGATTGTGAAACCAAACAGTTATTCTATAACATTTTGAATCTGATTTCCTGGTCTCTGGAGGCCCTGGTGATTTAACCAGGGCCTCACAGCTGCCCCCTGGGAAGGCTACATCGCCACTGCATTCCAGAGAACTCTGGTTGGTAAAAATGCGGGATTAAAAAAAAAAAAATAGGATGGGCTTTTCCTGACATTTTGTGAAATCTTGCGAGTTATTGTAAAAAAGCCCACAAAATCTGACGTCATTGGTGGATCAGCAATGAAAATGGGGAAGAATAAGCTAGCAGATGATGATATCTGCTTTGGTTTCATTGGAATGGAAAGTAGCATGGTCAGGGGCGTAACTATAGGGGGTGCAGCAGTTGCGACCGCAACCGGGCCCTGTGATGCAGGGGGCCCATGCAGCCCCCTCTACATATGGCCGGCAGCAGCATAGGCAGCTAGGGGTACCAGTGCACCATGCACACGGGTGGCTGGAGGTGGAGGGTGACTAGCAGAGCTCCATGCTCGACTATCGCACTGGCTGCTCTTTAGTTGTGCATTCCCCGCATGACCTGTGTCCTCGGCCGGCTCCTCAGAGTACCCCTCTCCTGCTCCATGCATTGCCGCTCAGCCCGATTTCTGTTCTCCCCAGCCAGAGTCCCGCCCCCCCCCCCCCGAGTCCCCCTTCTCACCTGGGGGCAGTAACTTCATCTGCCCTGGAGAAAAGGACCTCATCTCTTCTGGGGACGGGGACCCCATCCTGCTTAGGAACAGGAATGGGGCACCTAAAAATAATTAAAAAAAAACTACTGATACCAGTGGTGGAACTACAGGGCTCACAAAGGTCATACCTGTGACCACGTCCTGGAGTTCCACCGCCGGACTCGGAGGGAAGGGCCCTGGCTGGGGTTCAGGGGGGCCCTTCATGGTTTCTTGCATCGGGGCCCTGAAGGTTCTAGTTACGCCACTGAGCATGGTCAAATGAGAAGGGCAAAAAAAACATGACCCAAGCAATAATAGGTATATGAATTTATCATATTGATTTAGGTTATGCAGGAGATTTAATATGAGGAGGACGGAAGGTCCGCTTTAACAGTCAAGTGTTTGAGGACTTTTGATTCACATTTGGTTCATTTACAGAAAGTTCTGTCTGTAAGCAGGCAGAAAATAGCTAGTCGGTGCTGGTGGGAGGGAGGTTAAGGGTTAATGCTTTTCCCAGTTCTTTGGTCGTTTGGTGGGTTTTTCTTTGGATCCTACTCACTGATCCTGTATTATATGAGAGGGACAGTGGTCGGTTGGAGGTCGGGGGAGATCCAAACAGGCCAGGGCTCCGGTAGAGAGAGATCCAGAACCCATAAGGGAGTGAGATGGTGGACAATACTCATGAGGAGCAGCAGGCTGTTGCTCATTACCACCTGGATGTAAAGCAGTCATAACTTGGGGTTCGCCCCCGAAGACACCAGCCGCTGGAGGATTCCTCAGTTGGACTATGAAGTTACAAGGACACTACCTGTGTCAGCACACAGCCTCTAGTTAGGGTTAGGGATTTTGAGAAGAATTATATCTTTGATTGTTGGATATTGTAATATCTTTTTTGCACTTTTCCAAGTAAAGTTTGGAACTTTGTTCTCGCCTGGTTTGAAGTTATTCAAAGGGGTGTAATGTAAGTAACTGAACCCACGTCATGGTTCAATTCACTAGACACATGGGGTATGAAGACCACTTCATAAGAGTTACACAGTGTGGAGTGTAAGCAAGTGGTTACCAAGGGTAATGGAACTTCACCAAGCAGCCTGTCAATAAGATGCCTGAGATAGGTGGGATAGCCTCTTGCAGAAGGGGGTTGTTGTCGGCACTCTCTCCAAGAGTGGTCCATCTCCCATAGCAATGGGAGCAGACTAAAGCTGTACAGGCCTTCAGCCTTGGCCCAGGTACAGAGGGGTTAAATGAAGTGCACGGCAAGACCCCATACCATTACTGGGAGTGAGGTAGCGGAGATACATTGGACGGGTGGACAAGGCTCAGCACGCCCTTCCTAAATGCAACCACAGAGAAGAGTACATTTTTATGGGGGCCCAAGAGTTAACTGGGGAACAGTTGCAGTACAAGTGTACATAGTGTACCTTCATCTTTAAAATCAGAGACCCGCCTTAGGGTTGTGCATTCCTCCATGGCAGCCTCAGCCTTGTCCCAGGGCATTGATGGAAATGTCACAAGAGCAAAGGTACCCCATGGTAGGGATTTGTTGGGGGGGCTACGGGACCTAGTGCAGTGTTTCGCCAGGGGGGGAAATGTAGGGACAACCCCGCAAGTGTCGTCATGGGTCCAGTCAGGGTAGCAGAGGAGAGGCGGACATTTCTGGTACCCTCTACCCCTCCCCCTCATTGGTTACAATGGTTTCCCCTTCTACCACGGGCACAGTCATATCCCCGACAGTTTAAGGGGCAGCAGTTGTGGAGTTAGGGGCCAAGGCCAGCTCGTTGCAGGAGGCCCTCGGAAAGGTGGATGCGGTACGGTTCACTTATGCTGCAAAATGTGAGGTCTATGTGTGTTTTGAAGGGCCTTTAAGGGGGGGCTTTGATGTCAAAAGTGGACATCGAATCTGCTTTTCAGTTACTCCCTGTTCACCCGGACAGTTTCCAACTTCTGGGGTGCTGTTGGCAAGACAGTTGCTCATGGAGCTTTTTCCAGTAGTACTGGCCTGTGGGGCGAGTCATTTCAAAACTCGAAAAACCGTTTAAATTGCGACAACATGGGAGTGGTTCAAGGGCCTAGGGCAGCACTTTGTGGAGGAGACAAAAAAAAAGCACCCGCACCCTCCTCCCACACGCAGGGGCAGCGGCGTTGCTATGGGGGTGCAGGACAGACCGCACCCAGGTGACATCAGCCAAAGGGGGGACACCAGGAAGCAGTTTTAGTGGGTGCCATTGAGCCGCCACGCCCCCATCGGTAAAGCGATGACATCGCTTCTCCACTTGCCAGACAACTCGGCAGCGGCACTGTGACAGGGGAGAGGAGAGCTGCAGGCTGTCTGTGTAACTCCTCTGCTCGCTCCCCTCCCTTTTCTCCTGTCAGTCGAAGGGAGAAGACAGAGCGGCTCTAATCAGGTTGGCAGCGACGACCATCCTGACCTCCCTCCATTCTCCTGTTCCTGTTTCTGTTGTCATCCAGCTGACTATCACGTCCCAGGAGGAGAGGTGAGTGTTTGTCACCTACCTGTGTGTGTGGGGTGCTCCTACCCCCCCTCCACTCGCCTATGTGCTTACTTCTCCAACCCAGACCCCACACAGCCACCAGGGACCCCACACAGCCACCAGGGATCCCACACAGCCACAAGGGATCCCGCACAACCACCAGGGACCCTGCCACCAGGGAACACGCACAGCCACCAGGAGCCCACACAACCACCAGGGGCCTCGAATAGCCACTTGAGAAGGAAGGGGTGGGACAAATTTAGATGGGGATGGGCGCCCAAATTTAGTCTTGCCTAGGACAGCACAAAACCAAAATATACCACTGGTGAGCACTGTGTGGGAATCAGAGATACTTTATCTGTTATAGGCTTCTCTGATTCACTGAAATTTTCTGTTTGCATACTGCAATATACTTGGCCTATTCTCAAGTGTATGAGAGCAAAGCTCATTTGATTACAACCTATCAAATGACTGGTTTTAAATTGAAGTGCATGTCTGCCACATCTGCATATCTGCCACTTCATTATTTAAAGCAACAGTATTCCTTTTTGGTCTGGGGGGTTCCTAACTAGTCTTAGCCCAGGGAACATTCAACAGCTCAGGGTAGTGACAGGCTAGGCTTCCGATGGCCACTTAGATAGGTAGCGGCCCAGTTTCATTGATAGCCTATAGTCGGATTGTGGATACGGATTGTGTTACATCTTGCAAGTCAGCTCATCAGGGGCTCCTGCAACAGAACTGTGCCACAGTGCCTAATTGGAGGTATTGGTGTTAAAGGCCTTTAGTGGCTCAATGATATTGAGATGGCCACACCAGAACCTTCACTTTATTCTGCTGTAGCCAATGACAGGTCAACTTGGCTTTGTGTTTTGGATCATTGTCATGTTGGAATGTCCAAGTACATCCCATGCGCGGCTTCCTGGCTGATAAATACAAATGTTCCTCCAGTATTTTTTTTATAAAATACTGCATTCATCTTGCCTCAATTTTGACAAAATTTCCTGTGCCTTTGTAGTTCCCACATCCCCAAAACATCAGCGATCCACCTCTGTACCTTTCATCGTAGACCTTGTTGACTCCTCCCCAAATGTAGTGTTTATGGTTGTGGCCAAAAAGCTAAATTTTCATCACTCCAAATGACTTTGTGCCAGAAGGTTTGAGGCTTTTCTCTGTGCTGTTTGGCACATTGTAAGTGGAATTCTTTGTGGCATTTGCGTAGTAATGGTTTTCTTCTGGCAACTCGACCATGCAGCCCATCTTTCTTCAAGTGCCTCCTTATTGTGCATCTTGAAACAGCCACACCACATGTTTTTAGAGAGTCCTGTATTTCACCTGAAGTTATTTGTGTATTTTTCTTTGCACCCCAAACAATTTTCCTGGCAGTTGTGGCTGAAATTTTAGTTGGTCTACCTGACTGTGTTTTTTTTCAACAGAACCCCTCATTTTCTACGTCTTGATTAGCGTGTGAACACTGCTGATTGGCATACTCAGTTCTTTGGATATATTTTTATATCCCTTTTCTGTTTTATACAGTCCAACTATCTTTTACCGCAGATCCTTTGACAATTCTTTTGCATTCCCCATGACTCAGAATCCAGAAACATCAGTGCAGCACTGGATGAAAGATGCAAGGGTCTGTCAGGAGTCCAGAAACTCATTGACCTTTTATACACACACACTAATTACAAGCAAACAGATCACAGGTGAGGAGGGTTACCTTTAATAGCCGTTCAAACACCTTTGTGTCAACTTGTGTGCATGTTATCAGGCCAAAGTCGCCAGGGTATGTAAACTTTTGATCGGGGTCATTTGGGTAGTTTCTGTTGCCATTATGATTTAAAAAGAGGAAACACAGTTGATTGACAATAAATAATTGGCTTCAGCTAAACACTAACCATGAGTGAAAGAAAAGTTTTTGTGTTATGATTCTTATGCCCCGTACACACGAGCGGATTTTCCATCAGAAAAAACTCGGATGGTTTTTCGGACTGAATTCCACTCAAGCTTGGCTTGCATACACACGGTCACACAAAAGTTCTCTGAACTTTCGTCCATCAAGAACGCGGTGACGTACAACACTACGACGAGCCGAGAAAATGAAGTTCAATGCTTCCGAGCATGCATTGAATTGTTTCCGAGCAAACTTAGAAATTTGTACAGACGATCAGAATTTCCAATTGGAAATTTTTCCGACTGAAAAATTGAGAATATGCTCTCGATTTTTTGCTGGCCGAAATTCCACCAGCAAAAGTCCGATGGAGCGTATACACGAATGCATTTTTCGACCAAAAGCTCTTATCGGACTTTTGCTGGCGGAATTTCCGATCCTGTGTACGGGGCATTATTCTCAGAAAAATTGCCCAAGAAATCATAAATTATGCCAGGGTATGTCAACTTATGAGCACAACTGTATATCCGGATATATATATACATATATACACTGTTCTTCTAAGATTTTCTGCTGATTTTTGTCTTCAGATTTACCAAAATTATGTGTTGCATATTATGTGTTGCGCTTATGTGTGCACCGGTTCATATGCTCAGTTGATAATTTATCTGGCGCACAAATTGAGGTATGAACCAGCGCAGAGCATTCATCTTAGTAAATCAGCCCCATAGTATCTTTTCACAATATGTTGTTCATCCCTGTTTCTTTCGACTTTTATTTTCCCCCTCTGATGTTTCAGGTGGATCTTGCTAATATGGCACAAGACTTTTTTTTCCCCCATTCCAATTAGTTTTTTTTTTTTTAATTCTTGCTTACTGGGAACTTAAACCCCCCTCCTGTCCAGACCAATTTTCAGCTTTTAGCGCTGATGCATTTTGAATGACAATTGCGCGGTCATGCTACACTGTACTCAAATTCAATTTTTATAATTTTTTTCCCCACAAATAGAGCTTTCCTTTGGTGGTATTTGATCACCTCTGCGGTTTTTATTTTCTGTTAAAAAAAATGTAAAAACACAGAATTTTTAAAAACAAATTTTTATTTTATTTTATATTTTGTTATAAAATTTTGCAAACAGGTCATTTTTTCTCCTTCATTGATGTACGCTGATGAGGCGTCACTGATGGGCACTGATGGGTGCCAATAATGGGCACTGATCGGTTACACTGATAGGCAGCATTGATAGGTGGCACTCATGGGCATTGATAGGTGGCACTGGTGGGCACTGGCAGGGAGTGCTGATGGGCATAGATGAGGCATAATTGCCTCTTCCTCCTCGGGACCGATGTCCCTTGCAGATAAGCCGGTGATCGGCTTTTTTTTCTCCTCATGCTGTCAGTGTGAGGAGAAAAAAAAAAACGATTAACGCTAATGCTTTTGTTTACATGATGTGATCAGCTGTCATTGGCTGACAGCTGATCACGTGGTAAGGGGCCAGGACCGGCCACTTACTCGGATCTGTGATCACCCGAGCCTCAGTCACCGCACAGGGAGCGTGCACAAGCGGAGACCATCATATGACGGCCTCCCGGAAATTCAGGTCCATGTTGTGGCCGTCATTCGGCTATATCGCAGATGGCAAGTGGTTAAAGTTTTATATCCAAAACAGTAAATTCGGACATTCTAAAGATAGTTATAGCAGTCCTGCAACGCAGATGGAGTACTTAGCTTCCAACTGTCCCTGATTTCGAGGGACTGCCCTTGATTTGGAGCAATGTCCCTCTTTCCCCCTCATGTGTCCCTCCGATTTATATAGTTGTATATAAAATGCACTTTTTATCTTTCACAAAGTTTTTCCCGGCTCTAAACCTTTCATCCAAATTCTAAATGGCTGCATTTGTAAATTTCAAAAGTCAGTATAAAGGAATAGTATTAGTGAAAAAAAAAGCGGGTTAATCATTTTTTGTCTAATTCTCCTTTAAGGGGGAGTGGCAGGGGGTGTGTCCTATGCCTACCTACTTTTGTTACTAGGTCTCCCTCGTTCCCGTCTCAAAAAGTTTGGAGGTATGGGAGTATAAAGTCAAAGCCCAACAGATTAGAAATATATAAATGGTTTATAACATACTGTAAGCACCAAAATTGTAAAGCAATTCCGAGATTCAATTAAGAACAGCAAAACATACTAATTATATATCATGCCCATTAGGAACCCCCTTATTCCATAGCACCCTCTCAGTATTATAGGTAGGTAAACTTGAGATCACAATCTGCAAAAAAGTAAAGGGGTACCATGTCTTCGCCCAACAACAGGAGCAGAAATAATAGGCGGAGAAGGTAAAGAAGAGAATGGAAGAAAAAAGGGAGGAGTCACAGCTTGTTTCGGCCACTACCACGCCCATCATATAGTTGAGGGTTGAAGGCAAGTGATCCAATCATCCCAAACCCTCTCAAACCTTGAGGCGGTGCTCATGAAATGTTTTAAAAGGGCTGTAAGAAGCACAAATGTGGAAAGCATTGACTTGTCAGGGGCATCTAGTAATAAGAGTAGGGCAGTCTTATGTAACGGGTCTTCTGATAATGCCCTTGGTCTCCAATAACTCACATAGCGTGTTTGCAGTCTCTGACCATCTCCTGTTGCCCACCTCAAATCTCTGACATTTTTCTGGAGTATCACATTCACTAGTTGTGGCTCATTGGTGAGGTCAGGGGCCACACTTGAGGTTTTGAGTAAGCGCTGACTGGCGCTAACCTGCAGGTAACCAAAGGAGCCAGATCCTCCGTTAAAGGAAGAGTGGACTATGAATATATAATTGCCAGTGCCTCCACCTAGAGCTCCAGCGTATGTAGAGATGATCCCTTTATAGGACAACAACTAGTAATTCACCCAAAATAACCAACAGCAGTAGTACTAATACACCCAGCATAGATTTCTTAAAGTAAAGATATACAGACATACCAGAAGGTGATTAGTGTAACTTTATATATGATGTAAGTGATGGCATTACATACAACCAAAGCAATAACAGGAAGAATGTATATGTCTTAAGCCCCATACACACTATCAGATTTTCTGCTGATTTTTGTCTTCAGATTTACCAAAATCATGTAGTGAAGGGCCTCTCTGATTGCATACAAATTGAAACTCCTAAGGTTTGACCTCATATTATATGGTATTGGTAAATCTGAAGGAAAACATAAAAACCCCATACACACTATCAGATTTTCTGCTGATGTTTTCCTTCAGATTTACCAAAACAATATAATATGAGGTCAAGCCTTAGGAGAAGAGAAGCGGCACACAGTGGGAGCCTCCCATTGCACAGAGCGGCCCGTGAACGAAGAAGAGATGTCTTGGAGGAAGATGCCGGACGAGAACACCGGAGCAAGAAGAAGAGGATCGGAGGAAGAAGAAGATGGAGGAAGAAACCGAAGGATGAAGAAAGGAAGAAGGAAGAAGAGTCGAAGAAAGAAGATGAAAGAAGACTTTAAAAAAGGAATTGTCAAAAACTGTCCATTGTAATTTTTAACACTTTTGTCACTTTTTTGCTGAAATGGTAGGGGTAATTTTGTACCCCCTTACCATTTCACACAGGGGGGGCGGGATCTGGGGGCCCCCTTGGTAAAGGGGTCTTCCAGATTCCGATAAGCCCCCCGCCCGCAGACCCCCACAACCACTGGCCAGGGTTGTGGGGATGAGGCCCTTCTCCCCATCAACATGGGGACAAGGTGCTTTGGGGGGGACTGCAAAGCATCCTCCCAATGTTGAGGGCATGTGGCCTGGTGCGGTTCAGGAGGGAGGACGCTCTCTCGTACCCCCCTCTTTTCCTGTGGTCTGCCAGATTGCATGCTCGGGTAAGGGTCCGGTATGGATTTTGAGGGGGACCCCCACGCCATTTTTTTTTGCGCGGGGTTCCCCTTAAAATCCATGCCAGACCTGAAGGGCCTGGTATGGATTTTGAGGGGGACCCCCACAATATTTGTTTTTGGCGCAGGGTTCCCCTTAATATCCATACCAGACCTGAAGAGCCTGGTATGGAATTTCGGGGGACCCCCACGCATTTTTCTTTTCTTCATTTTTTTTCTTTCTTAATGCTAACATGACCTGTGTGCAAATAGCCTTAAAAAAAAACATAGAAGTGAACCAGTGCAAAAAAAAAGTCAAATTGAGAGGTGCGCCCGTTCAACTTATGCAAATTAATCTACGCGGCTTGACATTTGCTAAGATTTTGCCGGCGCAGTGAACCAGAGCACTTGAACGGGCGCAAATGCCGCTTGCGCATGCGCAGTGCATAAACTGGCCTAGCGCAGTTCCAAGTGTATTTGCAGGCACAGCAAGCTTGCTCAGAGAAAGTTACTTTTCCGTTCTATTTTGGGCATATTTGTTACTTGGACAGTCATATCTATACTTCCTCACATCACCCCCATAATATTGGCACTTCCAGCTTCTTTTAATTCTGAGTTGAAGATGCCGTGCGCCAGGTCTATAGCGGCGCACAGATCGCGGCTGCCCGTGCGCCGGCATGCTAATAGTAAATGGGGAATTGCGCTGTGTTGCAGGTGCAAATGCTTTATGAATACGAAAATGGCCGCTGCATGTCGGCGTGCGCCGCAACTCATGGCGCAAACCCTTTGTAAATCAGCCCCTGTGTGTATTTGTGTTCAGAATACAATACATGGAGTATCTGGTATGAAAAGGAACACTCTTTATTACATGTTATTTGTAACCCTTGTAAAGTTCATGTGTTTCAATGAACTACCTGTTATTTCATGCTGTATTAATGTTAGAATGTGAAATATGTTTCTTGTATGTCCCATTCTCTTTAATAAAAACGTATAATAAAAAATTTTTTAAAAAAAGATACTGCAAGTGACAAAAGCCCACATGCTACCCTGGGTCGCAGGATGGGCATCAGGGCCTTACAAGCACATTTTTGCAATGATATATTGTATACAGTATGTATTGTGCATTGCTTTACCCCAAACTGCCAGTAGATGGGGCAGTGCCTCTATGCTAGAGCGAGAAGAGTACTACTATCTGAATGAACCAAACAATTCCACAATTCTGAATGCATATAATAAAAAAAAAAAGGAAAAAGTACGTTGATTTGCGTACTCTGGGACTCTAGGTCATGCAAATTTACATTATGTTGAACTTTTGTTGGTTCGGGCCATTTTATTTCCTGGTGATCCAATATGGGATCCGCCATGGTACCATATACATTTTCCAGTCCTTCCTAGTGCCTGCTTGTTCTTGCCCACAACCAATCAGGGAGGGTTCTGTAACCGGATACAACCACATGTCTAAGACTGCAGGAGTATAACATTCACTTGAGTGAAATGGAGTTGGATACTTGCCCATGGTGTTGCCCAGTGCATTGGGTATTTCTCTCAGTGCCATAAGGTTATACTCATTGACAGTGGTGGCTGATGCTCAAATTTTTTTTGGGGGGGGCGCAAACAAACTGAAAAATTCAGAACCCCCCCCCCCCCCCATCAATTACAGCCTCACTGTACCATTGATCGCAGCCACTGTGCCATCAATTGCCGCTGCTATGCCATCAAACGCAGCTATTGTGCCATCAATCGCCACCACTGTACCATCAAACTAAGCCACTGTTCCATCAAACGCAGTCACTGTTCCATCAAATGCAGCCACTGTGCCATATCAAATGCTCCCACTGTGCCCCATCAAATACAGCTACTGTGCCCATCTTATGCAGCCACTGTGCCCATCTTGTGCAGCCACTGTGCCCCATGAAATTCAGCCTCACTATGCCCCATCAAATGCAGCTTCGCTGTGCCCCATAAAATGCAGCCTCACTGTGCCCCATCAAATGCAGCCTCACTGTGCCCCATTAAATGCTCCCACTGTACCCCATAAAATGCTGCCAGTGTGCCCCATCAAATGCTGCCAGTGTGCCCCCCGCCTGCCGTCTGTACTTACCCTCTCTCAGTGGCTGTGGGACAGCTCCTCTATGTCTTCTCCCATCCTCTCTTCCCATCCTCTGCTATGATAGGCATCCAATCACAGCGCCTGTCATTTCAGCCAATCAGGTGACGGGTAACAGATCAGAGTTTAGTGTTAGCGAATATTCATTCGCTTTTCTAACACAGCTGAGTGACCTGTGAGCGTCCAGCATGGCGCTCGCAGGTTACCGCTTTTGACGCCTATTAGAGCCACCGGTCATTGACCACACTCAGAACATTTGGTTATCATCGTCAGTGCTCACAATTATTAGGACTTATGTAGATGGTCTTTGTGTAGAAATGTATATTTAAATTGGTTATAAACCCTTATATATACCCAGTGCATAGTTGCCAACATTCTCAAAAAATGTATATGGACACTTTTTTTGTCTGTAGGTGGGGGGCAGGGGCATTCATTTGTAGGAGTGGTGTAGCCGGGAGGTGGTAAAGTGTGGCGCGCAGGGAAAATGGGCATGGTTTAAATGAAACATTGGGCATGGCTTAAAGGGGTGTGGTTAGAGTCTGAGATGAAAGAGGAATGAAGGAAGAGAGGGATAGAGGGAGGAAGAGATATGGAGAGAAGGAGAGAGAAGGAAGGAAAGAGAGGGATGGAGGGACAGCAGGCCCAGATCCTACACCACAATAGAAATATGTGTATTCCAGAAAGTTTAACAATCAGCAGATAAAGATACTCCAAGCACCTGGTGTTGGCGCTTCAATCATCCCGGCACCATGGTTGTTATGGTGTCAGGATGATTGAACCACATTATTTCTTATATTACATTGTAATATCAAATTAAATAGTTTAACTCACCATAATGCAGAATCAGTGTGAGCCCTGAGTGTGTCACTTGCCACCGTCACCTGCAACCAGATGCAGCTTGTCACCAGATCCAGTTTGTCACTTGTCACCACAGATGCAGCTTGTCACTTGTCACCACAGATGCAGCTTATCACTTGTCACCACAGATGCAGCGCTCAGTTGTCACTATAGATGCAGCTTGTCATTTGTCACCACAGATGCAGCTTGTCACCAGAAATGCATTGCTCACTTGTCCCCACAGATGCAGCTTGTCATTTGTCACCAGAAATGCAGCTTGTCATTTTTCACTAGAGATGCAGCTTGTCACTTGTCACCAGAGATGCAGAGCTTACTTGTCACCACAGATGTCACTTGTCACCAGAGATGCAGCTTGTCATTTGTCACTAGAGATGCAGCTTGTCACTTGTCACCAGAGATGCAGAGCTTACTTGTCACCACAGATGTCACTTGTCACCAGAGATGCAGCTTGTCATTTGTCATCAGAGATGCAGCACTCACTTGTCACCACAGATGTCACTTGTCCCCACAGATGCAGCTTGTCCCTTGCCACCAGAGATTCAGCGTGTCACTTGTAAGTTGTCACCAGAGATGCAGCGCTCAGTTTTCACTACAGATGCAGCTTGTCATCTGTCACCACAGATGCAGCTTGTCACTTGTCCCCACAGATGCAGCTTGTCCCTTGTCACCAGAGATGCAGTACTCACTTGTCGCCAGAGATAAATCTTGTTGTTTGTCACCACAGATGCAGCTTGTCACTTGTCACCAGAGATACAGCGCTCACTTCTCACCAGAGATGCAGCTTGTCACTTGTCACCAGAGATGCAGCTTGTCACCACAGATGTCCTTTGTCACCAAAGATGCAGCTTGTCACTTCTCACCAGAAATTCAGCACTCATGTCTCACCACAGATGCAGCTTGCCTCTTGTCCCCACAGATGCTGCGCTCACTTCTCACCACAGATGCAGCTTGTCATTTGTCACCAGAGATGCAGCGCTCACTTGTCACCACAGATGTCACTTGTCACCACAGATGCAGCTTGTCACTTTTCACCAGACATGCAGCTTGTCACTTGTCCCCACAGATGCAGCTTGTCACCAGAGATGCAGCTTGTCATCTGTCACCAGCGATGCAGCACTCACTTGTCACCAGAGATGCAGCTTGTCCCTTGTCACCAGAGATGCAGTACTCACTTGTCGCCAGAGATAAATCTTGTCATTTGTCACCACAGATGCAGCTTGTCACCAGAGATACAGCGCTCACTTCTCACCAGAGATGCAGCTTGTCACTTGTCACCACAGATGTCCTTTGTCACCAAAGATGCAGCTTGTCACTTCTCACTAGAAATGCAGCGCTCACGTCTCACCAGAGATGCAGCTTGTCACTTGTTCCCACAGATAGAGCGCTCACTTGTCACCATAGATGCAGCTTGTCCCTTGTCACCGCAGATGCAGGTTGTCACTTGTCACCAGAAAAGCAGCTTGCCTCTTGTCCCCACAGATGCTGCGCTCACTTCTCACCACAGATGCAGCTTTTCATTTGTCACCAGAGATGCAGCGCTCACTTGTCACCACAGATGTCATTTGTCACCACAGATGCAGCTTGTCACTTTTCACCAGACATGCAGCTCTCACTTGTCACAACAGATGCAGCTTGTCATTTGTCACCAGAAATGCAGCTTGTCAATTGTCCCCACAGATGCAGCTTGTCACAAGAGATGCAGCTTGTCATCTGTCACCAGAGATGCAGCGCTCACTTGTCACCAGAGATGCAGCTTGTCACTTGTAGAGCAGGGAGCTGAGTGTAATCTTGGACCTGAGTGGAGGGGAAGGAGACCCAGCCCTCTACACAGTCTAATAAAGAAACATGCACAGCTGACACACCTCTCTGTGCTGGGGTGGAAGGGCTGTCTCCGGAGATTCTGTGGTGTCAGGATAATCTGTCAAAGTAACTAATGCAGATGGTAGCGGGAAGAGAGATGAGGCAGAAATCTCACTCAATGTTTTGGATTGAGGCTAGTACACGTTATAGAAGGATACGCTCTGTTAACTTTTCATTTTGGTGGTTAACAACCACTTTAAAGCTGATCTCCAGAAACTGACAAACTCTACCCCTGCCGTGCCCCCTTGGCCTGCAGGGATTAAATGCTTCTATACTCTAAGGGAGCAGGGATAAGGTTACTTACCTTACTCCTCGCTCCAGCTCTGAGGCAGTCCATCTGCATTATTACATACAGTGCATACCCTGCCAGGGCTGCTGTTAGAAATCACAGGGCCTCATACAGCCTACCTGACAGCCGTCCCAGCTGAAAGCGACTGAGGACATAGATTTATCAGTCCCTTTCTCTGCAGTCTCAGCTGCACAAATGAATGAATAGAAAGTGCTCTGAGGCTTCCTGCTCATTCACAAACTGAAGCATAGTGAATAAAGTTTACTACTTTAATGATGAGTGGACACAGGAGTGATTAGTAGCGATTGCTCACTGTGTTTATTCAGGAAAGGAAGGAGCCAGTAAATGACCTATTTACCAGCCCCTTCCCCCACTCTCCATCCTGAAACATCCCCCTGTGCCCCAGGATGACTTCATTTGTGATGAATCGCATAGGGAGGAGCGACGTGTTGACATCCTCATCGCTCTCGTGTCCCCATGGACGGGTTTGTTTGGTTCTGTGCCGACCGACACACCAAACTTAATGTGTTTTACTTACTGCTGTTAGTGTTTTTATCCAATAAACCACCAAAGGTTTTATGCTATGTGGAGCCTTACTGTCAGGGCTGGGCTCAGCCCTTCCTTCTCAAAGCTGGCCGCTCAGCTGCAGGCTAATTGCCAGCTCCTTTCTCTCCATAGTGACTCAGCTGTTGATGATATCTTGCTCGTCAGTCCTGCCTATTTAAGCCGTCCAGCCCAGATGATCTCTGCCTTCTCCTTGGTCTCTAGAGACGCTCTCCTGCGTTCCCGTTAAAGACTTGCTTGGCTGACATTCCTTCTGCCTCCAGATCCTGCTTGCTGTTCTACTACGCTCATCTCTGGCTCACTGACATTTTGGCTTGTCTGACTATCTGTTCCGGTTCCTGAACTGTGGCTATGTTTTGAGTATGTTTATACTGTTTACCTTTTGATTATTATTATTAACCACTTGCTTACTGGGCACTTAAACACCCTTCCTGACCAGACCAATTTTCAGCTTTTAGTGCTCTCACACTTTGAATGACAATTACTCAGTCATGCAACACTGTACCCAAATGAATTTTGTGTCCTTTTCTTCCCACAAATAGAGCTTTCTTTTGGTGGTATTTGATAACCTCTGGGGTTTTTATTTTTTGCGCTATAAATGAAAAAAGACCGAAAATTTTGAAAAAAAACGCATATTTCTTTGTTTCTGTGATTAAATTTTGCAAATTATAATTTTTTTTTCATAAATTTTGGCCACAATTTATACTGCTACATATCTTTGGTAAAAATAACCCAAATTAGTGGATATTATTTGGTCTTTGTGAAAGTTATAGAGTCTACAAGCTGTGGTGCGAATCACAAAAAATTGATCACACCCGATGTACTGGTGGCCTATGTCATTTCTTGCGACCCGGACAAGTCAGGAAAGTACAAATACCCCCCAAATGACCCCTTTTTTGAAAGTAGACATTCCAAGGTATTTACTAAGATGCATGGTGAGGTTTTTGATGTTGTCATCTTTTTCCCACAATTCTTTGCAAAATGAAGATTTTTTTTTTTCCTCACAAAATTTTCAATGTAATAGGTTATTTCTCTCGCATGGCATGTGTATACCACAAATGACACCCCAAATACGTTCTGCTACTCCTTCTGAGTATTACGATACCAAATGTGTGAGACTTTTACACAGCCTGGCCACATACAGAGGCCCAATATTGAAATAGCACCATCAGGCGTTCTAGGAGCATAAATTACACATCTTATTTCTCAATCACCTATTACAGTTTTGAAGGCCCTGGAGCACCAGGACAATGGAAATGCCCACAAAGTGACCCCACGTGGCACTGACAACACGTGGCACTGACAACACGTGGCACTGACAAATGGCACTGGAGGCAGATGGGGCTGACAGATGGGGCTGACAGATGGGGCTGACAGATGGCACTGGGGCTGGCACTGGCAGATGGCACTGGCAGATGGCACTGGCAGATGGCGCTGGCTATTTGCTCTGGCTAATTGCTCTGGCTAATGGGGCTGGCAGATGGCACTGCGGCTGGCAGATGGCACTGGCAGGTGGCACTGGCAGGTGGCACTGGCAGATGGCACTGGGGCTGACAGATGGCACTGGGGCTGACTCACAGATCCTCTCTCTCCTCACGCGCTGTCTCTGTGTGAGGAGGGAGAGACACGGCAATGGGAGATGATCTCATATGTTTACATTTGAGATCATCTCCCATTGGCAGCTGCGATCGCGCTGTGAACGGCCGCTTTGATTGGCCGTTCACGGCGATCTATGTTTGCCTGTCTCCGGGAGACACGGCGAATACAAAACTTCCGCGATGCGCGCCCCCGGCGGCGCGCATTGCGGAAGTAAACACCTAGACCAGTCGAAGGAACCCGCCTGCTCTACGCCCGTCATTCGGCTATAGGGCGGGCGGGAGGTGGTTAAACAAGTCTGATTTAACTGTACTTCTATCTCAGTCTGATTCATGGTTTCTGATACTTGCCACGACTCCCCGAAAATAAGACCTACCCCAAAAATAAGTGTAGCACTGACCCCCAAAGGAGCTGCTGGTTTTATTTGGGCTTACTGTTACCTCCTTGTTTGCTTCTCCATCTTGGGGTTCCTGTAGTAGATGGCCCAAAGAATGTGGAAACTGACACTGAATCCTCTTTTGGGTTATTTATTTAGAACAGAAACAGAGTCTCGCAATCAAGGGTAGAAGGTTGGGTGTGAGTTCAGGTACTTGGATTGCAAAAATGGAAGTCTTTAGAGAAAATCCAGAGAATAGAGACCGTTTCACAACTGGATTTAACGACCCCCGGATAGACCTCTCTCACTAGGCCTTACAGCCGGTGGGGTGCTCGACAAAGTCTCTGCCACAGACTTGTGAGATACACTTGAGCGTTACTGGGGGATGTGGACAAATTTAACGAACTGACATACGGTAACAGGTTCTCTCAGCCGATCCGGCGATACTGCACGAGTGTTGATCCAGGTTGCGTCCTTCAACTAAGCCTCCAGGCTCCTTCAGAGAAACCAGCCTTGCGCATCCAGGCAGCTAGGCGGGGGACTGTCTCCTCTGAGCAGGCGTAGGGATTGTAGTTATGGTTGATGGAGCAGTGTCCATGATGTCCGGAGTGGCTCCTCCGGTAACGGCAGTGACAGCATCTCCCTCCAGGACACTGGTTGTAGTGATCGGTATACAAGTTGCAGGCCTCGCCACAGGAGAATATACAGCAGACTCCTCAATGGCGATGCCGTGGCCCAGTCCATACAATAGGCATGAAGCGGCACGGTGGGTTGCTCCACTTTAAATAGGTAGTCTCCACATTTCAGGCATCGGACAAACGGCCGGAGACTTGCGACCAGTCCCTCGCACTTGTTGCAGAGCATTCCCAGTGCCTCGACATCTCCCGTCGTATACAGTACAAAACGCCCCTGTGGTCTCAGGCGAATTCCTGTATCTGTAAGCAAAGGTCCCAGGCAGTCTCACACTTGTGAAGGCATCCTGGGTCCCATGATGGACGATGTTCCTGGCATCCAGAACATCTTTTCTCTTTAGCAAAGAAAAAACAAACTTTTCCTTCTTTCTCCTTTGACACACTCACGCGGTGCCTCGTCCATGAAAAGAACAGGCAAGACTCCTCCCACTGGTTCCTCCAGTCACGCAACTCGCAGGCTTTTTTCAACTCCGCCCACAGTCTACGCGCCAGGCAGTGGCCTGCAATCACTCCTTGTAAAATGGAGCAGTCCAAAAAGAAAAACTCTCTACCGTATAACTTCCACACAGTTATCTTTAGTTGTGAGAGGTAACGGCAAATCCCCGACTCGAGCCCCCACATGTAGCACTGACCCCCACCGGAGCTTCTGGTTTTATTTGGGCTTACCGTTACCTCCTTGTTTGCTTCTCCATCTTGGGGTTCCCAGGGTAGATGGCCCAAAGAATGTGGAAACTGACACTGAATCCTCTTTTGGGTTATTCATTTAGAACAGAAACAGAGTCTTTCAATAAAGGGTAGAGGGTTAGGAGTAGAGGTCGACCGATATATCGGCCGGCCGATATATCGGCCGATATTTGCCGTTTTTTAAATAATCGGCATCGGCCGATTTGAGCTGATAAAAAGCCGATTTAGAACTACAGCGGGACTTTTCTATTACAGAAGTCATTTCAGTCAGTGTAAGGCCTCATGCACACGAGACGCAGATGAAACCTCTGTTAAAAAAAAGCTGAAACGCGCGTTTAGAAACGCGCGTTTTGCCGCGTTTGCATGTCGCGTTTAGACGCGTTTAGACGCGTTTGCGTTTAGACGCGTTTATAAAGATAACATCATGTAGACCCTCCCCAAGCTCTCAAAGCATTTTTTTTAACTATTTCTGCTATTTTGATCAGAGTGAGCAGCAGCAGCATAGAGAGCAGTTGTACACTTGCATTTGCCGTGTCACTTGCCACGGCACCTGCCACAAGTTGTGGATTGTCCACTTGCCACGTCACTTGCCACAAGCTGTGGATTGTCCACTTGCCACATCACTTGCCACGTCACCTGCCACGTCACTTGCCACGTCACCTGCCACAAGTTTTGGATTGTCCACTTGCCACGTCAGCTGCCACGTCACTTGCCACATCACCTGCCACAAGTTGTGGATTGTCCACTTGCCACGTCACTTGCCACATCACCTGCCACGTCACTTGCCACGAGATGTGGATTGTCCACTTGCCATGTCACTTGCCACGTCACCTGCCACGTCACTTGCCACGTCAGCTGCCACGTCACTTGCCACAAGATGTGGATTGTCCACTTGTCACATCACCTGCCACATCACTTGCCACATCACCTGCCACAAGTTGTGGATTGTCCACTTGCCACGTCACTTGCCACATCACCTGCCACGTCACTTGCCACAAGATGTGGATTGTCCACTTGCCACACCACTTTCCACGTCACCTGCCACGTCACCTGCCACAAGATGGGGATTGTCCACTTGCCACGTCACCAGCCACATCACCTGCCACAAGTTGTGGATTGTCCACTTGCCAATCCCTTGCCACGTCCCCTGCCACGTCACCTGCCACAAGTGGATTGTCCACTTGCCACATCACTTGCCACATCACCTGCCACAAGTTGTGGATTGTCCACTTGCCACGTCACCTGACACAAGTTGTGGATTGTCCACTCGCCACGTCACTTGCCACATCCCCTGCCACAAGTGGATTGTCCACTTGCCACATCACTTGCCCCATCACCTGCCACAAGTTGTGGATTGTCCACTTGCCACGTCACCTGACACAAGTTGTGGATTGTCCACTCGCCACGTCACTTGCCTTATCAAGATAAGGAGTGTTTGATAACACAGCCTGGTGCCAGACAGTCTCTACACAGGTGTCTTTAATTTGACAAAGGCAGTTATAAATCATTTTAATGAACATATAGGAAATCTGGGAGTAATTAAGTTTATCTGGTTGTAGAACAGGTGTCAGATTTATGGTTAGTTACATTGACATAGATCTTAGCAATCAATCACATGTAGGAGAGATGATTAAGATAAGGCGTGTAAAAGGGTATATAAATGCAAGCTCTACAATTGTTAGTCAGACAAGTCAGATAGGAGCTCATAAGGCTGAACTCTGTGTATGCAGCCCTATTGCAAGGGTCATAGAGATCAGAACCAATGGGCAAATATCTGTCCGAAACTTGTCTCCTCGTACAAGTCAGAGATGACTTCTTAACTTGTTCCAGAGTGTGGTCTCAGGTGAATTTCCCTCACGAACTTGGTCGAGCTGGAATCCAGAACTCTCTGAGGGGACCAGACCACTGGTCGATCGACTGGTCCCTACCAGGTGATGGGTTCCCAAGAATTGACAGAAAAGACCCATTCTGGTTCAAGGTGAGAACAATTCACAATTTTTTCAATTTGGTTAGGGAATAAGAATACCTATATCTAATATGCTTGCATTGTAAGAAACTGTATAAATTAGACCTGTATGTTGTAATACTTTGAACATAAACCTGTATGTTATCAGCTGTTATTAAACCTGCATTGCTGAAGTTCTGCCTGGTTCAATACTTTACAATTCTACTTCAGTACCCAACTCCCATTTAACTCACTGAGTGTTATCAGAGGCATGGAGGAGCCCTGAGATGCAGAGAAAGGCGTACACCAACCCCTGTAATAAGGGGTCTACAGGAGCTGGTAAGCGGTTTCTACAGCTGGTGGTGGATTCACTGCGGTTTTGGTGATGGATGATTTTGTGACTGTGTTACACAAGGGAATTGCTGCTCATTTTCTTAGGGATAGATTGTTATAGTGCAGTTTTTACACTTACATTGATCCCCCTGTGTATCCGTAGCCGCTTCCGGTGGGAGAGGAGGGAAACCGGCAGCGCTGTGGGGTAAAGGGGCACACAGGGGGGCCCGGACAGCAGATGGAAAGGGCACATGTGCTAAGGACCAATCCCTCTACAGTGCAGCCAGATGGAGAAAGAGATAGTGAAGCTGGAAGCGCTGCAGGGGGAGGTAGAAGAGGATTGGTGCCTGCAATAAGACCATACAGCTGACCTTCCTGCTCAGCAGGTGCCCGGGCCCCCCTTTTGAACTGATGGGGCCCAGGCCCTGTAACGGAGGGCTGGCTATATTGCCTTATCAGCGGCCATGAACCCTGCATTGTTTGTGAAGCATAAGCTTGCAACAGGGACCTGATGCGCAGGTGGTTGCAGAATTAAACTGGATGGAGGGAGCCTGCTGGTGCCAGGAATAAAGTAAGCATTCCACCTTACCCCTGCACCCTTAGACTAAAGAAACATTTAACAATTTCAGTGTGTGTGTGTGGGGGGGGGGGGGGGGTGCACTGCAAAGATAGATTTTGTCTAATTCCTGGAGTTTTTAACTTTCAACATGTGTAGCATCCTCCTGCTAGGTTTTTTTTTTGGGGGGGGGGAGGGGGGCAAGCAGGCAAATTCAGTGTTGCTCTCCTGTAACCAGCAGAGCTGTGTGTGTAATTGTTGTATACAGCTCTGCGCTCTACTGGCTGTTGATGTAGCTGCTTCCCCTGTTCTCTGGTCCTTTCCAGTGCATAGTGGGTGGGTGAGCTGTATGGGCAGCCTAAATATTTATGCAGCCCCAGCCAATCCCTGGAAAGGTCTGTAGAGATGGTGGTTGGGGAGTGTATAAATAGTCTGGAGCCCACAACCCAGGGTTCTTGTTCAGGAGGAGAATTTCCCAGCCAAGAAGTGCTGCCTGTCTTCCAGACTGTATTGCTGGGGGTCCACTCTGCTGAGAGGATCTCACACTGAGGACCAGCCCTACACAAACTGCAAGTCTTGCCTGGGACATTGATACTGGTGCCCCAGTGCTGCCCACTGTTGCTCAGAGGAGCTACTAGGAGGGATAATGTCCTCAGTTCTAGTTAGCTATGTGGAGTATCCTGCGGCTCCCTGAACCCTTTCCTAGTTCCTACATCAATAAATATTAACAAAAAATGCAACCCTTATGGACTTGTTTCCTGTGTTAGAGTGTGAAAATGCTGTTTGCCTGGCTGCTGCACTAGCGGGAATGGAACTTGGGACTTTAACACATCAGCCCTAGCCAGGGGTAGCTCTACACGTGGCACTACTCAAATGCACTAATTTGGATTCAGAGGCTGCTTTTGAGCTGCTTTCTTACAAATCTCGGTAGAACCAGCAATTAAATAAAGTAAACAGAAAAACTGCAAACTTGAGTTTAAAGCAGGCTTTAAACACGGATGAAAAGAAAAAAGAAAAAAAAGAAAAAACAAGTCCATCCGCATGAGCCCATAAGTTTCTTACTGAAACTCAGGTATGATGCAAGAGAAATGGTTACATAATCTATGATGGGGTGTGACATGGAGGTCATTTAAAAAAAACTTCAGGAATGGAGGCCACAAGCTGAATTAACAAACCATGATGATGTGACATGGAGGTAATTTTAACCACTTGCCGCCCACTCACCATCAAATGACGGTGGGGCGGTGCGGCTCTTGCTTCTGGATGGATGTAATATGACAGCTTGCCAGAACGGCCACACTTGCATGCCTGCGGGGGCACGCAGCAAGGTTATCGCAGCGGCGCCGTGTTGCTAGGACATGGCGTGACCCCGATCTCTGTAAAGAGCCACGGCCGGGGCTTTTTAACCAAGTGATCGGCTGTGTCCAATCACAGCTAGTCACACGTAAACACGGAGATGCCGGTAATCTGCGTTCCTCACCTCACACTGACAGAGTGTGAGGAGTGGAGAGCAGATCAGCGTTATCTCCTCGCAGAGGACATCTAGGAATGTAATCAGGGCACTGATTACAATAAAGCCCCCACAGTGCCAGCAATAAGAGCCCTCCAGTGACAGCAATGAGTGTCCACCAGTGCCCATAAGTGCTAGCAATCAGTGGCCATTATGAGTCAGTGGCCATTATGGGTCCTCGTCAGTGCCACCTACTCAGTACCCATAAGTGGTACCTCATTAGTGCCCATAAGTGGCACCTCATCAGTGCTGCCTCATCAGCGCCCATCAGGGATGGAGAAAAATTACTTATTTACAAAATTTACTGACAGAAATGAAGAAAAAATATTTTATCTTCAAAATTTTCGATCTTTTTTTTTTTTTTTTTAAGGAAAAAATAAAAAACCCAAAAATGATTAAATACCACCAAAAGAAAGCTCTACTTATGTGAAGAAAGGGATAAAAAAAATCACATAGTTACAGAGTAGCATGACCGCGCTGAAAGCTTAAAAATTGCCTGGGCAGGAAGGGGGTGAAAGTGCCCTGTATTGCTTCTCGAAGGAATGCCACAAGCATAGTGGTAAGTGTGTTAGATGAGCAGAACTAAGAGATGCTTAGCGATGTCCTAGCAAAACTGGAGGGTCCTGACTGCAGGTGGACAGCAGAAGCTGTAATGGAATTGTCAGTGAGACCAGTTAAGTTGGTGTATTAACCAGATTTGTTCTGGTCGCCCTATGAGACCAGGTAATTTGGCATTGAGGTGTGTGTGCACTATCAATTGCAGCCTTTTAAAACCTTTGACCCCTGTAGATCCCTTAAAAATATTTAGGCCTCAGGTGAACCTTGCTAAAATAAATTCATAGGGCATCATTGGAAAAATGCCCCTTACATTGTTGGTCAGTGTGAAGAATGCCCCCGTTACAGTGGTGGTCCGAAAGCCACCCTTACAGACAGCTAAAAGGATCACTGATGCCAAGCCACTGGTTCTACTATGTGGGGCTGGACCTGGGACTATACAAGCACCATTAGATGGCAGGTCAATCAGCCACAGCTCAACGGACCCCTAGCAGCCTTTGGAGGAACCTGAGAATTCCATGGAACCCTGTAGGCACCATCAAATGGGTGGTTAATCAGCCACAGCCCAAGGAACCCCTATCAGCCGTTAGAGGTATTTGAGAGTTTCATGGAACATTGTAGGCACCATCAAATGACAAATGGGAGGTCAATCAGCCACAGCTCAAGGAACCCCCAGCAGCCTTTAGAGGTACCTGAGAGTTTCATGGAACACTGTAGGCTACATCAAATGGGAGGTCAATCAGCCACAGCTCAAGGAACCCCTAGCAGCCTTTAGAGGTACCTGAGAGTTTCATGGAACCTTGTAGACACCATGAAATGGGAGGTCAATCAGCCACAGCTCAAGTAACACCTAGCAATCTCTGGAGAACCCCTGGTTAAGAATGGATGATCTAATGTCTCTAGAAGATGCAGAGACTTATAACCTGCGGTGGCCTTTGCTGGACTTCCCTTTGTGATGTAAAAGAGGTTGGAGACACATGAGGTCCTCTATGTTGGATTCCTGCTAGTTTGATAACACGTGAAAGAGACCCTGTGCCAGCCTGCTATGACAGTTATGTTGATCATTTCTGCAAATCAGCAGATTCTGGCCCCAAGGCATATTCTGGCCTATGACAGATGGTTTTCAGTGCCAAGGATCCCAGCACAGGAACGGTGAGTGTTGAGTGTACTTCATGGAGGATTTGTGTAAGGACTACAGGGAGGGTTAGTGTTAGGAATGTTGCAAGGGTAGATTTTAGGATTATGCAAGGGGGTTTATTGTTAGGGTTACAGGGATGGTTGTTGTTAGGGTTATAGGGAGAGTTATTGTAAGGATTACTGGTATGTAGGGATGAGCCGAACATCCCCCGGTTCGGTTCGCAGCAGAACATGCGAACAGGCAAACAATTTGTTCAAACACGCGAACACCGTTAAAGTCTATGGTACGCGAACATGAATAATCAAAAGTGCTACTTTTAAAGGCTTATATGCAAGTTATTGTCATAAAAAAGTGTTTGGGGACCCGGGTCCTGCCACAGAGGACATATATCAATGCAAAAAAAGTTTTAAAAACAGTGATTTTAATAATGCTTAAAGTGAAACAATAAATGTTGTTTATGTCTATAGTATGGTTGTAAAGTGGCGTATGTTTCCCGTGTTTACAACAGTCCCTGCACAAAATGACATTTCTAAAGGAAAAAAAGTAATTTAGAAGTACGCGTGGCTATAATGAATAGTCGGTCCCGGCAATACACATAAAAGTCATTGAAAAAAAACGCATTGGATTCCCCCACAGTCCATTACCAGGCCCTTTGGGTCTGGTATGAATATTAAGGGGAACCCCAAACCAAAAAAAAAAATTGTGTGGGGGTGCCCTCAAATTCCATACCAGGCCCTTCAGGTCTGGTATGGATTTTAAGAGAAACCCCGCGCCAAAATTAAAAAAATACGGCATGGGGGCCCCCACACGCAACCTGGCAGGCCGCAGGAAAAGAGGGGGGAAAAAAGAGTGCGCGCCCCTTCCTGAACTGCACCGGACCACATGCCCTCAACATGGGGAGGCTGCTTTGGGGTAGCCCCCCAAAGAACCTTGTCCCCATGCTGATGGGGACAAGGGCCTCATCCCCACAACCCTTGCCCAGTGGTTGTGGGGGTCTGCGGGCGGGGGGCTTATCGGAATCTGGAAGCCCCCTTTAAGAAGGGAACTCCAGATCCTGGCCTTCCCCTGTGAAATGGTAATGGGGTACAAATGTACACCTACCATTTCACAAAATGGTAAAAATGACAAGACAGGGCTTGGGACAAGTCCCCCAGGTACGAAATTTAAAGGAATATTTCACTTTTATTGTTTCGCTTTAAGCATTATTAAAATCACTGCTCCCGAAAAAAGAACTTCAGTTTTTACAACTTTTTTTGCATTGATACATGTCCCCTGGGGCAGGACCCAGGTCCCCAAACACTTTGTATGACAATAGCATGCATATAAGCCTTTTTGATTTCTCCCATAGACTTTTAAAGGGTGTTCTGTGGCTTACGAATTTGCTGCGAACACCCCAAATTGTTCGCTATTCGGCGTACAGGCAAATACCCGATGTTCGAGTCGAACTTACATTCGACTTGCACCTTCAGGCTCATGCCTACTGGTATGGTTACTGACAGGATTAGGGTTATTTTTGCAGGGAGGTTTAATATTAAGATTAGATTGAAAGTTAGTATCAGGATTACAGGGAAAATGAAAGAAGTACGGGGTTTAAAGTTAAACATCCATACTCACCTTTATGCTGCAGCATCGGAGCGATGCTGCATATATCCCATGTCAGCTTTAACACAGAGAACTGAGCGATCACTGCTAATCGTTCAGTTCCCTGTCTGCTGAGACACTCCTGGGTCAACCATTGCTTTCTGCTCGAGTCCTCCAGTGCTCGCTGAAGTCCGGGGCTGGGGAGAGAGCAGCAGTACCTGGCTTCGGCTCTTAGCCACTCGCTGAGAAGTGGAGCCAGCTGCCAATCAGGCAGCCATGAATACTGTCAGGATCCTTTTAGAGCCTGGAGTGGTTTTGCGCCATCAGCTGATAGCAGGCAATAGCCTGCTATCAGCTGATTCTGGGTCACAGGAGAGCAAAAAATAGGTGAACTTGTGACCCACAAGGGAAGTATGGCCAAAAAAGCTTTGGCCTAGCTTCTCTTTTAATATTAGGGTTATAGGGAGGATTAGTGTAAGGGTAGCTCCTAAGCCGGTATGTGTGTGTCCATAGACAGACACCTGGAGGAAAGTAGGCGTGGATAGCACTGGCAGGGGACTCCAGAAGAGGAGGAAAGGGACCGCCCTGAGCAATATATCTGCCTTTCCACCCCCTGGCTATGCGGTTTCACCCCCTCACTTCCAGGGGTTCCAGATGCTAGCCTACCTTTTCCAGGCCTGACAGCCAGGGGACACCAGTAGCACTCTCTTCAGAGCAGCATGACAGCCAAATAAAGGCACCAAGAGGCTGAATGTGATTAACGTTCTTTAACTGAGAAGCCTCAATCAATACATGGTTCCTCCTGGGTCACAGACCCCAACAGAAGTTCTCTAGGCAAAATGTGAGGAACAGTTGATATTAGTCCCTGCCAGAGCCTACTCGCATCTTCTGCACACACTCCTTGTAGCTCTGTTACTTTTCTCTACCTGGGCTATGAACAGTGCTGTATTTTGGTCTAGGTCCACAAGGCCCAGGCCTAGGGCGGCACCCCCGAGCCGCTACTGAGCTGCATGAGCGGGAAATCCGCCTAGATGAGGATGCTGTATGAGTCCGCGAGAGGCAGAGTTTCTGGCTGTCTGTGCAGTGGCCAGGTGACATCTCCTGGTGGAGAGGAAGATGCCAAGAGGAGTGGTCGGGAAGATGTCAGCACCAACATAGATGGCACCAGGTGACAAGACTGCACAGCACAGAGAGGTGACTGGCAGGGACAGCTTGCTCTGTATCATGTTACATGGTACCACCAATGCTTGATAATGAATAGATGTCTCTGGGTCTAACAGGTGAGATACTGGTGCTCAGGTGTTTCTGATGATGTGGTGGTGCCCGGGTGTTGCTGGCGACGTGGCAGTGCCCAGGTGTTGCTGGTGACGTGGCGGTGCCCGGGTGTTGCTGGCGACGTGGCAGTGCCTGTGTGTTTGCCTCTTGACAAGGCCAGATTTATACTTTTGTCCCACTTCCGAAGACAACTGTCTTGTGTCACTCTTCTAATTCCCCCTCAGCAATACATGTATATTTGTAGATGTGTGTGTATGTACATTACTCTTGCCCCTAATCCTGTACAATCACAACTGCTTTTTTTATGCTTGTTCACAATGTCGGTAAGGACTGACACTCCTCTGAAAAGCAATCCATGCATGGATCTCTTTTCCAGAGGAATTTGACATGCAGTAAAGAGGCAATAGGTTGCCTCTGCAATGCCTGTTTTAACCCCTTAAATGCAGTATCACAGTGCTGCAACTGGGTGCAATGTACATGGTTGGAGGTTGGTTGGCCCCATTGGTACACTTCCTGCCGTGCCATATATGCAGTCTCTAACTGTCCCTTGTGCCATGCCCGCAGTCTCTGACTGTCCCTTGTGCCATGTCCGCAGTCTCTGACCATCCCTTGTGCCATGTCCACAGTCTCTGACCGTCCTTTGTGCCATGCCCGCAGTCTCTGACCATCCTTTGTGCCATGCCCGCAGTCTTTGACCGTCCCTTGTACCATGCCCGTAGTCTCTGTGGACCATGATATAAGGGGGAGCTCTGTGGGCTCTTTTGTAAAGAAAGGGCTGTGGTTACCAGAGACCCCCTTACATCAGAATTTCCTATTACACCAGAGTCCGCAGCAGTCCCTTTTACATCAAAGTTCTCCTTTACATTGGGGTGTGGCCTTGACAGGAAGGGGTGGGTCATATTTAAATTTGGGGGTGCACGAGTTTAGTCAGGCCTAGGGCAGCACAAAACCTAATCAGTGTACATCAATGAAGGAGAAAAATTATCTGTTTGCAAAATTTAACAAAATATAAAACGGTTTTGTATTTTTTTTTCCAAAAAATTCGGTCTTTTTAAAAAAATGTTAACAAAAAAATAAAAAAACAAAAAATAAAAAACCCAGAGGTGATCAAATACCACCAAAAGAAAGCTCTATTTGTTGGAAAAAAAATGCAAAAAATTAAACTTGTGTACAGTGTTGTATGACCGTGCAATTGTCATTCAAAGTGCGACAGCTCTAAAAGCTGAAAGTTGGTCTGGGCAGGAGGGGGGTTTAGGTGCATGGTAAGCAAGTGGTTAAATATTTTTTTCATTATTATTATGTTTAAAATATGAATTCTTTATAATTATTATATATTGCTTATCAATGATATACAGTAGTATATTGTGCTTTAATATATGATCATATATATATATATATATATATATATATATATATATATATATAATATATTAATTATAATTATTAATTACGACACTCCATTCGTGGTCATATATTCTTCATTCATTATTATCCACAATGGCAAGCCTCCTATTTCTCCTTCTTCCTTTTCTACCAATATAAATGGGCAAAGTCAAACTTAAATTTGCTCCTATAACAACTTTAATGCCCCGTACACACGGTCGTATTTTCCGACGGGAAAAGGTCCGATCGGATTTTCCGACAACATAATCCGATCTGACTTTTTCCGATTGTTTGTAGAGAATTCCGACGGACAAAGTGCCATGCATGCTCAGATTAAATTACAAGACCAAAGCTAATCGGCTACTAGCCTCTATGTAGTCCTGTCCTACGCAACGAATGTCAACGATCGGATTTTCCGACAACTTTGTCCGACCGTGTGTATGCAAGACATGTTTGGCACAAAATCCGTCAGAAAAAATCTGAATGTGTGTACGGGGCATAACTGAACACCTTCCTAGATGTATGATCGGGATGCCGCTTGTGGGAAATCGGTAGGAAGGATTTTGAGGTATATTCTTATTCTTCAAGAGAATACAAGATACTAAAAAAATAAAAATAATAATAATAATAATAATGCTCTAAAAGCCGGTAGTGGAAGATTATATATTACAGCAGGTTTTCACGTTGGAAACCGCATCCCATGAACAAATCATCGGCTGATATGTGTTTAACTTTTTAACTTTTTTTGGGTACAATTAAGAACACAGAAAGTGACAACATTCCTGGTAATAGTACAATTATGGGGCTGCTAAACAACTTGTTTTTAGGTAAATCTGTTGCTAAGTTGTACGTAACAAAAAGCAACAATTGTAAATGCATAAAATGGTAAATAATGTATGCTTTTATTGTATGTGCTGATTGCCTTGCTTCAAAAGGCATCTTTGTGGCTGTTTGGTGAAACATTAAAACAAGCATTAAGAAGCACTTATTTTGAATCTCGATTTAAAGGGTAATTATACCCATAGGTGAGCTTCAGTATGAAGGAGGCACAAAGGGGGCCAGATGTATGTATTCATAGGGGTAGCCTTTTGGAAAACCATATTAAAGAGGAATACATTTATGTTAGGAAAGAAATTCTAGGCGTGGCAATTTTGCCACCACCTACAAAGGGGCATCAGGGTATTACAAATAAGTGCTGTTAGAGGGGAACTCTCCACCCTCACTTTAAAGTAGTTAATACCCCTTTAGCATATTTTTACTTACAGGTAAGCTTATAATAAGACTTACCTGTAGGTAAAATGAATATCTTCTAAACCTGTAAGGTTTAAGAGATATTCACCTTGCATGCAGCCGCTCACGTCAGCAACGCATGCGCAGAGAAGGTCCGGCAAAGGTCTGGGGTATTGTGCTGAAACTTGCCAGAATGGAAGGCTCCCACACACGCGTGTGGGAGTGACATCATCGCAGCTCCTGCCAAGCACAGCGCCGGAGCCGCAAACCCGGAAGACTCAGCGAAGCAAAATGTCAGCTCCCTCAGCGGTGACCAGGGGAACGGTGCGGGGGCTTCCTTCTAAGGTAAGTATTTCATAATGATCTAGTATGTGGTGCATACTAGCTCATTATGCCTTTGCCTTATAGGAGTTATTTTTTTTTTTCTGGGTATACAACCGCTTTAACTTTTTATGAATTCTTTCATTTAAAAGAGTAATGCCGTATACACACGACCGGACTTTGACGGACTAGGTCCGAAGGAATGATTCCGTTTGATATTACGATCATGGGTGGGCTCCAGCGGACTTTTTTTCCCCCAAAAGTCAGACGGACCTAGAAATAAAACATATTTCAAATCTTTCCGACGGACTCGAGTCCGGTCGGAAAAAATCCGCTCGTGTGTGTGCTAGTCTGACGGACGAAAACCGACGCTAGGGCAGCTATTGGCTACTGGCTATGAACTTCCTTATTCTAGTCCGGTCGTACGTCATCACGCTCGAATCCGTCTGACTTTGGTGTGCTTGTGTGTGGCCAAGTCCGTTCATTCGGAAAGTCAGTCGGGAAGACCGTCAGACCTAGTCGGTCGAAAAGTCCGGTCGTGTGTACGCGGCGTTACAGTTGGTATACACGACTGTTTGACATACAGTATACAGTACATCTATTCCAGGTATTTGGCATATATGTAAGATAGGTATAAATGTATTGCACATCTACAACCCTAATTGTAAAATCTACATAAAAACATAATGCAAAGATTTGCACGTTTCAAAAACTCATATTTTATTATAGAAAATAGAAATCCATACATACTTTTGCATCCCCAAACAGTTTTCCACTTTGCAACAGACCATTTTAAATGAGCTTTTTGCCCAGAAAATATGGCAGCGTTTCTGGATCATTTTCAGATATGGTTTCTCCTTTCCACGATAGAGCTTTACCTTGCATTTTTAGATGGCATGGCGAGCTGCGTTCACAGACCATGATTCCGGCAAATTTTTAACATTCCTGGGGATGTCCATCACAGAATCATGCCTGTTGTAAATGTAATGCCTTTTAAGGGCCTGAAGATCACAGGCATCCAATATTGGACTTCAGCAGACCCGGACTGGCCATAGGGCACACCGGGCATTCACCTGGTGAGCCAGGGCCATCAGGCTCAACCTTGGGGGGCTGCGGTCTGATGCCTGATGGTGACCGGGCCACACAGCAGGAGGTAAGCGGGGACTGCGGCCTGGAGAGGGTTAACACAGGCCGCAGGCGGCGCTACCCTTCCGCTAGGCGGCCGTGCCTGTGTCTCCTCTCCAGGCTCTCCTGCCCTGCCGACGATGTTATCTATCAGCAGAGCAGGGGTGGGAGCAGCTGTAGATCTGTACAGCGGGAGTCATCAGAGGTGATTTCCCCCCAGCCGATCCAGCCCCTACAGGGCCATCTTTAGTATTGATTGGACCCTGGGCAAACATTTTCTTGCCCCCTCCCCCAATATAATTTTGCTATCCACCTGCTCTGAGACATACAATGAATAGCAGTTAGACTTAAAATCAGTTTCCTGTATCAGATCAGGCAGCGGTTGCGATTGGTTGACAGAGGTTACAGTGCATCATTACCGCTCACTGACTGGTTTCTAGAGGTTACAGCACACATTACGGCTCACTGATTAGTTGCTAGATGTTACAGCACATGATTTCTGCTTGTTGATTGGTTGCTAGAGATTACTGTACAGCAATACTGTTCACTGAGTGGTTGCTAGAGGTTACAGCACATCATCTCCTCACTGTAGGGGGGGGGGCGTGATATACATATGAATGCCGCCTTTATTCACATATCTATGCCGCCAGATGCAGCAATGTACATATGATTGCCAGTTATTTACATGTAAACACAGGGTCTGCAGGTGAGTCATTTGTACAAAACAATAGGGCAGAGCTGAGCAGCATTAGTAGCAGCACTTCACACTGAGATATCAGGACACAACACAGGACTAAAACTTCAAGGGGCAAGGGAATTCAAACTGGGATAGTTGGCAAGTATGAGGCAGCTGCTTTGGGCCCCACAAGAATGACAGGGCCCAGGGCAGCTGCCCCTTTTGCCCTGCCTTAAAAACAGCCCTGAGCCCCTATCCCCCCCCCCCCCTTGAGCAGTGCACCATTCTTACTGATAATTGCACACAGGCGGTTTACCTGGCCACTGCTGAATGAGGAGCGCGGGAGGGAGCTGACCCAATCCACTTTTGTAAAAAAAAGGGATTGGCCAGCTGTTAAATATGCAACGATATATCCAAACCCAACAGCAAAAAAAAAAATTATATAATGGAGCTTACAATCATTGGATGTGGTGGCTGCATTTGTTTTCTTTTTCAGAGCTTTTTTTTCCTTCATCGTCAGTTCGTGATGTTTCTCCGTAAGGCTTGGTTCAAACTCATACAGGTGCGAACGAACGCGTGCAGTGCAGTTTATTCATTTGAATAAACTGCCCTATGCTTCAAAAATGAAGAAATGACTATTTTCCAAAAAGGTACTTCATCAAACCGCATAGTGCTGCGACACCATGCAGTTTGGCATGTGTGAAAACATACTGTATGTATTTACATAAGCATGAGGGTATCATTAACAATTAATAGCACCGCCGTGCATCTGCTAAAGGACAGAACGATCAACGAATATCTTTCTGTTCGTGCAGAAAATGTTCTTAGCCTGAAAAAAAAAAAATGAAAAACGAATGCAGCCACCACATCTAAGGACTGGTAAGCCGCCAATATATTACATTTTTGGTTTTGGGCTTAGATATACTTTAAATCCTCATCATACTTGACAAGGGATGTGCGGAATGGTTTAGGAAAAATTGATTTTGTAGCAAAATGACATTGATTTGGCTGTCTGTGAAATTTTGAGCTTCTTGTTGAGCATCTTAAGTGAAGTTTGCTTGAAAAAAAATATCTATTCTTTATTTATAGGGTGTTTTTTTCCTTGAGTGCATAAATAGATGGTTTAGTTTCATTCATTTAGTGCTCTTTGTATTTGTGCTTTTATCTTTTTTATGACCTTTATTGTTACTTGCACAATGTTACATTTTTTATTGTACTCTCTTTTCCACTGTTTATTTTTTTCCATTCTGTGAAATTTTGAGGCTAACAATGGACTCTTCAAGAGGTGGTCAGAGACTGGCATCTTTAAGAGGTGGTCAGAGACAGGTTTCTTCAAGATATGGTCAGAGACTGGCATCTTTAAGAGGTGGTCAGAGACAGGTTTCTTCAAGAGATGGTCAGAGACTGGTTTCTTCAAGAGGTGGTCAGAGACTGGTTTCTTCAAGAGGTGGTCAGAGACTGGCCTCTACATGAGGTGGTCAGAAACTGGCCTCTACAAGAGGTGGTCAGAGACTGGCCTCTACAAGAGGTGGTCAGAGACTGGTTTCTTCAAGAGGTGGTCAGAGACTGGCCTCTACATGAGGTGGTCAGAAACTGGCCTCTACAAGAGGTGGTCAGAGACTGGCCTCTACAAGAGGTGGTCAGAGACTGGCCTCTACAAGAGGTGGTCAGAGACTGGTTTCTTCAAGAGGTGGTCAGAGACAGGTTTCTTCAAGAGGTGGTCAGAGACTGGCCTCTACATGAGGTGGTCAGAGACTGGTTTCTTCAAGAGGTGGTCAGAGACTGGCCTCTACATGAGGTGGTCAGAGACTGGTTTCTTCAAGAGGTGGTCAGAGACTGGCCTCTACATAAGGTGGTCAGAAACTGGCCTCTACAAGAGGTGGTCAGAGACTGGCCTCTACAAGAGGTGGTCAGAGACTGGCCTCTGCAAGAGGTGGTCAGAGACTGGCCTCTACAAGAGGTGGTCAGAGACTGGCCTCTACAAGAGATGGCTAGAGACTGGCCTCTACAAGAGATGGCTAGAGACTGGCCTCTACAAGAGATGGCTAGAGACTGGCCTCTACAAGAGATGGCTAGAGACTGGCCTCTACAAGAGATGGCTAGAGACTGGCCTCTACAAGAGATGGTCAGAGATTTGCCTCTAAAAGAGATGGTCAGAGGCTGGCCTCTAAAAGAGATGGCCAGAAACATGCTTCTTGATGAGATAATCAGAGACTGGCCTCTCCAAGAGATGCTCAGAGACAGGCCTCTCTACAAGATATGGTCAGAGACAGGCATTTTCAAGAGGGGGTCAGAGACGAGCTTCTTCAAGTGATGGATATAGACTGGCCTCTTCGAGTGATGGTTATAGATTGAAGAGACTGGCTTTTTTAAGAGTTGGTCAGTGTATGGGCTTCAGGGGATTTTTTTTTTTTTTCGAAAATTCTGACGTACCTAGAAATAGAATATGTTTTAAATCTTTCCGACGGAATCAATTCTTATCGGTATGTTTGCTGTTCCGACGGAAAAAAAACCACGCAAGGGCAGCTATTGGCTACTGGCTATTGAACTTCCTTTTTCTAGTCCCATCGTAAGTGTTGTACATCACCGCGTTCTAAACGATCGGACTTTGGTGTGATCGCATGTAGGCAAGTCCGTTTCAGCAGAACTCCGTCAGAAAAAACGTCAGAGTTTATTCTGACGGAAAAAAAACGGTCCTGTGTATGTGGCATAAAAGTTCTGCTATGTAAGGTTGCCATACCTGGAATTGAGCTTGAGCCCAGGTTCACGCGGAGCTGCGGGAATGAAGCCAATTTCACGCCCACATGTCAGTCCCGATTTCGGCCGCAAATTTCAGAGACATCTGTGCGGGGTTTCTGCACAGATGTCAATGTAAATCGCAGCCCGAAATCGCAAAAAAGTACTTGAGAAATTACTTATTTTTTTTTTAATCGGTGCGGCGCAGCAATTGCAGCGTCGCAAACGATTAAGACGCTGGTGCCATTTCCGGGAATTTGCAACATGTCAAATCGTACCAATGGGAACCAGGGTTTAATATCACGGTTATGCCCTTTTGTCTGTATTTGTACAGAACGTAACACCGTGGCCTCTACTCATCCTCCCTTTGCACAGAGCTTTGGACAACGTTGGCAACTTGGCATCATTATCCATTAAAAAAATAACAGGTGGCCTTCGGGTTTCATGGCGCAGCGGCTATGATATATAAACAGCGAGCCCAGACGGCAGACAATTTATGCCTAGTGCATAGAGTAAGCCTGATAAACAACGCTCTCTTGAATATATGAGCTCTTTCTTTGGCACTTCCACGATAAGATACCATTAAATACCGATTTTAATTAAGAAAGCCTTTTTCCGCTAATCCGGTTCAGTATATTTATACTCCCGTGCCTTTATATACTCTCTAAATACCATAGGTATTAGTAACGGAGGAAGAAGGGTGTAGGCAGGACGATCAAATCTCTGTCTTTGTATTCATGAACATGAGTTAATTTCATTCCTGCTCAAACCGTTTTCAGGTTAAATCTCTCTTGTAAACATTAGCAAGCTGCTTTGCGAAAATACATCCTACACAAAACACGTCTCTCTCTTATAGAAGCAGAAACACACATCACCATCGTGCTCACCTCTGGTCGCGTGCCAAGAGTTTAGGAAACGTTTAGAGGAATATGTTCTACTTTTAACAAGTTATCACATGTGGCTTTCGATTTCATCGTCTCTCTCATAGCTCCTGGATTTCAAAGGAACTGTCCCTGAGTTGACGGGACTGTCCCGGATTGGACGGGACTGTCCCGGATTGGACGGGACTGTCCCGGATTGGACGGGACTGTCCCAGATTTGATGGGACTGTCCCTGATTTGGAGCAATGTCCCCTCTGCCCCTCATTCCCCCTAACTTGTCCCTCATTTTTGGTCTGATCTATATAGCTGTATATAAAATGCACTTTTTAGCTTTCAAAAAGTGTTTCCCAGCACTAAACCTTTCATGCGATTTCTAAATGGCTGCATTTGTACATTTTAAAAGCCAATATAAAGGAATAGTAGTGGTAAAGAAAAGTCCTTGTGGATTTAATTAACCTTTTTTTTTTCCTTTAACCACTTAAAAGTATTGTAAAGGTTTGCGTTTTTTCTCCTTAATGCATTCTATGCATTTAGGTGAAAAAATATCAGACAATACCGCCCCCCCCCCCCCCCCCCCGTTTTACTTACCTTACCCCATTCACCTGCTTCGCTCACCCCCGATGTCCTCTTTGCTGCTCAGCCTGGCCATTGATCGGCTAGAGTGGATGGATTTAAAGCAGCGCAGCCATTGGCTCGTGCTGCTGTCAATCACACCCAATGATGCGGTGCACCAGGGGGGGGGCGGGGCCGAGTGATACAGTGAGCCGTATCAGGGAAGCGTGCCCGCAAGAACTAACCACCAATGCGAGAGAGCTCCCCAAACACGACATTAGCAGAAGGTGCCAAAAGGGCGACGCTCAAGAGCTGAAATTCCCTCGTAGTACGTCACTACGTTCGTGTTTGTTGGTCCACAATTGTGTACCGTTTGTATGCAAGACAAGTTCACGGCACACGCCCTTCAGACAAAAGTCTGACGCTGAAAATCTGATCGTGTGTACGAGGCTTAAAAAGTGGTTTGACCAGTAACAGCTGCCTAATCCTTGCACAGCAATATAAATGTAATAATTAGGCTTGCCTGCCGGCACAAGTTGAACAGGTTGGTATGCTCTTCCATTCTTAACGGGTTGCAGGAAAATTGCAATCATCATTTGCTCTTTCAGCGCAGGTTAATTTTAAAGCGGCGTCACACAATGAATGTTGCATCTTGACCTCTACAGTATCATATCATTTAGATATATAGATATATCTGTATATCTCTATTTTTTTTTTTTCTCTCTGCCAGCAGTGAAAAGGCTCTCAGCGTGAGTCATGTAGCACATCTGTTTGTTGTGTGTAAAAGCTTCTCTCTTTAAGTGTAAACTGTAAAAAGAATCCTGTGTGTGGGCGTTCTGTACATTTATTGCAATGTATGCTTTGAGATTTTTCCTGGCAGCGGGGAATATATTTTTCGACTTTCCGACGGGAATTGTGTGATGGCAGGCTGTTGGCGGTAAATCCGGCCGTTCGTACGCTCCATCGGACAATTTTTGTCGGGTTTTCCGCGGACAAATGTTGGATGGCGGGTTTTAACATTTTCCGCAAACAAATGTCTGTTGTCGGATTTTCCGAGCGTGCGTACACAAGTCCGTCGGACAGAAGTCCAAGGTACAAACACGCATGCTCGGAAGCAAGGACGAGCCCGGAAGCGGTCGGTCTTGTAAACTGGCGTTTCGTAATGGAGAATTAACATTCGTGACGCGGCAAATTATGAAATCTGGAAATGTAGCGCACAATTCTCTTCTTCTTTAATGGGATAATAATGGAGCTGCTTTGCTGGTGATACTGATGGAGTTATGGCAAATTCATTTCCAGAGGCTTTTTTTTTCTAGTGATATCAAGAATAATATTATTATGCTTTTTTTTTTATTTGGGCAAGTTACCACAACACCATTATCCCGTCGTTTTTAAGATCAAAGATACAACAATGTTGGTGTCCCTTGTTAATTTTACATTGTATTTTTTAAAATGTAACTGCCTACTCCCAAACTGTCATTTGAAGTAAAACACATAGCCAAGTATTTTTCTCCACAATTTTTTTTATTGTGCACTAAAAAAAAGAAAACAAATAAAATTGGAAATGATATCTGCCAATAGAACTTAACCAAAAAGTGCATTCTATGCATCCAAAAATATAGAAAATATACCAAATCAAATCATTATTATTGAACCAAAAAATAAAATTAAAAGCCTCATGCATGTGTCTTGCTTCTTAATATAGGGGGTCAGCAATGCCAAGAGTTGGTGAAAGCAAGAGGTCCGTCATCCAGAGATAATTCCAAAATCATCCGGATTATTCTCCTGGAGCTCCCGCAGCAAAAGCATATGACATAATTGGTCACCATTAATAAAGCAACCAATTTTTGGTCCAAGAAATCCTCCTCCTCCTGTTCCTGGACTGGACTTGGGTCAAAGCAATAACAAGGCAAATAATAATTTACGCGTTATTTCTTCTGATTCCGCAACATGTCTGGTTGACGAACGGCCATTCAGAAACTAACTGAAAAGCACAAAATGAAAAGTGTGAAATGAAATGCACGAATCAACACTCACCAAACTTCTGCTAACATGAAATTAGCAGAAGGAGCCCAAAGGGTGGCGCTAAAGAACTGAAAAACGATGTAGTACGTCACTACGTTCGTATTTGTTGGCCTACAATTTCTTGCCGTTTGTATGCAAGACAAGTTTGGACCAACGCCCTTCGGACAAAAGTCCATGGTTTTGTCAGGCAACAGTCCGTTCGTGTGTACCAGGCTTTAGAATAAAGCCTGGTACACACGTTCGGATTGTTGACCAACAGAGCGTCAGACTTTTGTCCGAAGGGCGTGTGCCAGGAACTTGTCTTGCATACTAACTTTAAACAATTGTCGGCCAACAAACACGAACGTTATGACGTAGTACGAGGAATTTCAGATCTTGAGCGCCACTCTTGGGGCACCTTCTGCTAATGTGTTTGGCGAGCATTGATTCCGAGCATGCGTGTTTGGACTTCTGTGTGACAGGCTTGTGTATAGACGATATGAAAATCTAACAGACCGTTGTCCGCCAAAAATTTACTAGCCTGCCATCCAACATTTGTTGCCGGAAAGTTGTACAATCTAAGTAAACGTGTAGCACTAAACAGAAAAATAAAAAAAGTGCAAAAAAATACAAAAACTTGTATGTTAACCCTTGTGTACAACCACCTAGGGCTATGCCAATGTTCCTTATGATGGGAACATTAATCTAAATAAACACCGAAATAGTGCATTAAATATGTCTATAAGACATTTATCACATAGATATATATTGCTTTATGTGCAAAAATAATCAGTAACCGAAACAAAACAGTTTGTTGTTTGTTGTTACGTGTGTAGTCAAATTATCAGTCCACCTTTACTCTTAGGCTGGGTTCACACTGCTGCGGCTAGGAGACCCGGATGTGATTCGCACCGCACTGCAGTGCAAATCACATACGATCTGTGCGATGCGAGTTCAGCCATACAGATAGTATGGCTGAATTCGCATCGCACCCGCTCCAAACTCGCACAGGACCCTTTTTTGGTCCGCAGCAGAATCGGATCGCATGGGTGTTCACACCATGCGATCCGATTCCTGTCTGAGTTTGCAGATCGCACTGCGATTTGCAAACTGATCTGGGGGTGTAATTAAGGTTTCACTGACACTCCCAGCAGTCCGCATAGGGCAGTGTGAACTGCCGGCGGGAGGCATGCGATGCGGGAACCCGCCGCGGATTCGCGGCGTTCCCGCATCGCTTCAGTGTGAACCCAGCCTTAAAGGGATGACATACGAACACCATGTGACAATCCCACCACCAATGTGGATGCGGGCTTACCGAACATATCTGACCCAAAGGAATATATATTCAAAGGGTCATACGGGCTTTTTGTAGTACCGGTAGAAATTCCAACTCAGGAAGATTGAATCTCCAGGGAAACATCAAAACGGTCTCTCCACCAATATAATTGATCATGATAGGTTTTCTCCAATTGCGTAAAGGTCCAGCTCAGGATGTTGGACGCATGAAATAAGAAGATGGGGTCATATAGTGTAATACCATTAAAAAAACTAAATTTATTAAAAATAGTAACAAACTCACATTTGAGAAGTGAATCAAGCGCTTTTCAGATAAAAATCGGCTGCAGTGGAGTCCTCCCAACGCGTTTCGTCCTCATAGACATCGTCTGGGGTGCTAATCCACTGCAGCCACACTTACTTTTATATCAAAAATGCCCATTAGGTGAAATTTCGTCTGCCTGTGTCACTGCATGTTACTTCCGGTTTCGGGGGCCAAAATGTCCGTCAAGTGTGCATTCCACGCCTCTCTCTCACGCCATATCATGGTGTACCTCACTTCTTTAATTATTGGTATGCATCACTTTTATAACGTACATGCCCAATATACAAAAATAACATATCAGAAGGCCTTCTCTCTTAGATCTACTACTAAGGACTTTGTATTCCGCTGTGTTATGTGCCAAGGGGTACATTGAATCCCGCTGTGTCGTGCGCTGGAACACACCGTATCCAGGAAGTGACACGATTTAACTTAGTCACTTCTGGGCAGTCCGGTTCACATTGGCTTGAGCCATGTTGTGCGCTGGAGCGCACATTAGCCCGGAAGTGTCGCGATATAAATTCGGCAATTCCGGCGCACATAACCCACCAAGGGCCTAAGTTTTAAACAATGCGTGGTGTGCGAAAATGACGCAATCACGCCATGCGCACCACCGCCGGACAATCGACGTGCGCCAATAGATACATAAATGGATGGTGTCACTACAGGACGCAACGCCCATGTATAGGTTAAAGGTTATAAACTCCCCACCTCCAACCTAATGTGGCAAAGGGCAACTTTAAAAAATATATATCTCCTAAAAAAACAAAAAAACGGGGGACTAATCGGTAATAAACACAGAATCCCCACCAAAAAGTCAAATATTGTGTACATAAAAGAAAAAATGGTGAAAGTGGATTACAGTTAACATTGTTTTACAGAGGAAAATGAATAGTAATAAATGTAAAACAGGGAATCATCCTCAAATGAATGAATGGAATCCATTATATAGATAGGGATAAAACTATAATTAAAATATGAAAAAATATAACAAAAAATATATATATGGTAGAGAAAACAATCTCCAGCTCTCACCATATAACTAAAAATAGATGATGAATTAATTACAAGTAGTCATCTTCTCGTAAATGGATGGGAACCACTGTATGAATAAAGAGCAGTATATGGCTGAAAAGTGTTTTCACAAGGGCTGCAACGCGTTGACATGAGGAACAGACAAGATTTTACTATAGGGCTCCCATACAGATGCCACCATATTTATATTTGAATGTTCCAGATACATATGGCACAAAAAAAACACTTTATTTATTGCCCCTCCCTCTACCAGCATATCAAGCATCATTAATGAAAGCATTAATGTCAAGCTGACAGCGTGAGGAGAAAAAAAAGGGCCGATCACTGGCTTCTGTGCAAGGGACATCGGCCCCAAAGAGGAAGAGGCGAAGCTGCCTTATCTGTGCCCACCAGTACCACCTGCCAGTGCCCACAGTGCCACAAATCAGTGCCCACCAGTGCATAAGTGCCAGCAATCAGTGCCACCTATCAATGCCCACCAGTGGTGCCAATCAGTGCCTCATCACTGCCACCTATCAGTGCCCATCACTGCCACCTATCAGTGCCACCTATTAGTGCCCTTCAGTGCCACCTATCAATGCCCTTCAGTGCCACCCATCAGTGCCACCTCTCAGTGCCCACCAATACCAACCTATCAGTGCCCACCAGTGCCACCTCATCAGTGTTCATCAGTGCCGCCTTATCAGTGCCTATCAATGCAGCCTACCGGTGCCCATCCGTGCAGCCTCATCAGCATAGATCAATTAAGGAGAAAAATGATTTGTTTGCCATTTGGGTACAGTGTTGTATGACCGCGCAATTGTTATTCAAAGAGTGACAGCGCTTAAAGCTGAAAATTGGTTTGGGCAGGAGGGGGGTTTAGGTGCCCGGTAAGCAAGTGGTTAAATGTAACCATAATACTACACTTAGAGGCTCTTTTCTTCTCTTTCATACTCTGGAGCTACTCATTTTGCTTCTAATCCCCTTGTGGAGGCTTCCATTTGTGGATGGACATTTTATGGTTACACAACCTGGTCACATTGTTATAATCTTCTTATATGGACTATAAACTGAAGGACCTATGAATAAATGGTTGTGAAACGAATCATCCGAGTTTCCATTATTTCTTATGGGGAAATTCACTTTGATATACAAGCGCTTTGGATTACAAGCATGTTCCTGGAATGAATTATGCTCGCAATCCAAAGGTTTTACTGTAGTTGTAAAGGTAAAGCAGTATGAAAAGAATAGTCTGAAAAGTTATATGAAAGAGATTAGGTAGAAATAGGACAAAGTGAGGAGGTAAGACATTATGGGACGCTTCTTATTTACAGTTGTGCTCATAAGTTTACACACCCTGGCAGAATTTATGATTTCTTGGCCAGTTTTCAGAGACTATGAATAACACAAAAACTTGGTTAGTGTTTGGCTGAAGCCATTTATTTCCAATCAGCTGTGTTTACTCTTTTTAAATCATAATGGCAACAGAAACTACCCAAATTACCCTGATCAAAAGTTTCCTTCCCCTGGTGATTTTGGCCTGATAACATGCACACAAGTTGACACAACGGGGTTTGAATGGCTATTAAAGGTAACCATCCTCACCTGTGATCTGTTTGCTTGTAATTAGTGTGTGTGCATAAAAAGTCAATGAGTTTCTGGACTCCTGACAGACCCTTGCATCTTTCATCCAGTGCTGCACTGACGTTTCTGGATTCTGAGTCATGGGGAAAGCAAAAGAATTGTCAAAGGATCTGTGGGAAAAGGTAGTTGACCTGTACAAAACAGGAAAAGGATATAAAAAGATATCCAAGGAATTGAGAATGCCAATCAGCAGTGTTCAAACTCTAATCAAGAAGTGGAAAATGAGGGGTTCTGATGAAACCAAACCACGGTCAGGTAGACCAACTAAAATTTCAGCCACAACTGCCAGGAAAATTGTTCGAGATGCAAAGAATAATTTCAGGTGAAATACGGGACTCTCTGAAAACATGTGGTGTGGCTGTTTCAAGATGCACAATAAGGAGGCACTTGAAGAAAGATGGGCTGCATGGTTGAGTTGCCAGAAGAAAGCCATTACTACGCAAATGCCACAAAGCATCCCACTTACAATACAGCAAACAGCACAGAGACAAGCCTCAAACCTTCTGGCACAAATTAATTTGGAGTGACAAGGCCAAAATTGAGCTTTTTGGCCACAACCATAAACACTACATTTGGAGAGGAGTCAACAAGGCCTATGATGAAAGGTCCACCATCCCTACTGTGAAACACGGAGGTGGATCTCTGATGTTTTGGGGATCTGTGAGCTACAAAAACACTGGAAATTTGGTTAAAATTGAGGCAAGATGAATGAAGTATGTTATCAAACAATACTGGAGGAACATTTGCATTTATCAGCCAGAAAGCTGCACATGGGACGTACTTGGACATTCCAACATGACAATGATACAAAACACAAGGCCAAGTCAACCTGTCATTGGCTACAGCAGAATAAAGTGAAGGTTCTGGAGTGGCCATCTCAGTCTCCTGACCTCAATATCATTGAGCCACTCTGGGGAGATCTCAAAACGCGCCGTTCATGCAAGGCGGCCCAAGAATTTACAGGAACTGGAGGCTTTTTTGCCAAGAGGAATGGGCAGCTTTACCATCTGAGAGAGATAAAGAGCCTCATCCACAAATACCACAAAAGACTTCAAGCTGTCATTGATGTTAAAGGGGGCAACACACGGTATTAAGAACTGGGGTATGTAAACTTTTGATCAGGGTCATTTGGGTAGTTTCTGTTGTGATTCTGATTTAAAAAGAGTAAACACAGTTGATTGATAATAAATGACTTCAGACAAACACTAACCATGAGTGATAGAAAAGTTTTTGTGTTATCATTCATATTCTCTGAAAAATGGCCAAGAAATCATAAGTTCTGCCAGGGTGTGTAAACTTATGAGCACAACTGTATATTGATTCTGTGGATATATATTGTAGTCAAGGATTCCAGACCTTCTGGAAGTGTTCCATTTTATCATTCAAAATAGCTGAGAGCTTCTCATTGGTCATTATCTAGTTGAATTTTGAATAGACTTGAAGCTTCTGAGTTGATTTATTCTCTTTGGCCCTTCATTTTGAACATTTGCCAACCCAATTTTACTCTTTTTTTTTTTTTTTTGCAGCTTCTTTTGTATTCCTTGTACCTCTCAAGTGATGGAAGTGTTCCCGCATTTACATTTTTATATATATATTTTTTTCTTAATGCGCTTTTCTTGTCATTTATGGCTTCTTTGTTAACACTAGAAGTAAGCAACGTAGGTTTTTATTTTTAGTCTTTGATATTTATTGCCCTTGGGAATAAATTGTTTAACGTGTTTACATAAAATCAATTTGGCATTCAAAAGTGGTATGGTACAAGTATTATAGAAGTACTCCAATCCTGAGAAAAATTGCTTGAATAAAAGTTCAGTTTTTATTAGATTAAAAGGGAATGCAGTGAGTGTTGTTCATGTGGGTGTATTTATATAAAAAAATATAATATATGTAAAAATATTTAAAAAAATGTAAAATAAAAAATAAAATGTGTATATATAAATATATATACTATAATGTCAAAAGTATTGGGACACCTGTGCCTTTACACAAACATGAACTTTAATGGCGTCCCAGTCTAATGCCGTGCACACACGGCTGGACTTTTCCACAGCAAATGTCCGACGGAACGCATCCGTTGGACAACTCGACCGTGTGTGGGCTTCATCGGACCTTTGCTGTCGAAAAATCAGATGGACTTTAGATTTTAGAACATGTTTTAAATCTTTCCGACGGACTCGAGTCCGGTCGAAAAATCCATTCGTGTGTATGCTAGTCCGACAGACGGAAACCGACGCTAGGGCAGCTATTGGCTACTGGCTATGAACTTCCTTATTACAGTCAGGTCGTACGTCATCACGTTCAAATTTGTCGGACTTTGGTGTGATTGTGTGTAGACAAAGTCCGATTCGAAGGAAGTCCATAGAAAGTCAGACGGAATTCAGTCCAGTCATGTGTACATGGCATCAGTCCGTAGGGATCGATATTGAGTTGGCCCACCCTTTGCAGCTATAATGGCTTCAACTCTTCTGGGAAGGCTGTCCACAAGGTTTAGGAGTGTCTATGGGAATGTTTGACTGTTCTTCCAGAAGCGCATACATGAGGTCAGGAATTAAAGTTTGTGAGCCAGGCCTTCTAGTCCATCTCCACTCTAATTCATCCCAAAGGTGTTCTATCGGGTTGAGGTCAGGACTCTGTGCAGGTCAGTCAAGTTCCTCCACCCCAGACTCGCTCATCTACGCCTTTATGGACCTTGTTTTGTGCACTGGTCCAAATCATTTAGTGGATGGGGGATTATGGTGTGGGGGGTTGTTTTTAAGGGGTTGGGCTTGGCCCCTTAGTTCCAGTGAAGGGAACTCTTAAGGCGTCAGCATACCAAGACATTTTGGACAATTTCATGCTCCCAACTTTGTGGGAACAGTTTGGGGATGGTCCCTTCCTGTTCCAACATAGAAGAATATATAGTATACTAAAATAAAGAGTGTGTGTGTGTGTATATATCTATATATCTATATATATCTATATATATCTATATATATCTATATATATCTATATATATCTATATATCTATATATCTATATATCTATATATCTATACAAACATACAAACATATACACACTTTTTTCAGTATACTATATATACTTCCAACGTGATATTGACCCTGATTATGGCTGGGTTCACACTGATGTGAATTGAATGTGGGTTTCACCGCATCCAATTCGCATGGCAAGAGAGTGTGACCGGCTCTCAATGGAGCCGGTTCACACATCTCCGTGGCGGCCGCAGAGCGCATTGCACAAGGGTCCTGTGCATCTTCGGCTCCGTTTCAGGTCCAAATTCAGGCAAAAATACAGACCTAATTCGGACCTGAAACCGGGAACAGGGACGCACCAGACCCGCCTGCTGTGCCCCATAGCGTGAACCCAACCTAAAACAGCTAACGACTGCTGTCAGCTGACTTGGCAGAGCCACTCTCAGCTCAAGAAGGATCCTGACAATATTGTCGGGATCCATAATGGCTGCTTGATTGACCGCGAGCTCTGCCTCTTAGTGAGCAGCTCTCATCCCCTCTCCAGCTCTGCCCTCCAGTGCCGATCGAGATCTGAACGATCAGCATTCATAAGATCTCCCAGTTCTCGTGTTAGACCTGACTTGGGACAGCTGCAGCATCACACCGGTGCTGCAGCATCGTAGTGAGAATGTCCATTTATTTTTTTATAACAAATCCCATTCATCTCCTTTAACCCTTTAGCTGCCAGGTCCGAAGTATTGCGCCCCACCCCCTTCCACCACCCCTGCGTGCGCCCCCCCCCCCCCCCTGCCATGTATTCTGAGCTCCTAGCAGGTGTCACAGGGTGGGGGGGGACAGACTGGACAGACATCTCCACCCCTCGTTGTTGTTTGACATCACTTCTGGGTACATTCAGTGGATGTCTTATTAAAGAGAACCTCTCACCAAAAAATCGTCACAAAGTACAAAAAAAAAAAAAAAAAGTTACAATTTTAAAAAATGTAACTTAGACCCAAGCACATAAAATCCCCCATCCCCCACCCCCACATATACGCACAAACATAAAACACACGTATCAGGGGTGCCTATGCAAGCAAAACGATGATTGTGATACACGTTACATATATGTTACAAATACATATTTGTTATTTTAGAAAAATACATTTTATTAAGTGTTTATTTTTAAAAATCAAGATTTCCTACAAATAATATTGATAATCTTCGTAAACTTAGGGGAAAAAAAACACCTTAGGCCTATTTTTTTTGTTTTGTAATTAAACTTTATTAGGGATGTTAGAAACTATTTATTGATTAAAAAAAAGTATATAATTTATATTTGATTATTTGATTTCATGACATTTTATGTCATTTGTGACTTAGTGTCCTATTTATAAAGCATCAAATAATTTTTACCATTCCTTAGATGATATTTCACAACGTATTTGACATTTTGTACTCAAGTGATTTATAACGTTTATCTATTTCATTATTCCACCAGTAAATTCTCAGTTTCTTCTTATTGGATCCTATTTGTTTTGTAGTACAGAGGAGATTGATGGATGGAGGAAGATGAAAATCGTGATTGTTTACTAAGAAAAACGGAAAACAATTTGGCAGTTTGTTACCATTTTAATTACAACTGTAATTAAATTTTTTTCCAGAAAAAAAAAAAAAATAAGTAAAAAAAAGGGCAAATAATGTTGTAATTAAAAGGAACTTTATCAGAATGTTTATAACAGTAGATATTTTTAATTAATTCTAACTAGCCAATCAATTATAAATAATTACTAATTATTTGATGAAATATTTATCTAATAAAAAAGACAGACTTTTAGAGTCACAAGAAAAAATATTTTTCAAAGTGAACTTGTTTATTAGCTGCTTGCAGTAAGTAATAGCTGAAACAACATTATCCAAAGTATATCTAGTAGTAGTTAGTCATGTTTATCTCCAGGACTGAGCCCCCAGGGGCGGAGCTAGACACGCAGGGGGCATAGCCTGGCGAGAGGTGGTCCCTCTTATTATGACCATAGGACCCCATGGATGTGCGGCACCAGGGATCTTTCCTCTCTTCCTTCCAGTTAGTCATGTTTAACCACTTCAGCCCCGGAAGGTTTTACCCCCCCCCCTCCTGACCAGAGCATTCTTCTTTGCACTGCATTGATTTAACTGACAATTGCGCAGTCGTGCGACGCTGTATCCAAACAAAATTTATGTCCCTTTTTTTCCCCCACAAATAGAGATTTCTTTTGGTTGTATTTGATCACCTCTGCGGTCTTTAAGACCGACAATTTTGAAAAAAAAAAAAAAACAGTATTTTTTTTTTTTTTTTGCTTTCTGCTATAAAGCATATCCAATAAAAAAAAAAATTTAAAATCGAATTTCTTCATCAATGTAGGCCAATATGTATTTTGCTACATATTTTTGCTAAAAAAATTTGAATAAGCGTATATTGATTGTTTTGCACAAAAGTTATCGCATCTACAAACTGTGGGATAGATTTATGGACTTTTTATTTATTTTTTTATATTTTTTACTAGTAATGGCGATTTTTTTAGCGGGACTGCGACATTGCGGCAGACAAATCTGACACTAAGTGACACTGTTCGGGGACCAGTGACACCAATACAGTGATCAGTGCTAAGAAAATGCACTGTCACCGTATAAATGACACTGGCAGGAAAGGGATTAACATCAAAGCGTTAAGTGGGCTCCTAGGGAGTTCTTTCTAACTGTGGTGGGATTTGAACGATCACCGGGGTTCCCAGCGGACATGGTGCCTGTCGGACCCGCTGATTGGCTCCCGCTGCGTCCAATCACAGAGGGAGTGGGTTGCCAAGGGCTCGCGCGCACGCCCCAGGCCCGAAGGACCCAAACAATGTTTCATGCAGCCGGGCCGCCCTGTCGCAGTATATGGGCTGTGGGCAGTCCGGAAGAAGTTAACCAGGGTTATGCTATAACATTGAAGATGTTTTGTACCTTCTGTAAACTACTTCACACATGTTAGGAACGAACATAAGAGCAGACGTCATTTTAAAGCGTGACATGGTAGGTATCTATTTACGTGTCTCAACATCGTCTTTCATAGTATACAAAAAAATAGGCTAACTTTAGTTTTTTGTTCTTTTTTAACCTGAAAGTGTTTTTTTTCCAAAAAAAAAAAAAAAATGCATTTGAAAAACCACTGCGCAAATAGCATGTGACATATAAAATTGCAACACCCACTATTTTATTCTATAGAGTCTCTGCTAAAAAAAAAAAAAAAAAAAATGGGCTAAGTTTAGTGTTTTTGTTTTTTTTTAACATGAAAGTGTTTTTTTTTTTCCAAAAAAAATGCGTTTGAAAAACCGCTGCGCAAATAGCATGTGACATATAAAATTGCAACACCCACTATTTTATTCTATAGATTCTCTGCAAAAAAAAAAAAATATATATAAATATATATATATATATATATATATATACACAGTGGTGTGAAAAAGTGTTTGCCCCCTTCCTCATTTCCTGTTCCTTTGCATGTTTGTCACACTTAAGTGTTTCGGAACATCAAACCAATTTAAACAATAGTCAAGGACAACACAAGTAAACACAAAATGCAATTTGTAAATGAAGGTGTTTATTATTAAAGGTGAAAAAAAATCCAAACCATCATGGCCCTGTGTGAAAAAGTGATTGCCCCCCTTGTTAAAACATACTATAACTGTGGTTGTCCACACCTGAGTTAAATTTCTCTAGCCACACCCAGGCCTGATTATTGCCACACCTGTTCACAATCAAGGCATCACTTAAATAGGAGCTGCTTGACACAGTAAGGTCCACCAGAAGATCCTTAAAAGCTACACATCATGCCGAGACCCAAAGAAATTCAGGAACAATTGAGAAAGAAAGTACTTGAGATCTATCAGTCTGGAAAGGGTTATAAAGCCATTTCCAAAGCTTTGGGAATCCAGCGAACCACAGTGAGAGCCATTATCCACAAATGGCGAAGACATGGAACAGTGGTGAACCTTCCCAGGAGTGGCCGGCTGCCCAAAATTACCCCAAGAGCGCAGCGACGACTCATCCAAGAGGTCACAAAAGACCCCACAACAACGTCCAAGGAACTGCAGGCCTCACTTGCCTCAGTTAAGGTCAGCGTTCATGCCTCCACCATCAGGAAAAGACTGGGCAAAAATGGCCTGCATGGCAGAGTTCCAAGGAGAAAACCACTGCTGAGCAAAAAGAACATCAAAGCTCGTCTCAATTTCTCCACAACACATCTTGATGATCCCCAAGACTTTTGGGACAACATTCTGTGGACCGATGAGACAAAAGTGGAACTCTTTGGAAGGTGTGTGTCCAAGTATATCTGGCGTAGAAGGAACACTGCATTTCATAAAAAGAACATTATACCAACAGTAAAATATGGTGGTGGTAGTGTGATGGTCTGGGGCTGTTTTGCTGCTTCAGGACCTGGAAGACTTGCCGTGATAAAAGGAACTATGAATTCTGCTGTCTACCAAGAGATCCTGAAGGAGAATGTCCGACCATCTGTTCGTGTACTCAAGCTGAAACGAACTTGGGTTCTGCAGCAGGACAATGATCCTAAACACACCAGCAAGTCCACCACCGAATGGCTGAAGAAAAACAAAATGAAGACTTTGGAGTGGCCTAGCCAAAGTCCTGACCTGAATCCTATTGAGATGTTGTGGTATGACCTTAAAAAGGCCGTTCATGCTCGAAAACCTTCTAATGTAACTGAATTAGGACAATTCTGCAAAGATGAGTGGCCCAAAATTCCTCCAGGACGCTGTAAAAGCCTCATTGCACGTTATCGCAAACGCTTGGTTGCAGTTGTTGCTGCTAAGGGTGGCCCAACCAGTTATTAGGTTTAGGGGGCAATCACTTTTTCACACAGGGCCATGATGGTTTGGATTTTTTTTCACCTTTAATAATAAACACCTTCATTTACAAATTGCATTTTGTGTTTACTTGTGTTGTCCTTGACTATTGTTTAAATTGGTTTGATGTTCCGAAACACTTAAGTGTGACAAACATGCAAAGGAACAGGAAATGAGGAAGGGGGCAAACACTTTTTCACACCACTGTATATATATAATGTTTGGGGGTCCTAAGTAATTTTCCAGAAAAAAAAAGTAGATTTTCACATGTAGGAGCAAAGTGTCACAAATGGTCCGGATGGCAAGGGGTTAAACAATATTGAAAGAAGAAGGGAGAACTGTTCATGATATTTTTCATTATTTGTATTGCTTAGTCGTGCATGATTGCACATAGTCCATTATTGCACTGGAGAATAAGAGGGAGAGGCAGCGGTGGGAATATAAATATATATGCAATAACATTTTAGGGCCATGTATGTTTTTTTGAAGCTAGGCCTTTCCTATTTATAGGCTAATGAACTTGTTGGACTGGTTCATGAAGCTCAGGACAGGAAGTGATGTAGGCAGGAAGTAGAGGGAGGGAAAAGGACTTAAACACAGCCATGTTCTGAGGACACAAAGGAGGTTGTTTTGCTGGACTACATGATGACCTAACAAGGGAGGTCTGTGCCAGAAAAAACTTCCCCCAAGGATGACTGTCAGGGAGTGATTAGACCAGACTGTGTGGACTGCACAGAGGGAACCCAAACGCATGTGAATGCAATAACAACGTGTTTATTATAAATAAAAGGAAAATGAAAACAAACAGTGCACTACCAACCACAACAAGTAATATATATATATATATATATATATATATATATATATATATAAATGGGAACTACCAGTGACGTCAACGGAAGCCAGGCCGAGGTCAAACACCGGGGAAACAGTAGAAGTGTAAGGACGGATGGATGGACTGCAGAGCAGGGATCAAGGTAGCAGGAGACAAGAGGGATGGGTCCAGGATGGGCTAAGAATCAGGAAGGGACAGGTCAGGTAAATACAAAGTCCAGGTTCAGGTTCAGGTCCAAAGGTTCAGGTCCAAAGGTTCAGGTCCAAAGGTTCAGGTCCAAAGGTTCAGGTTACATGGAGAGAGTGTGATACTGAGACAAGCATGTTAGGGCTTGCTGGGTCTTTATAAGACTACTGATTACCCTCACGTAACAGCTGATCGCTGCAGGTGCCGTCTGCTCCACACTGCCGGAGTACACCCGTTGGTGAGCGCTGGTACTACAGTCCAGGGATCCAATAGTGCCACCAGGAGGTATGTCCTCTTATTACAGGCCCTGGGTGTTAGAAGACACCCGCTGGTGGACACTGGTACTGCAATCCAAGAGATCAACAGCGCCACCAACGGGTGGACCATTTCATGACAATGACACTATCACCGAATTTTCTGCCATCATTTGTACAGTAGAGCCTGAGGTCCAGGTTGCCCACAGAGATCGCAAAGACACTATAACCTGAGCTAAATAACATTGTCACGTATCTAGTGGACAAGCCTGACCTGCAAGGAGTGACCTCTCTTTCGGCTCTAAATCGAGGTCCCTGGTAGGATGAACAGGAAGCCCAAGAGTCAGGAGCGGCACGAGTGCCTGGCAGGATCAACAGCAGAAGTTGGATCAAGAACCCAGGAAGCACTGTGTAGCAGGACCTCGGACTGCATCAGAAGATAGGCAGGAGCCTGGAAGGAGCTGGATCGGCAGGCAGGTGCGGCAGAAAGGAACTGGGCAGCGGGCAGGTACCAGGAACCGGGACACCAGAGCAGGCCCTCAGACTGGAACTGGGCTGCAGGCAGGAGTTGGACCACAACCTGGGAGCAGAGCAGCAGGCAGGGGTCAGGAACCAAGATACAGAGAGCGAAGAGTCAGACACGCCGGGTCAGTTATCAGGCGGGCAGCGGAGGTACCAGAGGATGAGGCAGAAGAGTAGTCAGACAAGCCGTGGTCGGATGCAGGCGGAAGACAGGGATGGTCAGAGACAAGCCGGGTAAAGTTCAGGTACAGGAAATGGATTTTCAGGATCAGAGCACACACATGTTGTAGATCAGACAGCAAGATCCCAGAGTGACATTCAGGTTTAAATAGCCCGTCTGGTGCAAACAGGCGCGCACACACGTGTATTGGCACACCCACACTCGCGCGCGCAACCGCACGCGCATGCGCACAGGCACACTCGAACGTGCAGCGGCAAGCCCAGGACGCCAGTTACTGGCAGGATCTTCCTGACAAACGTTAACCGTATTCCTATTGTACACAGACTTTGTTGATCATGCTCATTTGAGGTAGTGTGTGCATGTGTGTTGTATGTATAGCTGTCAGTTTTGTATTGTATTCCTACTGTATAACTGAAAATAGTTTGTATGCACAGCATTTTGTTTAGTAAATACATTACAAAGGTCTTATTTGCTTCCTTGCTCTTACCACAAAGAACCTTAAAAGACGCAAAGCAAATCAACCACTTGGTTGTTTTCTGCCCTCACCCTTCTTTGTTTCTATATTACTTAGAGTCCACATGGGTCACCCTAATCCAGTCACCGTGGAATGTGTCAAAGCAGATGTTGATTGTCCAAGAACAGGGGCGGACTGACCATTGGGGCACTCGGGCACTGCCCGAGAGCCCCATGCCACTGAGGGGCCCCATCAGGGTTGCCAGCCTCAATAAAACCAGGGACAGCCTGTAAAAATCTGTGTTTTTTTAAAAAATCCCAAGATTATAGCTGCCCCGCCTCTCCAGTACCTTTTCAGTGTGTGTATGTGTAGTCCGTGTGTATACTGTGTGTCTGTGTGTGTATACTGTGTGGCCCCATAATCTCCTATTGCCCGGGGGCCCCATAATCTTCTATTGGCCGGGGGCCCCATAATCATCTATTGCCCGGGGGCCCCATGAGTTGTCAGTCCACCCCTGTCCAAGAACTGGATGGGAGGTGTCAAAATGTGTGGAACCCCCATGTCCTAGTTACCAAAGACATAATCCTATCCCACCACAATGGCAGGTGGAGATGGTAAAATGGCATTATTGATGAAAGACAGATGGGGTCGAAAGGCTCATGGTTTATTGGTTTATGGTTTATGGTTGTTCTGTTTTTACGTCAATTTTTTAAAAAAATATTATTATTCTTTTTTTTTTTTTTTTTTTTACACATTTTGAGAACCAGAACCTCTCTGTCTGAAATGCTCACCACAGTATCCTTAAAGGGGTTGTAAACCCTCATGTTTTTTCATCTTAATGCATCCTATGCATTAAGGTAAAAAAAACACTTGGCAATGACTGCCCCCCCCCCCCCCCCCCGTTTTACTTACCTGAGCCTCTTCTCTGCTTTGCGGGGATGCACTGTCCCTCTCTCCACGGGGGTCCCAGCCCTTGATTGGATAGATTTATAGCAGCGCAGCCATTGGCTCCTGCTGTTGTCAATCAAATCCAATGACTCGGGCACCGGGGGGGGGGGGGGGCGAGTGCAGAATTCGTGTCTGGGGACGCAAATACTGGACTCGGGAGCTTGCCCGCAAGGTAACCCCCTCGGGAGAGTGGTTCTCCTAGGGGGTTATCTGATGAGGGGAGGAGCCACGAGAGCCGCCGGGGGACCCTAGACGAGGATGTTCAGGGCCACTCTGTGCAATTAGGTAAGTATAACATTTGTTATTTTAAAAAAAACAATCCTTTACAATCACTTTAAAGAATGTCCTGACCTGCAGGGTTACCATCTTATATTGGGCCATCCATTTGTTGAGCACACAGAATAATTCATGTATTTTTTCGGCATGCAGGATATAAAGGGCTGCGTAAACTGTTGGCGCTAAATAAATTGTGTATAATAATAATAATAATTAGCCAAATAGTAGCCACATAAACTAGGAACAGATATAGGGGGGGGAAAAAACCTAACCAAATATATATGGTTTTACATGCAAATCATCCCTAATGTAACATTAACCTCTTCCGGACCGCCCACTGTCGTTATACCTTGGTACTTTGAAGGAGGATATCATTGTGATGGCATAACCCCCGGTATCCTCTTCGTCAGTGAGCTGTCCGGTTTAAGATAAAAGTGGTCTCTGCGGTGGATTCCCCGCAAGATCACTTTTATCAACGGCGGAAGAGGGCCCCCACACCTCCCATCGCAATCCGGTGCCCTCCGCCGCTTTCCGGAGCTGTCGACAGAGGAGGAGACAATCGGATCCCTCCTGAGGCCTCACATGGAGACGAGGGAGGGGAAGATGGCCCCCACCCGTCTCCATATCATTGCAGGGCGGAAGTGACGTCAAAACGTCACTTTCGCCCATAGCTCTTAAAGGCCCATTTTTTTTTTCATTATTTTTAAATGATAATTTATTTATTTTATTGCATTTTAGTGTAAATATGAGATCTGAGGTCTTTTTGACCCCAGATCTCATATTTAAGAGGACCTGTCATGCTTTTTTTCTATTACAAGGGATGTTTATATTCCTTGTAATAGGAATATAAGAGACACAATTTTTATTTTTTTTTAAACATTGTAAAAATCAAAAATAAAAGGTAAAATAAATAAGAATAAAAAAAAAAATACATTTAAACGCGCCCCGTCCCGCCAAGCTCGCATGCAGAAGCAAACACATACGTGAGTAGCGCCCACATATGAAAACGGTGTTCAAACCACACATGTGAGGAATCGCCGCGATCGGTAGAGTGAGAGCAATAATTCTAGCCCTAGGCCTTCTCTGTAACTTAAAACATGCAACCTGTAGACTTTTTTAAACGTCGCCTATGGAGATTTTTAATGGTAAAAGTTTGTTGCCATTCCACGAGCGTGCGCAATTTTGAAGCGTGACATGTTGGGTATCAATTTACTCAGCGCAACATTATCTTTGACAATATAAAAAAAAATTGGGCTACCTTTACTGTTGTCTTATTTTTTAATTCCAAAAAAGTGTATTTTTTCCCAAAAAAGTGTGCTTGTAAGACCGCTGCGGTGTAACAGAATGTATTGCAACGACCGCCATTTTATTCTCTAGGGTGTTAGAAAAAAATGTTATAATGTTTGGGCGTTCTAAGTAATTTTCTAGTGAAAAAAAAAAACAGTTTTTAACACCAATCTCAACAACAAATCTCAGAAAGAGGTTTGGTCCTTAAGTTGTTAACGTTTTTTTTTTTTTACCCTTTTTGTAACATCCTAGTAATATAAAAAAGAAAAAATATAAGCTGTTAATGTGGTTTACCTCAATTCACAATATCCAAAATTCCAGGAAAATAAATCAGACACCTCTTTTACAAAAGCCCCCTGGGCCCATGGTATATTCAGGACCACTAGTTTAAAGGTCAGATACAGGGAATTTTTTTTTCAAAAGTGCATACAGCTTTTTCAGGCATGTTGGCCACCGTCAGTGCATTGTGTGGAAACCATGGCTTCTATGTAGTATGGCTTAAGGACCAGTGAGGCCGCGTACACACGGGCGGACTGTTCATCCAACTTTGTCCGCTGAACAGTGTTTCAGCGGACAGTCCGCTCGTGTGTGGGCTTCAGCGGACAGTTTCAGCGGACAGTCTGACGAACTAAGTTTTTCGGAATTTCCGTAAGACTGTCCGCTGAAACTTGGTTTGAGCGAACAGTCCGCTCGTGTGTAGGCTTGTTCGGCAAACTAAGTCTCGCACATGCTCAGAAAGAATTTACACGGCGAAGGTTGCATTGCAGTGTATCGGACGCCGAATTTCTCGTCCCGTCGTACGTGCCGTTCACGTCATTGCGCAAGTTTTCAGCGGACTGTTCGTTCGTCGTGTGTGGTCAAGTCCGCTCATGCAAATTTTGAACGGACTGTTTGTCAAACTGTTTGACGAACCTAGTTGGGCGGACAGTCCGCCCGTGTGTACGCGGCCTGAGAGAGTATAACCAGGGAGATTCCGGTGAGATGGAAAAAAAAAGGAACAAGAAAGACAATAAAAACATTTTGGAAGACACATTCATTCAAGTGTAAATTTCAAAATCAATACAGAAATAGTGTAATACAAAAGGCAAGGAAAGCCCTAAGGCCGCGTACACACGGGCGGACTGTCTGCCGAAACTAAGTTCGTCAAACAGTCCGCTCAAACTTTTGAATGAACGAACTTGCCCACACACGGCACTTTTTGAGTGGACTAGGTTCGTCGTACTAAGTCCGCGCAACTTTTGAAATGAACGGACTCGCCCACACACGAGGACAGTCCGCTCATTTCGAGCGCGTGTCAAGGTAGGCGGGGCCCGCGACGGAGACGTTGCGGGCTCCGCCGCCTGGAATGGAATTAAAGGGGAACTCCAACGCCGAAAAAAATCGGCGTGGGGGTCCCCCCAAAGTCCACAACAGACCCTTGTCCGAGCACGCTACCCGGCCGGCCAGGAAAGGGGGGCGAGCGAGCGCGCCCCCCTCCTGAGCTGTACCAGGCCGCGTGCCCTCAACATGGGGGGTGCCTTGGGGAAGGGGGGGCCGCGCGGCCCCCCCACCCCAAAGCACCTTGTCCCCATGTTGATGAGGACAAGGTCCTCTTCCCGACAACCCTGGCCGTTGGTTGTCGGGGTCTGCGGGCGGGGGGCTTATCGGAATCCGGGAGCCCCCTTTAATAAGGGGGCCCCCGGATACCGGCCCCCCACCCTATGTGAATGAGTATGGGGTACAATGTACCCCTACCCATTCACCTGTAAAATAAAAGTACCCAAAAAAAACACAACACACGAGATAAAATACTTTATTGCACAGCTCCGGGGGTCTTCCGTCTTCGGGGGTCTTCTCGCCGGACTCCTCCGCTATCTTCTTGTAGCGCTTTTGCTAGCGGAGGAGTCCGGCTTTCTTCCTCCCCGCCGCCGACCTCTTCTCCCGACTTCGGGGGTCTTGTCCCCCTCTTCGGTTCTTCTGCCGGGCCACCGCGCCTTCTTATAGCTCTTTTGCAGGCGGTGGCCCGGTCTTCTGTCGCCGCTGTCGCCGTCGCCTTCCGTTCTTCTTCTTCTTCTTCTTCTTCTTCTTCTTCTCCAGGAGATGTTGAATGCCAGAGCCGCGCTGCGCGGCCACTTATATAGTGACAATGGGGCGGTGTCACATGGTATATGTCACATGGGTTGGTCACATGGTGACCCCGCCCCCTTACGATGTCATAGTCCCCATGTGACATCAACCCATGTGACCAACCCATGTGACATATACCATGTGACACCGCCCCATTGTCACTATATAAGTGGCCGCGCGGCTCTGGCATTCCGGCCGGAGAGATCGTCGAGGCAACATCTCCTGGAGAAGAAGAAGAAGAAGAAGAAGAACAGAAGGCGACGGCGACAGCGGCGACAGAAGAACCGAAGAGGGGGACAAGACCCCCGAAGTCGGGAGAAGAGGCCGGCGGCGGGGAGGAAGAAAGCCGGACTCCTCCGCTAGCAAAAGAGCTACAAGAAGATAGCGGAGGAGTCCGGCGAGAAGACCCCCGAAGACGGAAGACCCCCGGAGCTGTGCAATAAAATATTTTATCTCGTGTGTTGTGTTTTTTTTTGGGTACTTTTATTTTACAGGTGAATGGGTAGGGGTACATTGTACCCCATACTCATTCACATAGGGTGGGGGGCCGGTATCCGGGGGCCCCCTTATTAAAGGGGGCTCCCGGATTCCGATAAGCCCCCCGCCCGCAGACCCCGACAACCAACGGCCAGTATTGTCGGGAAGAGGCCCTTGTCCTCATCAACATGGGGACAAGGTGCTTTGGGGTGGGGGGGGCCGCGCGGCCCCCCTTCCCCAAGGCACCCCCCATGTTGAGGGCACGTGGCCTGGTACGGCTCAGGAGGGGGGGTGCGCTCGCTCGCCCCCCTTTCCTGGCCGGCCGGGTAGCGTGTTCGGACAAGGGTCTGTTGTGGACTTTGGGGGGACCCCCACGCCGATTTTTTTCGGCGTTGGAGTTCCCCTTTAAGTCCATACCAGGCGGCGGAGCCCGCGACGTCTCCGTCGCGGGCCCCGCCTACCTTGACACGCGCTCGAAATGAGCAGACTTTTCTCCGGGCGGGAACAGTCCGCTGATTTCGAAAGTACAGCGGACTGGCCCACACACGGGCGGACTGTCCGCTGAAACCAAGTTTCAGCGAACAGTTTTACGGAAATTCCGTAAGACTTTGTTCGTCAAACAGTCTGCTGAAACTGTCCGCTGAAGCCCACACACGAGCGGACTGTCCGCTGAAACACTGTTCAGCGGACAAAGTTGGGCGAACAGTCCGCCCGTGTGTACGCAGCCTAACTGGAAAAGCTCGAGGGCATGGTTACTCAGCAAGGAATCACATTCTCAGATTGTTGAACAGAAATTAAACTGGATAAAAAAAAAAGAAAGGTTGGGACTTTAAATTAAGCACCTCAGGGAAAAAGGCGCCTCCATCCCAAAATTCTGTATAAGGGGGGGGGGGGGGGGTTGGGACTTTGAATGAGGCACAAAAAGGAACCGGATGTAGAAAGATAATCTATTGTACAGCCATAAATATGACATGATGTAACCAGAATAAATATCACAGTAGAAATAGAAGTCCAGTCAAAACTTCTTTTTTATTGTGAATATTTTCAGAAGGCATTAGAACCATTGTTCTTGTTGATATACTTTATATACACACATTTTATATATATATATATATATTGTAGACATGTCACTGGAGAAGTGATCGAGGGGGTGTACATCTCACCTAGGTTGCTACACAGTGTGAGATGGTAAATCCAGGATGGATCAGTTTCTCAGCAGCGATATGCTGCTGAGTTGTTATTTAATTTTGCCGGGCCTGGGTTTATATGGAATGGCAGGTAGGTTTGGTAGAGGGACCTGTCATTCCACATCCCCCGATCCAGTTCTGGGTTTGGGATCAGGTGAGCTTGGATCCTAATTAGCCTGGGAAGCTAAAGGCTCTGCAAGGTCTGCAGGTGATTGCTTCTCAGCCAGGGAATGAACAATCTGTGTGTTGAAGGAAGCTGCAAGCACAGCCACTGCTGGAGCTAAAACTCACCCTGCGATATCCAGGCGAAAGACGCTGTGTTTGTAAGTGTCAGATAGGTGAGCAGAACCTGTTAGTAAGCGCCCAGCCGGGCTAGGACTTTTATTTTTGTTGTACTTAGAAAGCACGGTGTTGCTGTATATTTTGTTTGCTGGACTGTTTGTACCACGAATAAACGCCAAGATCTGCTTTATCAAACTCCAAGTCTGCTGTGAACTGTGTCCAAACACACCCTACCCCGGGAAGATCCCTTACAATTGGTGGAGAATGCGGGCAACGCGGTTGCTAGGGGCAACGGTGTGGACAGACTTGGCTACAGCTGCTGATGTCCTGGGTGAAAGCTGCAACTACACTCCAAAAACAGTCCAGCAACATGGAGGAGATGCTGAAGCAGTTTATGCAAGTGAGTTTGCAACAACAGCAGGCTCAGACAGAGGCCAATAGACGACATGAACAGTCCATGGCTGAACAACAGCAGATGATGGCTGCACAACAGCAGGCTCAGATAGAGGCCAATAGACGACATGAACAGTCCATGGCTGCACAACAACAACTTATTGAGCACCTGATAGCAAATCGAGAGGCGCCTGTGGTAATGGGAGCCGCTCCAGAGATTTTTTCTGGGAGAAGGACTGTGCAGAAAGCGCTGCAAAAGATGACTGCTGAGGACGATGTTGAGGCCTATCTAACAGTATTTGAGCGTGTGGCTGAGCGAGAGAAGTTACCAGCCGCTGAGTGGGCAGAAGTAATTGCGCCCTATTTAACAGGTGAACCCCAAAAGGCCTACTATGACCTCAGTGAGCAAGAGGTTAAGGACTATACTCGGCTAAAAGAGGAGATACTTGCCCGACTAGGAGTTACTACTGCAGTCCGTGCCCGGAGGGTACGCAACTGGAGCTACAGTCTGGACAAATCAGCGAGGTCCCAGATGTATGACCTAATCCATTTGGCAAGAAAGTGGTTGGAGCCAGACACTTCTACTCCTGCACAAATCCTAGAGAAGGTCGTGATGGATCGCTACCTCCGAGCCCTTCCTACTGACTTGCAACGCTGGGTGGGACAAGGTGATCCTAAGAATGCAAACGAACTTGTCAACCTTGTGGAGAGGTTCCAGGCGACTGAGGACTACCTCCGTGATGTTCCTGCAGCATCTTCACCTCCCCGGAGCGCCAGATCTGTGCCGTCAGCTGGTAAGAGACTTCCATCTATTGGGGGAGTGTGGAGGGGTGCTGATGGGGGGAAAAGGGCTCAAGTGGTGTCTCAGGGACAAAAGACTGGTGATGGTCCCGGGTGGCTAAGGGGCTCTGAAAAGGACTCCTTGCCAAAGAGACCAGGCCCTATCCAGTGTTGGAGATGCCATGAGGCGGGACACGTGTCGGCCCATTGCCCTCTTACCTCTGAACCCATGGAATGTGACGCTAGCCGGCGTCAGTCACTATTTGCGGAACCATCTTGTGCTGCAGTTCCTGGACTAGAGACTGAACCGCAAATCTGCGATATTACAATCAATGACTTTCCTGTTAAAGCGTTAATGGACTCAGGAAGCCTTGTAACCTTGGTGCATGCTAGCCTGGTGACTGGGGACTTAGAGTCTAAAAAGCATATGAGTGTTGTGTGCATACATGGTGATACAAAAATGTACCCTATAGTGCTGGCTAAAGTCGGGACTGAACAAGGCACCGTACAATATGAAGTGGGTGTGGTTAAAAACCTCATGCATAATGTAATATTGGGGCGCGATTTTCCATTATTCTGGGCTCTCTGGGAAAAAAGAAAAATCCCCAAAAGGAGTGAGGATACCTCTAAGGGGGTTGCCTTGTCCACTGTGAATGATAAAAGTATGCAGGATGAAAATGATTGTTTTCCTTTACAGGTCCTGGCTGGGGAGGAGGAGGCTCCTCCCACTGAGCAAAATATACTAGACTTAGAGGTGTCTAGAGATAATTTTGGGGCTGCACAATTACAGGACCCCACTCTCAAAAATGCGAGAGAGCAGGTTGCTGTAATGAATGGGGTACCTCAGGAACCAGATGCTGAAAAAAGATTTCCACATTTTTCGGTGACTAATGATCTTTTCTATAGGGTTAATAAGGTTAAGGATGAGATTGTGGAACAGCTTCTGGTACCTAAGCCGTACCGGCGTCAGGTGCTTGACATGGCACATAACCATGTTCTTGGGGGACACTTGGGGACTGACAAAACGCGAGAGAGGGTTCTCCAGAGGTTTTTTTGGCCGGCCATATATGATGACATTAAAAAATACTGTGAGTCGTGCCCCACATGTCAGGTTAGTGCCCCAGTGTCACATTTTCGCAGTCCTTTGGTTTCGCTCCCTATTATAGAGGTGCCTTTTGAGCGTATTGCCATGGATTTAGTGGGTCCCATTGTAAAGTCAGCTAGAGGACACCAGTATATTTTGGTAGTCCTGGATTATGCGACCCGCTATCCTGAGGCTGTACCCTTAAGAAACACTGCATCTAAAACAATTGCACGTGAGTTGTTTTATATGTTCTCTAGGACTGGGATCCCCAAAGAAATCCTAACTGACCAAGGTACGCCATTTATGTCGAAAGTAATGAAGGAATTATGCAGACTATTTAAAATCTCACACATCCGTACCTCTGTGTACCACCCCCAGACGGACGGATTGGTGGAGAGATTTAATAAAACTTTGAAACATATGTTGAAGAAAGTGGTGGCAAAAGATGGTCGTGACTGGGATCATTTATTACCCTACCTCATGTTTGCTATTAGGGAGGTGCCCCAAGCGTCCACAGGGTTCTCACCATTCGAGTTGGTCTATGGTCATCACCCTAGGGGTCTACTAGACATTGCAAAAGAGACATGGGAGAATGAGTCCACCCCATACAAGAGTGTTATTGAGCATGTAGCACAAATGCAGGACCGTATAGCCACTGTAATGCCCCTGGTAAGGGAACACCTCCAGAGAGCTCAAGAGGCCCAAAGTAGAATTTACAACCGGTCCGCAAGAATCAGGACATTCAACCCAGGCGATAGGGTCCTTATACTAGTCCCCACTGTTGAGAGTAAATTCTTGGCGAAGTGGCAAGGTCCTTATGAAATTGTTGAAAAGATCAGTGAGGTGAACTACAAGGTGCACCAACCAGGTAGAAGGAAGCCTTTCCAAGTTTATCACATAAACTTGATCAAGCCCTGGAAAGACAGGGAATCCTTGGGGGCGACAAATACTGTTAATAATTTGTCACAACCAATCCCTCCAGTCAAGGTAGGTGATACTCTATCAGTGTCACAGAAACAGGAGGCTCAGGAATTTTTACAGAAAAACAAAAACAAGTTCTCTGACCTCCCAGGGCGTACACACCTCATCCATCATCACATTGAAACTGAGCCTAGAAGCAGAGTAAACCTTAAGCCCTATAGGATACCCGAGGCACGTAGGGAAGCCGTATCTGCTGAGGTAAAACGTATGCTTGCTCTGGGGGTAATTGAGGTGTCACAGAGTGAATGGTCCAGCCCAATTGTGCTAATCCCAAAGCCCAATGGAACTTGGAGGTTCTGTAACGATTTCAGAAAGTTGAATGAGATCTCCAAGTTCGATGCGTATCCTATGCCCAGGGTAGATGAGTTGATTGAGAAGTTGGGTAACGCCAGGTACATAACCACCCTCGATCTCACAAAGGGCTATTGGCAGATTCCACTTTCTGACGAGGCTAAAGAGAAAACTGCTTTCTCCACCCCTGATGGGCTATTCCAGTATGTAGTGATGCCGTTCGGGTTACATGGAGCGCCTGCAACTTTCCAGAGGTTGATGGACTTGATTCTGCGACCACATCGTGATTACTCAGCCGCCTACCTCGATGATGTGGTCATTTTTAGCCCTGATTGGGAAAGTCACCTCTGTAAGGTACAGGCCGTGTTGGATGCCATAAGTGATGCAGGGTTGACCATAAATGCCGAGAAGTGTGCTCTAGCCCTAGAAGAGGCCAAATATCTGGGCTACATTGTTGGAAGAGGATTGGTTAGGCCACAGCTAAATAAAATTGAGGCAATACAGAATTGGCCTAGACCCCTGACAAGGAAACAGGTTAGAGCTTTCCTGGGTATTACGGGTTATTACCGTAGATTTGTGCCGAACTTTGCCTCAGTTGCTGCTCCGCTAACTGACTTGACAAAGGGCGGAAAGACAGCAATGGTCACGTGGACCCCAGAGGCCGAAGAGGCTTTCCAAAGCCTTAAGTCTGCCTTGTGCCAACCACCTGTGTTAGTCACCCCCGATTTCAGGCGAGAATTTCTGGTCCAGACAGATGCCTCTAGCACAGGCTTAGGTGCAGTACTCTCACAAGTAGTGAATGGTGAGGAGCATCCGGTGACGTACTTGAGTAGAAAACTAACCCCGGCCGAGAAAAATTATGCCATTGTGGAGCGAGAATGTTTGGCAGTGAAGTGGGCCCTAGAATCTTTAAAGTATTACTTGCTAGGCAGGAAATTCAAGTTGGTGACAGACCATGCCCCCCTAACATGGATGAAGTTAAACAAGGAGAGAAATGCAAGAGTGACTAGATGGTTTCTCTCCCTACAAAACTTTAATTTCACTGTGGAACACAGGCCAGGGAAATTACAGGCAAATGCTGACGCATTGTCAAGGGTAAGTTGTCTGTGGGGACAAAAGGCTCAGCCCTCCGGTCTGAAAAAGAGGGGGGGGATATGTAGACATGTCACTGGAGAAGTGATCGAGGGGGTGTACATCTCACCTAGGTTGCTACACAGTGTGAGATGGTAAATCCAGGATGGATCAGTTTCTCAGCAGCGATATGCTGCTGAGTTGTTATTTAATTTTGCCGGGCCTGGGTTTATATGGAATGGCAGGTAGGTTTGGTAGAGGGACCTGTCATTCCACATCCCCCGATCCAGTTCTGGGTTTGGGATCAGGTGAGCTTGGATCCTAATTAGCCTGGGAAGCTAAAGGCTCTGTAGGGTCTGCAGGTGATTGCTTCTCAGCCAGGGAATGAACAATCTGTGTGTTGAAGGAAGCTGCAAGCACAGCCACTGCTGGAGCTAAAACTCACCCTGCGATATCCAGGCGAAAGACGCTGTGTTTGTAAGTGTCAGATAGGTGAGCAGAACCTGTTAGTAAGCGCCCAGCCGGGCTAGGACTTTTATTTTTGTTGTACTTAGAAAGCACGGTGTTGCTGTATATTTTGTTTGCTGGACTGTTTGTACCACGAATAAACGCCAAGATCTGCTTTATCAAACTCCAAGTCTGCTGTGAACTGTGTCCAAACACACCCTACCCCGGGAAGATCCCTTACAATATATATATATATATATATGTGAGGATCAAGGTATAAGAATAAAAATGGTTGACAGTATGTTTCACTAAATGCTTATCTCGTCTGTTCATTTTCAGTTGTTTTAAAGACACATCATTCTTAAGGCCGGATGGGTGCAGTCACGTACATATAAGAGGAAACCATGTCGCAAGGGTCATCTGCCACCTCAGCTCTAAAAAGCAGAAGACACTTAGAAATTGCCTTTTATAGAAGTTGTTTTGTTTCAACATTTTTAACGCCTGTCTTTTTTTAGTGTATAAAAAGAGCTGTGTGATAATAAAGGACCTCAGAGTGAGTGCGACCGTCTGAGCAGACATACTGAGAACTTCTTTCCGTGTCTCCTTGCTTAGATAAGACTCTAATAATAATTGGGAAACGGTAACATAACTTATGAATAGGTGACTTGCAGTAGTCACACCTAACATTTTTGGCGCACGAACAAGGGACTTCGCTAAAGAAACTACAAGAGGCGAACGAACATAAGGACGGAACGAAGAGGTCGGGCACATCAGGAACCACAGACAAAACCTGCGCAGGTAAGAAAAGCTTTATTTTCTTATAAACTCTGTGCTTCTTAGATTTGTGCCCACCCGATCTGTCTGTATTGTTCTTCAGGTAAAACCAACCTCTGTAGTAGGCGGGTCTTGAATTTAATATTTGACTTATGTTACCGTTGTTTCTTGTCTGTCTCCTTGTCATCTGTCTGTTGTGACTGAGATAAGCCCTGTTTGTATGGTGTGAATTGAAACATATATCATCCCAATGGGTAACGGAATGCGCCCTTAACTCGTAAGAGTACTTGGGGGTCCGACACTTAAGTTTGATATACGCTTTTTGATTCATGAGCCTAAAAACGGGTTGAAAGTATAAGTCCTGACTGCCTCAATAAAGCAGGAATAAGAAACGATTGCTGAGAAATTCCATGTTAAAGGGAAGGGAATAAGGTCTCCACAAAGTCCGGAGATCTAGTCATATGTGTTTGGCCACCTACAAGTGATGATTGTGATTATTGTTTCTGTTGTATTAGTAGTCGCATTTATCTGGTTGGGGTGTAAAAGTAGTTCGGTTTCAGAATAAGTACCCCAGACAAAGTTTTAGTATTTTGGCACCCTAGGAGGAGAAGGCAAAGAGACACTTAGTAAGTGATCCAAACGCCACCTAGGCAGGACTGTCAAAATGGGCCAGACACATGGTAAACCCCAGGAGGAATCTCAGAAATGTTATGCTGTTAAAGACATAATTACAATGTTGTATGGGAAGGACAAGGCACAGGGCACGAATAGGGTTCTCAAGAAATTTGGAATGGATGGAGAAAATGGGCTAAGTGTAGAAGGTTGGGAGAATATAAAGAGAGACAGACAGGGAGAGGTCCTGCAGAACAGATGGGTATCACAAATACAATGTTTAATTAAGGTTTCCAACAGGGCTAAAGAGGAGGGATGGAAGTATTGTCATGAACAGGGTGGATGGGACATGAAGGTCCGACGCAAGAGTCTCCCTTCTGCTCCCGAGGATGGAGTAAAAACGGAAGGTACTCCACCTCCTTATACCACTACCACACCAGGTAGCGAAAGACCAAAACTTTATCCTTCCTTAAGAGGAAGAGGATGGGTATGCCGAGTATGCGGTACCCAGAATACAGACTGGGCACAGGAATGTGTACATTGAGTCCGTAGCTCCAGTCCACAGTCGGACTAGGGTAATACAAGTAAATAATCCAAATGCGGGTCAAGCAGGACAGCCACCTACAGTGACTCAACAAGTCGTTCTGAGGACATGGACACCTTGGTCGGCTGACACTCTTATGGCATTAATACAGAATGCTCCTGATCCCGTAGCAAAACCTGCCGCATTCTGTAGATTCGTGACACAATTACTAGACACACATGAAGCAACTTGGCAAGATGGGGAAGATTTGTGTAGACATAAAATGACACTAACAATGTTTAATCAATTTATGAATAAAATTGCTCCACATAGACCACAAGGGGATCCAGCGACAAATCCACCAGGAGTACACCCCCGTCATATAGACTCTAGACTCCTGTTTATTAATCAGTTACGAGAATTTTGCCAAAGGAAACAGCAGGAAAGGGGTTCGACAGCGCCCATAAAACAGGCCCCAGGTCAGACTGTTACAGAATTTTACCTCAACATGGAAAGCATGATGGCTGACGAAGGTCTAGATTTAGCCTTACCCGTCACCATTAGGGCTTTCAATCGACAGTTTATGGAAGGACTAGTACCCCAAATAGGTGACAAACTGAAGGCATGTACTCCCGAATGGAGAGCCATACGGGACAGAGGAACATTGTTGCAGAAAGCACAAGGCATAGAGGCTGATTTAGCAGAAGCTAAACCCAGAAGGACACCGGGAGTTAACACTGTTGCCCGGGTCAATGAAGGAGGGAATTCCTCCCGTAAACCTCTTACCTGTTATTACTGCAACAAGGTGGGACATATAAAAAGAGACTGTAGGAAAAGAATAAAAGACGAACAGGAAGGAAACACGGACAGAGACACGAGGGACTACAGACAGAGGCGTACCAACGATAGGGACGATCCGACCGCATGACTTGCCCCAGTCCTAGCTGAATCAGAGAATAAAATGCTCCACATGTTGATGAAGGTGGAAGGTAAACATATTCCTTGTTTAGTTGACACAGGAGCATCACGCAGCTTATTATCTGATTCAGTAGTCCCTCCACACATGACATCCCGTGACACCATACCCATAAGTGGTTATGACGGTCTTTTGTCCAATGCCCCACTGACTAAACCTTTAAAAGTAAAAATAGGGAATCACATGTTTTTGTCACGCTTTTTGATTTCCAGAGGAGCCCCTACTAATTTATTAGGAGCAGATATTCTTCAGAAAATAGGAGCAAACATTACTTATCATCCAGATGGTATGGTCACCTTAGCAATAGGAGATGACCCAGAGGGTATAGAAATCTGTAATAAAATACAATGTTTGGAAGTAGAACCAGAACTGTCCAATACACCCTCGCCGGAAATAGATCAAATTCTGTCTAGCCTTCCGGAAGGGCTATGGGAAACACATCCAGCAGACGTTGGGCTTTTGCCCATACCCCCGGTTACTCTACAGCTGATTCCAGGAGCAGTTCTCCCCCAGCAGAAACAGTACCCACTCAGTGCGCCCCAGGAAGCAGCTATAGAACTACAAGTGGAGGCTCTACTCAAAAGTGGAGCATTAAAAGAAATACAGTCACCAGCCAATACCCCATTGTATCCGGTCAAGAAAAAGACATTGGGGGATGGCCCAGTAAAGTATAGAATGGTACAAGACCTAAGGGCGGTAAACAAAATATTGGTCCCAATAACGCCACTAGTACCAAACCCGCATACTTTACTTTCAGAAGTACCATCAGATAGCTCCTCATTTACTGTTATAGACTTGGCTAATGCTTTCTTTTCTGTACCCCTGGCGGAGGAATGTCAACCGTGGTTTGCGTTCCGTCTCAAAAACCGCCAGTTGACCTGGACACGCCTACCGCAAGGAATGGCGCATTCGCCAACTCTATACTCGCAAGCCCTACAGACAGTGTTGGGGGAATGGCAACCACCTGACACTTGTGTATTGTTGCAATATGTAGATGACCTATTGTTATGTTGTCCGGATAACGATACTTGTTTAAAAGCCACTCTATCATTGTTACAATTCCTGGCTGAAAAAGGGTGCAAAGTGAATAGAACTAAGTTACAGGTATGCCAGAAAAAGGTTGTCTTTTTGGGCCACTGTATATCCCAGGGTACTCGACACCTCACTGAAGAACGAGTCCAGGCCATAAGACAAATGAATGTCCCACGCAACTTTAAGCAACTTCGTATGTTTCTGGGAATAGTGTCATATTGTAGACAATGGATACCACATGCCAGTTCTCTGATGCAGCCATTATATGATTGCTTGAAAATAGTACCCTATGTACTCACAGAAGCAGGTCATAAGTCTTTTAGCACCTTAAGAAAGTTACTAATTTTGGTACCTGCGATCGGGATCCCTGACTATACCAAAACATTTCATTTGTACATTGCTGAAATCACGGGACACGCAACAGGGGTGTTGACACAACAACACATCAAACAAAGGCCGGTAGCATATTTCTCAGCGGCTCTCGATCCTGTCTCTAGAGGATCACCGTCCTGTGTACGGGCAGTCGCAGCAGTGTCAATTATCATTGACAAATCCTCAGAAATTGTCTTAGACAATCCTGTAGTGGTACATACCACACATGACATACACGCCATCTTGTCACAAGTTCAGCCAAAGCACATATCAATGGCGAGGCAGCTGCGTCTGCAATGCACCTTGCTCCTACCTCCCAATGTTACCTTCCAGCGATGCACTTCCTTTAACTTAGCACAACTTCTACCCTTACAGACAGATTTGACAGGGGGGAGTAATGGTGAAGGCACAGCACAAGAAACTCAGGATTCTGACACACTTTCATTTCATGACATAACATCTGATGAACACGATTGTTTTCAACTTATGGAACAAGAGATCACGGGGTTCCCACATGTCACAGACACACCCATTGCAAATGCAGAACACACACTGTACATAGATGGTAGTAGATTTGCCGATGACAAAGGTAAATATCACACAGGTTATGCTGTGGTAACGGACACACAGGTAATTGAGGCAAAGTCATTACCAGCACACATGTCTGCACAGGAAGCGGAACTAACAGCTTTAGAAAAAGCCTCAGAACACTTAGAGGGACAAGAAGGGAACATTTACACTGACTCTGCCTATGCTTATGGTGTTGCACATGATTATGGCCACATATGGAAAGCTAGAGGTTACCTTACAGCAGCAGGCACACCTGTTAAACATGGTGAAGGAATCAAAAGAGTCCTGAACAATCTTCAAAAAGTTAGAAGAGTAGCCATTATGAAGATAGCGGCACACACGAGCGCAAAAACAATTGAGGCAAAAGGAAATGCATTTGCAGATTTAACTGCAAAACAAGCAGCTCTAGGGGAAGTAAGCCCTGAGACCTTAGCAACGGTAAAGGTGAGCATCCCAGAACCGACATGGCAGCAGATGAGTAAACTACAGGAGCAAGCAGGAGAGAGCGAGAAAGATAGATGGGTAAAAATGGGAGCAGCACCAGGCCTTGACAATATATGGAGGGAAGGAGGCAGAATATGCCTACCTGCCTCTCTATACCCCGCAATGGCAACGGCTGTCCACTTGCCCACTCATGTCAGCTCCAATTCTATGTATAGGATTGTAAGCCAAGGATGGCTAGCCCCTGGATTCAGTAGTACTGCAAGGAACTACTGTGCTGCATGCCAAATCTGTCTGTTAAATAACCCAGGACAGAGAGTGAAAACCCCACGTAAACATCAGGTTCGGGCCCAGTATCCCTTTCAGAGACTGCAAATTGACTATATCCAAATGCCTAAGAGCGGCCCATTTGAATTTTGTCTCGTGTGCATCTGCTTATTTTCAGGCTGGCCAGAAAGTTATCCAGTGAAGTCAGCCACAGCGAAAGCCACAGCGAAGAAACTGATCACAGAGTTAATACCTAGGTTTGGTCTTCCTGAAACCATAGAATCAGATAGGGGAACACACTTTACAGGAGAAATCATGCAGAATGTAATGGCTATGTTAGGGGTTCAACAAAGTTTCCACACCCCTTACCACCCACAGAGTTCAGGATCAGTAGAAAGAGTAAATGGGACAATAAAGTTAAAAATACAAAAAGCTATGCAAGAGTTAAATAAACCTTGGCCAGAATGTCTGCCTTTAGCTTTGTTCTCCATAAGGTATACTCCAACGGGAAAAACAGGGTTATCCCCATATGAAATACTTTTTGGGAATGCACCCAGACTAGGTTTATACTTTCCACAGAGTATGCAATTGCAATGTGATAGTTTGACTGCATATGTGATACAATTACAACAGCATCTAACTAAGATCCACAAAAGTGTGTATTCTTCTCTTCCAGACCCTAACTCAATAGCAGGTACTCATTCGCTGAGCCCCGGAGATTGGGTCTATGTAAAGAAACATACCAGAAAAGCTTTAGAGCCACGGTTTGAAGGACCATATCAAGTACTGCTGACCACTCCCACATCGGTCAAGTTGGAGGGTAAAGCAGCCTGGATCCACGCTTCACACTGTAAAAAGGAGCCAGTTGGCAAATGACAACATGTATCTTTTTATTCTTTTTGTTTCAGTAATCCTGACCAATAGTTTGGTTACCTCACAGAATGAAATTCACAAGGATGAAGGATTTTCTAAAAAAATGTTATTACTGAAGTTTAAATATGCTTATGCTCGGAAGTCAGGATATGAGAAATGTTGGATTTGCAGTAAATTACACCCCAGTACAGCAAACATACCACTGATGGCAGTTCCTATAAATTATACTGACCTTGCTAACAGTAGCATTAACATAACTGGAACAAATACCAGCAAGACAGTAATGTTTAAATCAAATGGTCTCGCCTTTCCCCCTGCCTGGTGTTTCAACTTAGGGAACACAACAGGAGGAAATAGAGAATGCCAAGACAGCAAGTTTAATTTGTCCATTGTCGTATTAAATGGAAGCTTCTACCCCAGTAATTCCAGCACACACCAGACATTATCTGACTTCCTCACTAACATTGTGGATAATAATGTTAGGTGGTTAGTATCCAACTTATCCCTCTATGGATACACCTCTCGTTATAGAAATGATATCAGTTCAAGATCAGTAGCTCTAGGAAACAATATATACATCTGTTGTGGGGATAAGTGTTATACCTGGATACCTAGAAGGGCTCAGGGATGGTGCTACCTCGCAAGTTTGGTACCAGTAATGGGAGTAGTGGGTGATGAACGAGGTGATCACCTACTAGAAGCTAGTATGCACCCCAGATATCCCCTCAGATATCGTAGCAAGAGAGAAATATTCTTAGAGCAGGACATGGCATGGGCTTGGTTCCCGTCCTGGACAGGATGGGGTATAGACTTAATGAAGCGACTAAATAACTATACTGGAATAATTAATGATATTTTGGAGAAAAACTCTGATGACATTACTAAGTTAAATCTAGAGACCAGAGCCATCACAAAACAAATAGAATTACATGAGTTAGCGATTGAAAGTATGAGTGCAGCATTAACAGGACTCTGTGAGGCTACAGAAGACTATGAATGTTGTACTTGGATATATAACACCAGCATCGAGATACCCGACTATTATGACATCATTGCACGACACCGCACGGAAGTAAAGGATCTACAGGAGAAGGCCCGTAATATTGGCCGTGACTGGGATCCGTTTGGTGGAACTTTTAGCTTCTCAGGGTTATTCTCTTGGCTTAAGAAGGCAGCGATGACAATTATAGTGGTGCTTTTATTTGTATTTCTTCTTTATGCGTGCTTTAAACTGCTCATGTGCTTTTGCAAGAAAGCCAAGGTAAATGCTGTAGAAAAGATGGAACTTTTGTAAGTTGATAAGTTGGATAAGATAGGTGGATTTGGTTCCTTGACATCACCCATCTGTCAGAAAAGCCACTCTTCCTGAATTTTAGATGTTGGTACTATCCAGGGGGATGGGTGTATACCCCTCTGACAACTCGCGGTCAGGGAGAGTACTTTGGACATAGGCCGACTAGAACTTGTTCAGGTGGACCCAGGGTAAGAGGGAAGGGTGATGTCAAAGGGGGAAATTGTGAGGATCAAGGTATAAGAATAAAAATGGTTGACAGTATGTTTCACTAAATGCTTATCTCGTCTGTTCATTTTCAGTTGTTTTAAAGACACATCATTCTTAAGGCCGGATGGGTGCAGTCACGTACATATAAGAGGAAACCATGTCGCAAGGGTCATCTGCCACCTCAGCTCTAAAAAGCAGAAGACACTTAGAAATTGCCTTTTATAGAAGTTGTTTTGTTTCAACATTTTTAACGCCTGTCTTTTTTAGTGTATAAAAAGAGCTGTGTGATAATAAAGGACCTCAGAGTGAGTGCGACCGTCTGAGCAGACATACTGAGAACTTCTTTACGTGTCTCCTTGCTTAGATAAGACTCTAATAATAATTGGGAAACGGTAACATAACTTATGAATAGGTGACTTGCAGTAGTCACACCTAACATATATATATATATATATATATATATATATATATATATATATGTTTGACCATTCTTCCAGAAGTGCATTTTTAAGGTTAGGCACTAATGTGGACGAGAAGGCCTGGCTCACCATCCCAGAGGTTGAGGTCAAGAATCTGTGCAGGCCAATCAAGTTCCTCCAACCCAAACTCTCTCATCCATGTCTTTATGGACCTTGCTTAATGTACTGGTCCAAATCATTTGGTGGAGGGGGGATTATGGTGTGTGGTTGTTTTTCCGGGGTTGGGCTTGGCCCCTTAGTTCCAGTGAAGGGAACTCTTAAGGCGTCAACATACTAAGACATTTTGGACAGTTTAATGCTCTCAACATCATGGGAACAGTTTGGGGATGGCCCCTTCCTGTTTTAGCATGACTGCACACCAGTGCACAAAGCAATGTCCATAAAGACATGGATGAGCGAGTCTGGGGTGGAGGAACTTGACTGGTCTGTACAGACTCCAGATCTCAACCTGATAGAATACCTTTGGGATGAATTAGAGTGGAGACTGTGATCCAGGCCTTTACGTCCACGTCAGTGCCTGACCTCACAAATACGCTTGTGGAGGAATGGTCAAACATTCCCATAGACACACTCCTAAACCTTGTGGACAGCCTTCCCAGAAGAGTTAAAACTGTTATAGCTGCAAAGGGTGGGCCAACTCAATATTGAACCCTATGGACTAAGACTGGGATGCCATTAAAGTTCATGTGTGTGCGTAAAGGCAGGCGTCCCAATATTTTTGGCCATATAGGATGTATATGGCGTCTTCAATGCCGAGAAACACAGGCAGATATATATCTCTCATGACATACCATCAGGGAGGCATGTGATTGGCCCCAAATATATTCTGCAGCAGAACAACAACCCCAAACATACAGCCAATGTCATTAAAGAGGAAGTAAACCCTGATGGGTTTACTTCTTTGTATCCCTGCAAAGGTAAAGCATAATGGGCTACTATGCATCGCATAGAGCCCATTATGTGTCGCTTACCTGACACAGGAGCCAGTGATGTCACCGCTGTCCACTGTAGCACGGAGCATCCATCTTCTTCCGGGTATCGCTGCTCCGGCCAATCACAGTGCCAAAGCAGCAATGACATCACTCCCGCGCATCAGCGGCATGCTGCTAACGGCGATAGTGCGCCTACGTGGTGCTGTCTGCGGCGCATGCGCCGCAGACAGCGGTGCCTGTCTTTTTGTAAGTATCTCCTAAACCGTGTAGGTTTAGGAGATATTTCTTGGACCTACATGTAAGCCTTAATCTAGGCTTACCTGTAGGTCAAAGTGGTTTGTATGGGTTTACAACCACTTTAAGAACCATCTTTAGTGTAAAAAAGAAAAAGAAGTCTTGGAAGTGATGGTTTGGCCCCCACACCGCCCTGATCTCAACATTATCGAGTCTGTCTGGGACTACATGAAGAGTCAGAATGATTTAAAGCGGGGTTCCACCCTAAAGTGGAACTTCCGCTGATCGGAACCCTCCCCCCCTCCGGTGTCACAATTGGCACCTTTCAGGGGGGATGGGGATGGAGATACCTGTCAAAGACAGGTATTTACACTCACTTCCAGGCATAGACTCCCGTGGGAGTCTATGCCTCTTCCTGTCCTGCCGCGCTGTCTGCTGGGACACACACGGGTCCCAGAGACAGCGCAGACAATTCCTATTGCGCTGCGCGACTCGCGCATGCGCAGTAGGGAACCGGGAAGTGAAGCCGATTCGCTTCACTTCCTGATTCCCTCACCTAGAATGGTGGCGGCAGCAGCCGAGAGCCGAGCGATCGATCGGCCTCGGCTGCCGGCATCGCTGGACCCCGGGACAGGGGACAGGTGAGTGTCCATTTATTAAAAGTCAGCAGCTGTAGTATTTATAGCTGCTGGCTTTTAATATTTTTTTCCCCAGTACAGTCCCGCTTAAAGGCAGCCTAGAAAAATTGTACCTGGAAGAATTGATGTTGTTTTGAAGGCAAAGAGTGGTCATGCCAAATATGGATTTGGTTTGTATTTCTCTTCTGTTAATTTACTTTCCATTTTTTTTTTTTCATTGAGAAAAACAAACTATTAAAACTTCTATTTCTGAAAGAAATCTTAATTTGCAGCATTTTTTCAAACCTGCCTAAAACGTATGCACATTACTGTGTGTATACTGTATATATACTGAATCTCACAAAAGTGAGTACACCCCTCACATTTTTGTAAATATTTTATTCTATCTTTTCATGTGACAACATTGAAGAAATTACACTTTTCTACAATGTAAATGTAGCAAGGTCTCCTTCGGTCTAATGAGAACCTCCAGGGCCAGAGATAGCTGACATTCTTCTGTATGTGGTGGGTTGTGAGGCATAGTTGGTGCAAGGCGGAAGTTATTGAGCGCCAGACACTTCTTGAATGCAAAAGTGATGTTTCTTTCTCTTACAAACATTTATGGGGGAAAGAGGGTTAGGGCCAGGACACCCTTGAGTAGTTCAATTAGCAGACTCTGAGACTTCAATAAGAGGACAGCCGTGCAGGGAAAGGTCTCCAGCAAGAAGCCACATCTGCACATGCAGGGATGCTGTCTCCTATGGCAACAGTCTTTAACAGCAAATGTATAAGTCCTTTTAGCTTCACTACAACTTCTCCTTGTAGTTCTTCAGCCCTCTGAGCTCCCCGTCTCTCACTAGACCCACTGATTCACTGCCACTGAATCCCTTGAGCTCCTCCAATCTTTACGGTGGTATCTTCCTCAAGCGTCACCCCCGCTTCTCTGCTGGGTCCCTAGCTTGGCACTCCTGATACTTCTCAAGCTTCACTCTGCTAGCCTGCTCGGTCCCTGGCTTGACACACAAGGCTTCTCTGCAAGAGTCACCTCCGCTGGCTGTGTCCCTGACTTGATCACCGTCTGAAGTTTCCCACCGCGCCCGTTTGGTGAGAATGTGACTCCGGTACCTGCTTCAGTTACTCACTGGTCCCTGGTAATAAGGTGGTTGGTCCCTTTGTGGCGACATGTTCCCCTCTACCTCTGACCACTGACAGGTTCTACGGCCGACAGAACCGTCACTTTGGATTGGACTACAAGCCGCAATCCCAACCCTGCGCTGCTCTCTTGCTTCTGGATAGGCCCTCAGACAGCCTAGCAGCCAGATGCCCCCGGGATAGACCCAATCTCCAGCCTAGCAGCCTGGAGCAACACGACACGCATCCAACCAGATAACCGACTGGGTGCCACAGGACATAGATCACCTGACTCCACCCGGATATAAATAGGTTCTCCCAGTAAGCCAGGGAATCCAAAAAAATGCCTGCGCATTGGCTGAGATACCCCATATACCCCTAACCCGACCTTGAGTGGTCCTTCTCATATCTAGTACCACCAAGTACCCCAGGCCACCTAGTGGTAGAAGAGAAAAGTGCAATACGGCCAAACTTAGGGAGAAATCAATGGATCTCTAACAATCGACCAGGTGGACTACTCCTGGCAAGTACATTTTTGAGGAGCATCCCTGCCTAAACCCCAGGGTGCTGCATCCTCCCCCTGCCCATAAAACTACATCTCAGAGTTTGCAGAAAAATAATTTGAGCTCCCAAGCCTAAGAGCGAATGTCCTGGCAAAAACGGGGATGGGTGAGGAAACGGGAAAGGGTTACAAATATAACAATCCAGAAATATAAAACATTTGTGTGGCATACCACTTGAATAAACCTGGATGTCAAATAGTTATATCCAAAAGGATTATAAGTCATATAAAACAATAAAGTATCAAAAATATTTATGTACAATTTTAAAGGCAGGCCTAAGCAATAACCTTGATTCCTCACTATCTATCTAAATATATGTACAGTAATAATATAGAAGTAAGTTAGTGTTGACAGCAGGTTAGATCTCTGTCTTTCCTTAGCCAAGGAAGACACATTGACACAGCAACACCTGCAAGAGAGAGATCAAAACAATGCAAAAATGCATCCTATTCTATAATAACGTAGTGCAATATGTACACAGTGATTTGAAATGGTTCTCAGCTGAAGACAGCATAACAGGGAAATTACACAATAGAAAAAAATTACATTATCTATATTTTTGAAGCAGATCCCATCTTCAGCGGAGAATGATATCTCCTTCTATCAATCAACAAGCTAACATTTAGCACATAATAGGCATAGCTCACTCAGGTCAGCGCTACTCACGCCACCTGGTGACCAACTCTAGAACAGTTCTGACAAATAGATTAGTCCATTATCCATGTAAATGATGAGAGTATGTCCTATATCGCAACCTACTCTGACTAACTAAATACTTAGAGTCCATGGCATAGCACAGTCCATGCATTTCACTTGAGGTGGACAGCATTTCCCAGCAGTTCCCTTTCTTCCTTAACCACTTTAAGGACCGCCTCACACCGATGTACGTTGGCAGAATTGCATGGCTGAGCACAAGCACGTACCTGTACGTTGCTTTTTAAGTGCCCAGCCGTGGGTCGGGAGCGTGCCGGCGGCGGCGCGCTCCCAACTCGGTCCTGAGCTCCATGACCGTGGCCACAGGACCAGTGGACCCGATCACCGCTGGTGTCCCGCGATCGGGTCACAGAGCTGAAGAATGAGTAGAGGTCTGTGTAAACAAACCTCTCCCCGTGCTTCCCTGTGTGGCTGTCACCGATCGTTTCTTCCCTTTTATAGGGAAGGACGGTCAGTGACATCACATGTCAGGCCACACCCCCTACAATAAAAAAAACACATTACGTCATACTTAACACCTGCACTGCCCCCTAGTGGTTAACTCCTTCACTGCCAGTGTCATTTACACAGGAATCAGTGCATTTAAATAGCACTGATTGCTGTATAAATGACAATGGTTCCAAAAATGTGTCAAAAATGTCTGATGTGTGCGCCATAATGTTGCAGTCACAATAAAAATTGCTGATCTCCGCCATTACTAGTAAAAAAAAAAATATTTATAAAAATGCTATAAAACTATCCCCTATTTTGAAAACGCTATAACTTTTGCACAAACCAATCAATAATTGCTAATTGCGATTTTTTTTTTACAAAACATATGTAGAAGAATATGTATCGGCCTAAACTGAGGAAAAAAATGTTTTTTTTTATATATTTTTTGGGGATATTTATTATAGCAAAAAGTATAAAATATTGCATTTTTTTCAAAATTGTCGCTCTATTTTTGTTTATAGCGCAAAAAATAAAAACCGCAGAGGTGACCAAATACCACCAAAAGAAAGCTCTATTTGTGGGAAAAAAAGGACGCCAATTTTGTTTGGGAGCCACGTCGCACGACCGCGAAATTGTCAGTTAAAGCGATGAAGTGCCGAATTGCAAAAAGGGGCTTGGTCCTTTGGCTGCAAATTGGTCCGGGGCTTAAGTGGTTAAGGGCAACTCCAGTAACAAAAAGGCATGACTGCTATTTCAGGCAACCAGCAGTCAGGCCAAGGTGCAAGGGACCACACTTCAGGACACAGGTCCCCTTGCAAAGGTATCCTCAGTCTGTCCACATGACAGCCAAAGACAAGAAACTTTCTTGATTACTTACGAACAACATTCTGCTGAAAGTCACAGATTGCTCTTCAGGGTCGAACACCCCAACAACTCCTACTTTTAGCCAACATGGCTCAGATGGACACCCCGTGTATCTGCTGGCAGCATTCAGTCCAGCACAGTCCTGGCAGCACAGCTTTCTGAAATGTTCCCTGTTAATAAAGAATTCTGTGCAAAGGAATGAAGTAGCTTCAGCACAGTGTCCTTTAAAGGGGTTGTAAAGGTAAAAAAATGTTTCACCTTAATGCATTCTATGCATTAAGGTGAAAAAACATCAGACAATGCCGGCCCCACAGCCCCCCCCCCCTCCCCGTTTTACTTACCTGACTCCTCGAAGGTCCCGTGCTCTCACCCAACATCCTCTTCGCCGATCAGCCTGGCCGCTGAGAGGTTACAGCGGATGGATTGAAAGCAGCGCAGCCATTGGCTTGCGCTGCTGTCAATCACATCCAATGACATGGTGTGCCGGGGGGCGGGGCCGAGTGATACAGTGAGCGGCTATAGCCGCCGGCTGTGTCACAGGAGCACGCCCGCAAGCACTTCTCACCATGCGAGGGAGCTCACGTGAAAGTGAGAAGTCCTTGTGGGGGAGAGCGAAGACAGCTGCCGAGGGACCCCAGAAGACCAGGTTCAGGGCCACTCTGTGCAAAACGAGCTGCACAGTGGAGGTAAGTATAACATGTTTGTTATTTAAAAAAATAAAATAAAATACATTTACAACCCCTTTAACTTCACAAGTGCACATTTGTATTCCACAAGAGAGGTGACATAAGTATCATTGGGACAGTCACCAGTAATACCCGGGATCGGGCAGGACCAATGTTTCTTCCTTAGTGTTGACCTCTCTGGCAACATGATTGAAGGCCCTTTGGTAGAACTAACATTATTGGCATCAGTTCAATGATGGACATGAAACAAATAACAATAGGGGGCTTTTAATCCCCGATCCTTTGCAATATTTTGATGATAATAACTTACTCGTAAGGTCATTAAAGCGGGTTGACAGTAAAGATTTTGCTTAGGGGTGTACTCACTTTTTTTGCCAGTGGTTTAGACATTAATGGCTGTGTGTTGAGTTATTTTAAGGGGACAGCAAATTGACACTGTTATACAAGCTGTACACTCACTACTTTACATTGTAGACAAGTGTCATTTCTTCAGTGTTGTCACATGAAAAGATAGAATAAAATATTTACAAAAATGTAAGGGGTGTACTTACTTTTGTGAGATACTGTCTATATGTGTATATATATATATATATATATATATATATATATATATATATATATATATATATATATATATATATATATGTGTGTGTGTGTGTGTGTTTTTTATTATTATTATTTATAAAATATTGTTTTAAGGAGGATAACCTGTCGTGAAGGCACAGTATTTAGAAACCTGGTAATGGTCCTTTGCTGCTGATAATGGAGGAGGAATTATTCATCAGATGATCTATACTTGGGTGTTGGCTTGGAGTGTCTACTAAAAATGGTTATCTATCATTATGCACTATTAAGACTCATGTACATGGGTATATTGGGGTATATAACGCAATTTTGGCCCCTGTGAGCCAGAAGTGTTGCATACAGTCACATGTCCACATTTATCACAAGATACAGCTGTATGTGGCTGTATTTGGATTCATGCAGCTTCATATATAAACATGCATACACTTATGCCAAACATTAGATCCCTTCATGATGTCCTATTGGACGAAACGCATCGGGGTGGAGCTGCTGGAGCAGATGTCATGTCCCTGTGCTAACCCGGGTTGGCAGCAGATTTCTGTGTAAGAGATTGCTATTTTTATACAAGTTTTTAAAGATAAAACAGATTCACATTCAAATACTACACTAGTAGAGACAATTTCTGGCTCCTGGTGAGCTTTATTTATCCCAGCCTTCTTCCATCGAGAGGTGCCTTCTGATGCAGTCATTGGGCGAAGCTTTCAAACGCGATGTGGATGTCTGACTTAAAGTCACAGGTGCACATGCTGTTATAACGGCAGCCATCAGTGAGAGGCAGAAATTGCTCATTGCTCAAGGAACCCCTAGCAACCTCTGAAAGAACCCTGGTTGAGAACCCTCGGCCTATGCTGACACCAGACAATCCCTAAAGATGGCCCCACCCCATGCAGCACACAGCAGGTAAATGAGAGCTTCAGCTATGCATGCTTCCTTATGCGCCTGTGTAGATGAAAGTGTGTTCATTCCTTCCACTCAGGTCTCAGATTACACTAAGCTGTGCAGTGTGTGACGTCAGATCCTTGCCCCCTCCTTTTTGAAGCTCAGAAGTGCTGTGTAAATTCTGGACTTTGAAAGGCTGTAGAGATTGAGAAGAGAAGACTGCAGATAAACATGTACAACGTATGTAAGAGGATTTGTTTTATCTCCTTGTTTCACCTGAGTCCAGTCACTTCACTGGGCTTACAACCACTTTAATCAACATATCATTTTATACAAATCACCAAACTAGATGTCCATTTTTTACTAGGTGCTCCTAACCCCACACCTGAAAACTGAGATAAAGGCAGTAATAAAAACCTCATAAGAGGTTCTAATCCTTCCTAAAGCCAGGACTTTTTTTCAGGGGGAACGCAGCTCTGGCACCTCCAGCACTGAATATATGTAATAACAAGAGGTGTGGGGTGTGCTGGAGGGTCTATTGATGCTGGCAGATCTATTGTCACTGGATCGTTTTTGTGTGAGCATCTATTGTTACTGGTGGAGGATCTATTGTTTCTGGGGGTCTTATGTTGCTGGTAGGAATCTACTATTGAGGCAGAGGTTTATTGTTGCTGTATGCTGGAAGGTTGATTGATGCTGGCTGCTGGGAGAGCTGTTGTTGCTGCTGGGGGGTCTAATGTTGCTGGTGTGGATATTTCGTTGCTGGTGGCCTATTGTTGCTGTGTGTGGGGATGTCTATTGTTGTGTGAGGGAACTATTGTTGCTGGGGTGGAGGTTCTGTTGTTGCTACTAGGATCTATTGGTTCTGGAATTAGGTCCATTGTTGCTAGGGGAGTCTATTGTTGTGTGAGGGATCTATTGTTGCTGGGGTTAGGTCTATTGTTGCTGGGGGAACCTATTGTTGCTGGGGCGGGGTCCATTGTTGCTGGGGTGGGGTCCATTGTGGCTGGGGGGACCTATTGTTGCTGGGATGGGGTCCATTGTTGCTGGGGGGAGTCTATTAATGTGTGAAGGACTTATTTTTACTTGGGTTGGGTCTATTGTCTCTAGGGTATCTATTGTTTCTGGCTCCAGGGGATCTATTTTACTGCTTTTCTTGTTTTTAGACAAGAACAAATTCCATATAAATTATTTAGCAGCACAAAATGATACTTGAGGCTGTACTGGGATGTGGGTAGAGTTGGAACCAAGGGACGGTGCTCAGAGGAGGGTAGGGGGTGGAACCAAGGGACGATGCTCAGAGGAGGGTAGGGGGTGGAACCAAGGGACAGTGCTCAGAGGAGGGTAGGGGGTGAAACCAAGGGACAATGCTCAGATGAGGGTAGGGGGTGGAGCCAAGGGACAGTGCTCAGAGGAGGGTAGGGGGTGGTAAAACGGGACAGTGCTCAGAGGTGGATAGTGGGTGACACCAAGAAACAGTGCTCAGAGGAGGGTAGAGGGTGGGACTAAGGGACGGTGCTCAGAGGTAGGCAGGGGGTGGAACCAAGGGATGGTGCTCAGAGGTGGGTAGGGAGTGGAGCCAAGGGACGGTGCTTAGAGGTGGGTAGGGAGTGGAACCAAGGGACGATGCTCAGAGGAGGGTAGGGGGTGGAACCAAGGGACGATGCTCAGAGGAGGGTAGGGGGTGGAACCAAGGGACGATGCTCAGAGGAGGGTAGGGGGTGGAACCAAGGGACAGTGCTCAGAGGAGGGTAGGGGGTGGTACCAAGGGACAGTGCTCAGAGGATAGTGGGTGGCACCAAGAAACAGTGCTCAGAGGAGGGTAGAGAGTGGGACTAAGGGATGGTGCTCAGAGGTAGGTAGGGGGTGGAACCAACGGATCGTGCTCAGAGGTGGGTAGGGGGTGAAACCAAGGGACGATGCTTAGAGGTGGGTAGGGAGTGGAACCAAGGGATGGTGCTCAGAGGTGGGTAGGGTGCATAGACAAGGGGGGACTCAGAGGGGGGGGGGGGGTCCTGAAACTATTCTCTGAGAAAAAAGCCCTGCCTAAAACTATAAAGAAAAAAGTTTTGTTTGAAGTTTTCTCTTAAACATAACCCAAGCGGACCTAAAATGCTCCATTCTAATACAGCTCTGGCTCTTTACAGCCATTCCTGAGAGGCTGAAGAGCCTGCCATGTCCTCCGACAAGATAAATTTGCAGCAGTCGAGATGAAAGATGAAGAAGCCTTTCTTGTGCCCTGCAGGGTATATGAATGTGAGATCGGAATCGATCTGTGAGAAATAACCAGCTGCGAGATGGGCACAGTGCAGGGGAGATGTAAAAACACTCTGTGTCACTTACCCGTGTCTGAAAGGAGAACTGTCCGTGTTATCTTTAACAACCAGATTTCCCCTCTTTCATTTCCTAACATTCACAGGAAGAATTAAAGGGCAATCTAACTGATGGACTGATAAGTACAGTGATTTTTTTTCCCCAGATGCTTTGATACATGGGGTGTTCTAGAAACAAGAATTTACTTGTTAGCGAGAAATGGTAAAGTGTTGCGAAAAACGGTGTAAAGATTTATTATACTGTACAGGTTTATACTGCACTTACATAGAAACACACACAGCGGGGGGCGCCATCTAAATGCAGCATTTATTTATGATTAAAAAATAAAATGGCATTGGCAACTCATATGAAGTAAATTTGTGAAGACATGTAGAGCATAAGAAATCTACGTAACCCTGTAGCAAAGGCATTCACATTGTGCAGCACTGCCAGTGCCCGGGTAGGCATAGGAAGCTCCTGGTCGGGAGGAGACACCAGAGGAACACAATGGATGATTTCTGGATGACATCTTGGGGGCATGGCTAAGCATTTTAAGCCATTTTTCCCTTTATGTCAAGCCAGGCTGGAGGCATCCTGGGAGTGTGGCTGCACATTTCAAGGTGTTCCTGCTTCTTTGTCAAGCCTGGCTTGACAAAGAGGTATGAATGGCTTGAAACACATAGCCATGCCCCAGGATGTCCCCCAGCATCTGACATCTGTTGGGTTCCTCTGGAGTTTCCTCTCAACCAGGAAGTCTCTGAGCTTACTTTTCCTCCTCCACCAGTGGCAGTGCTGCACAATTCGCCTGTAAATGTGCCTAAATGCCTTACACACTTTTCAAAACATCAGGCATTTTTTCTGCCAAAATGCTGCTGCTAGGGGGGGAAGGAGTCTAGGTGAGTTGGCAAAATGTCCTGTGTGGTTCTTGTGTGCATGGCTATGGGTTTCAAGATGTTTCTGCCTCTGTCAAGCTAAGCTGGGGGCATCCTGGAGGAGGGGGTGGCTCTATATTTCAAGGTGCTCCTGCCTCTTTGTCAAGCCTGGCTTGACAAAGAGGTATGAATGGCTTGAAACACATAGCCATGCCACAGGATGTCTCCCAGCATCTGACATCATCCATTGGGTTCCTCTGGGGTCTCCTCCCAACAAGGAAGTCTCTGAGCTTACTATGCCTCCTCCACCAGTGGCAGTGCTGCACAATACACCTGTAAATGCGCCTAAATGCATTACACACTTTTTAAAGTGTCATGCATTTTTTTCTGCCAAAATGCTGCTGCCAGGAGGATAGGAGTCTAGGGGAGTTTTCAAAATGTTCTGTGTGCATCTTGGGGGCATGGCTATGTGTTTACAGCCATTTCTTTCTCTTTGTCAAGCCAGGCTGGGGCATCCTGGGGGTGTGGCTGCATAGTTCAAGGTGTCCCTGCCTTTTTGTCAAACCTGGCTTGACAAAGAGGCAGGAAGGGCTTAAACCACTTAGCCACACCCCAGGATGTCCCCCAGCACCTGACATCATTTGTTGGGTTCCTCTGGAGTCTCCCCCCAACAAGAAAGTTTCTGAGCTTACTATGCCTCCTCCGCTAGTGGCAGTGCTGCACAATCTGCCTGTAAATGTGCCTAAATGCCTTACACACTTTTCAAAGTGTCAGGCGTTTTTTCTGCCAAAATGCTGCTGCCAGGAAGATAGGAGTCTAGGTGAGTTGACAAAATGTCCTGTGTGCATCTTGGGTGCATGGCTATGAGTTTCAAGACGTTTCTGCCTCTTTGTCAAGCCAAGCTGGGGGCATCCTGGGGGTGTGGCTGCACATTTCAAGGTGTTCTTGCCTCTTTGTCAAGTCTGGCTTGATAAAGCGGCAGGAATGGCTTGAAACTTAGCCATGCTCCCAGGATGTCCCCTGGCATGTGACATCCTCCAGCGTGGTAATTACGTCATCGTCATCACTCATGTAGCCAGGGAATCAGCTAACCAAGCTTGATCTGTGCTTGGTTATCTGCTTTGAAGGGCAGAGGAGACATCAGGTGCTAATAGAAACCTGATGTCTCTATAAAGAGTACCTGTCATCTGCTGAAAGCTATGAAAAAGCTATGTTACCCCTTGTGATAGCAAAAAGTTAAATATATAAAAAAAAGTAAAAAGTATAAAAATATGTAAATAAACAATATAAAAATAATTAAGAATAAAAATGTAATCACCCCCTAGTGCACACACAGGAATGCAAACATGCGTGTAGGTCTGGCATGCATACACATGAGCAATTGCACCACACATAAGGTATTGCTTCGAAATGTAAGAGTGAGAGCAATAATTTTAAGGCCAAAATTTGCAAATAACTCTAAACTGATAACCTGTAAAGATTTTTAAAGTGTGACCTATGGGCAATTTTAGGTGTTGTAGCTTGTCGCCATTTCACAGGCATGCACAATTTTATATCTTGACATGTTTGGTATCTATTTGCTCAACACAACATATTTTTTATATTTTACCCAAAAAATGGGCATTATTTTGTTTTTGTGTACATTTTTACCAAAAGATGTGGCATCATTTTGTATTTGTGTACATTTTTACCAAAAGATGTGGCATTATTTTGCACTTTTACCAACAAATTGTGCATTATTTTGTATTTGTGTGCGTTTTTACCAACAAATTGTGCATTGTTTTGTATCTGTGTGCATTTTTACCAATACAATTGTGCATTAATGTGTATCTGTGTGCACTTTTAGCCAAAAAGTGGGCACTATTTTGTATTTGTTTACATTTTTACCAAAAAAATTGGCTGCATTTTCTTAAATTTTTACCCACAAATTGGGCATTATTTTGTATTTGTGTGCATTTTTACCATAATATAGGGCATTATTTTGTATTTATGTGCATTTTTACAAAAAAAATGGGCAATATTTTGTATTTGTGTGCACTAAAATTCATTCAAGTGTATTTTTTTCTTAAAAATTTTGTTTGATAAACTGCTGCACAAATATCGTGTGACTTAAAAAATGGCAACAGAAACAATTTAATTTCCCTCGTAAAATTGTATTTATTATTTTTTTATACAACATAGAAATATGTTTTATTCTTGTTTGAACTTTTTTTTTAATACTTTATGACTTATGTATTAATATTAAATGTGACTTTTTGGTGTCTGATGTCAAGATATCACATTCTCTTTGTGTTTTTTTTTTCCCTGTACATGCTTACATGTCTTTGGTGTTTAAAAACAATAAAAAAAAATGCTGATCGCATCTTGTTTTACCCCCTTTTCCCTTGGGGTCAGGGGCGGATCCAGGGGGGGCAATGGGTCAATTGCCCCCCCCGAGAATACCGGCAGGCTGGTTCCGCGGGTCCAATCGCGGCCGTTTCCGCGGGTACCAGCGGGCCGGTTCCGCGGGTCCAATCGCGGCCGCTTCCGCGGGTACCAGCGGGCCGGTTCCGCGGGTCCAATCGCAGCCGGTTCCGCGGGTCCAATCGTGGTCGGTTCCGCGGGTACCCGCGCGGCCGGTTCCGCGGGTACCCGCGCGGCCGGTTCAGCTGAGTGGACGGTGAGGCAGCTGGGCGGCTTAGGAGGGCTGCTGGCCAATCAGGAAGCCAGCAGGCAGGGGAGCAGGGAGATGACATCATCTCTCACTGCTCTGCATCCCTCCAGTTCCGCCCTCACTGTGTAGGAAACTGTGTGCAGCAGAGAGATTGCATCATCTCTCTGCTGCCTATCTTCACTCTGGGACCCAAGAAAAGACCACCTTAGCAGAAAAGTGACACAGTAGGTGACAATCCGCAATGTGTGGCAGACTACGTGGCAAGTGGCAATCCGCAATGTGTGGCAGGCGACGTGGCAAGTGACAATCCGCAATGTGTGGCAGGTGACGTGGCAATCCGCAATGTGTGGCAGGCTACGTGGCAAGTGGCAATCCGCAATGTGTGGCAGGCAACGTGGCAATTGACAATCCTCAATGTGTGGCAGGTGACGTGGCAAGTGGCAATCCGCAGTGTGTGGCAGGCTACGTGGCAAGTGGCAATCCGCAATGTGTGGCAGGTGACGTGGCAAGTGGCAATCCGCAATGTGTGTCAGGCAACGTGGCAAGTGACAATCCGCAATGTGTGGCAGGTGACGTGGCAAGTGACAATCCGCAATGTGTGGCAGGCTACGTTGCAAGTGGCAATCCGCAATGTGTGGCAGGCTACGTGGCAATCCGCATCTGGTGGCAGGCGACGTGGCAAGTGACAATCCGCAATGTGTGGCAGGTGACGTGGCAAGTGACAATCCGCAATGTGTGGCAGGCTACGTGGCAAGTGACAATCCGCAATGTGTGGCAGGTGACGTGGCAAGTAACAATCCGCATTTGGTGACAAGTGACGTGGCAAGTGACAATCCACATTTGGTGGCAGGCGACATGGCAAGGGACATCCTCAGGGCTCCCACTGATTCTGCATTATGGTGAGTTGAACCATTTAATTTTATATTACAATGTATTAATAGAAATAATACGCTTCAATCATCCTGACACCATAACAACTATGGTGCTGTAATGATTGAAGCGCAAATACCAGCCATTTCCCATATAAATTGCCCCCCAAAAAAACATATTTTATAGCAGTGCCCCTCCCGAGATTAGACTCTGGATCCGCCCCTGCTTGGGGTTACTTTGAAAATTGTTATTTTCTGTATGTTATATGCCTTACTTACTAATATACCTTTAGATCATGTAAGAGTCTCACTACGGTCGCTGCATTTTTTCTTTCTATATGATTATTACTTGCACTGCAGTTTTGTGTATTACAGTATAAGGACTTTTATATTCGTCTTCTTGCTTACAGCTGCTTTTCGCATTTAGGATCATCATTAACCACGTAAAGACCGGAAGATTTGCCCCCTTAATGACCAGGCCATTTTTTGCAATAAAGCACTGCGTCGCTTTAACTGGCAATTGCGCGGTCGTGCGAGGCTGCACCCAAACAAAATTGATCTTCTTTTTTTCCCACAAATAGAGCTTTCCTTTGGTGGTATTTGATCACCTCTGCGGTTTTTATTTCTTTGCGCTATAAACAAAGACCGACAATTTTGATAAAAAAAACAATATTTTTTTACTTTTTGTTATAATAAATATATTTAAAAAAAACATAAAATAACTAAATTTCTTCATCAGTTTAGGCCGATATGTATTCTACTACATGTTTGTGGTAAACAAAAAAATCCCAATAAGCGTATATCAATTGGTTTGCACAAAAGTTATAGCATCTACAAAATAGGGAATGAATTAATGCCATTTTTTTTTAATTAGTAATGGTGGTGGTCAGCGATTTTTAGCGGGACTGTGACATTGCGGCGGACAGATCGGACACTTTTTTGGGACCGTTGACATTTATGCAGCGATCAGTGCTATAAAAATGCACTGATTACCGTATAAATGTCACTGGCAGGGAAGGGGGTTAAACACTAGGGGGGAGATCAAGGGGTTAAATGTGGCCTAGGGAGATGTTTCTAACTGTGGGGGGAGGGGACCGACTGGGCGTACAGAGAGATTGCTGTTCTTAATCACTAGGAACAGACGATCACTCTGAACTCCCCTGTGAGAACGGAGAGCCCCGCTCTGGCTCTCTGTGGATCGATCGTGAGTGGCCGGTGGACATCGCGGCCGCCGGCCACATGCATCGGCACCCCCGCTGTACAACGGGCGCTGTACAACGGGCTGTTAAAGGAACCGCCTTACAGCTATGGTGATTTGCGGGAATGAGCCAACGTCTGGTCGGCAAGTGGTTATGTTTAATGTCTTCTTGATTTTAACGTGGATATTGTGGTGTTATTATTAGCAATAAAAACCTAACAGGGGTTCTAATCTCTCTCCAAAACAAAATTGCCTTTAGTTATACTGTAATTACAACCATCCTGCACACCATATTTTCCATTTGCATTGGCCTCCAGAAGTGCATCTCCTTGTAGACGCCAGAGTTTCAAGAGATGTTTTATATCAGGATCCTGTTTGAATAGATTCATTTGTTTGTGTTTTGTTCCTTTTTTTGTTATTTCTTCTTCTGCTCGACTTTGATGTGTGTGCCCATTTGTGGCTTTGCTTTGAGCGGTTCAGGGTTTGTCTTGCATCTGGACTCTGACTTGGACTTATATGAATCATCTCAGAGTAACAAAGGGGGAATGACATTCTTAGCTGCTCTCAACCCACTTTTGTCGCAGTGTAAGATGTGGTCTGTTCAAATAAATCCACGCAGGAAATTCAGAGCCAAACTAATAAAAATTCTGGTTTCTTTTTTTCTGCAAAACAAAATGCTTTTCTTTATATATATATATATATATATATATATATATATATATATATATTTATATGTATATATATATATATATATATATATTTATATGTATATATATATTTTTTTTTTTTTAATTTATTTATTTATTTTGGTAGAAATCCTGCTTCAAAGTTGAACTCCGGCCTTCCCTTCAGTCTTGCACAGTAGTACAGACTACACTCCTAGACTGAAATGGCTTCCTCTGATTTCATTGCACACTGTGAGCTTCTTGCAACCTGCATTAGAAGCTGCAAGGAGCCAGATACAGCCCAGCCTCAATTCCTGGCTGGAGGACATCCAGTATTATCTAGCCATTTCCTCCCCAGCCTGACTGTCCCTGGCCCACCCAGTGAACATCGTGTTGAACTTTACTAAGAACATAGAACAAAAAATATCTTATGGATTAATTTGATGTATCTTGTTTATATGTATTACCAAAAAAAATAAAAAATAAATATATATATATATATATATATATATATATATATATATATATATATTTGATTTTTTTTAAAAAGGACATAGAAAAGGAGAAGAGTAAGGGAAAGACAGAAATATAAACAAGACTGATAGATAGAGTAAATATAGAATAAATGACAGATAGATAGAATAAATAATAGATAGATGCATAGATAGAAATAATAAATATAGAATAAACAACAGATAGAATACATATAGAATAAATGATAGATAGATAGAATACATATAGTATAATTAATAGATAGAATAAACGATAGATAGATAGATAGATAGATAGATAGATAGATAGATAGATAGATAGATAGATAGATAGATAGATAGATAGATATAGATAGATAGATAGATAGATAGATAGATAGATAGATAGATAGATAGATAGATAGATAGATAGATAGAGAGAAATAATAAATATAGAATAAACAATAGATAGATAGAATAAATAATAGACAGATACATAGATAGAAATAATAAATATAGAATAAACAACATATAAAATACATATAGAATAAATGATAGATAGATAGAATGCATATAGAATTAATGATAGATAGATACCTATGTAGCACTAACCCCCGAAGGAAAGTATCCCAAATAATGTTGAATCCGACACTTAGCCTTTTTTTTTAACATTTATTCAGGATAAGCACAAAAGTCCTTTAATAGAGGGTCAAAGGGTTAAGGGGAGTTCAGGCACCTAGTAATTGCAGGTTAGAGGTATTGGTCAGATCCAGAGGACAAACAGCTCCACAGACTGGATCCAGCAACCACCGGACAGGCCCCTCTCACTGACCTAGCAGCCGGTGAGATGCTCAACAAAGTCTCTGCCACAGACTTGTCAATTAAACTAAAGCATTCTTGAGAGATCTTGAGAGGTTTAAAGAACTGCCATACAGTACCAGTTTTCTTTCAGCCAACCCGGCGATACTGCATGGGTGTTGATCCGGGTTGCATCCTCTAACTGAGTTTCCAGGCTCCTCCAGAGAGATTGCACTCGGTCCTCTACTAGAAAAGTCCTCCCCTGGATCCTCCAGTTTTCTTGGCTTCTCCCCATAGGTGAGACAGCACAGGACCACCCCTGGATCAGTAGGCCCCAAGACTTCTCTGGGCCTACCCTCTCAGTTGCAGAGCCTCAGGCCAGTCGGCCCCGAAGCGCAGGACCATGCAACACAGACGCCAGGCCAGGAGGGCCATGAGGTTGGGATAGCGTACCCCGGAAAAGAACCACCAAAAATGGCCCCGGTACCTTAAATATCACCTCCCAGAATGCACAGCAGGGAAACCACTCCCACTGAGCTACTTCCGAGCAAGAGGTGGTATTCAATACATCAAGCCAGCTGCATTTCCACACCTACCGGCGGTGACAGTGACACCTACGGTCAAGTGGGAACCAGTGGAACCCAGCTGGACTGGCACAGAAACCAGAACTTTTTTGAAATAATTAGCCTGAGCCCAACTGCAGCTTCAGACAACTAAATTTGAAAAATAATAGTGTCTGCTCATTAGGAGCAGGGCGCTACATACTCCCCCCTCTGCATTAGACGATGTCCCCATCGTCTGGAAAAATAAAGACTTTACGTCCTGAAAGTCTGGTACCTGAACTCAAAACTTGGATAGGGAAAGGAAAAGAAAAGGTAAGCGAACGCATAATATATTTGAACAATTTCACATATAGACAAGTTACAACACATAACTCCCAACCTCTAACTATCTAAACCACCCACTCTCCAGCAGTTTGATAGAAGATCTCATTGCATTCCTGAAACAAAACACACAGAAGCAGAAAAACAAAAGCATATAAAATGTACAACTATAGGAAGCAAAGCCCCATTTCAAAAGAAAATTAGACTTTCTTTCCAATATATTTAACTGTGTGTCTTATGTCGCGTACACACGTAGCCTTGTCCGAGCACGCTACCTAGCGCTACGCTAGGAAAGGGGGTGGGGACGAGCGAGCGCCCCCCCCCCTCCTGAGCCGTGCCAGGCCTCCCCACCCCAAAGCACCTTGTCCCCATGTTGATGACTTTTATACCATGGCATAGATGGGCAATTTCTTTGACCCGAACAAACTGTTATCCTTGGGCAAAGTCTCACTATTGGTAGCCGGGGTTCCCGTTCGAGGCGATGCACTCCCCGAGTTTAAGGTTAGCCAACCAGATACATTACATGTTGCAGCAACATCGTCAGCATTTGCCCACAACCTCTCCTGGGACATGGTTTTAAACAGGTCATCATCCCCAGATATGTCCAACAGAGAGTCTATCTCAGAGTCATGTAACTCTTCTGCCGGTAGGTATCTACAAACAGTCCCACTAGGTATATTTTCCCCAGAGTTCTCACCCGTTCCTGTAGTGGATTCCTCGGGAGCGATCACTTTCTCCAGATCCGGTCCAGGCAATCTCTAAGGTATGCCTCGACCGCGGCAGGAAAATGAGTAGTGGTGGAAGAAGCAGCTTCCACAATGTCCACAGTTGTTCCTCTGATGGCAGTAACAGTACCATATCCCTCAGGAACACTGGTTGTAGCAGTTGGTTTTGAGGATGTAGGCCCAGCCACAGGAGTAAATGTAGCGGTCTCCTCAGTGGCGATGCCCGTAGCCCAGTCCATCCTATAGGCACGCACGAGGTGGTACGGTAGGCTGCTCCACTGCAAACAGGTACCCCCGCAATGCAAACATCGGACAAATGTACAGGGGTTTGCAACCATTCCCACGCACCTGTTGCACAGCATGCCCAGGGCCTCAACATCTTCTGTAGTATACAGTATGAAACTCCCCTGTGGTCTCAGGCAAATTCCTGTATCTGTCAACAGAGTTCCAGGCAGTCTGATACTTGTAGTTCTACCCCCAGAGAACATCCTAGTTCCCAAAACAGACGGTACTCCTGGCATTCGGAACATTATCTTTAGCTAAAGATCAACTCTTCCTTTCAGTGTCTCAACACAGACAAGTAGACAGAAAATGTTTTTTTATGGGATTAAGTTAATTTTCATGGCAAAGAGGGACTTTGCAATTAATTGCAATCCATCTGATCCCTCTTAATAACATTCTGGAGTGGGGGTCCCGAAATGGCAGCCCTCCAGCTGTTGCAAAACTACAAGTCCCATGAGGCATTGCAAGGCAGACAGTTACAAGCATGACTCCCACAGGCAGAGGCATGATGGGACTTGCAGTTTCACAACAGCTGGAGAGCCACCAGATTGAGACCCCTGTCCTGGAGTGTATGCAAATTGTCATAATAAAAACGGAGGCAGTAGACTTTGTGAAAGTTAATATTTTATTCTCAAAACTTTTGGCCACGGCTTTTGGCTACTAGCTCAAGGGGGCTACATACAGTTTACTGTGTGCAGCTTTACAGGAAATGTTTGTGCGATATGAACAGTGAAGGCTGGTGGGTTTCTTTTTGGGGGTGGGGTGGAAAACAACCACCCCCCTGGGTGGCTGGCAGCACTACCCCCCCCCTTCTGCCAGTCAGTCCGGCACTTACCCCATCTAGTTGGCAGGCTGCAGTCAGCAGCTCCAGTGTCCTCAAGCACGGTGGACCCCATTTAGGTGGTGGGCTACAGGCAGTGGACCCGGCGTCCTGTCCACCAGCATGGCGGCTTCCACTGTGCAAGCCTCCGTGCGTCTCCTCTCTCCTGGGTGCTAGGCATTCAATAGAATCGCTTGACTTTTGGCCAATCAGGTAACGGGTCTTACGACCCGCTTCCTGATTGGCGGGGTGGAGATTTAGTGTGAAAATAGCGAATATTCATTCGCTATGGTCACACAACTGGGTGCTCTGCGCCCCAAGCCCACCCTTTTTTGAAGCCTATTAGATTAGAGCCTCTGGCTCTAATTACGTGCTTCAAACCCCCACCTAATGGGAATCCATAGTCCGGTAGCCTGTATGTAGATCAGGGGCCCGGACACATGGATGTGGGGGGGGGGGCTCGACGTCGTGTGCCCTTAATGGACAGGCTGCCACTGATGATGGGACTTGTAGTTTTGCAACAGCTGGAGGGCCATCAGATTGAGACCCCTTGTCCTGGAGTATATGCAAATTATCATCATAAAAACTGAAGGTAGAATTTGTGAAAATGAATATTTCATTCTCAAAACTTTTTGGCCACGGCTGTAGTAGCCCAAGGGGGCTACATACACTTTACTGTGTGCAGCTTTACCGGAAATGTTTGTGCAATATGAATAAAGATAATATGGCAAAATCGTGGTGGGCTCCGAGAAGGTGAAGCCAAAACCACAGAACATACTGCCTCCAATACAGAACCATTTAGGATACTATTTATCTAGCCATCTGCACAAGCCGAAAAAGCCGAGATTAAAATTACAGCCACTGGGCTGTCCCCGGGGTCAGCTGATTCAAATTCATACTTTTCACTTTTGTATGATGAAACTTTTTTTTTTTTTTCCTCCCTTCACCACTCTACTATATTCCGTCTATTACATAGAAAGATTTTCAGCTTCTTGTGAACAGAACGAAAAGCGTTAACTCCTGAATCCATCTGAAATATTTATGCTAGAATGGTTTCCTTAACACGGGAAAATTGCCTTGAGTGTAGCTATCTCGTTTTTTTGCAATTTACGTGTCAATCTATAGAGTTGTGACACACCACTCACTTTTTCCTTTTGTAAAGGTTGTAAAATCTATGGAAAAAAAAATGTTGTGTTTTTACATTTTATTAGCGGTTAATGTATTAATGAAAAGCTTAGGATGGGCGGTACGATGGCTGAGGTCCTTGGTTCAACATCCATCAAACGCTGCGTCGTTCGTGCGTACTCCGCTTGTTTCTGTAAGTATTCGAATAAACATTAAATAGTATTTTTTTTTTTGGTCAAATAACTTTTTATTCAAGTGAATCAAAAACGCAATAAGTTACCCAATTTTTTGGTAAGATATATAAGCCGAGGTTGCACCAAGTAAATAGACACCCAATATGTCAAGCCTTAAACATGTCAGTGCCCTATATTTTCCATTGGCGACGCTTTAAAACCCCCCTATAAGTCATCTTTTTAATGTTACAGAGGAGGTCTGGTGCTAGAGTTATTGCTCTTATTCCGGTGTGTGCGGCGATATGTAACATTTGTATCGCTATCAACTTTTTGCAGACATAGGCGCTCCGCTGCGTCCGTTTACGTTTGTACGTGCCTAAATGTGGGGGTGAAGGGTCTCAATTTATTTTGAGGGGGGGGGGGTAATGTTCTTGGGTGTAACTTTAATTTTGTACAATTTAAAAAAAAAAAATGTTTGTAATTAACTTTTTTTTCCCTATTACATAGGGGACAAAAAGTCACCCCCTTCCTGCCCAGGCCATTTCTTTCAGCTTTCAGTGCTGTCGCACTTTGATTGACAATAGCTCGGTCATGTTAATACTGTAACCATGTGAAATTTTTATAATTTTCTTTACACAAACAGAGCTTTCTTTTGGTGGTATTTAATCACTGCTGGCTTTTTTATTTTTTTACAAAAAAATAAAAAAGACTGACATTTTTTTAGTTTCTGTCAGTAAATGTTGTAAATAGGTATTTTTTCTCCTTTGCTGATAAGGCAGCACTGATAGGCCACACATAGGCAGCATGGATAGGAGGCACTGATGGGCAGCACTGATTTATGGCAATTGTGGGCACTTATTGCTGGCATTTCTGCCGCTATATTGTAATCATGTAATAATGTGTAAATGTCCCACTACAAGGAAATGCTGCTAAATGGATCTCCTCACCACACACTCTGTTGGTGTGAGACATAGTTACATAGTTAGTAAGGTTGAATAAAGACACCAGTCCACCCAGTTCAACCTGAGTGAGTGTCTGCAATTGTCCCTATCCCTGTACATTGCACACTAACATCATGTCCACTTCTTCAGGGGGTAGAAAGTTCATCTAAAAATTGTGCCAACAATCTTAAATAGCACAATGCATCATACACTATATACATTTCTGATAGAGCCCTGATGCCTTTTATTGCAGAGTACTGGCAGAGCCCTTTAGCACATCTGAGCATGTGCAGGGAATTTTCAGCAGCAGCAGCACGGCTCTGCTGGGACCAGAACCCCTGTGACACATCTGCGCATGCACAGAATCTTAAAGGGGGGGGCGGGCACGCCGCACAAGCATTTTTCTTGCCTTAGCCTGAAATATGGATATGCTGCCTTGCAGCACAAAAAATAATAATAATAAAATGAGAGGGAAGGATGGGGGGGGGGGGGGGGGGGCAAGGCAAAATTAATTTAGGGTGAAGGTCCTCTTTAAATTAGCAACGCCCACATCTCCAGGTGGAAAATCTATACATCCCAGTTCCAAACTCCACCCAATCTTTTTTTTAATACATATAAAAATTAGCTACATAGGGTCTAATTTACTTTTTAATTTCCCATAATACCCCTTTCTACTGTCTCATTATAATTTTATCTTTGTACAAGAGAAGTCATTTTGGTACACTTAAATTTTTAAACAATGAGCCTGTGTTGACGTATTAAATGTATTACTATTAATTCTCTATGACCTCGACTGTTCCTTTACTAAGAATTACAATGAGATTTAAATTAAATATTACCCTTTGCAGTTTTTTTCTTTTCTTTTTTTTGTTTTACTTCTTTAATTAACAGTTACACGCACGTTCTGTCAGCGTGACATAATGGACTTGGATCTACAGAAGAAGTTATAGTTCTCTGCTGAGAGTATATGTTCACAGTGGTTAGATGGAAATATAAAAATACTTTTTATAAAGAATTATGGAATGTCAAGGATTAAAGGAATACTCCATCATACTTTGTGTAATACTCCTGCCTACCATTCACATTGCAAAAACATTGTGGTCATTTGCAAAGAGTCCCCTACCTTTTTCTCTTTATTAAAGTGGTTCTAAAGCCTAAACATGTTTACCTTAAAGCGGGGGACCACCAAATTAAAAAAAATAAAATAAAATACTGCAGCTATTGACTTTTAAAATATGGATACTTAACTGTCCAGGGTGGCCGCGATGTCGGCACCTGAAGCCGTTCTGTCGCTCGGCTCACGGGTGCCGCCACTGCCATCTTCAGAAAGGGAATCAGGAAGTGAAGCCTTGCGGCTTCACTTCCCAGTTCCCTACTGTGCATGCGCGATTCGCGCTACGCAATCCGGATGGTCCCTGCTGTCTCCGGGACCCGTGTGTTTCCCAGCAGACAGCGGGGGGGGGGGGGGAGTCTATGCCCGGAAGTGGGTGCAAGTATCTTCACCCCCCTCCCCCCTGAAAGGTGGCAAATGTGACACCGAGGGGGGGGGGGGGGGTTCCCGAAAAGCGGAGGTTCAATTTTTGTGTGAACCTCCGCTTTAATGCATTCCCTGAATTAAAGTCGTGTTAAAGGTTTGGCTTTATGTTATACTTACCTGCTCTGTGAAGTGGTTTTGCACAGAGCAGCCCTGATCCTCCTCTTCATGGGTCCCCCCCGTTGGAATTCCTGGCTCCTCCCCCTTGACCAGTCAAATAGCAAGCCGTTTGCTATGGGGACAGTAGTGTTTGCTCGCTTCCGAGCCTTGCTCTATGCATCCATAAGGCGCATCGAGCCGCGGTTCTGTGGTACAATGAAAAAAATTACATTGTTGGTTACAGAATGTCTCTCACATTGATCTGCCTCCCCTATGTGGTTTATCCATGCTTATTTGATACTTTCCCTGAGTGGTTTATTGAAAATATAACAGAAATGTATATAGTGCATGAGGTATTGTACTAAGATTGTTGACAGTTTTTAGATTTACTTCCTATCCCCTGAAAAAGCAGACATTGATCCAAGAAACGCGTAGCGTTTACAGCCTTCCCTACTACCTCTGTTGTACTTTTTGAAGTATTGACATCAATGATGCCATCGTCACTGGCGAACACACCAGACAGTTCCCTTTTCAGTTTCAGGAATAGGTAATAGCCTGATGGTGCGAGATCTGCAAGTATGGTGTATGCGTTACCAGAGAAAAGCCACAGGAATGGATGGCAACCATCGACACAGCAGATCAGTGTGGAGGCACATTGTGTCAGGAAGGCTCTGTCAGAAGACAGAATAATAGCCGCAGAAGAATCCCTGTTCCCCCAAATGCCTGGAAGAAGAGGAGTGTTAGTGCGTGCTAATGTGCAGACGCATATGCGCACGCGCAGAAATGAGGCAATGCGTACACATATGCGCATGCACGGATGTGCGAGGCACATTCCGTGACAGATAAGGGAGGCAATGGGCTATTTAAGCTGGATCGGCACCCAGGATCAGTGCTGTCTCGTCTACAGCGTTCTGTGTGTATCCTGTTTCCTGTTACCTGTGTAGCACCGAGCTCCTGAAGAGCACGCGCTATATGTTTTTCAAAGTTAAAACTTTACCCAAACTACAATTTGGTTTGGGTCTATTTGTATAAATTTGACTTCTGTGTCAGTCTGACTGGACTGTGAGATGTTCAGCCTAGCCACAGGGGGGTACTGTCTCTGGTGGCAGGCGTGGAACTATGGTCTGGTCAGGCGCTTAAGTTACTCTCTCTCTCTTTCGGAGTTAGTTCAGTGGGAGTGGCCCTCTCGCTGTGCCCTCTGGGAGAGGGTATTTAAGATACGAACGTCACGTGGTTTGGGGTTTCCGGTCCAGCATGAAGTGCTGATTACATGGTCCTGGTCCTCCTGACCAGCCCCCAGGAAGGCTATGGCCACCCGACTTTAATGCCTCAGGGCTGGCTAGCCCAAGGCATGGGAATTAGAGGAGGATTCTGAGGTCGATGGGTGCTGTCTCTGGTCCGGGAGAGACCCATTGGACTTCGAGCATTCCAGGGGAGGACTCTTTAGAAGAACACCACATGTGAGTTTGGTTTTCTTAACAAGAGCCTGGAAGGGCTGAAGTACCCGAGAGAATCCCGTCTTGTGGATATTGCCAAGTGGGCTGAAAGATTCAGGTATCCTACAAGTGTTCTACAGCTTAGTTTCCCTACATGTTCTACAACAACGTCTGTGACAAAGACTTTGTTCCTGAGTAAGCACCTTGTTGGCTGTTAGGCCTTGTGAGAGAGGGACTGTCCAACCTGAGTGTTCATCCAGCTTCGAATGGCTATTCTCTGGATGCAGTCAAAGTAAGCAAGTACCTTAACGTTTATAGACTTTGACATTGAGAGTACCTGAATTCCTTTCCAACCCTCTGATCCCAAGTTAAAAGACTGTTCAATGGTTGAAGTTTGCAAATAAAATTCATTCAACTGGATCTATTGTCAGTCTCAAGTTACTGGGTCACCTACAATGGGACATCCCCTAGACGTGCAACAAGGAGAAGCGGAAGGTAATGTTAAGCCCAAAAATAACCAGCAGCTCCTTCGGGGGTTAGTGCTATACCTGTATCTGCTCTTGAAGTATTGACCCGGCTTGTTTCTGATTATTCCTGTTTTCCACCCACATCGACCCCGGCTTGTCCTTTGACCATTCTCTTGCCCCCGCATCTGTACTTGATCTGATCGTTTTGTGTAAGACTCGGCTTGTCTGACTCTGCTTAAGTTCCAGCCCCTCCAGAGCTACCAAGTTGCTAGCACCTGTCCAGTTACCTTTAAGACCTGCTCTTTGGCTAAGTACCAGCCTGTTCCTGCCCACGGAGACCTGCTGCCATCTGGCAAAACTACTTGATCAGCAGCCCAACAAGCAGGTTTAACTAGTGCGACTATACACTCCTGCCCTACCCGTATACACTACCAGGGGCCCCGAGTCAGAGGTGCAAAGAGAGGCCTTTCTCTGCATAACCAGGCTCTACCCACCAGGTATGTGACACATTGTCCTGATGGAACAATACTCCCTTCAGGAGCATACCACATCTTTCCACCTTGATGACATCATGTAAATGATTAATCAAGGTTGCATGGTAGTCCCCCATCAACTTAGCAATCATCTGGATGTTAACTAGGCGATCTGCCAGTGTCTCCTCTGGTTAATGTTTTCCAGTGTGATCATATCCGCAGGTCTGCCAGGGCAATGGCCATCTTCAAGGCTGTCCTGTCCCCACTTAAATTCCACTGTCCAGGAGAGCTGCGCATCTTCACTGGTCTCACGATTCAATTGGATTGCGATTGCCATGTCAACGTTTCGATTCCGTGATGCATAACGATTACTGTCTAGAGTTTTCAGCAAAAACCCATCAGTGTAGCCTCACCAGTGCCCATCAAATGCAGACTCAATGTGCACATTAAATGAGGCTGTGCCCATCAAATGTAGCCTCACTGTGTCCATCAAATGCACCCTCACTGTGCCTGTCAATAAATGCAGCCTCACTGTGCCCATCAAATGCAGCCTCACTGTACCTGTCAAAAAATGCAGCCTCACAAGTCCCTATCAAATACAGCCTCACCAGTACCCATCAAATTCAGCCTCACCAGTGCCCATCAATCAGCCTCACCGTGTCCATCAATGCAGACTCACTATGCCCATCAATGCAGACTAACTGTGCCCATCAAAGCCGACTCACTGTGCCCAGGAATGTAGACTCACTGTGCCCATCAGCAATGCAGCCTCACTGTGCCCATCAATCAGCCTCACTGAACCCATCAATGCAGAATCACTGTGCCGGTCAATTGGCTTCATTGTGCCCATCAATGCAGAGTCACTGTGCCCATCATCAATCAGCCTCACTGAGCCCATCAATCAACTTCACTGTGCCCATCAATGCAGAGTCACTGTGCCCATCAATGCAGAGTCACTGTGCCCATCAATCAGCCTCACTGTGCCCATCAATCAGCTTCACTGTGTCCATCAATCAGCTTCACTGTGCCCATCAATGTAGAGTCACTGTGCCCATCAATCAGCCTCACTGTGCCCATAAAATCAATGCAAAGTCACTGTGCCCATCATGAATCAGCCTCACTGTGCCCATCAAACAGCGTCACTCTGCCCATCAATGCAGAGTCACTTTGCCCATGAATCAGCCTCACTGTGCCCATCATTAATCAGCCTCACTGTGCCCATCAATGCAGAGTCACTGTGCCCATCAATCAGCCTCACTCTGCCCATCAATTTCCAACATTGTAAAAATATTTTTAGGGACACTTTTTTGGCTGTAGGCGGACTTGCATTATAATTAGGGGGTGGGGAATGCATTTGTAGGCATGGCATGGCATAAATAAAAATGTGGCCAGAAAATGGCCTTGGTTTACATGAAATAGTGGGCATGGCTTAAATGAGCATGGTTCAAGGGGGGTGTGGTTAGAGTCTGAGATGAATGAGAGATGGAGAAGGAAAGGGGGGAGAGGGATGGAGGGACAGCAGCCCCAGATCCTACACCACAATAGCAATATGTGTTTTCCAGTGTTTAACAATCAGCAGATAAAGATATTCCAAATTGCTTCAATCATCACGGCGCCATGATTGTTATGGTGTCAGGATGATTGAAGTGCATTATTTCTATTATTACATTGTAATGTAAAATGAAATCATTCAACTCACCATAATGCAGAATCAGTGGGACCCCTGAGTGTGTCACCTGCCACTTTGCCTGCCACCAGATGCCATCAGGTGCCCCTAGCAGAGTCCATCCTTTCATAAGGTGCCCCATCAGCGGAGCCTTCCTCCTTACATCTTTGTCTCCATCAGCGGAGCCCCTCCTTACATCTGTGTCTCCATCAGCGGAGCCCCTCCTTACATCTGGTGTCTCCATCAGCAGAGCCCTCCTTACATTTGTGTCCCCATCGGTCCTCCTTACATCTGGTGTCCCCATCAGTCCTCCTTACATCTGGTGTCCCACTGTGAAATGCACACTGGCCCCCCATTTGACATCCAGGCTGCCCCCCCCTGTGACATCCAGACTGCCTCCCCTGTGACATCCAGACTATACGGCCCTCCCCTGTGACATGCAGACTATACGCCCCCCGTGACATCCAGACTATATGGCCCCCTGTGACATCCAGACTATACTGCCCCCCTGTGACATCCAGACTATATGCCCCCCGTGACATCCAGACTATACGGCCCCCCAGTGACATCCAGGCTATAAGGCCCCCCATTACATCCAGACTATATGGCCCCATTACATCCAGACTATACGGCCCCCCCCCCCGTTATACCCAGGCTATACGCCCCCCCGTGACATCCAGACTATAAGGCCCCTCCATGACATCCAGACTATACGGACCCCCAGTGTCATCCAGACGATATGGCCCCCCCATGACATCCAGACTATACGGCCCCCCATGACATCCAAACTATATGCCCCCACCCCCCCGTGACATCCAGACTGCCCTCCCGTGACATCCAGACTATACACTCCCCCGTGACATCCAAACTATACGCCCCCCATGACATCCAGACTATACGCCCCCCCTGTGACATCCAAACTATACGGCCCCCCTGTGACATCCAGACTGCCCCCCCCCCTGTGACATCCAGATTATACGCCCCCCCTGTGACATCCAGACTATACGCCCCCCCCCGTGACATCCAGACTATACGGCCCCCCTGTGACATTCAAACTATACGGCCCCCCTGTGACATCCAAACTATATGCCCCCCCAGTGACATCCAGACTATACGGCCCCCCACCTGTGACATCCAGACTGCCCCCCGTGACATCCAGACTATACACCCCCCCCCCCCCCCGTGACATCCAGACTAAACATCCCCAAAGTTGGTCACCTGGAGCCGCGTGGTTACAATAGAGATTGAGGGGCGGCGCCGCCCATCCCCCACCCCTTTCCATAACAGGTCGCAGAGACTGGCAGTGGGGTGGAGCGGGAAGGAGGGTGGGCAGTGCCGCAGATCAATTTCTATTATAGCCATCCGGCCAGCCTACTTCTACAGTCTTCTTGAAAATGGCGGCCACCAGAGACATTGTGCAGACCTCTGCGGCGAAAATCTGGAAAAACTGAATTTCCCGGGACATTTCCCGGGAAACAATTGAATCGGGAAAAGGGTCTAAATCCCGGGAATGTCCCAGGAAGTTCGGGACAGTTGGCAAGTATGCAATCAGCCTCACTGTGCCCATCAATGCAGAGTCACTGTGCCCATCATCAATCAGAGTCACTGTGTATGATCAAAGCAGACTCACCAGTGCCTGGATGGATTACACACAGCGGGCATCTCCCGCTTTGTCACAGAGCTTTGATTTGAATACCCTGGCGTGCCCATCCTTCTCTCCCTCATCCCCCTCCTCCTAGACCGGGTCCTGTGATAGACGGAACACTGATTGGGCACACACCTAGTGACGCCTAGTGGCTGAGGATGTCATCAGCGGGAGGCTGGAAAAGAAGGCGCGGCTAACACCCATGGCTCCTTTCGGCTGCTTTCGGCTCTGTTTGGAGAGGTGTGGCTCAGTTCGGAGAGAGGCAGGGCACAGCGCGGTATGGCACAGTCGCAGCATCAGTGCCAGATCATGGACTGCTGAATTGCGATGCATCGATGCTGCGGTTAAATTCAGCACCACTACTGTTCAGTGCTTAACAGTGCTGTATGATGGTGTATCTTCCCTCAAACATTGCAAGCATATCTTCATAGATGCATGAAGGAATTAGGCCCTTCCGGGACACCTATTCAGTGGCCACATGTGTTTTCACTTTCTCCATTTTCAACATTACGATGAGGAGTGTCAACTGTTTGCAAGGAGCACACACAAAAACCATATAGTGTGCGTGCACCATTTTTAGCGCCAAACATCGAGAAGAGTGGCTTAGTGTGGTGATATAGTTTCAAGCCTGTGCTGTCACTTCTTCCACGTTAGGTTTCATTTTGAACGTGGCTCCAGGTAGCCGGGACTAGCAAAGGAAGTGAATGTCGCCACCTCCATCGGTGAGATTGACACCTCGCGAGCCCCGTCACCTGGTATGGTTTTAAAGGGGAACCCCTGCGCCTAAAAAACGCAGTGGGGGTCCCCCCAAAGTCCATAGCAGACCCTTATCCGAGCATGCAGCCCGGCCAGTCAGGAAAGGGGGTGGTATGCTGATGACGAGCGAGCGCCCCCCCCATGAGCTGTAGCAGGCTGCGTGCCCTCAACATGGGGGGTGTGTGCTTTGGGGAAGGGGGGCCCTGCGGCCCCTCCACCCCAAAGCACCTTGTCCCCATGTTGATGAGGACAAAGGCCTCTTCCCGACAACCCTGGCCGTTTGTTGTTGTCGGGGTCTGCGAGCGGGGGGCTTATCAGAATCCGTGAGCCCCCTTTAATAAGGGGGCCCCCAGATTCCGGACCCCTACCCTATGTGAATGAGTATGGTGTACGATGTACCCCTACCCATTCACCTGGGGAAAAAAGTGTAAATAAAAAAACACAACACAGGTTTTTAAATTACTTTATTAGACAGCTCCGGGGGTCTTCTTCCGTTTTCGGGGGTCTTCTCGTCGGACTAGTGGAGGAGCCCGGCTTTCTCCTTCGTCACAGCCGTCGTTCGGGGGTCTTCTTCCGACTTCAGGGGTCTTGTCCCGCTCTTCAGTTTTTCTTGCCGGACCTCCGTTTTCTTCTTCCAGCTCTTTAACTAGTGTTGGCCCGGTCTTGCCGCTGTCGCTGCCGCCTTCTGCTTCTTCTGCTTGCTCTTCTTCTCTTCTTCTTCCTTCTTCCGATGTTGGCACAACGCTCTCTCTGGCCGTGAAGGCAGGGGACGCGTTGTGCGGCGACTTATATAGGGACAAGGGGCGGGGTCACCGGGTGAGGTCACATGGTGACCTCACCCGGTGACCCTGTGACATCACCCGGTGTCTCTGCCATTACGGCCCGAGAGAGCGTTGTGTCAACATAGGAAGAAGAAGAAGAAGAGAATTAGAAGCAGAAGAAGCAGAAGGCGGCGGCGACAGCGATAAGACCGGGCCAACGCTAGTTAAAGAGCTGGAAGAAGAAAGTGGAGGCCCGGCAAGAAGAACCGAAGAGCGGAACAAGACCCCAGAAGTTGGTAGAAGACCCCCGGACAGCGGCCTCGACGAAGGGGAAAGCCGGGCTCATCAGCTAGTAAAAGAACTAGCAAAAGAACAGAAGATAGCGGAGGAGTCCAGCGAGAAGACCCCCGAAGATGGAAGAAGACCCCCGGTGCTGTCTAATAAAGCACTTTAAAAACCTGTGTTGTGTTGGCCTGGGAGAGGTAATGCTTAACCGAATATTGGGAATATACTCCAGTCCAACCGCCCGAGTAAAAGCGAATGGGGTCTTGTCCGACCCCTTCCGGATCACAAACGGAACAAGACAGGGGTGCCGCTGTCCCCTCTCTTGTTTGCCCTAACTTTAGAGCCCTTTCTTTCCAAAATCAGAGCGAATCCGGACATACAAGGTGTGGTAGTTGGCAGGGCCATCTTTAATATTGACTAGACCCTGGGCAAACATTTTCTTGGGCCTCCTCTTCCATGCAATTTTGCTCTCCACATGCTTTGAGACATACAATGAATAGCAGCTAGACTTGAAATCAGTTTACTGATTCAGATCAGGCAGTGATTGCCATTGGTTGCCAGAGGTTACAGTGTATCATTACTGCTCACTGGCTGGCTGCTAGAGGTTACAGCACACATTATGGCTCACTGTTATTTTCAAGAGGTTACAGCACGTGACTTCTGCTTGTGGATTGGTAGCTAGAGATTACTGGACATCAATACTGCTCACTGATTGGTTGCTAGAGGTTACTGGACATCTATACCACTCACTAATTGGTTGTTAGAGGTTACTGCAAATTATTACTGCTCACTGGTTGCTAGAGGTTACTGGACACCTGTACCACTCACCAATCCGTTGTTAGAGGTTACTGCAAATTATTACTGCTCACTGATTGATTGCTAGAGGTTACTGGACATCTATACCACTCACTTATTGGTTGTAAGAGGTTACTGAAAATTATTACTGCTCACTGATTGGTTGCAAGAGGTTAGTACACAGCATTACTGCTCACTGATTGCTAAAGGTTACATCACATCATCTCCTCACTGCCTGCCTGCGTATTCACATGCACCAAAATTCAGGGTGCTGTGGCACCATGATATTTCGAAGAAGGGTTCCACCTCCAATTTGCTTACTTTTGCAGAACAGTCTGATGTAGGGATGAGCTTCGAGTTCGAGTCGAACTCATGTTCGACTCGAACATTGCCTGTTCGCCTGTTCAGCGAACAGTGAACAATTTGGGCTGTTCGCAGCAAATTCGAAATGCCGGAACACCCTATACAAGTCTATGGGAGAAATCTAAAGTGCTAATTTTAAAGGGTAATATGCAGGTTACTGTCTTAAAAAGTGTTTGGGGACCCGGGTCCTGCCCAAGGGGACATGGATCAATGCAAAAAAAAGTTTTTTCAGGAGCAGTGATTTTAATAATGATTAAAGTGAAACAATAAAAGTGTAATATTCCTTTAAATTTCGTAGCTGGGGGGTATCTATAGTATGCCTGTGAAGGGGCGCATGTTTCTGGTGCTTAGAACTGTCCCTGCACAAAGTGTCATTTGTGCAGGAAAAAAAGTCTTTTAAAATCACTTGCGGCTATATTGTCGGGTCCCGTAATACAGAGAACACTCAATGAGTGTTCTCTGTATTAGCCGACAATTCATTCATTCATTGATAAAAAAATGTTAAAAAAAAGTGTGGGGGTTCCCCTAAATTCAATTACCAGGCCCTTCAGGTCTGACATGGATATTAAGGGGAACCCCGTGTCAAATTAAAAAAAAAATTGATTTGGGGGTCCCCCTAAATATCCATACCAGACCCTTCAGGTCTGATATGGATATTAAGGGGAACCCCGCATCAAATTAAAAAAAAAATTGACGTGGGGGTCCCCCTAAAATCCATATCAGACCCTTTATCCGAGCACGCAACCTGGTAGGCGGCAGGAAAAGAGGGGGGGACGAGAGAGCGGCCCCCCTCCCTCCTGAACCGTACCAGGCCACATACCCTCAACATTGGGAGGATGCTTTGGGGGTCTGTGACCCCTCAAAGCACCTTGTCCCCATGTTGATGAGGACAAGGGCCTCATCCTCACAACCCTGGCCGGTGGTTGTGAGGGTCTGCGGGCGGGGGGCTTATCAGAATCTGGAAGCCCCCTTTAACAAGGGGACCCCCAGATCCCCGCCCCCCCCTGTTTGAAATGGTAAGGGGGTACAAAAAATCGCGCATCCCTCGTAACGAACTCTCTATGCCCAAGCACTGCGGAGGATTGGCGCTCCCTGACATCAGGCGCTACTATCAAGCGGTACACTTGGGATGGGTACTTGACTGGGGTAGACACCAGGAGTTTAAGTTATGGGCACAAATTGAACAGCGCCAGGCGACCATCCCGCTGAGCAATCGCACCCATTGATTGGGAATACTATAAAACAAAGCTTCCGAGCGACACTTCAGACTTCCCTAACGACCACACAGTCGCCCTTAACCCCGATTCTCGGCAGCCCCAGATTTCCCCCGGGAAACTCCCCCGTTCACTTTCAGGCATTGAGAGACTCGCAATGTGTGACAGCTGCACGATTTGTGCGACCAGGGGGGTGGCCTACTATAGCAGAACTATCGGACCCTGCAGGTCCATTCCGCCTTCCATTCTGGAATGCATTGCAGGTACATCATTTTCTCCAGAGCGTCCCGAATCCTCAAAGTTATGCCAGACCCCTGACTGTGTTTGAAGAACTCCTGGCAGGCAGGGAACCATTAAAGCGGGTCTTATCCCAGATGTATGCACTCCTGAACACTCCCTCCCACGCTCTGAACTTGCCGTGCATAGCTAAGTGGGAAGCAGACCTCCAACGCACCCTCACAACAGCCCAGAAACAAAACATGGTCGATTTCTCCCTCAAGTCCTCCCTGTGTACGAAAGTGCAGGAGACTAATTACAAGATCTTGACGAGGTGGTACCTGGCACCTAGTCGCTTACACACTATTTTCCCGGACGCGTCGGCATATTGCTGGCGGTGTCACGAGGAACGGGGAACGATGTTGAACATGTTTTGGACTTGTCCTCAGTTGACAGCTGTTTGGACTGTGGTGCGCACTATATCCCAGAAATTCACTGACTTTCAGATACCGAATGACCCGGCCTTCTTCCTACTCCATATATCCACCTTGCCTTCGGAACGCTATAAAAAGTCCATACTGTGTCACCTGACTAATGCAGCTAAATCCTGTATCCCAATTTTATGGAAGCAGCAGCGTCCTCCGACTGTGGCGATGTGGTTGAGGAAGGTGGAGCAGATAAATAAGATGGAGGACTTGATACAGACAAAACAGACAAGAAGCATATAGGAAAACCTGGTCCCTGTGGAACATGTTTATACTTTCGGAGGAGGGCAAATCCCTTCCTAGAGTCTGAGCGAACATAACCTGACATGCTATAGGAAATGCATTCTGATTCCGATACGATGGTACTGGTATTGACTGGGGCACTCACCATTCCCTCCATTTACCTACCCCCCCCTTACTTGCTTACTACTTAATTTTCCATCTTTCTTCCTTCCCTCTTTCGGTGGCAGCCTCCCGCTAAGGCCGGAGACGACCTTTCTGTTTTTTCTATACATGCAAACTGACTCATGGAGGCTCAGGGTTGACGATAATATTCAACTCTTCTGTGTTGTCTGGGCCTCCAGGATGAAACTGTGCGATGGCAGCCGGACACGTCTCCGGTGGACCCTTCTGGACTTGTCTTGTACGGAATGTATCTAAATGTCTAAATGTTTTTGTAGTCAACAGAATATGTTGTTCGGGGGCTGCGACCTCTACTGTCTTACTACTGTTGTGAGTATGTCGGGCTTCTTGCCCAAGCTTTGAAAAATTAATAAAAGTTTATGAAGCTATTTTTCCCCAGGTGAATGGGTAGGGGTACATCGTACCCCATACTCATTCACGTAGGGTAGGGGACCGTAATCTGGGGGGTCCCCTTATTAAAGGGGGCTCCCAGATTCTGATAAGCCCCCCGCCCGCAGACCCCGACAACCAACAGCCAGGGTTGTTGGGAAGAGGCCCTTGTCCTCATCAACATGGGGACAAGGTGCTTTGGGGTGGGGTTTGTTGAGGGCATGCGGCCTGGTACGGCTCAGGAAGGGGGCGCTCGCTCATCCCCACCCCCTTTCCTGACCGGCCAGGCTGCGTGCTCGGATAAGGGTCTGCTATGGACTTTTTTCAGCATAGGGGTTCCCCTTTAAATCCATACCAAGTGACGGGGGGCTCACGCGGAGCCAATCTCGCCGATGGAGGCGGCGACATTCACTTCCTTTGCTAGTCCCGTCTACCTGGAGCCACGTTCAAAATGAACAGACTTTACTCCGTGTGAGGGCAAGTCCGTTCATTTCAAAAGTCCAGCGGACTATCACACAGACGGGCGGATTGTCCAAAAAGTCCGCCGGAACCCCCACACAGGCGGATTGTAGTCCGCTGGACCAAGTCCGCCGGATAATCTGATCGTGTGTACGCGGCATAAGTCAAAAAAGTTTAACAACTTAAACACTAAACCTTTTTCTGACATTTGTTGGTTAAAATCTTTTTGCTAGAAAATTACTTTGAACTTAAATTTACATTATATATTTGTTTAGTAGACACCCTAGAGAATAAAATGGTGGTTGTTGCAGTATTTTATGTCACACTGTATTTGCGCAGCAGTCTTTCAAATGCAATTTTTTTTTTTTAATTACTATAATGAAGTAAAAAAAAAAAAAAAAAAAAAAAACGAAACCAGTAAAGATAGCCCATTTTTTTTTTTTTTTTTGTATAATGTGAAAGATTTTACATTGCGAGAATCATGAGAGAATCGTGATCTTTTTATTCAAAGCAAAAAAAATTGTGATTATAATTTTGGCCAGAATCGTGCAGCTCTACTCTGACGTATACCACAGTGCTGTACAGAGAACACTGAGCCAGTCACATCAGTTTCTACACCAGAGGAGCTGACAATCTAATGTGCCCGCACAGCACACACTATTATTATTGTTATACATTTATATAGCTCTGACATATACCGCAGTGCGGTACAGAGAACACTGAGCCAGTCAAATCAACCCCTGGATGAATTTGCACTCTAATGTTCTCACCACAGCCATACACAAACATCAATTTGGGGTGGAAGCCAATTAACCTACTAACATGCTTCTCTATTGCAGGATGAAAACCACAATGTGGGAAGAACATACAAACTTCATGTAGTTGGCACCCTGAAGAGCTGCAAAACAAAAGTGCTATCCGCTTTAAAGAGGAGGTCCGCCATTTTTTTTTTTTTAAGTCAGCAACTACAAACACTATAGCTGCTGACTTTTAATTAGGACACTTACCTGTCCAGCGAGCCCGCGATGTCGGCCGCCCGAGGCCGATCCGTCCATCGGATCGGGTGCCGGCGCCGCCATCCTAACTAAGGGAAACAGCCTTGCGGCTTCACTGCTCGTTTCCTACTGGGTATGCGCAAGTCGCGCAGTGCTTTGTGAATGGCCCTGTCGTTTTCTGGGACACACACATGTCCCAGAAGGCAACGGGGCCACTCGACAAAGAGGAGGAACTGAAGAAACAGCGCCGCAGAATAGGAAGAGGCAGATTAGGAAGACTGCCTAGCAACAGGGTTTTCTGGTAAGTAAAAAAATAATTATTTTTTTCAAATGTTTCTTTTTAAATTTTTTAAGAATATTAATGGAATTTTTTATTTTAGGGTGGCCCTCCGCTTTAAGGAAAAACTAATTTTGTCGATTAAAACATTTTAGTCGACTAAATGAGTACTATTTTAGTCTACTAAAATACGACTAAAACAATTCAGATTACTAAAATACGACTAAAACTAAAATGGCATTTTAGTCAAAAGACTAATGCCGCGTACACACTATCGGAATTCTCGTCGGAAAAAGCTCTGATGGTTTTCCCGACGGAATTCCGACGGAATTCGGCTCAAGCTGTCTTGCCTACACACAGTCACATCAAATTCCGATTTATAACGCAGTGACGTACAACACGTATGACGTGACTAGAAAAAAGAAAGTTCAATAGCCAGTAGCCAATAGCTTCTGTCTCGTAGTTGAATCTGAGCATGCGTGATTTTTGGCGTGTCGGAATTGCATACACACGATCGGAATTACCGATAGAAAGTTTTTCTGTCTGGAAAATTGAGAACATGCTATCAATTTTTGGCTGGCGGAAATTCGGACAGCTAAATTCCGATGGAGCATACACATGGTCGCAATTTCCGTTGAAAAGCTCTCATCTGTTTTTTTCTGTCCGGAATTCCGATCGTGTGTACGCGGCATAAAACTACAACTAAATTGAAATTTGACTTCAAAATTAACACTGGTCTGTAGTGCATGTTCATAACTCAGTACCATAAGTAATAACATATGAGATTTTTCAGTCCAGCAGTATATAATGAGTTTGGAAATTGTAGAGAAATGTTAACTAATGCATTGCAATTGAATTACACCCATTAGATTTTAGACGATTAAAATTAGTTTTAGTTGACTAAAATGTACTGGAGATTTAGTCAACTAAATAAGACTAAAACTAAAGCAATTGCAGACGACTAACATGGGACTAAAACTAAAATGCCATTTTAGTCCTAAGACTAAAACTAAATTGAAATGTGCTGCCAAAATTAACACTGGTACATGGCTCCTACAGCAGAATCAAACTCATGTTGGAATATTGCCCTGCATTCATGGTTCCCTCAATGAACTGTAGCCCCCCAGTGCTGGCAGCACTCATGCAGCCCCAGACCATGACACTCCCACCACCATGCTTGACTGTAGGCAAGACACACTTGTCTTTGTCTTCCTCACCTGGTTGCCGCAACACAGCCTTGACACCATCTGAACCAAATAAGTTTATCTTGGTCTAGTCAGACCACAGGACATGGTTCCAGTAATCCATGTCCTTAGTCTGCTTGTCTTCAGCAAACTGTTTGTGGGCTTTCTTGTGCATCATCTTTAGAAGAGGCTTCCTTCTGGGGTGACAACCATGCAGACCAATTTGATGCAGTGTGTGGCGTATGGTCTGAGCACTGACAGGCTGACCCCCCACCCCTTCAACCTCTGCAGCAATGCTGGCAGCACTCATACATCTATTTCCCAAAGATATCACGCTGAGCACGTGACCTCAGCTTCTTTGGTGGACCATGGCGAGGCCTGTTCTGAGTGGAACCTGTCCTGTTAAAGAGGAAGTAAAGGCTATTAAAAAAAAAAAAAAACGCAACCTGCAAGGCAAAAGGCATAATGAGCTAGTATGCATAGCATACTAGCTCCTTATGAATAACTTACCTGAGAACGAAGCCCCCAAAGCGGTCCTCCATCTTCATCTTCGCCGCTTGCCATGTATCCCGGAGTGACTTCCGGGTCTCGCTGCTCCGGCGCTGCGATGTCGTCACTCCCGCGCATGCGCACGGTAGCCGACACGAGCCGCATATCGCAGTGATCTGCGGCCGGCTCAGTGCGAATGCGCCATAGACAGCGGTGCCTGTCTTTTTGTAAATATCTCCTAAACCGTATAGGTTTAGGAGATATTTCTTGGACCTACAGGTAAGCCTTAATCTACACTTACCTGTAGGTCAAAGTGGTTTGTAAGGGTTTACAACCACTTTAAACCACTGTATGGTTTTGGCCATCGTGCTGCAGCTCAGTTTTAAAGTCTTGGCAATCTTCTTATAGCCTAGGCCAGTGATGGTGAACCTTGGCACCCCAGATATTTTGGAACTACATTTCCCATGGTGCTCATGCACTCTGCAGTGTAGTTGAGCATCATGGGAAATGTAGTTCCAAAACATCTGGAGTGCCAAGGTTCGCCATCACTGGCCTAGGCCATCTTTATGTAGAGCAACAATTCTTTTTTTCAGATCCTCAGAGAGTTCTTTGCCATGAGGTGCCATGTTGAACTTCCAGTGAGCAGTATGAGAGAGTGAGAGCGATAACACCAAATTTAACACACCTGCTCCCCATTCACACCTGAGACCTTGTAACACTAACGAGTCACGACACTGGGGAGGGAAAATGTCTAACTGGACCCAATTTGGACATTTTCACTCAGGGGTGTACTCACTTTTGTTGCCAGTGGTTTAGACATTAATGGCTGTGTGTTGAGCTATTTTGAGGGGACAGCAAATTTACACTGTTATACAAGCTGTACACTCACTACTTTACATTGTAGCAAAGTGTCATTTTCTCCCACAACTAGAGCTTTCTTGAGTATGATGTCCCCAATTTTTCCATCTGGTGGCACCATATGGGGGAGGGCGTCTCCATCCTCCATGGGCGGCGGCGGCTGCTTGGGCATAGATACCTCTCTTCCTCTCTTGATGCACCTGTGTGATGTTGGGAGAAGCCCGTTGGTCTGTGCCAGGTGTATTTAACATCCCCACTCTGTGCTAGCCAGTCCTCATGGCAGCACCTCCCTGTGCACAATACATGACAATTACTTATTTATATCCTAAACAGGTAATTACATATTTTTTTCTTTTCCTGTTTATTCTTACATATGCTCACTTTTGTTTTTGTCATCTATACCTGTCTCATGGTCTTCTTTTCTTCCCTTTTTTCTGTTCTTTTCTTTTTCCTTTTTCTCTTTCTTTTTCTTCCCCCTTTTTCCTTGTTCTTTTTTTCTCTTCTCTTTCTTTCTCTTCTGTTTCTTTTTGCTTTTTCTTTTTCCCTTTCCTTCTTTCTTAACCTTTTTTTCCTCCTTTTTTCTTTTTCTCTCTTTACACACTTCTTCTTTTCACATTCACTTGTCCACCTGCACTTTGGCATTGGGCTCTAGCTACTTCCCACAATATAGAGTATTTATAGTAATATATATATATATATACACACATACGGAAAAATATTTTAAGACCGTGTATTGTTTTTTGAAAGTATGCTTTCCCTACTATGTATCTGCTAATTAACTTGTTGGACTGGTTCATGAAGCTAAGCTCAGGACTGGGAATGATATAGGCAGGAAGTAGGGGGAGAGAAAAGGAATTGAACACAGCCAGGTATTTTTTTCCTGACATGTTGGTGTTATATATTTCACTTGGATGTTATAAATGGCAGTGAGTAAATACAGCTGGATAAAACAAAAACTGCCTCTGTCTTCATTTCAGTCTGCAAAGCAAGAAAATGTGATTATTTTAAAGGGGGTGATTCTTTTCTATACCCACTGTACCTAGTAGTAGTTAGTTATGTTAAAACGGGACTTATTCTATAACGTCGTATATGTTTTGTGGCTTCTCTAAGCCACTTCTTCAGTTTGAAAAAAAAATAAAATACATAAATTAAAAAAAAAAAATAATATATAAATATATATATATATATATATATATATATATATATATACAGTGCCTTGCGAAAGTATTCGGCCCCCTTGAACTTTTCAACCTTTTGCCACATTTCAGGCTTCAAACATAAGGATATAAAATTTTAATTATTTGTGAAGAATCAGCAACAAGTGGGACACAATTGTGAACTGGAACGAAATCTATTGGATATTTTAAACTTTTTTAGCAAATAAAAAAATGAAAAGTGGTGCGTGCAAAATTATTCGGCCCCTTTACTTTCAGTGCAGCAATCTCACTCCAGAAGTTCAGCGAGGATCTCTGAGGCCGCGTACACACGCGGGGACTGTTCGCCCAACTTTGTCCGTCAAACAGTTTCGGCAAACAGTCCGCTCAAAATTAGCATGGACGGACATGGCCACACACGACGGACGAACAGTTTGCTGAAACCGTGCGCGATGACGTGAACGGCACGTACGACGGGACGAAAAATACGACGTCCTATACACTGCATTATAACTTTCGGCGTGAAAATCCTTTCTGAGCATGCGCGCAACTTTGTTTGACGAACAAGCCTACACACGCGGGGACTGTCCGCTGAAACAAGGTTTCAGCGGACAGTTTTTCGGAATTTCCGAAAAACCTTGTTCAGCGGACTGTTCGCTGAAACTGTCCGCTGAAAGCCCACACACGAGCGGACTGTCCGCTGGAACTTGGTTTCAGCGGACAGTTTCAGCGAACAGTCCCCGCGTGTGTACGCGGCCTGAATGATCCAATGTTGTCCTAAATGACTGATGGTGATAAATAGAATCCACCTGTGTGTAATCAAGTCTCTGTATAATTGCACCTGCTCTGTGATAGTCTCAGGGTTCTGTTGAAAAAGCAGAGAGCATCATGAAGACCAAGGAACACACCAGGCAGGTCCGTAATACTGTTGTGGAGAAGTTTAAAGCCGGATTTGGATACAAAAAGATTTCCCAAGCTTTAAACATCCCAAGGAGCACTGTGCAAGCGATCATTTTGAAATGGAAGGAGTATCAGACCACTGTAAATCTACCAAGACCCGGCCGTCCCTCTAAACTTTCAGCTCAGACAAGGAGAAGACTGATCAGAGATGCATTCAAGAGGCCCATGATCACTCTGGATGAACTGCAGAGAACTACAGCTGAGGTGGGAGAGTCTGTCCATAGGACAACAATCAGTCGTACACTGCACAAATCTGGCCTTTATGGAAGAGTGGCAAGAAGAAAGCCATTTCTCAAAGATATCCATAAAAAGTCTCGTCTAAAGTTTGCCACAAGCCACCTGGGAGGCACACCAAACATGTGGAAGAAGGTGCTCTGGTCAGATGAAACCAAAATCGAACTTTTTGCCCACAATGCAAAACGATATGTTTGGCGTAAAAGAAACACAGCTCATCACCCTCAACACACCATCCCCACTGTCAAACATGGTGGTGGCAGCATCATGGTTTGGGCCTGCTTTTCTTCAGCAGGGACAGGGAAGATGGTTAAAATTGAGGGGAAGATGGATGCAGCCAAATACAGGACCATTCTGGATGAAAACCTGTTGGAGTCTGCAAAAGACCTGAAACTGGGACGGAGATTTATCTTCCAACAAGACAATGATCCCAAGCATACAGCAAAATCTAGAAAGAAATGGTTCACAAATAAACGTATTCAGGTGTTAGAATGGCCAAGTCAAAGTTCAGACCTGAATCCAATCGAGAATCTGTGGAAAGAGCTGAAAACTGCTGTTCACAAACGCTCTCCATCCAACCTCAATGAGCTCCAGCTGTTTTGCAAGGAAGAATGGGCAAGAATTTCAGTCTCTCGATGTGCAAAACTGATAGAGACATACCCCAAGCGACTTGCAGCTGTAATCGCAGCAAAAGGTGGCTCTACAAAGTATTAACGCAAGGGGGCCGAATAATTTTGCACGCCCCACTTTTCATTTTTTTATTAGTTAAAAAAGTTTCAAAAATCCAATAGATTTCGTTCCACTTCACAATTGTGTCCCACTTGTTGGTGATTCTTCACAAAAAATTAAAATTTTATATCTTTATGTTTGAAGCCTGAAATGTGGCAAAAGGTTGAAAAGTTCAAGGGGGCCGAATACTTTCGCAAGGCACTGTATATATATATATATATATATATATATATATATATATATATACAGTGGTGTGAAAAAGTGTTTGCCCCCTTCCTCATTTCCTGTTCCTTTGCATGTTTGTCCCACTTAAGTGTTTCGGAACATCAAACCAATTTAAACAATAGTCAAGGACAACACAAGTAAACACAAAATGCAATTTGTAAATGAAGGTGTTTATTATTAAAGGTGAAAAAAAATCCAAACCATCATGGCCCTGTGTGAAAAAGTGATTGCCCCCCTTGTTAAAACATACTATAACTGTGGTTGTCCACACCTGAGTTCAATTTCTCTAGCCACACCCAGGCCTGATTATTGCCACACCTGTTCACAATCAAGGCATCACTTAAATAGGAGCTGCTTGACACAGTAAGGTCCACCAGAAGATCCTTAAAAGCTACACATCATGCCGAGACCCAAAGAAATTCAGGAACAATTGAGAAAGAAAGTAATTGAGATCTATCAGTCTGGAAAGGGTTATAAAGCCATTTCCAAAGCTTTGGGAATCCAGCGAACCACAGTGAGAGCCATTATCCACAAATGGCGAAGACATGGAACAGTGGTGAACCTTCCCAGGAGTGGCCGGCCGCCCAAAATGACCCCAAGAGCGCAGCGACGACTCATCCAAGAGGTCACAAAAGACCCCACAACAACGTCCAAGGAACTGCAGGCCTCACTTGCCTCAGTTAAGGTCAGCGTTCATGCCTCCACCATCAGGAAAAGACTGGGCAAAAATGGCCTGCATGGCAGAGTTCCAAGGAGAAAACCACTGCTGAGCAAAAAGAACATCAAAGCTCGTCTCAATTTCTCCACAACACATCTTGATGATCCCCAAGACTTTTGGGACAACATTCTGTGGACCGATGAGACAAAAGTGGAACTCTTTGGAAGGTGTGTGTCCAAGTATATCTGGCGTAGAAGGAACACTGCATTTCAGAAAAAGAACATTATACCAACAGTAAAATATGGTGGTGGTAGTGTGATGGTCTGGGGCTGTTTTGCTGCTTCAGGACCTGGAAGACTTGCCGTGATAAAAGGAACTATGAATTCTGCTGTCTACCAAGAGATCCTGAAGGAGAATGTCCGACCATCTGTTCGTGTACTCAAGCTGAAACTAACTTGGGTTCTGCAGCAGGACAATGATCCTAAACACACCAGCAAGTCCACCACCGAATGGCTGAAGAAAAACAAAATGAAGACTTTGGAGTGGCCTAGCCAAAGTCCTGACCTGAATCCTATTGAGATGTTGTGGTATGACCTTAAAAAGGCCGTTCATGCTCGAAAACCCTCTAATGTAACTGAATTAGGACAATTCTGCAAAGATGAGTGGGCCAAAATTCCTCCAGGACGCTGTAAAAGCCTCATTGCACGTTATCGCAAAACGCTTGGTTGCAGTTGTTGCTGCTAAGGGTGGCCCAACCAGTTATTAGGTTTAGGGGGCAATCACTTTTTCACACAGAGCCATGATGGTTTGGATTTTTTTTCACCTTTAATAATAAACACCTTCATTTACAAATTGCATTTTGTGTTTACTTGTGTTGTCCTTGACTATTGTTTAAATTGGTTTGATATTCCGAAACACTTAAGTGTGACAAACATGCAAAGGAACAGGAAATGAGGAAGGGGGCAAACACTTTTTCACACCACTGTATATATGGAATAGTAGTTTAAGATTTTAGGACCATATATTGTTTTTAGAAGCTAGGTTTTCCTTATGTATCAGCTAATTAACTTGTTGGACTGGTTCATGAAGCTCAGGACAGGAAATGATGTAGGCATGAAGTAGGGGGAGGGAAAAGGATGTGAACACAGCCATGTATTTTTTTTTCTGACATGTTGGTGTTCTATCTTTCACTTGGATGTTCTAAGTTGCATTCAGTAAATACAACTGGATAAAACAAAAACTGTCTTTGTCTTCATCTCAGGCTGCATTGCAGGACAGGAATGTGGTGCAAAAATATTGATCAGATTGTATAGAACATTACTCTACAAAAAACAAAACTGTCATATTACTGGAAACACTACCAATTTTATAATACATATTTCACGTTGTGAAAGAAAAAATTCTTGGAAATTAATATATAATAATATTAATATATAATTAATATACTATTCATTTAGAAAAAATAGCATCTAAATTTTAGCATTTTTTTTATTATCATTATTTATTTTTATATATTTAGGAAAATTTTCAAAACATATAAAGAGAAATCCACCATGAATGGAAAATTAAAGAAAAATAATTACATGGCGGTTCCTGAAAAGAGTAAGAATGCATATTCCACATTGTCTTTTGAAGCTCAGCTGGAAGATTGGTTTGCAGTAAGGAACAAGAATTAGACAACATCATATAGTAACATATCACGTTATACATAGATGTGTGTGTACAGAGACCCGTGACTTAGAGGAATTTGGCAGGTGGAGTTAAAGGCATTGTCAGGGTGCTGACTGGACAGCGAGCATATACACTCACCGGCCACTTTATTTATTTACTAATCAGCCAATCACATGGCAGCAACTCAATGCATTTAGGCATCTAGACGTGGTGAAGATGACTTGGTAAAGTTCAAACTGAGCATCAGAATGGGGGAAGAAAGGGGATTGAAGGGACTTTGAACGTGGCATGGTTGTTGGTGGCAGACAGGCTGGTCTTTCTTTGGGATTTTTACGCACAACCATCTCTCCGGTTTACAGAGAATGGTGGGAAAAATGAGAAAATATCCAGTGAGCGGCAGTTGCATGGAGGAAAATGCCTTATTGAGGTCAGAGGAGAATGGGCAGACTGGTTGGTGATGATAGAAAGGCAACAGTAACTCAAATAAACTCTCGTTACATCCAAGGTATGTAGAATACCATCCCTGAACGCACAACACATCAAACCTTGAAGAAGGGCTACAGCAGCAGAAGACCACACCGGGTGCCACTCCTGTCAGCTAAGAACAGGAAACTGAGGCTACAATTCGCACAGGCTCAACAAAATGGGACAACAGAAGATTGGAAAAACGTTGCCTGGTCTGATGAGCCTCGATTTCAGCTCCAACATTCAGATGGCAGGGTCAGAATATGGTGTACACAACAGGAAATCATGGATCCATCCTGCCTTGTATCACCGCTTCAGACTGGTGGTGGTGTAATGATGTATGGGATATTTTCCTGGCACACTTTGGGCCCCTTAGTACCAATTGAGCATCGTTTAAACACCACGGCCTACATGAGTATGGTTGCTGACCATGTCCATCCCTTTATGACTACAGTGTCCCCATCTTTTGATGGCCACTTCCAGCACGATAATGCACCATGTCACAAATCTCCAATCATCTCACCACTGGACAATGAGGTCACTGTACTCCAATGGCCTCCACACTCACCAGATCTCACCACTGGACAATGAGGTCACTGTACTCCAATGGCCTCCACATTCACCAGATCTCACCACTGGACAATGAGGTCACTGTAATCCAATGGCCTCCACACTCACCAGATCTCACCACTAGACAATGAGGTCACTGTACTCCAATGGCCTTCACACTCACCAGATCTCACCACTGGACAATGAGGTCACTGTCCTCCAATGGCCTCCATACTCACCAAATCTCACCACTGGACAATGAGATCACCGTCCCCCAATGGCCTCCACACTCACCAGATCTCAATCCAATAGAGCACCTTCTGGGATGTGGTGGAGATCGGCATCATGGATGTGCAGCCGATAAATCTGCAGCAACTGCGTGATTCTATCATGTCACTAAGGACCAAAATCTATGAGGAAGGTTTCCAACTTGTTGAATCTATGCCACCAATAATGAAGGCAAAAGGGGGTCCGATCCGGGACAAGCAAAGTGGACCTAATAAAGTGGCCAGTGAGTGAAAGTCAAATAAGCAATCCAAATTGTATTGACAGTTTAGCGGAGATGAGAGTGAATGCATAAATAAAAAAGAAGGAAAAGAGGGAAGAAAAAAAAAAGGGAGGTAGAGGAATCCAATGTTCTCTGTGTCCCGTTGGGATCTGCAAGTCCACCATCCAATCCTGAAGCATCTTATAGATTTTATCATTTCTAAAATACTATTTAAAATGATGTCTATATCACCAGATCTATTATTCAGTTAGATAAATATGAAAATGCCACAGGACTGGAAAAATGATTGATTTTGCAATACATATTTTTACTGTGTAGAAATACTGTATAAAGAAATACTTCCATGTTAAAACATTTATTATTCAGTTGGAACAAAACTGAATTGACATATTGGAATTTGTATTGATTTTATAATACGTCTTTTTGCTATGTAAACATACTATATAACCACTTCAATGCCGGGGGGCACTTATACACCTTCCTGCCCAGACCAATTTTCAGCTTTCAGCGCTCTCGCACTTTGAATGACAATTGCGCGGTGATGCTACACTGTACACAAACTAAATTTTTAGCATTTTGTTCCCACAAATAGAGCTTTCTTTTGGTGATATTTGGTCACCTCTGTGGTTTTTCTTTTCTGCTAAACAAATACAAAAAGACCAAAAAATTTTTTTTTTGTTTCCGTTACAAAACTTTGTAAATAAGTATGTTTTCTCCTTCACTGATGGGGCTGCACTGACAAGGTGGCACTGATGGGCACTAATTTTTTGGCACTGATAGGTGGCAATGATATGCAGCACTGATGGGTACACATAGGTGGCACTGATGGGCACTGAAAGGCAGCACGGATGGGCACTGATAAGGGCACGGATGGGCACTGATGGGCGCATGGATGGGCACTGATAGGTGGCAATGATGTACAGTAATTGATGGTACGGATGGATGCCAAACAATAATGCCTGCCAATCAGTGATGCCCCTTGTGGGCACTGATTGGTATTTGGTATCCATTGTGGGCACTGATTGGCATCCATGGTGGGCACTGATTGGCATCCCTGGTGGTCTAGTGTGGCATACCTGGTGGTGACATCCCTGGTGGTCCTAGTGGCGTCCCTGGTGGTCCAGTGTGGGCATCCTCGGGGGGGGGGGGGGGGAGACTGCATTGATAATCAATGACAATCACGGCTGATGACAGTGTAAATAGGAAGAGCCGTTGATTGGCTTTTCCTCACTCGTGTCTGTCACACGTGAGCAGAGGAGAGCCGATCGGCTGCTCGATATGGATTTATGCTCATTTGTATTATTATTATTTTTTTTCCACATTTGTACAGTTAATCTTGAAATTATCACCGTACTTTGCACATCCCCTGAAGAAGCATTACAGCGAAACATGTCGGAATAATGTGCAAAATTTTCTTCAACTTGACCTGTTTATTGTGACCACAACTGTGACAGTGGGGTCACTTTGGACACAGGGTGAATAAAAGAAAACCCTGATATGGTCTGTGATAGCCATATTCAAGGCTGTATATACATTGTATATAGATTGGATGTATACTGTATATGGGGGTTAAGTATCATTGCTGTGAGGAATTAAGTTGTTTTGCATTTCTATTGTTCATTTAAGTCTGTCCTTGTGTGTATTGTAAAGTGCCAGACAGACTGGCTGCCAACCCTTTGTGAAAAGATGTGTATTGGGTGGGATCGTTTGAAGCCTAGCAGACGTCAGGATGAGGTGTTGAGTCTTGGGATGTGTGGGTGGAGCTGGGCCCTTGTTCATGTTAAAGCATGTGCCTTGAATTGTGTATAAAGTTACAATGTTTCTCATTAATAAATGCATTCCTACTACAGAAGAGACAGAGTGCGTCTCGTCTTTTTGCCAGAGGGGTCGGCTCCTATAGGAAAGGGTCGTTTAGCTGTGGATATTGGTAGCGAGTGGATGTGTGTCTAGGAGAGGGAACATCGTAAACGGCG